>NC_079192.1:82211152-82811152 GCF_029499605.1 Hyla sarda
CAGCTGTTGCTAAATTCCCAGCATGCCTGGACAGTCAGTGGCTGTCCAGAAATGCTGGGAGTTGTTGCTTTGCAGCAGCTGGAGGCTCCGTTTAGGAAACACTGCCGTACAATACGTTTTCCTTTTTATTGGGGGGGGGGGGCAGTGTAAGGGGGTGTATATGTGGTGTTTTACTCTTTATTATGTGTTAGTGTAGTGTAGTGTTTCTAGGGTACATTCGCACCGGTGTGTTACGGTGAGTTTCCCGCTAGGAGTTTGCAATGCGGCGAAAAATTTACTGCAGCCCAAACTTGAAGCAGGAAACTTACTGTAAACCTGCCCGTGTGAATGTACCCTGTATGTTCACATGGGGGGGGCAAACCTCCAGCTGTTTTAAAACTACAACTCCCAGCATGTACTGACTGAGGAGTTGTACTTTTGCAACAGCTGGAGGCACACTGGTTGGAAAACCTTCAGTTAGGTTCTGTTACCTAACTCAGTATTTTCCAACCAGTGTGCCTCCAGCTGTTGCAAAACTACAACTCCCAGCATGTAATGACAGACCGTGCATGCTGGGAGTTGTACTTTTGCAACAGCTGGAGGCACACTGGTTGGAAAACCTTCAGTTCTGTTCTGTTACCTAACTCAGTATTTTCCAACCAGTGCGCCTCCAGCTGTTGTAAAACTACAACTCCCAGCATGTACTAACAGACCATGCATGCTGGGAGTTGTACTTTTGCAACAGCTGGAGGCACACTGGTTGGAAAACCTTCAGTTACCTAACTTAGTATTTTCCAACCAGTGTGCTCCATCTGTTCCAAAACTACAACTCCCAGCATGTATTGATCGCCGAAGGGTATGCTGGGAGATGTAGTTATGCAATAGCTGAAGGTACGCAACTACAACTCCCAGCATGCCAAAACAGCTGTTTGCTGTTTGGGCATGCTGGGATTTGCAGTTTTGCAACATCTGGAGGCCTACAGTTTATAGACCACTGCTCAGTGATCTCCAAACTGTGACCCTCCAGATGTTGCAAAACTTCAAATCCCAGCATGCCCAGACAGCAAAGAGCTGTTTGGGCATGCTAGGAGTTGTAGTTTTGCAAGATCTGGAGGGATACAGTTTAGAGACCACTGTATAGTGCTCTCAAACTGCAGTCCTCCAGCTGTTGCAAAACTACATATTCCAGCATGCCCAAACAGCAAACAGCTGTCTGGGCATGCTGGGAGTTGTAGTTTTGCAACATCTGAAGGGCTACAGGTTAGCGACCACTGTATAATGGTCTCGGACTGTAGCCCTCCAGATGTTGCTAGGCATCCATTGGATCCTGGGAGCCGTCCTCTTCTGCCGCACGCCGGTCAGCGTCGCTCTGCTGCCTCCGACGCTCGCCCGGATGGTAAGTGGATCTTCGGCGCCGGTCCTCTTCATTTTCCCTGTTCTGCCCCACCTATTGTCGGTGGGCAGGAGGGGGAAAACAAAAGTTAACTCCCCCGTCCCCGATCTGCTATTGGTGGTCGCGTCTAGACCACCAATAGCAGGGATAGGAGGGGTGGCACCCCTGACACCTCACTCCTATCCCTTCAGCGGGATCGTAGGTGTCTTAGACAACCGCAATCCCCCTTATATTTTGGGTCACCGGGTCACCATAGACCCGTAATGGCCTGGAATCGGCGCAAATCGCAAGTGTGAATTCACTTTGCGATTTGCGCCGATCGCCGACATGGGGGGGTCTAATGACCCCCCCTGGGCATTTGCACGGGGTGCCTGCTGATTGATATTCAGGGACCGAAATTCCCACAGGCGTATGGATACGCCCTTCGTCCTTAAGTACCAGGATGCAATGGCGTATGCATACGCCCTTCGTCCCCAACAGGTTAATGAGGCAGCAGAGAAGGGAGGTGTGTTTATAAGGAAGCAAAACAGTGTAGTCTTTGCTCTCCCTAGGAAACAGCAAGCTGATTGTAGGGGAGAGACATGGGTCCTGCTGAGGAACACACAGCCCGAGCTGTGAGTGGCCCAAAGAGTGGTGTGAACTGTGAGTAGAAGGTTACAGGAGGTATATGTTTAACTGGCTGAGGGTAGCTCACCAGTTATTAGTCAGGGCATGCTGATCTGTGTAGTTAGTGACCTGACGGTCATGGATTTTATTTTGTTCCTGCTTTATGTTTATTTCTCCTGCAACCTGTCTGATAAAGCTGGCAGGGTGCCAGACTTGCATTAAGAACTGTTGTTTGCCGGTTTATTGAGAGAAAACGTGTCCCGTGGGGGTGTCCAGGACGATCCCAGAGCAATCCCCAGTGAGGAATACTTACAATATATATATATATATATATATATATATATATATATATATGTGTGTGTGTGTGTTACGTTATGCGCTCCGGCTGCACACGCTGGTGCTTCTTTCGTCCACAAATATCATCTTCCTGTTTCTTGGCTTGCCAAGCCTTTGTTCATCTCCTCTGTTAATGGACAAAATTTGGACTGTAAGGTGCTATTCCATACTGAGCCTCTCATCATGCAAGTGGGTGTCTTGCATAAAGAAAAGATTGATTTCTATGTACTGCCTCACTGCATTTCTGAGCTTCTTCTTGGCCTTCCTTGGCTCTGACGTCACGCTCCACAGCTAGATTGGAGAACTGGAGAAATTAATCGCTGGGGACAGTTTTGTCAAAATCTTTGTCTCAGTCCAGTCCAGCCTAAAGTTGTTTCTCGTCCTCCTCCTTTGCCTGGTCTACCTCAACCTTACCAAGATTTCTCAGAAGTATTCTGCAAGAAACAGGCTGAGTCTCTGCCTCAACATTGTCCTTACGACTGCCCTATAGATATTCTGCCTCATACCACTCCTCCTCTTGGAAGTGATACCCTCTATTGGTTCCTGAAACCAAAGCCATGGCTGAGTATATCCAGGAGAATCTCCAAAAGGGATTTATCCGTAAGTCATCTTCTTCTGCTGGAGCTGGTTTCTTCTTTGTAGGGAAGAAGGATGGCTCACTCCGTCCATGCATCGACAACAGGGGACTTAACAAGAATCGTTACCCTCTACCTCTTATCTCAGAACTTTTTGATCATCTATGTTGTGCCAAGGTCTTCTGAAAGTTGGACTTACACGGTGCGTTTAACCTCATTCGTATCCACAAGGGAGATGAATGGAAAACGTCCTTCAATACTCGTGACGGACATTTTGAGTATCTCGTAATGCCTTTTGGTCTCTGCAATGCTCTAGCTGTTTTTCAAGAATTTGTCAATGATATTTTCCGTGATCTTCTCTACACCTATGTTGTTGTATACCTAGATGACATCCTGATCTTCTCTTCCAACTTAGAGGAGCATCATACTCATATAGTCACCCATTACTTGGCTACATTGTCTCTCATAGGGGTCTGCAGATGGATCCAGATAAATTGTCTGCAGTGCTGGATTGGCCTTGTCCTTCGGGCCTACGTACTATTCAACGCTTTCTGGGATTCGCTAACTGTTATCTTCAATTTATCCCACATTTTTTGTCCTTGGTTGCTCCAATTGTGGCTCTCACTAAGAAGGCTTCTAATCTTAAAACTTGGCCTCAAGAGGCTGAAGAGGCCTTCTCCCATTTAAAGTCTGTGTTTGCCTCTGCTCCCGTGCTTACAAGACCTGATCTGGAGAGGGGTTTTGTTTTGGAGGTTGATGCTTCATTTCTTGGAGCAGGTGCCGTTCTTACTCAGAAAAACGGTTCTTCTCCAATATATTCTCTCCTGCTGAGAGAAATTACTCCATTGGAGATTGTGAACTCCTCGCTATCAAGCTAGCTTTGGAGGAATGTTCTTTGGAAGGTTCTTCTCATCTGGTCAGCATCTACTCCGACAATAAGAATCTTCTATACCTTCATTCTGCTCAGTGTTTGAACCCCCGCCTGGCAAAGTGGTCACTGTTCCTTTCTAGGTTCAACTTCTTTATCCACTTCCGTCCAGCAGACAAGAACATCAGAGCAGATGCTCTCTCCAGGTCCTCTGACATCATTGGTTTGGACTCCACGCCTAATCATATTATCCCTCCTGACCATATGATTCCTGTGGCTCCTGCTGAAATTCAGCAAGTTCCTCCGGGAAAATCCTTTGTGCCCGCCATATTAAGATGCAAGGTACTGAAATGGGGTCATTCTTCCTTGATAGCAGGACATCCTGGAATACGCAAGACTCTACTTCTTATCTCCCGGCACTACATCTTGAATGTGATGTTTCTGATTTTGTTTGTTCCTGTGAAACTTGCGCCCGTGACAAAACCCCTCGACAGAAACCTGCAGGACTCTTACAGCCTTTACCCATTCCAGAGACTCCCTGGTCCCATATTGCCATGAATTTCATCACCGATTTGCCTCCATCTCATAACAACACTGTCATTTGGGTCGTTGTAGATGGGTTTTCCAAGATGGCTCATTTCATTCCTCAACCAGGTCTTCCTTCTACTCCACTGTTGGCAAAGTACTTCTTGCTGCATGTCTTTTGTTTGCATGGTCTTCCTCAGCATATCGTTTCAGGAACAAGGTGTGTAGTTTGTCTCTAAGTTCTGGCGAGCCCTTTGTAACCGTCTGGACATCAAGCTGGACTTCTCCTCGGACTACCACCCTCAGTCCAACGGTCAGGTGGAGAGGGTTAATCAAATCCTTGAGACTTATCTTCGGCAATTTGTTTCAGCTCGCCAAGACGATTGGGTCGACCTTCTCCCCTGGGCTGAATCCTCTTATAATCATAAGGATTCCAAGTCCATGAGGTTGTCTCCCTTTTTTGTTGTCTACGTTCTCCTCTTCCTCTCCCAGTTTCCCCCTGTGTGCCTGCTGTTGATCAGCTGGTCCGTGACCTCTCCACCATCTGGCAACAGACCGACAGTCGTTATCCCAGGCTTCTCCACGCATTAAGGCGCAAGCTGATAAAAGTAAAAGACCTCCTCCATCCTTCTCTCCTGGTAACATGGTGTGGCTTTCATCCAAGTATATCCGCTTCAAGAACCCATGTTACAAGCTTGGTCTTCACTACCTTGGTCCCTTCCAGATTCTACAAAAAATGTATCCTGTCTCCTACAAACTCCTTCTACCTGCTACTGTTTTCACAATTCCTTCCATGTCTCTCTCCTCAACTCTCTTGTCATAAACCGATTTTCTCAAAAGAATCTTGTCCCCACATCTGTCTCCGGCTTTTCTGATGTCTACAAAGTTAAACAGATACTTGCCACTAAAACCGTGCTAGGGAGCTTGAGGAGAATATCCAGGACCGCAAACGTCTCAGGAGTCTACTAAGTCCTAAAAGGAGTATGTGCTATTGCCACACATGCTGGCTGTGAGCGCATGGTACCGTTGCCTGCTGCTGCCGGCAGTGCTGGGATTCGCATCACGGGGACGTGCCCTCATGCGAATCCCAGTCCATCACTCACCAGGTGTTTCCCCTGCCCCCACCTGTCTGCTCTGGCGCACTTGTCCCCGTCCCCTAGGGCATGCGTGCCGGAGCTTTAAGATTTAAAGGACCAGTACGCCCATTAGTGTAGAACACCTGTGGCTCATTGATAAATTCCTCCTCCTTTCACACTTCCCTGTCAGATATTTGTTGCCTTGCGCCTGAGACTACCCTACTGTGCTGCCTGCCCTGACCTTCTGCTATCCTGACTATGAGCTGCCTTATCCCTCCTGTACCTCACATCTCCTCAGCCACCTGTGTGGTCGAGCCGTTCCAGGGGTAGTGGCCTGGGTGCCGCCTGCCGCAGCAAGTTCATCCCACTTTGCAGCGGGTTCTGGTGAAAACCAGCAGCACCTTAGACTCCGCTCCCTGGTACGGTCCGAGTCATCTGCCACACAGGGTCCAGCGGATCCACATCCACGAGTGTTCCTTTCTTTTGAAACATCAGTGTTACAATATATATATATATATATATATATATATATATATATATATATATATATTATCATTATTATTATTATTATATTTTTTTTTTATTCTGACAGCTATTGTTTTATCCAAACCCGATTTTTACAATAAAACAAGGACAAAGAAAATCTGTTCAGAGAACTTGTGTTTGCTGAGATGCCAAAATTACCTTTCCCCGATACAGGGATTTGCAAATACAATGTAGATGAGATATGGAATTTGTCATTCCAAAAACAATATGCCCATGTCAAAACCAGAAATGTCCTAATTAATTCAGTGCCCTGTGACTGTATCTTATACAGCCAACTATTTGGCATTTTGTTACTGGGCAGCAGATTGCTTGGTATTCTTACTTTAAGAAACAAGTATAAAAATATATAAGTATAGAGAAAACAAAGGGCTTTACTTAATTATAAATAAATAAGCCATAAAGACTTTCCCTCTAGACATATTTAAAACATTTTTAGATCCCATCACTGTTATGGAATACTCAGCTCCATGCTAATAATTCTTCTGAAGAACTTAGGGAATATTTATGACCTCATTGTCTTCCTTTGTTTCGGAAACGGATATAATTTTGGATACACACGCTTTACCCAATGAAAGAAAGGTTAAAAAACATTGCATCTGACAAAAGATATAAAACTGATGTGTTGGGTACAAGTCTTCTTTTTCCAGTGGGCAGTTTTTAGTATTTGTTGTTTCTGACGGCCTGCGATTCAGAAAACCATAATCCATCTGATGACAGTCGAGCGGAGGACAAGTTGTGTGTCACGCGACCTTGGGGTTTAGCAGAGTGTTCATTTCTTTTATGTGTCCCGTTAAATCGAAATACTGAACTTTTAGTCATAAAATATAGGAAGTGAAGATGCAAGAACGGCGCGCGCTCTGCACTTGGGAACTATAATAAACCTATCTCTGTATAATTCTTTCAAATCAAAGTGAGACTATCGCTCCATCCAGACTCAGAAGCTAGTACACGTAAAATACTGCATGGTCAACCTCAGCAATTCCAAAATCTTTTCTGAACAGGAGAAAAATATATTTAGTTTTTTTGATAAACAGGTATTAAAAGGCATCATCTCTAGGTGTTACCTAGTTTATATTAATATATTATGTAGCATTTTTGACAATACTGTGTAAATTATGTCTATGTCCTTACTTCTCTGTGTGCTCTTTCCCACCACTGTGACATCACTATGTGCATTGTTCATGTATTTTGACATCTCTGTGTGCATTGTTCATGTATTTTGACGTCTCTGTATGCATTATCTGTGTAGTGACATTCATTGAATAAGAAACAAACCAATTTGGTTAATCCCAAAAATAAAAAGAGTGAGGAGAAGAAAGGTAAAAATAAAAATGATAATGAAAATAAGTTCAAATATAATTTTTAGGGATGAGCGAATCGAATCTGACGAATGCAAATTAATTACGAATTTCAGGAAAAATTCGATTCGTAACAAATGTGAATATTGCCGCGATTCGATTGCGCTAATCACTTCACTTCATCTAAAATGGCGGATCCACATGTGAGGACATGGGGCAAGGAATCATTGGAAGGCGGGAACAAGGGTCGGCAGGATGACCCTAAATCACATGCAGCGGCAGCTTATCAGCAGCCAGCCACCCCTGTGATGTCACAGCCCTATATAATCAGCAGCCATCTTGCGGCCACTCATATCAGCATTCTATTGCAGAGAGAGAGGAACAGAAATCAGTGTGTTGCACAGAAAAGCTTTTTTACAGCAGTGATTTACCTCAAACCCAAATCCAGCATAGAAACACTGATAGGGAAGGGAGAGAGATTGAGAGAGAAAGTACAATTCTGGGTGTATTACATCAGAGATTCACCTTAAGCCCAAATCCAGCCTAGAAGCACTGATAGGGAAGGGAGTGATTGAGAGTGAGAAAGTGGAATTTTGGGTGTAGTACATAGCGACTGTGTGTGGCAGCACTGGTGTGTACAACAACTGAAAAGCTAATAGTAGCCAGCCAGTTAGGGTGAGCACAGGACCGCCATCAGGGGGGTACAACCGATACCCCTGTAAGGTGCCCGGAATCCCAGGGGGCTTGGCTGGTTCCTGCTAATTTGTATTTTTTTTCTTCATGTCAGTGAGTGACTCTGTACAGTCAGTCAGTAACAGACTGTCACACACTGCAGCAGCGCTGCTGCAGCCCAGCACTTACCCCCGGGGCCGGCGGCCGCTGCATCTTTAAGACAGCAATGGCCGCCAGGAGGTACGTTACTGAGCTCTGTATGCTGCCAATGGCCCTGACACCATGTGACCTGAGTAGGTCAGTGTTCAGGGACTCGGAGCAGCGGCCTGCCGGTGATGTGCCAGAGAGAGCAGCGCAACAAAAGAAAAGCCTACCCTAAGGAGGACAGCGGACGGGACACAGGTGAAGTGTAAAAAAATTAGTAAATATAATAATATATGACTGGGACCGGGAAAGAACTATAATATGCTGGGGCCTGTAGTCCGGGGACAAGAGCTGAGGCCTACAACTACAGGTTGGGCCATTTATATGGATACACCTTAATAAAATGGGAATGGTTGGTGATATTAACTTCCTGTTTGTGGCACATTAGTATATGTGAGGAGGGAAACTTTTCAAGATGGGTGGTGACCATGGCGGCCATTTTGAAGTCGGCCATTTTGAATCCAACTTTAGTTTTTTCAATAGGAAGAGGGTCATGTGACACATCAAACTTATTGGGAATTTCACAAGAAAAACAATGATGTGCTTGGTTTTAACGTAACTTTATTATTTTGTGAGTTATTTACAAGTTTCTCTTTGTTTACAGCCATTGACATGTCATCGAGCTTAACACGTGAGGAGCGGATAGAAATTGGGTTGATGTCTGGTGAATGCAGTAACCGGGTCATTGCAGCAGATTTCAATGCAAGACAACCTACGAGACCACCCATCTCCCATGCTACAGTTAGCAAACTGCTTAATAAGTTTTGTGAAACTGGTTCAGTGTTGGATTTGCCAAAATGTGGACGCATGAAATCTGTCACTAATGAAGAAACATCAGTGGCTGTCCTAGCTTCATTCAGCAAGAGCCCACAGGGTAGCACTCGCCGCATGTCACTGGAGAGTGGCATTAGTCGAACATCCCTTCGGCGGATATTAGCTACTCACAAATGGAACCCTTACAAACACCAGCTACTGCAGCATCTAAACGAGGATGACCCAGATCGGCACACTGAATTTTCAGCATGGGCAAAACAAAAAATTTGCAGAAGATTTTGTTCAGTGATGAGGCAAACTTTTATGTGAATGGTGAAGTTAACAAACAAAACCACCACTATTGGTCTGACACTAATCCACATTGGATAGATCCCTCCAAGACTGCTGGAACACAAAAATTTATGTTATGGTGTGGTATATGGGGTACAAAGATAGTGGGGACATTCTTCATCAATGGAAACCTCAAGGCCACTGGATATGCGAAATTGCTACATGATGGTGTGTTTCCTCTTTATGCACTGAAGCTGGCACGTTCCCTGAGTTTTTCCAGAAAGATGGTGCACCACCACATTATGGGTGTCAGGTCCGAGCATTCCTAGATGAACAGTTTCCTGGAAAGTGGATTGGTCTATGTGGGCCAGTTGAATGGCCCCCAAGGTCTACCGATCTGACCCTCTTAGACTTTTATCTTTGGGGTCATCTGAAGGCAATTGTCTATGCTGTGAAGATACGAGATGTTCAGCATCTAAAACTTCGGATACTGGAAGCCTGTGCTAGGATTCCTCCTGCGTTGCTGCTATCAGTGTGTGAAGAGTGGGAGAAGAGGGTTGCATTGACAATCCAACACAATGGGCAGCACACTGAACACATTTTATAAGTGGTCAGAAACTTGTACATAACTCATGAAAGAATAAGGTTACGTTAAAACCAAGCAATCATTGTTTTTCTTGTGAAATTCCCAATAAGTTTGATGTGTCACATGACCCTCTTCCTATTGAAAAAACAAAAGTTGGATTCAAAATGGCCAACTTCAAAATGGCCGCCATGGTCACCACCCATCTTGAAAAGTTTCCCCCCTCACATATACTAATATGCCACAAACAGGAAGTTAATATCACCAACCATTCCCATTTTATTAAGGTGTATCCATATAAATGGCCCACCCTGTATATGGGGGCAACAATTAGCAGCAGAGAGTGGCCTACAACAACTACATGGCGGCAAGTTGCCTCCATTTAGTTCTTGAAGGTCCCTCTTTGCCAAAAGTTACACCCATATAGTTGTAGGCCCCTCTGTGAGGGGCCTATAACAATATTATGGGGGCAACTTGAACATATGCGCCTACCCAAGCTATATGGGGCCCCCATAAAGTTTGATTAGGCCCCTCTTTTAATAGTTACCCCCATATAGTTTGGGTAGGCCCCTGTGTTAATAGTTGCCCCCATATAGTTTGGGTAGGCCCCTCTGTTAATAGTTTCCTCCATAATGGGGACACAAATTTACAGAGGGACTTACCCAAACAATGTGAAACAACATGACCAACTTAAATATAGCTTATATTGCATAACCCTTTAAGGACGCAGGGCTTCTGCAGTTTGAAGCACACTCAGGAGCTGAGCATGCTTCATAACTGGTGGGTCCCGGCTGCTGTTGACAGCTAGGACCCATGGCTTGTGCCAGACATTGCTGATTAATGCCAAACATCTTCCCAACCTTTTTAGACACCACGATCAAAGTTGATCACGGTGTTTGCATGCAGTAAAATATAGCGCATCAATAACACTGATCAATGCTGTGCTATAGCAGGCTCTTTTGGCACAGCACTGATCAGTATATGCAATCATATAATACAAAAAAATTGTGGAAAAATGTGTTAAAAAAAAGAAAACATATTAAATGTGATAAGCCCCTTCCCTAATAAATGTCTGAATCACCCTCCTTTCCCCTTTTTCTAATAACATTATATAAATTGAAATAAACATTAGTTGATATTGTTGTGTGCGTAAAAGTCCAGAATTGCGTATTTTTGCCCACTTCATATGCCATAAAAAATGTATAAAAAGTGATGAAAACCTGTGTAGAGGAAAAGTTGACCAGTTGTCCATAGCAACTAGAGATGAGCGAATCGAAGCTGACGAACCCGAATTCATTACAAATTTCATGAAATATTCGATTCGCAACGTATGCGAATATTGCCGCAATTCTATTGCGCAAATCTCTTCATTAAATTCCATTTTACAGTATTCCCGGCTAAAGGAGACCTAAAATGGCAGATCCACATGTCAGTACATGGGGTAGGGGATTATGGGAGGGCGGAAAACTTCGGAGGGAATGAAGGTAGGCGAAATGACCCTGAATCACATGCGAGATGCAGCATATCAGCATTCATTGACCCCTGTGATGTCACAGCCCTATATAATCGGCAGCCATCTTGTCTCTCTTCATTTCATCCATGCACTCAGAGAGAGAGAGAGGACAGACTGTGTGTGTGTGAATTGCTTATACTACAGCGTTACACTGCAACTGCTAGTCACATCAGCATTGTGGACAGACAGGAGTGCAGTGCTTTGGTGTTCTCACTGAGAAGGATCTTACGATATATAAACCTCCTATTCACGTTATTGAGCATTTCATCAGAGAGGGGCTGATAGCTTTTCACTGCCTCATACAAGCTGCCTGAATTTTATGAACCATCTTATCACCTTATTTTTCAGCGCAATACTGTGCTTTTTATTGCTCCAGAAATATTCTGCTGATTAGAATTGTGTGTAGACTGTAAAAAAAAACAGTGCACACCATTCTTAACACTCTGTGACAGAGTGCAATTTAGGGATTAATCCCTGTTTTTTTTATTCTTTGTGGTGCTGCACTGTTGTGTCCTGCTACTGTTCACAAATACGTTTTTTTTCAGCGGACTGTAGTGCATTTGACTGCCCTCATACGTGCACACCACATACCTACATCAAAGCAGTCTACAATTCTGTATCTGTAACAAGTCTAGATACAGGGAAAGTCCTGGCAAAAGTAATCACCTGCTGGTGTTTTACAAAAATACTGAGTTTTTCTGCGTATAGTTTTTAGGCTCATTGTAGTGCATTTTTCTGCCCTCATCAGTGCATACCACATGCGTACATCCAAGTAGTGTACCATTTTCTACATGTTAATATGTCAAGGGCCTACATACTGTGAAAGTCCAAACAATAGTACTCAATGGCTGGTGTTTTACAAAAATACAGATTTTTTTCTGCGTATTGTTGCACATTTTTCTGCCCTCATCAGTGCATATCGCATACGTACATCCAAGTAGTGTACCATTTGGTACCTGTTAATCTGTCAAGGGCCTACATACTGTGAAAGTTCAAACAATAGTACCCACCAGCTGGTGTTTTACAAAAATTACAGACTTTTTAGGCTCAATGTAGCACATTTTTCTGCCCTCATCAGTGCATACCGCATATGTACATCCAAGTAGTGTACCATTTTGTACCTGTTAATCTGTCAAGGGCCTACATACTGTGAACGTCCAAACAATAGTACTCACCGGCTGGTGTTTTACAAAAATTAGAGAGTTTTTAGGCTCATCGTAGCGCATTTTTCTGCCCTCATCAGTGCATACTGCATACGTACATCCAAGTAGTGTACCATTTTGTACCTGTTAATCTGTCAAGGGCCTACATGCTGTGAAAGTCCAAACAATAGTACTCACCGGCTGGTGTTTTACAAAAATACAGAGTTTTTCTGCATATTGTTGCGCATTTTTCTGCCCTCATCAGTGCATAATGCATACGTACATCCAAGTAGTGTACCCTTTGGTACATGTTAATCTGTCAAGGGCCTCCATACTGTGAAAGTCTAAACAATAGTACTCACCTTCTGGTGTTTTACAAAAATTACAGAGTTTTTAGGCTTATTGTAGCACATTTTTCTGCCCTCATCAGTGCATACCGCATACGTACATCCAAGTAGTGTACCAATTTGTACCTGTTAATATGTCAAGGGCCTACATACTGTGAAAGTCCAAACAATAATACTCACCGGCTGATGTTTTACAAAAATACAGATTTTTTTCTGCATATTGTTGCACATTTTTCTGCCCTCATCAGTGCATAACGCATACGTACATCCATGTAGTGTACCATTTGGTACATGTTAATAGGTCAAGGGTCTACATACTGTGAAAGTCCAAACAATAGTACTCACTGTCTGGTGTTTTACAAAAATTACAAAGTTTTTAGGCTCATTGTAGCGCATTTTTCTTCCCTCATCAGTGCATACCACATACGTACATCCAAATAGTGTACCATTTTGTACCTGTTAATCTGTCAAGGGCCTACATACTGTGAAAGGACAGCCATAAGTAATCACCTGCTTCTGTTCTAGACAAATACTGTTTAAAGAGTAGTGTAACGTATTGTAATACCCTCATATACGCACTAAGTATGTCAGACAGAGAAGTGCCAGTACATGCACAGGAGGAGTGGCAGAGGCCTAAATACTTCAGGCAGAGTTGACAGCAGACTAGGGGCGAGTGGCAGCAGGAGTCGCAGCGAGAGGCCTGAGCTCCCGTTATCAGCCAGCGGTCGTGTCTCGACCAACAATCCATCTGCCGTCGTCTCTTGGTTAACACGCTCATCCATATTATCACAAGTGACATCTGACACCCCCAGTCAACAGTCGGTGGGTTCCTCAGACACAACCAGCAGGATATTGTCATGTATCAAAAGAGGCATGGACTCAAGGGACAGGGACATAATACTCCCCCTTTATAAAGCATTGGTACGGCCTCACCTGGAATATGCTGTTCATGTTTTGGTCGCCTGTACATAAAAGGGACACTCTGGAGCTGGAAAGGGTGCAGAGACGCGCGACTAAACTAATATGGGGCATGGAACATCTTAGCTACGAGGAGCAATTAAAGGAGTTACAATTGTTTAGTCTTGAGAAGAGACGTTTAAGGGGGGATATGATAAACGTATATAAGTATATTAACCCCTTAAGGACTCAGGGTTTTTCCGTTTTTGCACTTTCGTTTTTTCCTCCTTTTCTTTTAAAAATTATAACCCTTTCAATTTTCCACCTAAAAATCCATATTATGGCTTATTTTTTGCGTTGCCAATTCTACTTTGCAGTGAAATTAGTCATTTTACCCAAAAATGCACGGCGAAACGGAAAAAAAAAATCATTGTGCGACAAAATCGAAGAAAAAACGCCATTTTGTAACTTTTGGGGGCTTCCGTTTCTACGCAGTGCATATTTCGGTAAAAATTACACCTTATCATTATTCTGTAGGTCAATACGGTTAAAATTATACTCTATTTATATAGGTTTGATTTTGTCGCACTTCTGGAAAAAATCATAACTACATGCAGGAAAATGTATACGTTTAAAAATGTCATATTCTGACCCCTATAACTTTTTTTATTTTTCCACATACAGGGCGGTATGAGGACTCATTTTTTGCGCCGGGATCTGAAGTTTTTATTGGTATGATTTTTGTTTTGATCGGACTTTTTGATCACTTTTTATTGATTTTTTAATGGTATAAAAAGTGACCAAAAATGCGCTTTTTTTGACTTTGTAATTTTTTTGCGTGTACGCCATTGACCGTGCGGTTTAATTAATGATATAGTTTTATAGTTCGGATATTTAAGCACGCGGCGATACTACATATGTTTATTTTTATTTATGTTTACACTGTTTTATTTTTTGTATGGGAATAAGGGGGTGATTCAAACTTTTATTAGGGAAGGGGTTAAATGACCTTTATTAACACTTTTTTTTTAATTTTTTTGCAGTGTTATAGGTCCCATAGGGACCTATAACACTGCACACACTGATCTTTTACACAGATCACAGGTGTGTATTAACATGCCTGTGATCAGTGTTATCGGCGCTTGACTGCTCCTGCCTGGATCTCAGGCACAGAGCAGTCATTCGCCGATCGAACACCGAGGAGGCAGGTAGGGGCCCTCCCGGTGTCCTGTAAGCTGTTCGGGACGCCGCGATTTCACCTCGCGGTCCCGAACAGCCCGACTGAGCAGCCGGGTCACTTTCACTTTCACTTTAGAAGCGGCGGTCAGCTTTGACCGCCGCTTCTAAAGGGTTAATACCGCACATCGCCGCGATCGGCGATGTGTGGTATTAGCCGCGGGTCCCGGCCGTTGATGAGTGCCGGGACCGACGCGATATGATGCGGGATCGCGGCGCGATCCCGCTTCAAATTGCGGGAGCTGGCGCAGGACGTAAATATACGTCCTAGGTCGTTAAGGGGTTAATGGCCCATACAAAAAATATGGAGAAAAACTGTTCCAGGTTAAACCCCCTTCAAAGGACGAGGTGGCACTCCCTCCGTCTGGAGAAGAAAAAGTTTAGTCTCAAGGGGCGACACGCCTTCTTTACCATGAGAACTGTGAACTTATAGAGGGAACTGTGGTCTACATTGCAGCAGAAAATGCCGGTGCGTTCAGGCGCTCTCCTCGCAAGTGTAGATCAATCCAGGGTGGGATGCAAATCAAATCCAGAATGGGAAATGATATATAGGCAAAAGGATTTTATTTATCATAAAAGAATAAAAATGAGGATAGTGAAAAAGGCCGTAACATGGGGGGTGGGACAACGCGTTTCGAAGGGCGTGATCCCTTTTTCGTCAGGTCCAATGATTATGCAGATGGAGATGTTATCATTTATACCAGGAGGGGTGCCTGTCGTCTGGTCCCGGCTCGCTTCCAGTTGTTGAAGGACTTCTAGATGTTCAATCTGAAGCCGCTGACAAACCGCTGACAGGTGCCAAGAACTACCTCAGTAACGTCACTGGACGCGGTAGCGAGTAAGTAAATACCGGCGCGAAAACGTAAACGTTCCATAACGCTCCGGCCAACGTTCCATCCCGAGTTCTCTGTCACAACACCGGAGAAAGTTTTTTTTGTTTTTTTTTCCAGCGCGCGCCGGTATTTACTTCTGGGCTAGTTCTGGGCACCTGTCAGCGGTTTGTCAGCGGCTTCAGATTGAACATCTAGAAGTCCGTCAACAACTGGAAGCGAGCCGGGACCAGACGACAGGCACCCCTCCTGGTATAAATGATAACATCTCCATCTGCATAATCATTGGACCTGACGAAGAAGGGATCACGCCCTTCGAAACGCGTTGTCCCACCCCCCATGTTACGGCCTTTTTCACTATCCTCATTTTTATTCTTTTATGATAAATAAAATCCTTTTGCCTATATATCATTTCCCATTCTGGATTTGCATCCCACCCTGGATTGATCTACACTTGCGAGGAGAGCGCCTGAACGCACCGGCATTTTCTGCTGAAATGCAGACCACAGTTCCCTCTATTTCCAAGACCGCCTAGGATCATCCCAAGATGGGGAAGGTGACGTGGCAGCACTCCCAAACTTTCCATTCACTACGCTATTTGGGGTTGTACCCGTAGTGCAACACCCAAAGCTGAGCAGAACTGCTTTTCTTCACATTTACTCTCAGTTACTAGGAGTAACGACACATTGCTGCGTTTTTTTTTCTGTTCCTTTTTTTTCTATAGTTTCTCTAACTGTGAACTTATGGAACAGTCTACCTCTGGAACTGGTCACAGCAGGAAAAATTAACAGCTTTAAAACAGGATTAGATACATTTTTGGAGGGGGCGTGGCCTGGCAGCCGAAGCGCATGGTCGCATACTAGGAGAGCTCCGTGTTACAGCCTGCCATAGCGACTATTCCACAGCGACATACCGCTCAGACCTCTCTGAAAAGATACTCTAATTCCTCCTCATCATGCCGGCGAGGAGACGAAAGCCTATCAAGGTCGGTAACCTGGCTAAATTTCACTTTGTGCCGCGAGCGGCGGCGGAGCAAGATGGCGCCGGCGGCCTGCTCACCTCACAGACGGCTGCACGATCCTCGCGCTCTCAAGCACAGGGCACCGGAGGGTCCCCACTGTTGAACCGGATCCACCTCGGACTCAGCTCTGCATGCTTCTACCCTGTCCCCACCGCAGGTGGCAACGAAGCGCGGCCCTTCCCCACGCGGCGAAATCAACAGGAATGGCGCAGCTGGAAATGGTGAGCGGCGGGCCTCGGTGGGATCTCCAGCCTCTCTCCCTGCAAGCTCCCCTTCTCAGAGCCCAGCAAAGCAGCGTGCTAGATTGGAGGAAGCAGGCGAAAGGAGAGAGGTAGGAGCTTGGGACACTGACACACAAGGGGAAATTGATATTGCAGATCCCCTGGCCTCAATCCCGGTTAATAATCAATCTCTTACTGACACCACTCTTAAAGATATGCTGCTGCTGCTGCGTACCTCTTTCCAGCAGGATATTCATAGGCTGATTGCCCCTATAAAAGCCTCTGTGCTGGACATTGGGAATAGAGTGGATCACATTGAGCAAAAGTTTGAGGAATTTGCGGATTCGCATAATGCCCTTATAGATCTAAGAGATGGGCTGGAGGATGAAGTTACAACGCTTAAACTTAAAGTTGCTGACCTTGAAGATCGTAGCCGACGTAACAATGTGAAATTGTGCGGCATTCCAGAAACGGTTGCACCAGCTAATATTTCGGACTATGTCCATTCAATTTTGCAGTTGGTCTTGCCTGATTGTACAGCACAAGAACTCACCATAGACAGAGCTCACAGGGTCCCAAGACCTAGGCACCTGGACGATTCCATCCCCAGAGATGTCCTGGCGAGAATTCATTTTTTCCAGATTAAGGAACGGTTTATGGAATATACTCGCCGCCATGATGGCCTGCCGGCACCCTATCTAAAAGTCGCTGTTTATGCAGACCTTTCTGCAGCAACCCTACAAGCCCGTAGAGTGTTACTCCCGGTGACCTCTACTCTACGCAATGCAAAGGTTATGTATAGATGGGGATTCCCAGTGTGCCTGCTAATTAGACATGAGAACTCTCTACATGTAGTGCGCAGCCTAACAGAAGGCGAAGACCTGTTGAAATCTTGGGGACTGGCTCCAATATACCCGTCTGACTTTCTAAAATCTTCCAAGCCTCCAACTCGCATGAAGGACTGGTCTACAACCTGAGGTCTGATGTGATGTCCGCTAACCCAGTTGGAATGCCGGCTCCTGTGTTGTGATCAGGGTGCTCGGTTACAGTGTGGACTCTAACCCCCACAATCTGTCGGATAGCTGTGGCTTCGGCAAGCTATCCTATTTGTTTTTTCTTATGTTCTTAGTATACTGTTTTATAGTTACATGTTATTTAAACAGTGGTGCTACTATCATAGATGATCTACTAGAAGTACTCTGTGTCATTAGGGCGGGCGCATGCTGGCTGGGAGATGCGCCTTGCCTTCCCGATATTCATTATTTGCTATGGTATATTGCGTATTGGATTGACTTATTATTATGGCCATAACTATTGCAAGTCTAAACGTGAACGGTTTAAATGCACCACATAGACGTACATACTTATGGAAGGAAGCACAATTGCTCAAATGTGATATATTGTGTGTCCAGGAGACGCATCTGCTCATCAGAGATGCCTTTCGTGTGCACCATCCAGCTTTCTCACATGTTTTTCATTCTCATCACAGCTCCAAAGCTAGAGGAGTAATGATCGCGATCAAAAATACAGTGGCATTTACACTTCATGATGTCGTGGCTGACCCATACGGAGGGTACGTGATTCTTCGTTGCACCATTAATGCCACCAAATTAACCTTAGTCTCTCTGTATGCACCTAATCAGGGGCAACTTCGCTTTTTGAACCGATTGATGGGAGTGGTTGGTAGGATGGCCTGGGGTTCTTTAGTGCTCTGTGGGGACTTCAACACTGTCTCAGACCCCTCTCTAGATTCTACGTCTTCTTCTCGTTTTCTTGCAAATTCTCTTTCCTCTTTTCTAGCCTCTAAGGATCTTTATGACATTAGGAGGATTCACCATGCTACAGATAGATCATTCACCTTTTTGTCAGGAGTGCATAACACGTACTCTCGAATTGACCTCTTCCTTGTAGATAGAAACCTTATTGAACATTCCCTACACTCAGAAATTACCACTATAAAATGGTCGGATCATGCGGCCATTACATTACAAATAAAAGATAGTGTATATCCCCCCAAGTCCTATGCTTGGCGCAACAACCCCTATCTGTGGTCTCATCCGCAATTTGCAGACTATTTGCGGAAGGACATCACAGACTACTTCCAGAGGAATAAGCTCTCAGTGACGGATTCCATACTATTATGGAACTGTCACAAGGCGGTTATAAGGGGCTCTTGCATCAAATATGGGTCTATATTGAAAAAGCAGAGGGAACAGAAAGTGAATGATATCCTTAGCCAATTAAAATGCGCGGAATTAGTTAACCAACAGCATCCCTCGCCTCTTCACCTTGAAACAGTATCTGCTTTGAGACGCGATTTGAAATGTCTTCTTTTGGCGTCTTATGAAAAATCGCATCGGAAGTTGGGGGCTAGATATTACTCTTAGGATAACAAAGCAGGTAAATTGCTTGCTAGCCGCCTAAAACAGAGACAAGCAAAATCTAGAATCCCCTTTTTGCTTCACCCTACCACAAATGAAAAATTATACACTCCCTCTGATATAGCGAATGGCTTTGGGGCCTTTTATTCCCATCTGTACAACCTGAAGGATACCATCCCGACTCCCTCTGATCTCACTTCCTCTATACACTCCTATCTTTCCCGGCTCCAACTTCCCTTGCTTTCTGTCACTCAACTTACAACTCTCAACCAGGACATCACAGAGGCAGAAGTAGCTAAGATTATTAAATCATTGCCAATAAGGAAAGCACCGGGACCGGACGGGTTCGCCTCTTTATATTATAAAGCTTTCAGTGACTTATTAGTACCTTACTTGGTGGGGTTCTGCCGCTCAGCAATGAAGTCAGGTGAATTTCCTAAGGAAAACCTGGAAGCAATTATAACCACTCTACCTAAGCCGGGGAAATCCCCAGATAGGCTGAAAAATTTCCGACCTATCTCGCTATTGAACCAAGACCTGAAAATTTTCGCAAAATTAATAGCTAACCGTTTATCGGTAGTTCTGCCGTCTTTGGTACACACAGATCAGGCTGGGTTCGTTGCTGGGGGGCAGGGTTCAGACAACACTGGGAGACTCTTGAACATTTTTTATCATTTGGAACGTGTCTCTGAGACAGCGGTAGTTCTTGCCTTGGATGCTGAGAAGGCGTTTGACCGGCTCCGCTGGTCGATTGCCTTCTCGGCCCTGTCTCAGATGGGTCTGTCGGGCAGCATTATGACAGCCATCAGGTCACTGTATTCCCAACCCACAGCCAGGGTACTCGCCAACGGGGTACTGTCTGATTCTTTCGCCATTACTAATGGATCCCGGCAGGGATGTCCCCTGTCACCCTTGATATATATATTATCGATGGAACCATTGGCACAATCAATTAGGCTTGATGATAGGATACTGGGTATATCTATAGGGCAGGACATTCACACCATATCACTCTATGCAGATGATGTTATTCTGTCTATAGCAGATCAAGAAATATCGCTGGCAGCGGTAATGGATAATATTGAACATTATGGCAACTTATCTTACTATCACTTGAATAACGCAAAAACTCAGGCCTTGCCAATCAATGTCTCCCCCACCCTCTTGTCATCCTTAAAGTCCAGATATCTGTTTGATTGGTGCTCTAAGAGCATTCAATATTTAGGCATTCAGCTATCTTACCCCACCAAGTTACTGTACTCTGAGAACTACGAGAAATTACTGGTCACTATAACATCTGATATGGAGCGTATGGCTGTAGCTGAGATATCATGGGTAGGGAGGGTGGCCACTTTTAAAATGTTCCTGTTGCCCAAATTTCTTTATCTTTTCCGCACTCTGCCTATTCTTCTCCCATCTGTCTTCTTTTCCAAGGCCCACAGAGCACTATCCGCTTTCATTTGGAAGGGTCGTAAACCCAGGCTGTCCTCTAGCATCCTTTCTAGGTCTACGAATCGCGGGGGCTTAGGCTCCCCTAACCTACACTTTTACTATATCTCTACATTGGTATCTATGATGAAGAGTTGGTGGTGCAACGAACGATCCCTGCCATGGCTAGCTATAGAAAGCGTCTCGGTACTCCCCTTTACACTGAAAGACGTATTATTGGCTCCCTTTTGGAATATTACCCCTCCCTCTCTTATTAATCCACTTGTAAAGGCTTCTTATACTGCCTGGAACTATTTTATCTCACACTCTAATAATCCAGTTAAAGCTATAATAAATGATCTGCCCTTATCTTTTATACAGGCTTACATACCGAATATAGATTTAGCTGTATGGACCTCTAAGGGTATCTCTCATGTACGACATATGTTGGTAGCGGGTTCGTTGATGTCATTTGACGCTCTGGCTGCTAAATTTCATTTACCTAAACATGATTTTTATAAACTCTTACAAGTAAGACATTTTCTACTGACCATACAGCTTTCTTCGGAGGATTTAGACAGCTCAGCTATCCGCCTCCTATCCTCTCCTAGAGGGGGGCTTAAACAATTTTACAATGCCTTGCAACAACGGTTAGCTGATAGTAAACCGTACCCCTTAAGGGTATGGGAGAGGGAAATGCATATGTCCTTTTCTATGAGTACATGGGAGAGGGCCCTTTCTTACACACATAAGGCCTTTCAATGTTCATCCCACATGGAATCCGCCTTGAAAACTGCTCTACGCTGGTATCATACCCCGGATAAGCTAGCTTATATGTATTCTGATGTATCTGATAAATGCTGGCGTGGATGTGGCATGAAGGGCACGCTCTTCCATATACTTTGGACGTGTCCTAAGGTTCAACCCTTTTGGACGGCGTGTGTACATCTATTAAGAGAAGTGATTGGTAGGGGAATACCATGGTCTCCGCAATCTGCTTTATTGTTTTTAAATATATCATCAATACCGTGCAAACAGCGCGACTTTTATTGTATAGTTTGTATAATAGCAAAAACGGCCATAGTGAGCCACTGGAGATCAGATGTCATTCCCACTACGGAATCGCTGATAGCGAAAATCAATACCACGTATTCGTACGAGAAAATCTTAGCATTGGGACTAAACAATTATACTAAGTTTAATAAGAGATGGTTAGCCTGAAAGAACTCACTCTTTTGTATAGACATATAGGACACATAGACGCTTTCTGATTTCAAGAGTTTATTTACCGTTCACTTATGCAGAGCACACAGAATATATTGCTAATGACTTATAATATTATGGCACTGAGTACACAATTAATAATCCAAAATACATGACTGTGGATGAGTAAATTTAGATCATCAATGAATGTGATGTCTATCGTTCATATTCAAGTACCACTGTAGGTTGTTTTTTTTTGTTTAAACTGTTTGACAGATACCCACTGCTTTCAATAATTGATAGCTATGTGAAACTAGATTGAATTTGCAGTGTATTTATGAGGTATGAGACCGATGTTTAACTTCTAATGCAAATGTTTGTAAAAATTTTTTAAAACTTAATAAAAATGATTTACAAAAAAAAAAAAAAAAAAAGATACATTTTTGGAACAAAATAACATTAATGCTTATGAAGAAATATAAAATCCCATCCCTTCCCCAATATCACGCCACAACCCTACCCTTTAATTCCCTGGTAGAACTTAATGGACATATGTCTTTTTTCGACCGTACTAACTATGTAACTATGTAACTATGTAACCCTCAGTTGGCATGGCCCGGGAGCAGTCCCTGTCCTCCCATTGCCTTTGTCCTATGCTGTTCCCTCTCCTAGCGAAGTATCTCATGCCGTGGGTTCAGCTCCACTATTCACTGAGGACGATCTATTAGAGGACAGTCAGCAGCTACTGCCCAGCCAGGAAGGGGAGGAGACATGCGCCGCTTGCTCCGCTAGGCGGCCAAGTAGTGATGTGGAGAGGGACATGGGAGGTGGTGTTGCAAGGGTTCAGGGTCCTGAAGCAGACACTGTTGGGGAACCTGAGGAGGACATCAGTGACATGCACACACCTGTTGATGATGATGAAGCCGATCGCATTTGGGAGCCAGGTGCAGAAGGAACTTCATCATCATCATCAAAAGATGAGAGTTGCAGGTTGCCCTTGAGGCAGCAAGGTGTTAGCACAGTTGGCAGTCAGCGTGGTGGCAGAAGTGGAAATTCAGGAGCCAAATGTGCCCGGGGGAGACCACCTGCTTTGCGGCATCCGTAGGAGGTTCACGTAGCCACATGCAAGATATGTCGGCAGAAGGTGAACCTTGTCCAGGGTCCCAATGTCTGCACCACGGCCCTGCGTCAACACACGCCACCATAAAGCGGCCTGGGAGAACCATGGCTCCGATGTAGTGGTCCAGCCTGATGCATCACCCAGTGGCCATCCGCTCCCTCCTTCATCCAGCCAAGGCTCCACCACCTCAGCCGAAGGGAGCTGTGTGTCAAACCCTCCATCTGTCGCTCCAGATGCTCCTGCTTCTCCTACTTTTAGTCAGCCATTCCACCAACAATCCATCGGCGAAGCCATGTCCAAGAGACAACAGTATGCGCCCACTCATCCAACGGCACAGAAGCTGAATGTGCTCCTGTCTAATTTGTTGGTGCTGCAGTCCCTCCCTTTTCAAGTGGTGGACTCTGCACCTTTCAGAGAACTGATGGCTTGTGCCGAGCCAAGGTGGAGAGTGCCAAGCCGTCATTTCTTTGCGAAGAGGGCAGTACCAGCCCTGCAAAATTTTGTGGAAGAGATGGTGGTCCAGTCCTTGAGCTTGTCGGTGTGTACCAAAGTGCATGGCAGCGCCGACATGTGGAGCTGTAACTACGGTCAGGGACAATACATGACCTTTTCGGCTCACGGGGTGAATGTGGATCCTGCAGAGCCACAAACCCAACTTGGACAGGTCACGTTGGTCCTGTGACAGTGTGTGACTCCGCCTCCTCATCCTCTACCGTGTCCTCAGCCTCTACTGCCCAGACAAGTCTCAGTGGCCCTTCAGCATACCATGTGTGCAGGGCATGGCAGTGTCAAGGTGTTCTTCTCATGGTTTGCCTTGTCGAAAAGAGTCACACAAGGGAGGAACTGCTAAAAGTCATTCGTAAAGAAATCGGTGCATGGCTTACTCCACAGAAACTGGAAATGGGAACCATGGTGACCAACAACTGGAAGAACATCTTGGCTGTTCTGTGACAAGGAAGGGTGAGCCATGCACCCTGCATGGCACACGTGTTAATCCTGGTTGTCAAGCAGTTCCGGAAGTGTTCCCCCCATTTGCAAGACATCCTAACAATGGGAAGGAAAATTTGCATGCACTTTAGCCACTTGTACACCGCAAAGCACACCCTTCTTCAGCTGCAGCGTCAGAATGGTTTCCCCCACCATAGTCTAATTTGTGACGTTGCCACACGTTAGAATTCCACCCTCCATATGTTGGACCAACTGAACGAACAGCCATCACCGATTTCTTGATGATCCAAGCGGATAGGGATACTCTCCTGTGTAACTTCAATGTGAACCAGTGGCAGCTCATATGTGACATCTGCCATTTGCTCAGGCCCTTTGAGGAAGCCACATCATTAGTAAGTCGCCAGGATTACAGGATGAACGACTTCATTCCACTGCTTCATTTCCTACAAAAAGTGTTGGGAACAATGGCTGGTCAGGGCAATGGAGATGTTGCGCCTACATCTCACGGCCACATGAGCCCTGTGGGGGCTGAACTTGAGGAGGAGGATGAGGGGCACAGTGGAGCACAGTTTAGGTTTCATGAGATGGATGGTGCTTCTAGTCATCTGACAGGAGAGGAGGAGCATGATCAACTAGAGGAGCTAGAGGGTTATGAGGAAGGCGAGACAGAGGACCCAGACACACCGTGGCAGTATGCAGTGGAGATGGAGGCAGGGAGTCCCTCCGAGTCACCTGCACAAATTGCACGATGCATGCTCACTTGCTTGCGTAGTGACCGCTGAATTGTCAACATTCGGCCGTAGGATGACTTCTGGCTCTCCACCTTATTGTCAACATTCGGCCGTAGGATGACTTCTGGCTCTCCACCTTATTGGACCCTCGTTACCAGCACAAAATGGGGGCCTTTGTTTACACCTACTGAGAGGGAGGACAAACTGACCTACTACCAAGAGATACTAAATAGTCAGTTGGCCAATCCACCATCCATCCACTCGCAGGTCTTACTCGGGGGGCCCTCTGCGCTCACCTTCCACTGCCGTGGCTGCTGGGGAGGGGAGGGCTGGCAGGAGCAGTACCAGCTCCATCAGCAGCAGCCTGAGTCTACAGTCGCTGATGAGTACCTTTCTTCACCCACATAGTGAAGCAACTCATAAGCAGCAGATAGACATGGAGCAGGACCTGAACCAGCAGGTGTTGGCATACCTTGACATGGCCATGCCAACAAACCTTGAAGATCTGCTGGACTTCTGGGCAGCCAAACTTGATTCATGGCCGCAACTAGCAGAGTTTTCCCTGGAAATGATGTCCTGCCCGGCCATGTAGTGTGCCATCAGAGTGGGTGTTTAGTGCGTCGGGGGCCATAGTCACCCCAAGGAGAACTCGTCTGTCCACGAAAAATGTGGAAAGACTGACCTTTGTGAAGCGGAATCAGGCATGGATCAGGATGCATTTGCACCCACTAATGCTAGATGCATCACAGTAGATTGACCATGGTGCTACACCAACACTTCACAAATATGGATAGTGCCACGCCCCCTGATGAAGCACAAGAGAAACATACGTTGGGGTTGGAGCTGGTAGGTAGGCAATGCATGGCAGGATGTTATGGCCTCTTTTCACTTATAGCTTTCCATTAATTCTGTGAATACTATCTGTCTAGCATTTATTATATATATATTCTTATTTTATAATCTTCTAGTGTGATTTATGACATGTTTTCCCTTTATTCAGTGTATTTATGCCTGCTGTACCTCCTCCACTTACCTGCAGTTGTTCTCTTGGCTTGTTTTTTTTCTTTCATGTTATAAATGTCTGTTATCCTTATATTTGTTAAATAAAATACATATTTTTCACTACTAGTTTTCTTTTTGTTGGTGTATATGTATATTTCATAAACTAGTGGTGGCCCTTTCCCTTATGGCTAGGCCCCTCTTATGTTTGGGGGTGAAGAAATATGGATAGTGCCAAACAGATTTAAGGCACGGATATTACCTACAATTTTTTATGGTAGCACTAGCAAACATACATGCTCAATAGAGATTTCAACATTGATCTTTTAATGTTAGGGGTTGTGAAGCCCTCTTATGTACGCATCCTGCTGCCTGATCCAGGCTGTGTGTTTTAGGAACTACTTGGCTTACTAATGCTGCTGGGCCTGTGCCTGATTTTTTTTAATATTAGCA
The DNA here is from genome assembly GCF_029499605.1 of Hyla sarda. Lineage (NCBI taxonomy): Eukaryota > Metazoa > Chordata > Amphibia > Anura > Hylidae > Hyla > Hyla sarda. Next base: position 82,237,328 of record NC_079192.1, read on the forward strand.
TTAGCTAACATACATCTTCTATACAGATTTTATTAGTCACCTTTTAATGTTAGGGGTTATCAAGCCCTCTTGTGTACTTCTGCTGGTGATTCAGGCTGTCTGTTTCAGCAACTAAATGGTTTACTGATGCTGCTGAGCCTGTGCCTAAAATTTTTAGATTTTAGCACTAGCTAACATACATCTTCTATACAGATTTCAACTTTAACATTTTAATGTTAGGGGTTGTGAAGCCCTCTTGTAAACCCATGCTAATGATTGCTCCAGGCTGTGTGTTTCAGGAACTACTGTGCTTAGTGATGCTGCTGGGCTTGGGGCTTAAATTCTTTGATGATAGCACGAGTTCACATACCTCTTCAATAGATATTTCAACATTGATCTTTCAATCTTTTAGATTTTAGCACTAGCTAACATACATCTTCTATACGGATTTCAACATTAACATTTTAATGTTAGGGGTTGTGAAGCCCTCTTGTAAATTCATGCTAATGGTTGCTCCAGGCTGTGTGTTTCAGGAACTACTGTGCTTAGTGATGCTGCTGGGCTTGGGGCTTAAATTCTTTGATGATAGCACGAGTTAACATACCTCTTCAATAGATATTTCAACATTGATCTTTCAATCTTAGGGTTTATGAAAACCCTCTTGAGTACTGGTGCTGCCTGCTCCTGACTGTGTCTTTCAGGAACTACTTGGCTTACTGATGCTGCTGAGCTTGGGCCTTACATTTTTGGATGTTGGCACTAGCTTACATACATGCTTAACCCCTTAAGGACCAGGCCATTTTACACCTTAGGACCAGAGCGTTTTTTGCACATCTGACCACTGTCACTTTAAACATTAATAACTCTGGAATGCTTTTAGTTATCAATCTGATTCCGAGATTGTTTTTTCGTGACATATTCTACTTTAACATAGTGGTAACATTTTGTGGTAACTTGCATCCTTTCTTGGTGAAAAATCCCAAAATTTGATGAAAAATTAGAAAATGTTGCATTTTTCTAACTTTGAAGCTCTCTGCTTGTAAGGAAAATGGATATTCAAAATATTTTTTTATTTTATTCACATTTCCAATATGTCTACTTTATGTTTGCATCATAAAATTGATTTGTTTTTACTTTTGGAAGACACCAGAGGGCTTCAAAGTTCAGCAGCACTTTTCCAATTTTTCACCAAATTTTGAACCTCGCTTTTTTTCAGAGACCAGTTCAGGTTTGAAGTGGATTTGAAGGGTCTTTCCATTAGAAATACCCCACAAATGACCCCATTATAAAAACTACACCCCCCAAAGTATTCAAAATGACAATCAGTAAGTGTTTTAACCCTTTAGGTGTTTCACAGGAATAGCAGCAAAGTGAAGGAGAAAATTCACAATCTTTATTTTTTACGCTCGCATGTTCTTGTAAACCCAATTTTTGAATTTTTACAAGGGGTAAAAGGAGAAAATGTATACTTATATTTGTAGCCCAATTTCTCTCGAGTAAGCACATACCTCATATGTCTATGTAAAGTGTTCGGCGGGCGCAGTAGAGGGCTCAGAAGCGAAGGAGCGACAAGGGGATTTTGGAGAGTACGTTTTTCAGAAATGGTTTTTGGGGGGCATGTTGCATTTAGGAAGACCCTATGGTGCCAGAACAGCAAAAATAACCCACATGGCATACCATTTTGGAAACTAGACCCCTTGGGGAACGTAACAAAGAATAAAGTGAGCCTTAATACCCCACAGGTGTTTCACGACTTTTGCATATGTAAAAAAAATAAAAAATGTTTTCACTAAAATGTGTGTTTCCCCCCCAAATTTCACATTTTTGCAAGGGTTAATAGCAGAAAATACCCCCCAAAATTTGTAACCCCATCTCTTCTGAGTATGGAGGTACCCCATAAGTTGGCATGAAGTGCATTACGGGCGAACTACAATGCTCCGAAGAGAAGGAGTGATATTTGACTTTTTGAAAGTAAATTTTGCTCGGGGGGCATGTCGCATTTAGGAAGCCCCTATGGTGCCAGAACTGCAAAAAAAAAACACATGGCATACCATTTTGGAAACTAGACCCCTTGAGGAACGTAACAAGGAATAAAGTGAGCCTTAATACCCCACACGGGTTTCACGACTTTTGCATATGTAAAAAAATATATATATTTTTTTTCACTAAAATGTGTTTCCCCCCAAATTTCACATTTTTGCAAGGGTTAATAGCAGAAAATACCCCCCAAAATTTGTAACCCCATCTCTTCTGAGTATGGAGGTACCCCATAAGTGGACCTGAAGTGCACTACGGGCGAACTACAATGCTCAGAAGAGGAGGAGCACCATTGAGCTTTTGGAAAGAGAATTTGTTTGGAATGGTAGTCAGGGGCCATGTGCATTTACAAAGCCCCCCCGTGGTGCCAGAACAGTGGACACCCCTCCACATGTGACCCCATTTTGGAAACTACACCCCTCACAGAATTTAATAAGTTCTACAGTGAGCATTTACACCCCACTGGCGTTTGAAAGATCTTTGGGACAGTGGGCTGTGCAAATGGAAAATTAAATTTTTCATTTTCACGGATCACTGTTCCAAAAATCTGTCAGACACCTGTGGGGTGTAAATGCTCACTGCACCCCATATTACATTACATGAGGGGTGTAGTTTCCAAAATGGGGTCACATATGGGGGGGTCCATTATTCTGGTACCATGGGGGCTTTGTAAACACAAGTGGCCTTCAATTCCGGACAAATTTTCTCTTCAAATTCCCAATGGTGCTCCTTCTCTTCTGAGCATTGTAGTGCACCCATAGAGCACTTTACATCCACATATGGGGTATGCTCTTACTCAGAAGAAATTGGGTTACAAATTTTGGGGGGCTTTTTTTTATTTTCCCTTGTGAAAATGAAAAATTTAGGGTGACACCAGCATTTTAGTGAAATTTTTTTTTTTTTTCATTTTCCCATCCAACTTTAATGAAAATTTGTCAAACACCTGTGGGGTGTTCAAGCTCACTATACCCCTTGTTACGTTCCGTGAGGGGTGTCGTTTCCAAAATGGGGTCACATGTCTGTATTTATTGTTTTGTGTTTATGTCAGAACCACTGTAAAATCAGCCACCCCTGTGCAAATCACCAATTTAGGCCTCAAATGTACATGGTGCGCTCTCACCCCTGAGCCTTGTTGTACGTCCGCAGAGCATTTTACGCCCACATATGGGGTATCTCCGTACTCAGGAGAAATTGTGTTACAAATTTTGGGGGTCTTTTTTTCCTTTTACCTCCCGTGAAAATAAAAAGTAAAGGACAACACCAAATTTTTTTTACACTAACAGGCTGGTGTAGACCCCAACTTTTCTTTTTCATAAGGGGTAAAAGGAAAAAAAGCCCCCAAAATTAGTAACGCAATTTCTCCCGAGTACGGAGATACCCCATATGTGGCACTAAACTGTTTCCTTGAAATACGACAGGGCTCCGAAGTGAGAGAGCGCCATGCGCATTTGAGGACTAAATTAGGGATTGCACAGAGGTGGACATAGGGGTATTCTACGCCAGTGATTCCCAAACAGGGTGCCTCCAGCTGTTGCTAATCTCCCAGCATGCCTGGACAGTCAGTGGCTGTCCAGAAATGCTGGGAGTTGTTGTTTTGCAACAGCTGGAGGCTCTGTTTTGGAAACACTGCCGTACAATACGTTTTTTATTTTTTATTAGGGGGACAGTGTAAGGGGTGTATATGTTGTGTTTTACTCTTTATTATGTGTAAGTGTAGTGTAGTGTTTCTAGGGTACATTCACACTGGCGGATTTACAGTGAATTTACCGCTAGGAGTTTGCGCTGCGGTGAAAAATTTGCCACAGCCCAAACTTGAAGCAGAAAACTTACTGTAAACCCGCCAGTGTGAATGTACCCTGTACGTTCACATGGGGGGGGGGGGCAAACCTCCAGCTGTTTCAAAACTACAACTCCCAGCATGTACTGACAGACCGTGCATGCTGGGAGTTGTACTTTTGCAACAGCTGGAGGCACACTGGTTGGAAAACCTTTAGTTAGGTTCTGTTACCTAACTCAGTATTTTCCAACCAGTGTGCCTCCAGCTGTTGCAAAACTTCAACTCCCAGCATGTACTGATCGCCGAAAGGCATGCTGGGAGATGTAGATATGCAACAGCTGGAGGGATCGCAACTACAACTCCCAGCATGCAGAGACAGCTGTTTGCTGTTTAGGCTTGCTGGGAGTTGCAGTTATGCAACATCTGTAGAGCTATAGTTTAGAGACCACTGCATAGTGGTCTCCAAACTGTGGACCTCCAGATGTTGCAAAACTACAACTCCCAGCATGCCCAGACAGCAAACTGCTGTCTGGGCATGCTGGGAGTTGTAGTTTTGCAAGATCTGGAGGTGCACAGTATAGAGATCACTTTGCAGTGGTCTCAAACTGTAGACTTCCAGCTGTTGCAAAACTGCAACTCCCAGCAAGCCTAAACAGCTCTCTGGGCATGCTGGGAGTTGTAGTTTTGCAACATATAGAGGGTTACAGTTTAGAGACCACTATAGTGGTCTCAGACTGTAGCCCTCCAGATGTTGCTAAGTAACTCACTGGCTTCCGTTGGATCCAGGGAGCTGCGTCGCGGTCCTCTTCTTCCGCTGATCGTCGCCCGCTGCCGCCCCTGATCGTCGCCGCTGCCGTCGCCGATGGGTAAGTGGATCTTCGGCGCCGGTCCCTGTCGGTTTCCCCGTCCTGCCCCGCCTATTGTGGGAGGGCAGGACAGGGAAACCGAAAGTAAACCCCTTCGCCCCTGATCTGCTATTGGTGGTCACGTCTAGACCACCAATAGCAGAGATAGAAGGGGTGGCAACCCTGCCACCTCACTCCTATCGCTACAGGGGGATCGTGGGTGTCTAGGACACCCGCGATCCCCCTTCTATTCCGGGTCACTGGGTCACCATAGACCCGTATGACCCGGAATCGGCGCAAATCGCAAGTGTGAATTCACTTGCGATTTGCGCCGATCGCCGACATGGGGGGGTCTAAAGACCCCCCTGGGCATTTGCGCGGGGTGCCTGCTGATAGATATCAGCAGTCACCCCGGCGCGATCCCCGCCCGGCGCGCGGCGGGGACCGAAATTCCCACGGGCGTACAGGTACGCCCTTGGTCATTAAGTACCAGGGAGCAAAGGCGTACCTGTACGCCCTTGGTCCTTAAGGGGTTAATTGAGATTTCAACATTGATCTTTCAATGTAAGGGGTTATGAAACCCTCTTGTGAACTGCTGATGCCGGCTCCTGATTGTGTCTTTCAGGAACTACTTGGCTTACTGATGCTGCTGAGCTTGGGCCTTACATTTTTGGATGTTAGCACTAGCTTACATACATGCTTAATTGAGATTTCAATGTTGATCTTTCAATGTAAGGGGTTATGAAACCCTCTTGTGTATTCCAGCTGCTGACTGCTCCTGTCTTTGTTATTCAGCAACTACATGGTTTAGTGATGCTGCTGGGCTTGGGCCTTACATTTTTGGATGGTAGCACTAGCTAACATGCATCTTCAGTAGAGATTTTAACATTCACCTTTCAATGTTAGGGGATACTGAACCCCTCTTGCGTACTGCTGCCTGCTCCTTTCTGTGTCATTCAGCAACTACATGGTTTAGTGATGCTGCTGGGCCTAGGACATTACCTATATATGTTTATGGTAGCACTAAGTACCATACATCTTCAATGGAAATTTCAAAATTCATCTTTTATTCTTAGAGATTGTGAGGCCCTATTGTCTCCTCATCTGCCGCCAACTCCAGGCTGTGCCATTCAGACACTATATGGTCTCCTCCTACTGATGTCACCTCCAGGCTCCTTGTTAGATTTGGTCCTTTGTATCCACATGCCGGGGCCAGAGACACTAAAACTTGGGAGTTAAAAGTTCAATTTCAAAACCCTCAATTTCAATTAAAAAAAATTAAAAAATCTTAAATTTCAATGGTCTTCTCCTGCTTCTGCCAACTCCCGGCTGTGCCATTCAGACACTATATGGTCTCTTCCCATGCTTCAGCCAACTCCAGGCTGTGCAACTGTATTGTCTCCTCCAACTGATGCCACCTCCAGGCTCTGTCATTGTCTTGCCATGTGACATGTGACTCATTGTTAGATTTGGTCCTTTGTACCCACACACCAGAACCCGGGACACAAAAATTTGGGAGTTAAAAGTTCAATTACAAAATTCTGAATTTAAATTTCAAAATCTTAATTTTAAATTTCAAAATCATACATTGCAATGGTCTCCTCATACGTCTTCCAACTCCAGGCTGTGTCATTCAGCCAATAAATGGTTTACTGATGCTGCTGGGCCTTGGTCTGGGAATACAAATGTTGTTATGATAGCACTAGGTACCCAAAATCTTTGGTTTAAATTTCAGAATTAATTTTATAATCTTAGGGATTGTGAAGGCCTGTGTCTACTCATGCTGCTGTCAACTCCTGGCTGTGCCATTCAGCCACTATATGGTCTTCTCATGCTCTCAACACCTCCACGCTGTGTCATTCAGCCACTATATGGTCTCCTCATGCTTCAGCCTCATCAAAGCTGTCATTCAGCCACTATATGGTCTCCTCATGCTTCCAACACCTCCACGCCATGTCATTCAGCCACTATATGGTCTCCTCATGCTTCAGCCTCATCAAAGCTGTCATTCAGCCACTATATGGTCTCCTCATGCTTCCAACACCTCCACACTGTGTCATTCAGCCACTATATGGTCTCCTTATGCTTCAGCCTCATCAAAGCTGTCAATCAGCCACTATATGGTCTCCTCATGCTTCCAACACCTCCACGCTGTGTCATTCAGCCACTATATGGTCTCCTCATGCTGCCAACACCTCCATGCTGTGTCATTCAGCCTCTATATGGTCTCCTAATGCTCCAGCCTCATCAAAGCTGTCATTCAGCCACTACATGGTCTCCTCATGCTGCCAACACCTCCATGCTGTGTCATTCAGCCACTATATGGTCTCCTCCTGCTGCCAACACCTCCACACTGTGTCATTCAGCTACTATTTGGTCTCCTCATGCTTCAGCCTCATCCAAGCTGTGTCATTCAGCCACTATATGGTCTCATCATGCTGCCAACACCTCCACACTGTGTCATTCAGCCACTATATGGTCTCCTCATGCTTCAACCTCATCCAAGCGGTGTCATTTAGCCACTATATGATCTCCTCATGCTGCCAACACCTCCACGCTGTGTCATTCCGCCACTATATGGTCTCCTCATGCTTCAGCCTCTTCAAAGCTGTCATTCAGCCACTATATGGTCTCCTCATGCTGCCAACACCTCCATGCTGTGTCATTCAGCCACTATATGGTCTCCTCCTGCTGCCAACACCTCCACACCGTGTCATTCAGCTACTATATGGTCTCCTCATGCTTCAGCCTCCTCCAAGCTGTGTCATTCAGCCACTATATGGTCTCCTCATGCTGCCAACACCTCCCCGCTGTGTCATTCAGCCACTATATGGTCTCCTCATGCTGCCAACACCTCCATGCTGTGTCATTTAGCCACTATATGATCTCCTCATGCTGCCAACACCTCCACGCTGTGTCATTCCGCCACTATATGGTCTCCTCATGCTTCAGCCTCTTCAAAGCTGTCATTCAGCCACTATATGGTCTCCTCATGCTGCCAACACCTCCATGCTGTGTCATTCAGCCACTATATGGTCTCCTCCTGCTGCCAACACCTCCACACCGTGTCATTCAGCTACTATATGGTCTCCTCATGCTTCAGCCTCCTCCAAGCTGTGTCATTCAGCCACTATATGGTCTCCTCATGCTGCCAACACCTCCCCGCTGTGTCATTCAGCCACTATATGGTCTCCTCATGCTGCCAACACCTCCATGCTGTGTCATTCAGCCACTAAATGGTCTCCTCATACTGATGCCACCTCTAGGCTCTGTCATTGTGCCGCTCTGCGGCAGTGATTCTAAAAGCAATGCCAGTAATCTGCATGTTTTTCTGAATAACAGTATTATTTCACTACCCCTGCACAATCCATATGCGTGTTGGAACACAGCAAAGTGTTCTACGCCCCTATTGAGACTCTCTGTAGGACAGAAATAGCCATTTTTAATATAGATTTGCCGCAAATAAACTCTGATCAAAACACATTTTTTCAAAAAATTCGGCAAAATGGCAGAATCAAATTTTTCAAAAGTTCGCTCATCTCTAATCAAAATCATAAATTAAAATTGAAAGAAATCGATGTAATCTTTTCAAGACTGAGGCCCTATGGTCGTCAACATCATATATTACCTGTGGAATTACAACAAAAATCCAATGAAACATGTTGGAGAGATCACAATGAACCATAACTGATTAAAAGAAACATTCGTACTTTCACAGTCGGGAGGGGGGGGGGGAGGGGGGTGCTGAGAGGCAGGGGCTGGAACAGGTGGTAGCTTGCCTGGCAGAGGACCGCCATCCCCATTTTGATATACAAGTACAAGTTTTTTCACTACAGCCACTTCTAGCTTTATGTTCCCACAGAAGCTGAATGTGCTACTGTCCAAGTTGCTGGGGCTGCAGTCCCTCCCTTTTGAAGTGGACACTCAGTCATGAGCATGGGGTGCGCTGAGAGTCAGGGGCTGGGACCGCCAGCTCGATTTTAAGATACAAGTACAAGCTTTCTCACTGCAGCAACTCATACACTGAAGCAAATTTTACACTATTGAAGCTGGAACTACCATGGCTGCTGGCACCAGACTTGCCCTCCAATGGGTTCTCAATAGAGATGAGGGAATCAAATCGGATGAATTAAATTATTTAAAAAATTCATTCCTCTCTAGTCGTCATCATATATTAACTCTGGAATTACCACAAGAATGCAATGAAACAGGTTGGAGAGATAACGATGAACCGAAACTGATTAAATGAAACATTTGCAGTTCCCCACAGAGGGAGACAGTCAGAGGGTGGGGGCACTGAGAGGCAGGGGCTGAAACAGGTGGTAGCCCGTCTCGCAGCGGACCACCAGCTCATTGCTCACCAGAAGGGGTACTCAAAAAATTAAAATAAATTCGAATTAAATTAACTAAAAATTACATTAAAAAATCTCTTTAATCTCTTACATTTTTACTCCATATGGTCTCCCTGCTGCCACATCAAGACGCTCTGCGGCAGTCATTCTAACAGCAATGCATTTAATCTGCATGTCATGCTGTATAACAGTATTATTTTATTAACACAGCAGACTCCCTATGCGTGTTACGACAAGGCAAAGTGTTCTACTCCCCTATTGAGGTTCTCTGCTTATGTTGCTTGAGGTAAAATTCGGTGAATCGGCCTAATCAAATTTTTCAAAAATCCGCTCATCTCTAATAATTTTATAACAAATTATAATTGTGGAGCAAAGGAAATTAAATTGATTCTCAAACGCACTTCTATGTTGATGCAGCGTGGAAGATCACGGGGGTCCCCAGCGGCGGGAACCCTGCGATCAGGCATCTTATCCCCTATCCTTTGGATAGGTGATAAGATGTCTTAGCGCCGGAGTACCCCTTTAATTCCTGTGGTAAAAGGCTGCTCCCCTTGCAATAAAAAACGCTGCTTATGTTGTAGTATGATTGGTAACCATGTAGATGTATTCAAATCATACCAAACAAATGAAATGTTCTCTATCACTCACTCCCTTAGCTGTGACACCCAATTTGCAGTGTATTTATTATCTTGTAGTTGTCACCTCCAATACGTTGAACGCACAATTCAGACACAGAGGAGTACTATCAGAAAGGATAGAGCATAGAGGAGTGCTATCAGACATGAGAGAGCACAGAGGAGTGCTATCAGATAGGAGAGAGCCCAGAGGAGTGCAATCAGACAGGAGAGACACAGAAGATTACTATCAGACAGGAGAGCACAGAGGAATACAATCAGACAGGAGAGAGCACAGAGGAGTACTATCAGACAGGAAAGAGCACAGAGGAGTAATATCAGACAGGAGAGAGCACAGAGAAGTTCTATCAAACAGGAGAGAGCACAGAGGAGTAATATCAGACAGGAGAGAGCACAGAGGAATACTATCAGACAGGAGAGAGCACAGAGGAGTGCTATCAGACATGAGAGAGCACAGAGGAGTAGTATAAGACAGGAGAGAGCATGGAGGAGTGCTATCAGACAGGAGAGAGCACAGAAGAGTACTATCAGACAGGAGAGCACAGAAGAGTCCTCTCAGACAAGGGAGAGCACAGATAAGTGTTATCAGACAGGAGAGAGCACAGAGGAGTACTATAAGACAGGAGAGAGCACAGAGGAGTGCTATCAGACAGGAGAGAGCACAGAGGAATACTATCAGACAGGCCAGAGCACAGAGGAATACTATCAGACAGGAGAGAGCACACAGGAGGGCTATCAGACAGGGGAGAGCACAGAAGAGTACTATCAGACAGGAGAGCACAGAGGAGTGCTATTAGACAGGAGAGAGCACAGATGAATACTATCAGGAGACAGGAGAGAGCACAGAGGAGTACTATCAGAAAAGAGAGAGCACAGAGGAGTGCTATCAGACAGTAAAGAACACAGAGGAGTCCTATCAGTCAAGAGAAAGCACAGAGGAGTACTATTAGACAGGAAAGAACACATAGGACTTTGTCCACGCTTTTGCTTCAGCATGGACAAATCCATGATTTTATAAGCTATGATAAAGGTTAATGTTTTGTCAAGATGTACAACATATAATTTGTTTTTGAATCTGACAGTGACCAATTAAGAACACAGCCCATTTTGGCCTTTAGGACACAGATAATTTCATTTTTGCAATTTAAAAACAAATTAGTTTTTTTGCAACTATTTTATCTGAGGGCTTGTTTTTTGCACGATCAATTGCTACAGAGGAAATTCCTTTCTTTTTGGAGCACTGATGACATTACGAGCACAGTGCTCTCTGCTGACATCTCTGTCCATTTTAGCAACTGTGCAAAGCAGATGTATGCTAAGGGCAGCATGGTGGCTTAGTGGTTAGCACTGCTGCCTTGCAGTGCTGGGGCCTTGGGTTCAAATCCCACTAAGGACAACAATAAATAAAGACTTATTATTATTATAACGTCAGCAGAGAGCAATGTGCTCGTGATGTCATCAGAGAACATTCCAAAAAGAAAAGAATTTCCTCTGTAGTATTCAGCAGCTAATAAGTACAGGAAGGATTAAGATTTTTTAATAGAAGAAATTTACAAATCTGTTTAACTTTTCAGAGCCAGTTGATTTAAAAGAAAAAAGGTTTTCACCGGAGTACCCCTTCAAGATGTACAGTACAGTGCAAAAAAAAAAGAAAATACATATTGTCATCATACTGTCACTGATCATATCCTGTATACTGAGACTAACATTACCAATAATAACAATATACGTGGAAGCAAAAAACTATAACTCCCAACATGTTACACTATATAAGAGTATAGTATAAGTTATAGTGCAACATGTTTGGAGTTGTAGTCTTGGTTTGGGACAGCAGCAGAGCTATAGGCTGTATATGGCCATGCTGAGAGTTGTAGTCAGTGACTAACTACAACTCCCAGCATGCCCTGGCACAAACCAAAACTACAACTCCCAGCATGTTGCACTATATAGTAGTATTGTATAGGTTATTGTGCAACATGCTGGGAGTTGTAGTTTTGGGTCACCTGCAGAGCCATAGGCTGTGTCAAGGCATGCTGGGAGTTGAAGTTAGTTACTTACTACAACTTCCAGCATGTCGTGATACAGCCTATGGCTCTGCAGCTGACCCAAAACAACATCTCCCAGCTTGTTGCACAATAACTTAACTAACCTCAGCATGCTGTCCAGGGATGCTCCCGATTGTGCTCCTCACAAGCCACGCCCAATTTGCGTAGCCATGCACCCTCTCTTAAACCATGCCTTTATATTTAAATGGGGGCGGCAGGTGCAGAATGTGAAAAGCTCTCACACCATACATCTCAGGACACATCTGTAAGTGAGTATAAGTACTATGGTGCGCTCACACGAGCACACCCACAGCGTATTTTACGCTGCAGATCTGGCGCTGAAGGACCCCTGCATGGTGGCTTTACATGTGCCTGCTTGGAGCGGCAACACTCCGCTACGAGCAGACACACTTCTATGTGCGAGTCGCAGCATGCATGCACAGTATACTTGCACATTGCAGCTGCTCTCTCCCTAGCTCATGGAGAAAGGGGAGCGGTCGCAATGTGTGCGAGTACACCGCGCATGCATGACGACTCGCACATTGCTTCAGTGTGTCTGCTCGTAGCGGCATATTGCCACTCCAAGCAGGCACATGTAAAGCCACCATGCAGCGGTCCTTCAGCGGCAGATCTGCAGCATAAAATACACTCTGAGTCCACTTGTGTGAACGTACCCTTAGACAACACAGGAATTGTTTGTAGTTTGTTGGGTCTAGATAAAAGCTTTAGACACAAAAAGGTAGGGGGGGGGGGGTTAAGTTTTTTTTTAATTTTATTTTAGATGTATTGGAACACTTAAACTATCTGGCTGCAAAGGTCAGCATACCCTTGAAGCCTTATTTACTAAATTGTTACCCCTTCTTCCAAATATTGTGCTTTTTGTATCAGCTTTGCTATCGATCAGCCCTGTAAAACGTTAAAACAAGAGACGAATCATAAAATATTTGAATTGCTTCATACTCCAGCACCCCCAGCTTTCTGTTCCACATGTTAAATAGTCTTGGCTGCTTTACATATTTGCTATCTCCAGAACAGGAGAAGTGAACATGTTAATGAAATTAAGGTAAGATATTAACCTCCAAAGCGTAAAATGATTTGCAGCGCAATTACGAGGACCGAAGCTCACCGTGATGATGTCTCCTTCCTGACATAAAGGTTCTTTCACCAAGCAGAGCGAGACAGGGCGAACAGGAGGAGGGTGACAGTCATACTCCCACCCCCACCCCCCAGGGCACAAAATTACTGGAGCAATTCTCTTCAGATCTACAGCGAGCAAGTGCAATTAGACCAGCAACCTTATACTTAAAATGAAGGAACTTTCAAGCTTTCCATGGTTAATAGGCTGCTAGTGGAATAACTTAGAGAGATAGGATCTGCAGAATTTAATGTACCTTTTTTTATGATAGGTCCTTTTTTTAGAAGGAAGAAAGAAAATTGCAAGTTTCAGCTTTTGTAGGGCTAGAAAAAGATTCAATTAACTCAGAACTTCATGACCAAATCTCAGGGTCTGTGGTTGCATAGAAAATTTGAAAAAATTAAATTGAGATTGATAAAAGTATTTTGTATTTATGTAATAGGGAGTCAAAGTTTTCGAAGGTCAGTACCTTAAGCTTCACAATATTGTATAACTTTATACGTTATTCATACAAATTAAGGTGCAATGCTAAAGATGGCTATAAAAATAGATCATCGACTTTCAGTAAAACATCCATTTTTACTTGGTAGAACCAAACATTTAATCTTTGTAGGGAGGGGTAAACATCAGACACTTTTTCTGGAAACAATAGTATCCCTTTGCTCCCTTACCTACAGACAGGTGACACCGCTCACATTAAATATTTGTGGCTTTTTGTTCTCGTCCTGTATACTCAGTATTGCAGAGCAGGAAGCTTTCAGCTCTCCATCCTTCAGGTCACATGCACATTTCAACTAAAAGGGGTACTCCGGCGCTTAGACATCTTATCCCCTATCTAAAGATAGGGAATAAGATGCCTGATCGCGGGGGTCCTGCCGCTGGGGACCCCCGTGATCTTGCACGCAGCACCCTGTTAAAATCAGTCCCCAGAGCACGTTCGCTCCGGGTCTGATTACTGGCGATCACGGGGGCCGGAGCATTTTGATGTCACGGCTCCGCCCCCTGTGATGTCACCTTCCGCCCCCTCAATGCAAGCCTATAGGAGGGGGCGTGACAGCTATCACGCCCCCTCCCATAGGCTTGCATTGAGGGGGCAGAGTGTGACGTCACACGGGGGCGGGCCATGACATCACAATGCTCCATCCCCTGTGATCGCCAGTAATCAGACCCGGAGCTAACATGCTCTGGGGACTGATTATAATGAGATGCTGCATGCAATATCACAGGGGTCCCCAGCGGCAGAACCCCCCAGATCAGGCATCTTATCCCCTATCCTTTGGATAGGGGATAAGATGTCTAAACGCCGGAGTACCCCTTCAACACAGATATATAAGTGAATACTATGATGGGGCAGGGAGCCATCAGCTCTTCTGGCTCTACAGGTCCCATTACACCTGCAGCCTCTAAGATATTAGGATAGGATCCATGAAGCTTTACCTGCACCCTTATCATCCTAAAGCCAGCAGCCATAATAGTATTCATCTTTATTCTTAGGATGCAAATACAGTTAAATTGGCGATTGACTGTCAATGTGACAAACATCTAGGATTGCTTCGAGCTAGCAAGGTCACTGATCTGTAGATAAGCTCTATTGTTGTGTTGGACACAAAGGTACAAATGGGATCACTACTACTACTATGAGGGGATTAAAGGGGTACACCAGTGGAAAATAAAAATTTTAAATCAACTGGTGCCAAAAAGTTTAACAGATTTCTAAACTACTTCTATTTAAAAATCATAATCTGTCCAGGACTTATCAGCTGCTTTATGCTCCACAAGAAGTTGTATAGTACGTTTCTGTCTGACCACAGGGCTCTCTACTGACACCTGTCCATGTCAGGAACTGCCAAGAGCAGGATAGGTTTGCTCTGGCGATTTGTTCCTGCTCCAGACAGTTCCTGACACAGGCAGAGGTGTCAGCAGAGAGCACTGTGGTCAGACAGAAAAGAACTATGCAACTTCCTCTGGAGCATACAACAGCTTATAAATGCTGAAAGGATTAAGATTTTTAATTTGAAGTAATTTAGAAATCTTTTTAACTTTTTGGCACCAGTTGGTTTTAGAAAGTTTGTTTTCAACTGGAGTACCCCTTTAAGGAATTATAATTTGTTGCCATTACAGTTTATGGCACAGTTATTGTGTGGAGAACTAAGGTAGACACTATTACCATGTGCTACATAAAATAGCAGAAATAAACATGCAGAGACAAGTTGTACATTCAATTTTTTAGGCTCCAAACACATGAATTTGCATATACATAGGGCCCAAAACCGTGCATAATAACTTAGCCTAAAATAGGCCAAACACTTTTGTTATTACAGCTTATGGACAACACACAGATGGTCTCCCATGTTTGGACTCTCTCGTATTGGGTAGAAACCTGCTACAGAAAGTCCATGTTTGGAATAGTCACTATATGACCACAGTTTGATGGTCATATTTTCAGCAAAACCCGTAAAAAATCTGGTAGCAAAGTGGATTGAAAACATACGAAAATTGTAGATGATGGGAAAAAAATTAGGTGCTTTGTGTAAATAAACTATATAATAAAAAAGTAAATTGTTATGTCTTAGCTAGTAAATAAAATGAAGTTTTCAGCTCTAAGCTGTGCAGAGTAGCCTGAACACATTATTTCTCCTTCTCAACCACACATCTTTTCTCTTAAATTTTCAAAACTAATTTTAAAGCATCCACCCTGTAAACAGTGAGACATGTTTTTGAAGTGTCCTTCAGAAGGGGACATTGAAAAATTTCTATTCAACATTTTTTTTTCTCTTGAATATATATATAATGTATAAATGTACAGTTTTCTTCCTGAAATAGTTGTTTTCGTTCCATCTCTCTTAAGCCTCTATGAGAAGCAAAGGAAGGTGATGTTTAAAGTGGATAATAAAAAGGGGAAAAATAAAACTAAAATTCCAGGACTGGTATTACTTCTGTTTTTTATTTTTTATATATATTTTTTTAAATGTGCACTAATAGATTATTTTTATAAAACAACTGGTGCTAAAAAGTTAAACAGATTTGTAAATTAGTTCTATTTAAAAAAATATTAATCCTTCCAGTACTTACCAGCTACTGTATTTCCAGTCTGACCACAGTGCTCTCTGCTATCACCTCTAAGGCAATGGTTCTTATCTGCTGACACATTTCATGTTTCTATCATAGTTTCAAATTAGAGGGCCAAAGGTTTAAAAGTAATATGAGGAAGTATTACTTTACTGAGGGAGTAGTGGATACATGGAATAACCTTCCTGCAGGAGTGGTCGCTGCAAATTAAGTAAAGTAGTTTAAGCATGCATGGGATAGGCATAAGGCTATCCTTCATATAAGATAGAGACAAGGACTATTCATGGTATTCAGTATATTGAGCAGACTAGATGAGCCAAAAGGTTCTGATCTGTCGACACATTCTATGTTTCTATTTTATTCTGTCTGTGTCAGGAACCGTACGGAGCAGGAGAGGTTTGCTATGGCATTTGCTCCTGCTCAGGACAGTTCATGACATGGACAGAGGTGTAGGCATACCGGCTTGAGGAAGTGCTGTGAAAGTGTGAAACAGTCTGTCCTTGTCCTGCTCCCCGCCTCCACTACTGCACCAGCTTGCCACCATTTTAATGCCTGAATAAAGCCAAGTTGTATGGTGAGTGCTGTCCTGTCTTCTGTACTAGCATATGACATGGACAGAGGTGTCAGTAGATTGCACTGTGATCAGACTGGAAAGAAATACACAATTTCCTCTGGAGCATACAACAGATGATAAGTACTGGAAGGATTAAGATTTTTAAACAGAAGTAATTCTGTGTAACTTTCTGGCATCTGTTGTTTTACAAAAAAAAAATTCCCCACCAGAGTACCACTTTAACCTCTTAAGGACGCAGGGCGTACCTGTACGCCCTGCGCCCGTTCCCGGTGTTTAAAACCGGGTCACGCCATGACCCCGCATCACACCTGGTCGGTCCCGGCTGCTATTCATAGCCGGGACACTGGGCTAAAAGCTTGTTGTGCCGCGTGCTATTAACCCTTCAAAGTTGATACCGCGCTGAAAATGAAAGTAAATGCTTCCCGGCTGCTCAGTCAGGCTGAACGGGACTATCGCGATAAAATAGCGATGTCCCAATCAGCTAGGACGCGAGCGGAGGTCCCCTTACCTTGCTCCGTCGTGTCCGATCGGCGTTTGATTGCTCCAAGCCTGAGCTACAGGCTTGAGCAATCGAGCTCCAACTCGCTGATCCATGCAAAGCTATGGCTTTGCAGGGATCAGGGTAAAAGATCAGTGTGTGCAGTGTTATAGACCCCTATGGGAGCTATAACACTGAAAAAAATTAGTTAAGAAAGGTCATTTAACCCCTTTCCTAATAAAAGTTTGAATCACCCCCCTTTTCCCATAAAAAAAAACTGTGTAAATAAAAAAAAAAATAAACATATGTGGTATTGCCGCGTGCGTAAATGTCTGAACTATAAAAATATATTGTTAATTAAACCGCACGGTCAATGGCGTACGCGCAAAAAAATTCCAAAATAGTGTATTTTTGGTGACTTTTTATATCATAAAAAAATGAATAAAAAGTGACCAAAAAGTCCAATGCAAAAATGGTACCGATAAATGGTACCGATAAAAACTTCAGAACACGCTGCAAAAAAAATACATACGCGGAAAAATAAAAAAGTTATAGGGGTCAGAAGATGACAATTTTAAACGTATACATTTTCCTGCATGTAGTTATGATTTTTTTCAGAAGTAAGACAAAATCAAACCTATATAAGTAGGGTATCCTTTTAACTGTATGGACCCACAGAATAAAGAAAACGGAAGCCCCCAAAAGTTACAAAATTACATTTTTTCATCAATTTTGTCGCAAAATTATTTTTTTTTCCTTTTCGCCATCGATTTTTTGGTAAAATGACTAATGTCACTGCAAAGTAGAATTGGTGGCACAAAAAATTAGCCATCATATGGAATTTTATGTGCAAAATTGAAAGTGTTATGACTTTTAGAAGGTGATGAGGAAAAAATGAAAATGAAAAAATGGAAAAACACTGAGTCCTTGATGGGTTAAGTCCTGTTCACACTATGGAAATTCAGCCCCGAATTGCAAAAGGAAATTATGGGCTGATTCCGCTTACAGTTACTCCATCTGGCACATTCACTACAGCACTGTACCAGGACTTCTTTGCCTGATCTTGAAATCCAAATCCACATGGGCACTTCTGTAGTATGAACTGAGCAGCAGAATCCCATTGAGGTCAATAGGAGTCTGCGACAAGAATAGTGTGAACAGGCGCTAATAGACTTTAAAAAAAACTAAACTATAGCTTTTTATGCTCATTTTATTGCAGTATTTTGTCTTTTGACTTTAAAGTCTGTGAACCCAGCCATACACATAGTGAAAGAACAGTTCTACATTTAATACTGCGCTTTCTTTAAATTTAAATTGCCTTGAAAAATGGCATCAGTCAGATATGTGTATTTTGGTGAGATTGCAGTTCTCCGCTTCACCACTAACAAGCTTGATTGAAAAGGCCTTAGGCAAAATTAGATTACATAAAACTGGAGCGCACATGCGCTTATTTGATGCCGATCCCCTACTTTGTATGACTTATTATGTTGAGAGATGTTACAAACAAGTCATACAGTTGTGATAAACCCTTGAACTGACTCTAATACACTGCTCAAAAAAAATAAAGGAATACTGAGGTAACACATCCTAGATCTGAATGAATGATCTACTTGTATGAAATACTTTTGTCTTTACATAGTTGAATGTGATGACAACAAAATCACACAAAAATTATCAATGGAAATCAAATGTATCAACCCATGGAGGTCTGGATATGGAGTCACACTCAAAATCAAAGTGGAAAACCCCACTACAGGCTGATCCAACTTTGATGTAATGCCCTTAACCCCTTAAGGACCGGAGGTTTTTCCGTTTTTGCATTTTCGATTTTTGCTCCTTGCTTTTAAAAAATCATAACTCTTTCAAATTTACACCTAATTACCTTATTTTTTGCGCCACCAATTCTACTTTGTAATGACGTCAGTCATTTTGCCCAAAAATCTATGGTGAAGCGGGAAAAAAAATCATTGTGCGACAAAATTGAAAAAAAAACGCTGTTTTGTAACTTTTGGGGGCTTCCGTTTCTACGAAGTACATTTTTCGGTAAAAATGACACCTGATATGTATTCTGTAGGTCCATACGATTAAAATGATACCCTACTTATATAGGTTTGATTTTGTCGGACTTCTGGAAAAAATCATAACTACATGCAGGAAAATTAATATGTTTAAAATTGTCATCTTCTGACCCCTATAACTTTTTTATTTTTCCGTCTATGGGGCGGTATGGCGCTCATTTTTTGCGCCGTGATCTGAAGTTTTTAACGGTACCATTTTTGCATTGATAGGACTTATTGATCACTTTTTATTCATTTTTAAATGATATAAAAAGTGACCAAAAATGCACTATTTTGGACTTTGGAATTTTTTTGCGCGCACGCCATTGACCGAGCGGTTTAATTAATGATATATTTTTATAATTCGGACATTTCCGCACGCGGTGATACCACATATGTTTATTTTTATTTTTATTTACACTGTGTTTTTTTTTTATTGGAAAAGGGGGGTGATTCAAACTTTTAATAGGGGAGGAGTTAAATGATCTTTATTCACTTTTTTTTTTCACTTTTTTTTTGCAGTGTTATAGGTCCCATAGGGACCTATAACACTGCACACACTGATCTTCTATGTTGATCACTGGTTTCTCATAAGAAACCAGTGATCAACGATTCTGCCGGATGACTGCTCATGCCTGGATCTCAGGCACTGAGCAGTCTTTCGGCGATCGGACAGCGAGGAGGCAGGTAGGGGCCCTCCCGCTGTCCTGTCAGCTGTTCGGGATGCCGCGATTAGCCGCGGCTATCCCGAACAGCCCGACTGAGCTAGCCGGGAACTTTCACTTTCACTTTTAGCCGCGCGGCTCAGCTTTGAGCGCACGGCTAAAGGGTTAATAGCGCGCGGCGCCGCGATCGGCGCTGCGCGCTATTAGAGGCGGGTCCCGGCGTCACTATGACGCCGGGCCCGCCATGATATGACGCGGGGTTACTGTGTAACCCCGCGTTATATCAGAAGAGCAGGACCAAGGACGTACCGGTACGTCCTTGGTCCTTAAGGGGTTAAAAAAAGTCAAAATAAGGCTCAGTAGTGTGTGTGGCCTCCATGTGCCCGTATGACCTCCTTACAACACCATGGTGTACCATTTTTGTAACGTGCGGCACTCCGGCCAGACATACTGGCCGTGACGCATCTCCCCCCTTGTGTCAGCTCCCGGCGGTGCTGGGATTCGCATCGCGGGACCCGACCGCATGCGAGTCCCAGCCCGTCTCTCACCTCCGTCCCCGGCCTCTGTCCTTCAACTCCGACCCGCGCACCCCCGCCTCCTAGCGAGTGCGCACCGGAGCTTTAAAATTTAAAGTGCCAGTGAGCCCGTAATTAATGTTCGCACCTGCTCCTTTCTTATAAGTTTTTGTTCCTCCCTTGTTCCCCTGCTGGATCTTTGTTTGCCTTGCGCCTTAGAGAAAGCAGTTCTTGTTATTCCTAGCCATGTACCAGTCCTTTGTATTCCGTGACCCGACCGTGATTCTAGCCGCCAGCCTACTGACCTTCTGCTACCCCACTGACTACGCTCCCATGCCGCCTGCCCTGACCTCTAGCCTTCCTGACTACGTCCTGCCTATTCCTTTGGTACCATGCTTCACCTCAGCTGCCTGTGTGGTTGAGTCGTGCCAGGGGTAGCGACCTGGGTGTCGCCTGCCGCAGCAAGCCCTACTCGCCTTGCAGCGGGCTCTGGTGAAAACCAGCAACACCTTAGACTCCAATCCCTGGCACGGCCCGCGTCATCTGCCACACAGGTCCAGCGGATCTACTACATCACCTGTTCTAGACTACCGTGGTATTACGGATCATCTACTAACTGGGTACCTGCTGTCTGTGGTGAGTCTTACAGTAAGATCCGGCCATGGATCTCGCTGAGGTACCCCTGTCTGAGGATTCGGATCTCTCCTCTGAAGGGCTCCGTCAGTCGCAGTAGTTGGCCTACCAGGCGCAGCAATTAAATCAACTCTCCGCCATGGCGCAGCTACTTCTGTCTATGCAGCAGCAGTCTCCACCGGTTCCTGCAGTTCCTTCAGCTACAAAGCTTCGTCTTTCCCTTCCCACGAAGTTTGATGGAGATTCTAAGCAATGTAGAGGCTTTGTGATGCAGTGCTCCTTGCGCCTGGAGCTTATGGCGGATCTGTTTCCTACGGAGCGTGCTATGGTGGCCTTTGTGATCAGTTTCTTGTCTCGGAAGGCCCTGGCCTGGGCTACTCCGCTCTGGGATCATAGCGATCCAATTACTTCTAACCTCTCAGCTTTCCTGGCTAAATTCCACAGCATTTTTGAAGAACCTGCACGTGTCTCCTCTGCCGAGTCGGCTCTCCTTAACCTAAGTCAAGAGACTTCCTCCGTGGGAGACTATGCAGTCCAGTTTTGTATCCTTGCTTCAGAATTGGCATGGAACGACGAATCCTTTTGTGCTATATTTAAAAAAGGACTTTCTAGTATGATAAAGGACACTCTTACTACACGATATTCTCCATCTAACCTGTGTGAGCTGATCCATTTGGCCGCACAAATTGATGTACGTTTTTCCAAAAGACAGGAGGAGCTCCAAAAAGAAAGTGGATTTTCTGTAAAGGTTATGCCAAAGTATCATACTCATCTCACACTGCAGGAAAGATCCTGACGTCGCAGCGAGTGTTTGTGTCTATATTGTGCCAGTCTGGAGCATTCCTCAAAGACTGTCCTTCCCGTTCTCAGATTCCAGGAAAACGTCCGAATCCAGGATATGTAGGAGGGACTTCTCTGGGTGTGTGCACCGTCTCTCCCCATTTGAATATCTCCGTACAAGTTCACGTTTCTGCCCACACTTCCTTCTTCGCTACAGCATTTTTGGACTCTGGTTCTGCTGGCAATTTTATTGATGCCTCTCTCGTGCATGAATATCGCCTTCCAGTGAGTCGCCTTGCCAAGCTACTGTTCATCTCTTCCATCACTGGACAAAATCTGGACTGTAGAGTACTATATCACATGGAGTCTCTTCTTCTTCAGGTGGGAGTCTCACATAAGGAAAGGATTGAATTCTTTGTGCTACCACATTGTACTTCCCACATACTTCTCGGTCTTTCTTGGCTCCAACTCCATTCCCCGCAGCTTGACTTGAAATCCGGAGAGATCACTCGCTGGGGACAATGCTGCCATAATCGTTGTCTAGAGTCAGTTCCGCCTAAAATTCCTTCTGCTATTTCTCCCATGCCAGGTCTGCCTACGCCTTATCAAGATTTTTCTGATGTCCTTTGCGAAAGACAGGCCGAGACTTTGCCTCCACATCGTCCTTACGACTGCCCGATTGATTTACTTCCTGGAACTATGCCACCTCAACATAGAATTTATACTATGTCGGTCCCAGAGACTCAAGCCATACAAGAATACATCCAAGAGAACCTCCAAAAAGGATTTATCCGGAAGTCTTCGTCACCGGCTGGAGCCGGGTTCTTCTTTGTCAGAAAGAAGGATGGTTCACTCCGTCCTTGTATTGATTACAGAGGTCTTAACAAGATCACGGTCAAGAATCGTTATCCTCTTTCTCTAATCTCAGAACTTTTTGATCATCTTCAGGGGGCCAAAGTCTTCTCCAAACTGGATTTACGTGGTACCTACAACCTAATTCGAATCCGAGAGGGAGACGAATGGAAAACGGCTTTAAACAACCGCGATGGACATTTTGAGTATCTTATGATGCCTTTTGGCCAGCTGTTTTCCAGGAATTCGTAAATGATATCTTCCGCGACCTTCTCTATACATGTGTAGTCATTTATCTGGGTGACATACTGATTTATTCTTCCAACTTGGAGGAGCATCGTACTCATGTTCGTCTGGTCCTACGACGCCTTTGGAGGAATCATCTCTATGCCAAACTGAAGAAATGCCTCTTTTTGAAATCCAGTCTTCCTTTTCTAGGATACATTGTCTCTCATTAAGGACTGCAAATGAATCCAATAAAATTGTCTGCGGTTTTGGATTGACCTCGCCCTACTCGTCTGCGGGCTATTCAACGTTTTCTGGAATTCGCAAATCGTCAGTTCATCCCACATTTTTCTTCTGTAGTTGCTCCCATTGTAGCTCTCACCAAGAAGGGCGCTAACCCGAAGTTTTGGCCTCCTAAGGCTGAGCAAGCTTTCCCCAACTTAAAGTCTGCTTTTGCTTCAGCTCCCATGCTATCAAGACCGGATCCGGGAAAACCTTTTGCCTTGGAAGTTGATGCTTCCTCCATTGGAGCAGGCGCCATTCTTACCCAGAAAAGTGCCAAGGGAAAAACTGTGACCTGTGTTTTTTTTTCTAAAACCTTCTCGCCAGCGGAGAGAAACTACTCCATTGGAGATCGTGAACTGCTTGCTATAAAGCTCGCCTTAGAGGAGTGGCTACATCTGTTGGAAGGATCTCCACATTCGATCAGTATTTATTCTGATCACAAGAATCTTCTGTACCTCCTCCAGTCAGCCCAACGTTTGAATCCTCGTCAGGCAAGGTGGTCTTTGTTCTTCTCCTGATTTAATTTTTTTATTAATTTCCGTCCAGCTAATATGAATATCAGAGCTGATGCCCTCTCCAGATCTTTTGTTGTGGGTTTGGATCCTACTCCAAGACATATTATCCCTCCTGATCGTCTGATTTCTGCAGCTTCTGCCAATCTTCTACAGCAGCCTCCTGGTAAAACTTTTGTACCAGGCAGATTGAGACGCAAAGTTCTAAACTTGGGTCATTCTTCCTTATTGGCTGGCCATCCTGGAGTACGCAAGACACTTCTTCTTATCTCCCGGCGCTATTGGTTGCCACGTCTGGAACACGATATCTCTGAATTTGTGTGTTGCTATACCACTTGTGCTCAAGACAAGACCTCCCTACTGAGACCTGCAGGACTTTTGCAGCCCTTGCCCATTCCTGAGATTCCATGGACTCACATCGCTATGGACTTTATTACCGACCTTCCACCATCACGTAATAACACAGTCATCTGGGTTGTGGTAGACCGGTTTTCTAAAATGCTCATTTCATTCCTCTCCTTGTGCTCCTGTCAGCTCCACAACTGGCTAAGCACTTCTTACCTCATATCTTCCATCTACATGGTCTACCAGAAAACATCATCTCGGATCGCAGAGTACAGTTTGTGTCCAAATTCTGGCAAGCCCTCTGTTCCTGTCTTGGCATCAGTTTGGATTTCTCCTCTGCCTACCACCCCCAGTCCAATGGTCAAGTGGAAAGGGTAAGTCAAATTTTGGAGACTTTTTCATGCCATTTTGTGTCTGCTCGTCAGGACGACTGGGTAGATTTTCTTCCCTTTGCAGAATTTTCCTACAATCAGAAAGCCTCTGAGTCCAATCAGAAAGACATCTAAATTTTTTATTGTTTTTGGTCATCATCCCAGGTCTCCTCTTCCGGTCCCAGTCTGTTCCAGTCTCCCTGCTTTAGATGAACTTGTTAGAGATTTCTCCTCCATTTGGCGACAGACTCATCAATCTTTATCTCTGGCATCCTCCCGAATGAAGACTCAGGCAGACAAAAAAAAGAAGATCTCCTCCATCCTTCCCTCCTGGTGATAAAGTTTGGTTATCTTCTAAATTTATCCAGTTTGAAATCCCAAGTTACAAACTTGGTCCTCGTTTCCTGGGTCGGTTCGAGGTATTACAAAAAATCTATCCAGTTTCATGCAAACTCCGCTTGCCACCTTCTTTACGCATTCCTAACTCCTTTCATGTTTCTCTCCTCAAACTTCTGGTTATCAACCATTATTCTCAAATAAAAAATTCCGCTCCAACTCCTGTCTCCGGTTCCTCTGATATTTTTCAAGTTAAAGAAATCCTGCCTCTAAAATTGTACGTGGCAAGCCGGAGGAAAACATCTTGGACTGTAATCTCCTCCAAAAAAATGTTGTCCCACAAGAAGAGGGGGAGAAAAAAAAGGAGGGGGGGTACTGTAACGTGCAACGCTCCGGCCGGACATATCGGTCGTGAGCGCATCTCCCCCATGTGTCAGCTCTCGGCGGGGCTGGGATTCGCATTGTGGGACACGCCCGCATGCGAGTCCCAGCCCGTCACTCACCTCCATCCCTGGCCTCTGTCCTTTAGCTCTGACGTGCGGGCCCCCGCCTCCTAGTGCGCACCCCGGAGCTTTGAAATTTAAAGGGCCAGTGCGCCCGTAAATAATGTTCGCACCTGCGCCTTTCTTATACGTTTTTGCTCCTCCCTTGTACCCCTGCCGTATGATTGTTTGCCTTGCGCCTTAGAGAAAGCAGTTCTTGTTATTCCTAGCAATGTACCAGTCCTTTGTATTCCATGACCCGACCGTGATTCTAGCCGCCAGCCTACTGACCTTCTGCTACCCCACTGACTACGCTCCCGTGCCGCCTGCCTTGACTTCTAGCCTGCCTGACTATGTCCTGCCTATTCCTTTGGTACCACGCTTCACCTCAGTCGCCTGTGTGGTCGAGTCGTGGCAGGGGTAGCGACCTGGGTGTCGTGTGCCGCAGCAAGCCCAACCTGCCTTGCGGCGGGCTCTGGTGAAAACCAGCAGCACCTTAGACTCCGCTACCTGGCACGGCCCGCGTCATCTGCCACAAAGGTCCAGTGGATCTACTACATCACCTGTTCCAGACTACCGTGGTATTACGGATCATCTACAATTTTGTTCCTGTTAAAGTCTTAAGGGTCTAGATACTGTGAAAGGCAAGCCAAAAGTAGACACCTGCTGGTGTTGTAGACAAATACTGTTTTAAGAGTACTGGAGCGCATTGTCCTCCCCTCATAAGTGCATACCAAATGCGTACATTTAATTGGTGTACCATTTTGTTCCTGTTAAAGTCTTAAGGACAAATACATTGATGTGGTATCAGATGGCAGAAGGTGCTCAACCCCTGAATGCAGATGTGCAAAGATAATGGGGGGCAGAGCCTGCGCTTGTGGTATGTTGCTATAGGCGATCCCCAGCAAAAAATGCATACAATGGAGGATGCCTGCAAATGACCACAAGTACCACAATGGCGTGTGGATGTAAAACAATCAAAATAATCTATGTGGAATATAGGTGCAGTACTGTGGTAGATGTAACAATGACATTAGCTAACCCTCAAAACTGATGTAAAATTGAGACAATTGGCCAGTATATCCTTATATGAAGGACATCCCTGAGCCTGCACACAAACGCCAAGGTTTCTCAAGTGGCACGGGACGTAACACTAACCTACCTGTGCATGATAAGCAAAACCAGGGGCCAGTGGGCAATTACAGCAGCATTAGGTCCGACCCACAGTCTGCTCCCGGGTTACCTACAGTGTGATGGATCACACATACAATTGGAGGGGGGAGACAGGCTATAAGTCCCACCCAAGCTGGTTGATATGTTGCCTGCCTCACAGGTGAACTTTAATGCTACCTAAAATGATAATAAAGGTGCTTTAGAATAAACTTAGAACCAATACATTGACGTGGTATCAGATAGCAGAAGGTGCTCAACCCCTGAATACAGATGTGCATAGATACTGGGGGGCAGAGCCTGCGCTTGTGGTCCGTTGCTATGGGTGATCCCCAGAAAAAATGCATACAATGGAGGATGCCTGCAAATGCCCACAAGTACCACAATGGCATCCTGCACAGGTAGGTTAGTGTTAGGTCACGTGCCACTTGAGAAACCTTGGCGTTGGTGTGCAAGCTCAGGTATGTCCTTTATACAAGGATATACTCTCTAATGTCTCAATTTTACATCAGTTTTGAGGATTAGCCAATGTCATTGTTACATCTACCACAGAAGTGTACCAATATTACACATAGATTATTTTAAAGTCTTAAGAGCCTAGATACTGTGAAAGGACAGCTAAAAGTGCACACCTGCTGGTGTTATAGACAAATACTGTATTGAGCTTACTGTAGATTGTACACCCTCATCAATGCATA
The DNA here is from genome assembly GCF_029499605.1 of Hyla sarda. Lineage (NCBI taxonomy): Eukaryota > Metazoa > Chordata > Amphibia > Anura > Hylidae > Hyla > Hyla sarda. Next base: position 82,264,180 of record NC_079192.1, read on the forward strand.
CCACATACATATATCTAAGTGGTGTACCATTTTGTTCCTGTTAAAGTCTTAAGGGCCTAGATACTGTGAAAGGCCAGCCAAAATTGCATACCTGATGGTGTTGTAGACAAATACTGTTCTAACCCCTTAAGGACTCATGACGTTCTCATACGTCTTCATTTCAGAGTCCTTAAGGACTCATGACGTATGAGAATGTCATGAGCTTTCCCGGCCCCCCGCAGCCAGCTGGAGTGGAGCCGGTGCCCGATGCCTGCTGAAATTTTTCAGCAGGCATCGCGGCATATCGCCCAGGGGGGTCATGATGACAACCCCATGTCGGCAATGGCCGCAGATCGCTGTACATTTTAGCCCAGCGATCTGCGGCGGATTCCGGGTCATTCGGGTCTTTGACAGCCCCGAACAGCCATAGCCAGCAGGAGTGAGGTGGCACTGGTGCCACCTCACGATCGCCCTAATTCGTCGGCCGGTTTACCGGCCGACCAAACAGGGAACCTGCAGCGGGTGTCCCTCCCGCTCCGCCCCTCTTCCGGAGGACGTGAGCAGGTGTGGGAAGTTGACCCTGGCAGCTGGGGACCCCGATCCCCGGTGTCCCTGTTGGGATCAGGGCCCCAGGAGCAGGAGTGTGCCAGAGCAGCAGTTGGAGCTGAGTGACAGCCTCCTGCTGTTGCTTAGCAACAGCTCCCAGCATGCAAAAAGGGCATGCTGGGAGCTGTAGTTATGCAACAGCAGAAGGCAGACCACCACAACTCCCAGCATTCCCTTTCGGGCATGCTGGGACTTATAGTTTTGCAACAGCTGGAGGCACATTTTTTTTATGGAAAAGTGTACCTTCAGCTGTTGTATAACTACAACTCCCAGCTTGCACAATCAGCTAAAGTGCATGCTGGGAGTTGTAGTGGTGCATCTGCTGGTTGCATAACTACAACCCCCAGCATTGCCATTGGCTGTCGGTAACTGCTGAGAGTTGTAGTTTTGCAACAGCTGAAGGCACACTGGTTGTGAAACACTGAGTTAAGTAGCAAACCAGTGTGTCTCCAGCTGTTGCATAACTACAATCCCCAGCCAAAGTAATGTGCCTCCAGCTGTTGCATAACTACAACTCCCAGCATGTACGGTCTATCAGCGCATGCTGAGAGTTGTAGTTTTGCAACAACTGAAGGCACACTGGTTGCAAAACACTAGGTTTGTTACCAAACTCGGTGTTTCACAACCAGTGTGCCTCCAGCTGTTGCAAAACTACAACTCCCAGCATGCACTGATAGACCGTATATGCTGGGAGTTGTAGTCTTGCAAGCGCTGGATGTTTCTCCCCCCAATGTGAATGTACAGGGTACACTCACATGGGCGGAGGTTTACAGTAAGTATCCGGTTGCAAGTTTGAGCTGCGGCAAATTTTCTGCCGCAGCTCAAACTGCCAGCGAGAAACTACTGTGAACCCCTATTCATGTGACTGTACCCTAAAAACACTACACTACACTGACACAAAATAAAAAGTAAAAAACACAACATATACACATACCCCTTAACAGCCCCCCTCCCCAATAAAAATTAAAAACGTCTGGTACGCCACTGTTTCCAAAACGGAGCCTCCAGCTGTTGCAAAACAACTACTCCCAGTATTGCCAGACAGCCACTGACTGTCCAAGCATGCTGAGAGTTTTACAACAGCTGGAGGCACTCTGTTTGGGAATCACTGGCGTAGAATACCCCTATGTCCACCCCTATGCAAGTCCCTAATTTAGGCCTCAAATGCGCATGGCGCTCTCACTTTGGAGCCCTGTCGTATTTCAAGGCAACAGTTTAGGATCACATATGGGGTATCGCCTTACTCGGGAGAAATTGTGTTACAAATTTTGGGGAGTATTTTCTGCTATAACCCTTTTTAAAAATGTAAAATTTTTGGGAAACCAAGCATTTTAGGTAAAAAAAAAAATTTTTTTACATATGCAAAAGTCGTGAAACACCTCTGGGTATTAAGGTTCACATTACCCCTTGTTACGTTCCCCGAGGGGTCTAGTTTCCAAAATAGTATGCCATGTGTTTGTTTTTTTTGCTGTTCTGGCACCATAGGGGCTTCCTAAATGCGGCATGCCCCCAGAGCAAAATTTGCTTCCAAAACACAAAATGTGACTCCTTCTCTTCTGAGACCTTTAGTGCGCCAGCAGAGCACTTTTCACCCCCATATGGGGTGTTTTCTGAATCGGGAGAAATTGGGCTTCAAATGTTGGGTGGTATTTTCTGCTATTACCCTTTTTAAAAATGTAACATTTTTGGGAAAACAAGCATTTTAGGAATTTTTTATTTTTTTTTTACATATGCAAAAGTCGTGAAACACTTGTGGGGTATTAAGGTTCACTTTACCCCTTGTTACGTTCCCCGAGGGGTCTAGTTTCCAAAACAGTATGCTGTGTGTTTTTTTTTTTTTTGCTGTTTTGGCACCATAGGGGCTTCCTAAATGCGGCATGCCCCAAGAGCAAAATTTGATTTCAAAAAGCCAAATGTGACTCCTTCTCTTCTGAGACCTGTAGTGCGCCAGCAGAGCACTTTTCACCCCCATATAGGGTGTTTCTGAATCGAGAGAAATTGGGCTTCAAATTTTGGGAGTTATTTTCTGCTATTACCCTTTTTAAAAATGTAAAATTTTTGGGAAACCAAGCATTTTAGGTACATTTTTTTTACATATGCAAAAGTTGGGAATCACCTGTGGGGTATTAAGGTTCACTTTACCCCTTGTTATGTTCCCCGAGGGGTCTAGTTTCCAAAATGGTATGCCATTTAATTTTTTTCTGCTGTTCTGGCACCATAGGGGCTTCCTAAATGCGGCATGCCCCCCAAAAACCATTTGTCGCTCCTTCCCTTCTGAGCCCTCTACTGCTCCCACCGAACAATTAACATAGATATGAGGTATGTCCTTACTCGAGAGAAATTGGGCTACAAATAAAAGTAAAAATTTTCTCCTTTTTACCCCTTGCAAAAATTCAAAAATTGGGTCTACAAGAACATGCGAGTGTAAAAAAAATGAAGATTTACAATTTTCTCCTTCACTTTGCTGCTATTCCTGTAAAACACCTAAAGGGTTAAAACACTGACTGAATGTCATTTTGAATACTTTGGGGGGTGCAGTTTTTATAATGGGGTCATTTGTGGGGTATTTCTAATATGAAGACCCTTCAAATCTACTTCAAACCTGAACTGGTCCATGAAAAATAGCGAGTTTGAAAATTTTGTGAAAAATTTCCAAATTGCTGCTGAACTTTGAAGCCCTCTGGTGTCTTCCAAAAGTAAAAACTCATACATTTTATGATGCAAACATAAAGTAGACATATTGTATATGTGAACCCAATTTTTTTTTATTTTGAATATCCATTTTCCTTACAAGCAGAGAGCTTCAAAGTTAGAAAAATGCAAAATTTTCATTTTTTTCATCAAATTTGGGGATTTTTCACCAAGAAAGGAAGCAATTTCCCATACAAATTTACCACTATGTTAAAGTAGAATATATCACGAAAAAACAATCTCGGAATCAGAATGATAAGTAAAAGCATTCCAGAGTTATTAATGTTTAAAGTGACAGTGGTCAGAATTGCAAAAAACTGCCAAGTCCTTAAGGTGAAAAAGGGCTAAGTCCTTAAGGGGTTAAGCATAGTGGAGCATATTGTACTCCCCTCATATACACACTAAGTATGTCAGGTAGAGAAGTGCCAGGATGTGCACAGAGGAGTGGCAGAGGCCTAAATTCATCAGGCAGAGGTCGCAGCAGACTAGGGGCGAGTGGCAGCAGGAGTCATAGCGAGACGCCTGAGCTCCAGGTATCAGCTAGCAGTGGTGTCTCGACCAGCAAACCATCTGCTGTCATCGATTGGTTAACACGGTCATCCACTTCATCACAAGTGACATCTGACACCCCCAGTTAACAGTCTGTGAGTTCCTCAGACACAACCCTCAGTTAGCATGGCCCGGGAGCAATCCCTGTCCTCCTATTGACTCTGTCCTATGCTGTTCCCTCCCTCACAGAAGTATCTTATGCTGTGAGTTCAGCTCCACTATTAAGTGAGAATGATCTACTCAGTCATCTACTCAATCAGCAGCTACTGCCCAGCCAAGAAGTGGAGGAGAGTAGTCATGAGGAGAGTGGCGTTGGAAGTGGTGTTGCAAGCGTTCAGGCTCCTGAAGCAGACACTGTTCAGGAGACACACCTGAGGAGGACATCAGTGACGTGCAGACACAACTCGATAATGATGAATCCGATTGCACTTGGGAGTAGTGTTGAGCGGCATAGGCCATATTCGAATTTGCGATATTTCGCGAATATATGGACGAATATTCGTCATATATTCGTGAATTTTGAATATTCGTTATATTCGAGTTGATTTTTAAACATTGCAAATTTTCGGCAATTGCGAAAATAATTGCGAAAATAACTGCGAAAATTACGTCGCTCGCACACATGCACGCTATTACATCATGCAATAACAGAGATCGTTTCCTGGATGCTTGCCAGTGAGATTGCGAATAAGCTAAGCGAAGCAAAGATGGTGGGAAGTAATTTCAGCGAAAGTGAGGAGAGAGTTCTGATTTGTGTAAGTATTTTCACCACTGTTAGTTAATTATATTTAACTGCATTTTAGACTAGATTAAAAGTTATGAATCATAACTTTTAATCTAGTCGCGATATAAGATCACGCAGTGTTTCCCAAATGTGCTTTGAAAAAAGCAGTTGGGGCTTTTGCTTTGAAAAAAGCAGTTGGGTCTAAGGTAGTACTATGAAGCACAAAGCTCAAAGCTTAAAGGACGCTGGAAAAATGACAGAAGGACTCCACTCTCAAAACCACCATGTGAATCTGCAAGGAAATACTGCTGGGAGTGATCTTATATACTGGTTGTGCCAGCAAGTTTCCATTGGTTGCTAGGGAGGTTGCTAACCTCTGACAACTGTGGTTGCAAAACTATCATTGGCTCAGAGGCATAAGAAGGGCGTGGCAAATATTCGCGAATATTCGCAATACGAATATTCGCATGTACAAACTAATCGCGTTAGATTATCCCCCCATGGTCTCTAATCATACCAGCAATGCAATTATCCGTCGATGGAGATCACTATAATGTGATCTGTGTTTAAACAAGTTTGGGAAAAAAACGAATATTCGTAATCGCGAATATTATTCGCGATATTCTAAATATTCGCGAATTCGCGAATATGCTATATTCGGTACGAATATTTGCATTGCGAATATTCGTGAGCAACACTACTTGGGAGCTGGGTGCAGAGGGGGCTTCATCGTCATCAGGAGAAGAAGGTTGCAGGTTGCCAGTGAGCCAGCAGCTGAGCCAGCAAGGTGGTAGCATGTTTTGCAGTCAGCATGGTGGCAGAAGTGGAAAGTCTGGAGCCAAACGTGCCTGGAGTAGACCACCTGCTTCAAGGTAGCCTACCTTCCCGGGAGGTAGTGGAACAGGGGTTCCTGGAGCCGGCGGCAGTCAATCAGTGTGGACTGTTGGTGGGAAAATCAGCTACTCAGCTGTGTGACAGTTTTTCATCAAGCATCCGGAGGAGGTTAACCTGGCCACATGCAAGATGTGTCGGCAAAAGGGGAAGCGTGGCCAAGGTCCCAATGTTGGCACCACAGCCCTGCATCGACATATGCAGCGTCACCATAAAGTTGCCTGGGAGAAGCGTGGCTCAGATGTAGTGGTCCAGCCTGCTGCATCACCCAGCGGCATTCCACTCCCTGTTTCAGCCAGCCAAGGCTCAACCACCTCAGCCGAAGGGAGCTGTGTGTCATACTCTCCTTCTGTCACTCTAGATGCTCCTGCTTCTCCCACTTTTAGTCAACCATTCTGCCAACAATCCATTGGCAAAGCCATGTCTAAGAGACAACAGTATGCGCCCACTCATCCAACGGCGCAGAAGCTGAATGTGCTCCTGTCCAAGTTGCTGCTGCTGCAGTCCCTCCCTTTTCAAGTGGTGAACTCTACACCTTTCAGAGAACTGATGGCTTGTGCCGAGCCGAGGTGGAGAATCCCAAGCCGTCATTTCTTTTCGAAGAAGGCAGTACCAGCCCTGCACAATTTTTGGGAACAGAAGGTGGGCCAGTCCTTGAGCCTGTCGTTTGTACCAAAGTGCACGGCAGCGCCGAAGTGTGGAGCTGTAACTACGGTCAGGGACAATACATGTCCTTTACGGCCCACAGGGTGAATGTGGTTCCTGCACAGCCACAACAGCAACTTGGACAGGTTACGCCGCTTCCACTTCCACTCTCTCAAGCTGTTGGTCCTTTGACAGTGTGCGACTCCACTGCACGGACAAGTCTAAGTGACCCTCCAGCATACCCTGTGTGTATGGCACGGCAGTGTCACACTGTTCTTCACATGGTTTGCCTTGGCAAACAGAGTCACACAGGGGAGCAACTGCTAAAAGTCATTCATCAAGAAATTGAATCATGGCTAACTCCACGAAAACTGGAAATGGGAACCATGGTGACTGACAATGGGAAGAACATCTTGTCTGTGCTGCAAAAAGCCTGAGACATGCGCCCTGCATGGCACACGTGTTCAATCTGGTTGTCAGGTGGTTCCTGAAATGTTCCCTCAATCTGCAAAACATCCTAGCAATGGGAAGGAAACTCTAGTCATCTGACAGGAGAGAAGGAGCAGCTAGAGGTGCTAGAGGGTTAAGAGGAATGCGAGACAGAGGACCCAGACAAACTGTTGCAGTATGCAGTGGAGATGGAGGTAGGGAGTCCTTCTGAGTCACTTGCACAAATGTCATGATGCATGATCACTTGCTTGCGTAGTGACCACCGCATTGTCACCATTCGGCAGCAGGATGACTTCTGTCTCTCCACCATATTGGACACTCGCTACCGGCACAAAATGGGGGCCTTTTTTACACCCGCTAACACAGAGGACAAGCTGACCTGCCACAGATATATCCTATGTAGTCAGTTGGCTGATGCCTATCTGCGCCATCATCCATCCACTCACAGGTCTGACTTCGGTGGCTCTCTGCGCTCACCTTCCACTGCCATGGCTGCTGGGGAGGAGTGGGGTGGAACAGGAGCCTCTCGCTATTTTCAACTACAAACACTGCCATTTCACAGGGTTTTTAGGTGGAAGTAGGGAGAGTTTCCTGAGTGGGGCCACCATTATTAGGGCGATTAACACTTGCTAAGAAGGGAATTAATAATGTGAGAGTAGGGCCTTACACAGTAAGATTTTACCCCCACTGGATACAGTGAACCAGACGTTGTTCCCTTCAATCTTTCAGAGTTCTTTGCATCACATCAATACTTGGTGGTGTAGGTGGCACATGGTGTTTTTTGCACACCTTTCTTTTTGCTTGATTTAAAAAACAATTTAGCATATATACATTTTATCCTAAGCATATTATTAAAAGTAAAGTTTTACTTACTTGTGCAAACTAACACTTTTACAAAAGAGAGCATTTTCTTCTGCCTACCTGCCTCAGCTACTATTCTGATCCTGCCACCCGCCTGATGCCACACATCTGATGCCAAGTTTTCCTTTTTTCACCCACCTTTGTCACGGGTACTGGTATTGCCACCCACCGCCCCACTATGTCACCGGGTCACTTTCAGCACTCCTGATGTTGTGGATGCCACCTCCAGGCTGTCTCATACTGCCACCATATGTTATCCTTATCCCGATGCCAGCTCCAGGCTGTCTCATTCTGCCACCATATGATCTCCTTATGCTGCTGCCACCTCCAGGCTGCCTCATTCTGCAACTATATGGTCTCCTCATTTTTCTGCTACTTCCACACTGTGTCATTCAGCCACTATATGGTCTCCTCATGCTGCCACCAACTCCAGGCTGTCATTCAGCCACTATATGGTCTCCTCATGCTGCCCCAACTACAGGCTGTGTCATTCAGCCACTATATGGTCTCCTCATGCTGCCGCCAACTACACGCTGTGTCATTCAGCCACTATATGATCTCCTCATGCTTCTGCCACCTCCAGGCTGTGTCCCTGGACCGCCATGTGGACTCATCATGCTGCAGACACATTAAATAAAACTTTTTAGGTTCATCTATTTGAAATCTTTACTTTAAATGTTAAAAAATATCTTTAATCTTTTCAATTGTGTGAGGTCGTTGTCACCTCCGGGCAGGGCCATACAGCCACTATATGGTCTCCTCATGCTGCGGCCACCTCCACGCTGTCATTCAGCCACTATATTGTCTTCCCATGCTGCCGCCAACTCCAGGTTGTGTAATTCAGCTACTATATGGTCTCCTAATGCGGCCACCAACTAGAGGCTGTGTAATTCAGTCACTATATGGTCTCCTTATGCTTCTGCCACCTCCAGGCTGTGTCATGTGGTCTCCTCATGCTGCTGGCACATTTAGTAAAACTTTTTAGGTTGATTTGTTTGAAATCTTCAATTTAAGTGTAAAAAAATATCTTTAATCTTTTCATTTGTGAGGCCCTAAGGTCTCGTCAGGTTGTTGCCACCTCCTCGCTGTGTCACTCAGCCACTATATGGTCTCCTCATGCTGCTGCCACCGACTGTTGACTGGAGGTGTCAGATGTCACTTGTGATGAAGTGTTAACCAATTGATGATGGCAGATGGGTTGCTGGTTGAGACACGACCGCTAGCTAATACTGGGAACTCAGGCCTCTTGCTGCCACTCCTGCTGCCACTCACCCTTAGTCTGCTGCGACCTCTGTCTGATGAATTTAGGCCTCTGCCACTCCTCTGTGGACGTCCTGGCACTTCTCTGCCTGACATACTTAGTGCGTATATGAAGGGGGTACAATACGCTCCATTACGCTTAAAACAGTATTTGTCTACAACACCAGCAGGCGTGTACTTTTGGATGGCCTTTCACAGTATCTAGGCCCTTAAGACTTTAACAGGAACAAAATAGTACATCACTTAAATGTACGTATGTGGTATGCACTTATGAGGGGAGGACAATGCGCTCCAGTACGCTTAATACAGTATTTGTCTACAACACCAGCAGGTGTGTACTTTTGGCTGGCCTTTCACAGTATCTAGGCCCTTAAGACTTTATTAGGAACAAAATGGTACATCACATAGATGTATGTATGTGGTATGCACTTATGAGGGGAGGACAATGTGCTCCAGTACACTTATGAAAGTATCTGTGTACAACACCAGCAGGTGTGTACTTTTGGCTGGCCTTTCTCAGTATCTAGGCCCTTAAGACTTTATTAGGAACAAAATGGTACATCACATAGATGTATGTATGTGGTATGCACTTATGAGGGGAGGACAATGTGCTCCAGTACACTTATGACAGTATCTGTGCACAACACCAGCAGGTGTGTACTTTTGCATGGCCTTTCACAGTATCTAGGCTCTTAAAACTTTATTAGGAACAAAATGGTACACCACTTACACTTAATAGAGGACAATATGCTTTTAGTTCTTTGCTCACCCTAACTGTCTGGCTCCTAATAGCTTTTCAGTTGTACACACCAGTGCTGCAGCACACAGTCAATGTGTACTACTGTACTACTTGCTTCCCTATCAGTGCTTCTAGGCTGGATTTGGGCTTGAGGTGAATCGTTGCTGTAAAAAAGCTTTTCTGTTCAACACACTGCTCTCTGTCCCTCTCTGCAATAGAACGCTGCTGTGACTGGGAGGTGAATCGCTGCTCTAAAAATGCTTTTCTGTGCAACACACACTGCTGTTTGTCCCCCTTTCTCTGCAATAGAACACTAAAGTGACTGGCCGCAAAATGGCTGCCGATTATATAGGGCTGTGACATCACAGGGGTCACATATCTGCTGCATGTGATTCAGGGTCTACCCTTCTTCCCGCCTTCCCAGAATTCCTTGCCCCATGTTCACACATGTGAATCCATCATTTTAGATGCCCTGGAGTCAGAACCGCACTGAATGCAGTTTAATGAAGCGATTCACGCTATTGAATCACGGCGATATTTACATTCGTTATGAATTGAATTTTTCTGTAAATTTGTAACGAATTTGGATTCTTCAGATTCAATTCACTTATCCCTAAAGACAACTCAAAGAACAGTTGTAAGTGGCTTACCCAGAACGCAAAATGATGTAATAAATAGATGGCAGCTATGTCCCGGTTTATAGGCTTTTGAGTGCAAAGCAAGTGACATTGTCTAAATAATTGGTGGCAGTGTCATCATTTCTCTCCACCAAATTAGTCAAAACCCCAACGAAAACATTTATCATAAAATAACATTCTCCTGTTTACTTCAATAATTGTCAACAGCCTCAACTAAAGAAAACATATTCCTTCTAATGAATTATTTTGCATTAATGAACATAGAGCTGTCTGGTAGACTAATGATCATTCTGAAACAATGGGAGAAAGAAATTCTGAGATAAATTTAATCGAGATCAATACGTTCTATTTGGTCACTGTTACACTTTTATTAGGCTTTAGCCCCTGTAGCCGTGCTTTTATAATTCATGCTTGGGGACTCAATAGCCTATATATATATATATATATATATATATATATATATTATGAAATGTTTATACATAAATGTGTTATCTCAGGATAGTCTTTGGTGGTATAATCCTAGGTACTAGAACAAAGTGGCAGCTGCACTATGAAAATTATGTCACATTTTTTATCCTACCAGCTCAAACAGGGTGGTTGCATAGATGGCTATTTCCTAGAATATCCTGACAAGAAGAGAAGTGGAACTGACCTAACCAAGCTACACTGGCACTTTCTGCCATGATCAGCAGGGATCATTACTAGAGATGAACGAACTTTTCAAAAATTCAGTGTGAGGAGACCATATAGTGGCTGAATGACACAGTGTGGAGGTGTTGGCAGCATGAGGAGACCATATAGTGGCTGAATGGCACAGCGTGGAGGTGTTGGCAGCATGAGGACACCATATAGTGGCTGAATGACACAGCTTGGATGAGGCTGAAGCATGAGGACACCATATAGTGGCTGAATGACACAGTGTGGAGGTGTTGGCAGCATGAGGAGACCACATAGTGGCTGGCTGACACAGCGTGGAGGTGTTGGCAGCATGAGGAGACCATATAGTGGCTGAATGACACAGCGTGGAGGTGTTAGCAGCATAAGAAGGCACAAGGCCTTCACAATCCCTAAGATTAAAAGATGAATTTAGAAATTTAAACCGAAGATTTTGGATAGCGGGTGCTACCTATGATAACATTTGAATTTCCCAGACACAGGCCCAGCAGCGGCATCAGTAAACCATATATTGCCTGAATGACACAGCCTGGAATTGGCTGATGCACAAGTACACACCTGGGCTTCACAATCCCTAAGAAAAAACACAACAATTTTAGAAATTTTTGAAGCCTGGAGTTGGCTGATGCATGAGGAGACCATTGAAATGTCTGATTTTTTTATTTGAAATTTAAATCAAACTTTGAGTGTCCCTGACCCCAGCGTGTGGGTACGAAGGACCAAATCTAACAAGCCCCCACAGGGCTCATGTGGCCGTGAGATGTAGACGCAACATCTCCATTGCCCTAACCGGCCATTGTTTCCAACACTTTTCGCCAAGGCAAACCATGTGAAGAACAGCGTGACACCGCTGTGCCCTGCACAAATGGCATGCTGAAGGGTTATTGAGACTTGTCTGGGCCGTGAAGGCTTAGGACACAGTGGAGGATGTGGAGGCGGAGTCGCACACTGTCACAGGACCAAAGGGCTGACAGAGTGGAGCAGGAAGCAGCATGAGTACACAAGAGGGGTTCACAACCCCTAAAATTAAAAAGGTGAACTTTGAAAACTCTATTGAAGATGCAGGTTAGGCAGTGCTACCATCCAAAAATGTAAGGCCCAAGCCCAGAAGCATCAGTAAGCTAAGTAATTCCTGAAAGACACAGGCGGAGGCATCAGCAGTACACCGAGGGTTTCATAACCCCTTTACATTGCAAGATCAATGTTGAAATTTCAATTAAGCTAGTGCTAAATATCACCAAATTTGAGGGCCAAGGCCGGAAGCAGCATTAAGTAAATTAGTTCCGGAAAAAAACTGTCAGGAAAAGACATCTGCAGTACACCGGGGGATTTAATAAGCAATAAGATTGAAATATCAATTAATTTGAGGATTTAAATTATTTAACTCAAGATCGCCTGATTCTAGACTATACGGTGTCTGAATGCCACATCCTTGAGGTGGCTGAAGCAATGGGAAGCCATTATGGCTCACACACATAGGAAATAGGTACATCCAAAGAAGCAACAAGTAATTAATTTGAGGATTTTAATTATGTAACTCAAGATCAACTGATAGCAGATTCTAGACTATACAGTGTCTGAATGCCACATCATTGAGGTGGCTAAAGCAATGGGAAGCCACTATGGCTCACACACATAGCATATAGGTCCATCCAAAGAAGCAAAAAGTAAATCCTTCGAGAATTTTAATTATTTAACTAGAGATCACCAGATAGCAGATTCTATCTCAGAAATTCAGACAGACACTCCAATGTTAATAGAAAGTAAAAATGACAACCTTTAGACACTCTCATTAAAAGTGGATAACAGTGTTGAGTCACATGACACAGCAGTCAGCTGTAGCCCAGTTCCATCAAATAAAGGTTTGCACAAAATTGAGATTCCCTCAATAAAGAATAGACTGAATAAAAAAAGGCTAACTTCAGTGTTTTTTAAAAGGTGTACTAGAAAAAAATCAATAGTTCTCTGAGTCAGAAGAAAACATTAAAGTTGTTTTAGGTATGTTGTCTGATGAAATACCTTTGTGTTAGAACAAGTGCATATCCAAGAGTCCAGAAGACTCTATAATGCATGGCGGTAGACCACAAAAAGACATTCTTCTCTAAAGTAATGTGTTCTGACATAAAGAAGCAGAGTTCATCCCTCACCGTGTTATTTTTGGGAAAATTTTAATCAAAAAATCACACACAACAAGCGTTCCATGGTGTAATGGTTAGTACTCTGGAAAATTCAAGTTTACTTCTGAGAAAATTATCAGAAAATTTGAAAAATACAGAACCCAAGAGGGTTTAAGAACCCCATACATTGCACCATAAATTTTGAAATTTAACCCCTTAACGACCAATGACGTATATTTACGTCCTTGGCCGGCTCCCGAGATATAACGCGGGGTAACGCGGTGACCCTGCGTCATATTGGGTCGGTCCCGGCATGTATCTGAAGCCGGGACCCGGAGCTAATAGTGCGCGGCAGCGATCGCGGTGCCGCGGGCTATTAACCCTTTAGACGCGGCGTTCAAAGTTGAACGCTGCGTCTAAAACGAAAGTGAAAGCTGCCCTGCTGCTCAGTGGGGCTGATCGGGACCACCGCAGTGAAAATGCGGTGTCCCGATCAGCTGGGACACGAGCGGAGGTCCTCTTACCTGCCTCCGGCGTGTCCCTTCGGCGATTGATTGCTCCAAGCCTGAGATGCAGGCTTGAGCAATCGACCACCGATAACACGGATCACTGCAAAGCTATGCCTTTGCAGTGAACAGTGCTGGCAATCAGTGTGTGCAGTGCTAAAGGGCCCTATGGAAGCTATAACACTGCAAAAAAAAGTGTAAAAAAAAAGTTAATAAATGTGATTTAACCCTTTCCTTAATAAAAGTTCAAATCACCCCCCTTTTCCCATAAAAAAACACCATGTAAATTAAAATAAATATAAGCATATGTGATATTGTTGCGTGCATAAATGTCCAAACTATAAAAATATATAATTAATTAAACCGCACGGTCAATGGCGTACGCGCAAAAAAAATTCACATATTTTTGGTCGCTTTTTATATCATAAAAAATGAATAAAAAGCGATCAAAAAGTCCGATCAATACAACAATGGTACTGCTAAAAACGTCAGATCACAGTGCAAAAAATCAGCCATCAAACCACCCTGTACGCAGAAAAATTAAAAAGTTATAGGGGTCAGAAGATGACACTTTTAAACGTATAAATTTCCGTGAATGTAGTTAAGATTTTTTCCAGAAGTATGACAAAATCAAACCGATATAAGTAGGGTGTCATTTTTACTGAAAAATGTACTGCATAGAAATGGAAACCCTCAAAAGTTACAAAATGGTGTTTTTTCTTCAATTTCGTCGCACAATGATTTTTTTTCCCGTTTCGCTGTAGATTTTTGGGTAAAATGAATGATGTCACTGCAAAGTAGAATTGGTGATGCAAAAAATAAGCCCTCATATGGATTTTTAGGTACAAAATTGAAAGGGTTATGATTTTTAAAAGGCGAGGAGGAAAAACTGAAAGTGCAATAACCGAAAAACCTTCAGTCCTTAAGGTGTTAAATTTAGCATGTATGTATCTATTTAAAAAATCCCTGAATTTAAGGGCCAAGCCCAGAAGCATCAGTAGTCCAAGTAGTTCCTGAAAGACACAGTCAGGAAAAGGCCATAACCCTAATTGATAACCCAAGAGGGTTTCATAACCATAATTGTGAAGTGTTGGTGTAGTAGCATGGTCAATCTACTCTGACGCATTGGGCATTGGTGGCTGGAAATCCTGGCTGATCCATCCCTGATTCATCTTGAAAAAGGTCATTCTCTCCACTTTTTTCGTGGACAGACGAGTTCGCCTTGGGGTGACTATTGCCCCGGCCGCACTAAACACCCACTCTGATGGCACACCACTGGCCGGGAGGGCAGCTTTTCCAGGACAAACTCTGCTAGTTGCGGCCATAAATCAAGTTTGGCTGCCCAGAAGTAGTGATGAGCGGCATTGCCCATATTCGAATTTGCGATATTTTGCGAATATTTAGAAAAATATTTGTCCTATATTCGCAAATTTTGCCTATTCGCATATTCGAGTATTGGATGAAGAAAACAGTGAGGGGGAGGGCAACTTTACTATTGGTTTCTAGGGATGTTGTTGATAACCTCTGACAAGTGTATTTTCATCATTCTAATTGGCCCACAAGGGAAAAGAAGGAATATGTGAATATTCACATATGCGGGAAAAATCGAATATTCACAATTTTGAATATATAGCGAATATACTCGCAACATTCGCGAATTTGCGATATCCGCGATAAAAATTTGATATGCGAATATTCACGCCCAACACTACCCAGAAGTCCAGCGGATCTTCAATGTTTGTTGGCATGGCCATGTCAAGGTATGCCACCACCTGCTGGTTCAGGTCCTGCTCCATGTCTACCTGCTGCTGATGAGTTGTTTCACTAGGCGGGTGAAGAAAGCTACTCATCAGCGACTGTAGACTCAGGCTGCTGCTGATGGCGGTGGAAGGTAAGAGCAGAGGGCCCCCTGAGTCAGACCAGCAAGTGGATGGACCATGTTGCCGATAGGCATCGGGCAACTGACTACGTAGGATCTCTCTGTAGTAGGTCAGTTTGACCTCCTTCTCAGTGGATGTAAAAAAGGCCCCCATTCTGGAACGGTAGTGAGGGTCCAATAAGGTGGAGAGCCAGAAGTCATCCCGCTGAGGAATTTTGACAATTCGGGGGTCACTACGCAAGCAACTTAGCATGCATCGTGCCATTTGCGCCTGTGACTCGGAGGGAATACCTGCCTCCATCTCCACTGCATACTGCCAATGTGTGTCTGGGTCCTCTGTCTCGCCTTCCTCATAACCCTCTAGCTCCTCTGGATGCTCCTGCTCCTCCTCTCCGGTCCGATGACTAGTAACACCGGCCATCTCATCCAACCTAAACAGTGCTCCACTCTGCCCCTCATTCTCCTCTTCCAGTTCAGCCCCCACGGGGCTCATGTAGCCTTGAGATGTAGGCACAACGTCTCCATTGCCGTGACCAGCCATTGTTTCAATCATTTGTTGTAGGAAATGTAGGAGTGGAATTACGTTGTTCATGCCGTAATCCAGGTGACTCACAAATAATGTGGCTTCCTCAACGGGCCTGAGCAAACGGAAGGTGTCACGAATGAGCTGCTACTGGTTCACATTGAAGTTTCACAGGGGAGTACTCCTATCTGCTTGGATCATCAAGAAATCGGTGATGGCTTTTCTTTGTTCGTACAGTCTGTCCAACATATGGAGGGTGGCAACGTCACGAATAAGACTATGTTGTGGGATACCGTTCTGACGCTGTAGCTCAAGGAGGGTGTGCTTTGCGATGTACGAGTGGCTGAAATGCATGCACAGTTTCCTTGCCATTTTCAGGATGTTTTGCAAATGGGGTGAAGACTTCAGGAAGTGCTAGACAACCAGATTCAACACGTGTACCATGCAGGGGGCATGTTTTACACTTCCTTGTCGCAGCGCGGACACGATGTTCTTCCCGTTGTCGGTCACCATGGTTCCCATTTCCAGATTTTGTGGAGTAAGCCATACTCGGATTTCTTGACGAATTAATTTTAGCAGTTCCACCCTTGTTTGACTCTGTTTGCCAAGGCAAACCATGTGAAGAACAGCGTAACATCGCTGTGCCCTACACACATGGTACGGTGAAGGGCCACCGAGATTTGTGCGTGCAGTGGAAGCCGAGGACACTGTGGAGGATGAGGAGGCGACATCGCACACTGTAACAGGACCAACTGCCTGAGAGCGAGAGCGTGGAGGAGGAAGTGGTGTGACCTGTCCAAGTTGCTGTTGTGGCTGTGCAGGAACCACATTTACCCAGTGGACCGTAAAAGACAAGTATTGTCCCTCCCCATAGTTACAGCTCCACATGTCGGCGCTGCCGTGAACTTTGAACACACCGACAGGCTCAAGGACTGGCCCACCTCTCTTGTACAAACTTATGCAGGGCTGGTACAGCCTTATTCGCAAAGAAATGGCGTCTTGGAATTCTCCACCTCGGCTCGGCACAAGCCATCAATTCTCTGAAAGGTGCAGAGTCCACCACTTGAAAAGGGAGGGACTGCAGCACCAGCAACTTAGACAGGAGCACATTCAACTTCTGTGCCGTTGGATGAGTGGGCGCATACTGTTGTCTTTTGGACATGGCTTCGCTGATGGATTGTTGGTGGAATGGCTGACTAAAAGCGGGAGAAGCAGGAGCATCTGGGGAGACAGAAGGAGGGTTTGACACACAGCTCCATTCGGGTGAGGTGGTGGAGCCTTGGCTGGATGAAGGAGGGAGCGGATGGCCACTGGGTGATGCAGCAGGCTGGACCACTACATCGGAGCCACGGTTCTCCCAGGCCGCTTTATGGTGGCGAAGCATGTGTTGACACAGGGCTTGGTGCCAACATTGAGACCCTGACCACGCTTCACCTTCTGCCGACATATCTTGCATGTGGCTACGTAAACCTCCTCCGAATACTTGATGAAAAACTGCCCCCCCTGCTTTGTAGCTGAATTTCCCACCTACAGTCCGCACTAATTGACTGCTACTGGCGCCGTCTCCAGGAACCCCTGTTTCACTACCTCCCGGAAACGTAGGCTACCGTGTAGCAGGTTGTCTCCCCCGGGCACATTTGGCTCCAGAATTTCCACTCCTGCCACCATGCTGACTGACAACCCTGCTACCGCCTTGCTGGCTCAGCTGCTGCCTCAAGGGCAACCTGCAACTCTCTTCTCCTGATGATGATGAAGCCCCTTCTGCACCCAATGATACTTCTCTAGGAGAGGGAACAGCATAGGACAAAGGCAATGGGAGGACAGGGACTGCTCCCGGGCCATGCCAACTGAGGGTTGTGTCTGAGGAACCCACCGACGGTTGACTGGGGGTGTCAGATGTCACTTGTGATGAAGTGGATGAGATTGTTAACCAATCGACGACGGCAGATGGGTTGCTGGTCGAGACACGACCGCTGGCTGATAACGGGAGCTCAGACCTCTCGCTGTGACTCCTGCTGCCACTCGCACCTAGTCTGCTTCCACCTCTGCCTGAAGTATTTATGCCTCTGCCACTCCTCTGTGCATGTCCTGGCACTGACATAATTAGTGCTTATATGAGAGTATTACAATAAGCTTCACTACTCTTTAAACAGTATTTGTCTAGAACAGCAGCAGGTGATTACTTTTGGCTGTCCTTTCACAGTATGTAGGCCCTTGACAGTTTAACAGGTACAAAATGGTACACTATTTGGATGTACGTATGCGGTATGAACTGATGAGGGCAGAAAAATGTGCTACAATGAGCCTAAAACCTCTGTAATTTTTGTAAAACACCAGCTGGTGAGTACTATTGTTAGGACTTTCACAGTATTTAGGCCCTTGACAGATTAACAGGTACAAAATGGTACACTACTTGGATGTACGTATGAGGTATGCACTGATGAGGGCAGAAAAATGCACAACAATATGCAGAAAAAATCTGCTTTTTTGTAAAACACCAGCCGGTGAGTACTATTGTTTGGACTTTCACAGTATGTAGGCCCTTGACAGATTAACAGGTACAAAATGGTACACTACTTGGATGTACGTATGCGGTATGCACTGATGAGGGCAGAAAAATGAGCTACAATGAGCTTAAAAACTCTATAATTTTTTTAAAACACCAGCCGGTGAGTATTATTGTTTGGATTTTCACAGTATGTAGGCCCTTGACAGTTTAACAGGTACAAAATGGTACACTATTTGGATGTACGTATGCGGTATGAACTGATGAGGGCAGAAAAATGAGCTACAATGAGCCTAAAATCTCTGTAATTTTTGTAAAACACCAGCCGGTGAGTACTATTGTTTGGACTTTCACAGTATGTAGGCCCTTGACAGATTAACAGGTACAAAATGGTACACTACTTGGATGTGGTATGCACTGATGAGGGCAGAAAAATACACAACAAAACGCAGAAAAAATCTGTATTTTTGTAAAACACCAGTAGGTGATTACTTTTGCCAGGACTTTCCCTGTATCTAGACTTGTTACAGATACAAAATAGTAGACTGCTTTGAGGTAGGTATGTGGTATGCACGTATGAGGGCAGGCAAATGCACAACAGTCCGCTGAAAAAACTTATTTGTGAACAGCAGCAGGACACAACAGTGCAGCACTAGTGTTGCTCGCAAATATTCGCAATGCAAATTTTATTCACGAATATCACATATTCGCGAATTCGCAAATATAGCACTATATATTCGCAATTACCAATATTCGTTATTTTTTTTTTTTTTTTCATAGTACACATCACAGTGATCATCCCTGCTTCCAGCTTGTGTGGTGAAGAAGGCTCTAATACTACTGTGTGAGACTGGCCTACGAATTTTCTCATTTATTAAAATTTGCATATGCTAATTTTCGTTTATGCGATTTTTTGCATTTCAAATATCGCAAATTCGAATATGGCCTATGCCGCTCAACACTATGCAGCAACACAAAAAAAAAAAAAAAAAGACAGGGATTAAACCTTAAATTGCACACTGTCACAGAGTGTTAAGAATGGTGTGCACTGGTTTTTATACAGTCTACACACAATTCTAAGCAGCAGATGATTTGTGGAGCAAAAAAAGCACAGAAGTGCACTGAAAGATGAGGAGATTAGATGGTTCATAAAGTTCAGGCAGCTTGTTGATATGCATGAGGCAACAAAAAGCTATCTGCCCTTCTCTGATGCAATGCTCAATAACGTGAATAGGAGGTTTATATATCAAAGAGATATATCTGAGATCCTTCTCAGTGAGAATACCAAAGCACTGCACTTCTGTCTGTCCACAATGCTGATGTGACTAGCAGTTGCCAGTGGTACGCTATGGTATAAGCAATTCACACACATGCAGTCCCGTCCTCTCTCTCTGAGTGCATGGATGAAATGAGCATCAGCAAGATGGCTGCCGATTATATAGAGCTGTGACATCACAGGGGTCAATGAATGCTGATAGGCTGCATCTTGCATGTGATTCAGGGTCATCCCACCTACCTTCCTTCCTGCCATACTTTCCCCCCCTCCCATAATCCCCTGCCCAGTGTACTCACATGTGGATCTGCCATTTTAGGTCTCCTTTAGCCGGGAACGCTGTAAAATGGAATTTAATTAAGCGATTCACGCGATAGAATCGCGGCAATATTCGCATTCATTGTGAATTGAATATTTCATGAAATTCGTAACGAATTTGGGTTTGTCAGCTTTGATTCGCTCATCTCTAGTGAAGAGTGAAATTTCTGAAAATGTGTATCCTCCACAAAATTTATCACAAGCCCTGGGACCCCAAACATTTTTTTGCGGAGTCAAGCAAAAAAACATGCAAAAAAAAAAAAAGGAACTAAAAAATTTACTATATCACACACATCTTAGTAAATGCCCCCCCCCCCATTATTCATTATAACTTATTATGGTAATTGCAACCTGGAGACATTCCTTAGTTAGCATTGGACTCCTAGTAGATGTTTTTATCAGGGCTCCCATAGACTTTTACACCAGTTTAACCATGGCATAAGGACTCCCTGCTTGGGTGGTATATCCATGCACTGTATACACACATCCGAAAGGATCCTAAAGGATCCATATTACACTGTTGCTAGAAGAAATGTTACAAAAGTTCTAATTAGGGCAATGTAGACATATTTCAGATGTGACCTTTGGGAGACATGTAGAGCCCATGATCTCAGGAACAGTCAGAAGATAACTGTAGGTTAATGAAATGATTCCCTAATTAAACCTTAAAACCTTCTTCTGTCTGTATCTTGGGGCATCATTAGCCATACTAGTTAATGTCCTTCATGCTGGAGAAAAAGCTGATGCCATCAGTCTTCTAAGGTGCGTTTTCTAGATAAAATTAATTTCATGCAAGGTGAAAACATCTGTCCTGTGTGCTTAACAACTAGACCATAATTCACTGGTGTATGTGTAATGGTCACAAAGAGATGTGCGCTTAGAAACAAGGACCATGCCAACCATGCCACATATGTACTCTTATTATTGCATGCGTTTCTTACCCCCCTTTTAATTGCACTACGGAGCGCTCTCTGTGTCTGTTTTTTTTTATTAACACATGCAGTCCATAGAAGTTTAGATGAGGCCTGCTGATCCCAGCCCTAAGGATTTGATGATGCTTCAAATTAGTCACATATATAGGAACTAATAGAAAAACTATGTCACTAATGTATTATCTGTGGAACTATTCTGGGCTGAAAGTAGCCTTTCAGAGCTATCTTAATGCAATGTTATCATTGTGCACAAGTAAAGATATTTACATGGCAAATTCAGCTTTATTGTAAATTTACATTTTCACATGGTAAAAATTAAAACATTTAATCCTTGCAGTTTGGCATGACCTATAAAACTCCAGAATTGTCATAAAATATGGCACCTTATAGAAGTCAACCACTGACTTGGAGGACAAAATTACCCACAAAAATTGCAATCAGTATTTTCTTAGAATACCCAGTGGAGCATAAATGGCCTGTAAGTTTTTTTTATGTCTTTGTAGCGCTCTTCTCAAGGAGAAATATTACCCCTTTGGACCTATAAAATCCCATGCATGTCATTTTCCAGAATGGGGCATCTCCAGAATAGGGCCTGACACTTACCTCATCGTAGAGCTGCAGCTACCACGTCACACATTCATTTTTATGGGAGCCCCGGAGGTACTGGTGTAACCCCTGTGGAGTTGGCTCCATTATCTGGAATGTCCAGTAGATGGCGGATGGAGACCACAAATTAACTAGTATGCTGTTAATAAAGACTGGAGCTGTGAATACATGATTAGCAGCCATTTCATAGAGATAATGCTGATTGGTGGAGACTTCGGTCACATGATTGTGACATCACAGAGGTCCTGTGCCCTGAGTATTTGCTCCGACGACTACAAGCTTAGCTAGAGAAAAGACGTGCTTCTAGCTTTGAGAGACTACGCCACAGAGACAGAACCTAGCTGAGAGAACTTGCTTCACACAGGACCACACTGGCTGAGAGAGAGACCTGCTGGCAGAGACAAGCACTGAGTCCAGAAATCTGGTGCATACAGTGAGAGGAGACTGCTGCTGGACTGATCTGGTGAATGGTGTTGTGAGGGTAAGCCTAAAGCATCTTCCCTGTTCCCCTACAGGGCATCTGTCTCCTTACTCAAAGTAAAGACTCTGAGGTTCAGTGACGGATATTACACTGCACAGGCTGCTTCAGTGATGCTGCCCCAACACTCCTATGCGCACCAACAGCCAGTAGGGCGAAAATAAGGGGGTGGGCCGCAGGAGTGCTAGTGGGTGGGTGAGGAAAATCCCCATTGCATTTCTGTCTGTGTGACACTATTGCATTATCCTATGTATGTTGTTCATTTGATGCTTACTATATAAAGTTAGTTCACATTAGGCTGTGTCAGTCTCATTGGACCAAGTATGTTCCCAGTGGGACCCCACCTCCCTACCCGGATGCTCCACTGGTTGGAGGCACTGCCACAGACATATACTCCAGCTCCCAGATAGTGGAGGCTCAGGATTCGCCTGTCGGTCGTAGTGAGGTAGCTAGGGTAAGGGATCCCAGAGACACTAGGGGGCGCTCCCAAAAACCCACTACATATGGAGCCATTACTGAGATCGTAAATTGGGGTACAGCCAGTGAAAATAAGTTAAGTCCCCAGGCCACTCCCTCCTTTCCAACAGAGTGGGCCCAACAACAAAATGTACCATTACAGCAAGCCGTAGTATTATGCCAAGTACCATCCTGCTGTGAGATGAGTCATGTCATCTTGTGTATGGAAATCCGGCTGGGAATAGAAATGGCGACTGTCAGGGATATCCTGCAAGATCCTGATAGCCAAACATACATGTTAATATATTGTCATACAGATCTGAGAAACCATGAGAGGCCTATCAACATTCATTTGTATGGAGCCACAGATGAAGGATGCTCCTTAATGTACGCCCTCCCTGATAAGAAAGGGTCTCACCACAACAACCCTTTGGGTTAGGACCAAAAGACTATGATGCAGAAAAGACCCTGATTCCCATTTCTGGAATGGCCGAGGCCATTCCTATACAAGCTGCCTGCCTTACTAGAGAACAGGGGATGATTACTCCTAAAACGAAGTCTCCCCCATCTCCAGCATTACAGAAACAAGACAACCCTGTATTGTGTAGCATGTCTACAGGAAGTAGTGATGTATATGAAATACTACAAAAGCTCTCAGAGGCCATAGTGACAGTAAACCACACCCATAATTACCAAAAACTAAAGGTGTTTTTCGGGAATCAGCCAGTCCCTCAGGGAGAAGAGCCTATTGAGGTCTGGAAGGATAATGCTATGCAATTGTTGGAGGAATGGTCTTGTACTGATACCATAAAGAAACAGCGGTTGGTGGAGAATCTTCGTTTTCCAGCTACATACATGATAAGACTGTGCAAGGGAGTGAATGGGCAAGCTACTGTGCAAGACTATCTGCAAGTTTTACAGGACGCTTAAGGAAAATCAGAAGATTTGGATGATCTGTTGATTAAGTTCCTAACCACTAAGCAGAAGAAACATGAAAAAGCCACTGACTATATCAACCGTTTACAGCTATCGCTTGGAAAGTTATTCCATAAAGGCGTTGGACGCTCGGCTATCTAAGCAAATTCAGAGAGGTGGTTTGACCAATAATGAGAGCCAAGTTGGATGATGAAGTTCTGCCATATTCCACATTAATAAATACAGGCAAAAAATTGGAAGACCAGATGGGTCCACCTCCTCTACGGAAAGAGAAAGAGGATACAGAACTGTCAGCCCTTAGGAAGAAGGTGGCTGAATTGGAGCTTTTATGCAAATCACTGCCAGAGAGAGCAGATTCTTCCTCCAGAAGTTGGGGGCAACACAGAAAGACTCTGAGGATGTGATTTTCTGAGGATTTATCCCGTCGAGGGGACTATTTAAATGTGGAAAGTCGGGGCATTTTCAGCGGGAGTGCCTTGCGAATTCCATGGAGGTAGATGTGGAGGTGCTGGCAACCGAGCTCGAGAGGAGTCAAATGACCAGATCTTATAAGCGAAGGAAGAACAGGCCTACACAAAGTCTATCCATAGGGGCAAAGATTGGGCCTAAATCCTTGATACACGTGCAAGTGGAAGGAATTTATACTTCAGCATTGCTAGATACAGGGTCTCAAGTCATCATCATCTACAACTTCTATGAACGTAATTTGAAACACATTCCCATGGAACCTGCAGAAGAGAGTCAGCTATGGGGCATGGGGTCTCAAGCTCAACCCGTGAAGGGATGCATAAAAGTGACCATAACTATTCCCCAGTTAAACACCAGGATGATTTTTCCTATGGAGCTGGAAGCTCTCATATGCCCTGCTGCCAAGAAAGTGCGCGCCTCAATAATCTTGGGTACTAATGCAAAGATGGAACAAGATGTATTCAGGGCCTACCTAACAGAAGTGGGAGATGTTTCCTTAGCCCAACTGATGGAGGTCAGCCCTGTCCTAGGGAAAGAGTGCCAATGACTAGCCCTTGAAACAAAAGCAGGGTCGTGCCACTATTCAGGGACAGAACCTGTATTTGTGAAGCCCATTGAGACCAAAACCTTATGAGCCATAGCCTCAATGTACCGTGAAATGTTGGGAGGAACTGGACAATATCTTATTGAGTCTCTACCTGAAGAGGATCAGAAGAAGGGGTGGACTCTCATACCTGAGGGGAAAGATTGGTGCAAAAATTGGTGTTGGAGCTTTCCTGTGAT
This sequence comes from Hyla sarda, assembly GCF_029499605.1. Classification (NCBI taxonomy): domain Eukaryota; kingdom Metazoa; phylum Chordata; class Amphibia; order Anura; family Hylidae; genus Hyla; species Hyla sarda. The sequence goes on from NC_079192.1 coordinate 82,288,669, forward strand.
GGTACAAAACTTAGTCCGGATTGATCGTCATCAAAAGATTGGTGTGATACACCTATTAGATCAAGTTCCGTCCATCATGTCTGTGAGTGCAGAACAGAAGGATCACGTAAAAGCACTGGAAAATTTTCATTTTGAAGACTCTCCTCTACCACAACAGTTGAAAGACAGCCTTCGTTCTAAACTAGCTACTCGAGAGGGCGTTTTCTCCAGAGCAGAAATGGACGTGGGGTGTTCTAAGAGTGCCACTCATGCTATGAGACTTTTTGATCCTTCTCCTTTCAGAGAAAGGTCCAGAAGAATACCCCCTCGAGATGTGGAAGATGTCCGGGACATACTCCAACAGATGGAAGGAGCTGGCATCCTCACAGAGTCCAGGAGTCCCCATGCTTCACCTATCGTAGTAGTGAGGAAAACAAATGGTGCAGTTCGGCTATGAGTGGACTATCGTACTCTGATCCTTGCCCCGGATAGAGGATCTAATGAATGCCCTATCTGGCAACCAGTGGTTCAGTGTGCTTGACCTGAGATCTGGGTATTATCAAGTACCCATGAAGAAGGAAGAAGACAGCTTTCATCTCTCCCTTGGGGTTCTTCCAGTTTACCAGAATTCCACAAGGAGTCACAGGAGCTCATGCTACCTTTCAGAGGCTGATGGAGAAAACTGTGGGGATATGAATCCCAAATGAGTGTCTAGCCTATCTGAATGACCTAATTGTGTTCGTGAAGACACCAGAGGAGCATGAGCAGAGGTTGTTGAAGGTGTTTAATCGACTTCAACCAGATGGCCTGAAGCTATCAGTGGACAAATGCTAGTTTGCCCAGATCTGTCACTTACTTAGGGCACATAGTCTCTGCTGAAGGAGTAGCCACAGACCCAGCTAAGATTGAAGCAGTGTTGAATTGGACAAGCAAATTGCGGTCCTTCCTTGGGTTCTGTGGTTCCTATCGAAGGTTTGTGAAAGACTACTCGAAGATTGTTCTAGAGTTACATGACCTGCTGAAGATTACCTCTGACGTAGGGGGTGCTAAGGCACCATGTTTTAAAGATTCCTTTGGAGATAAATGGACTTCAGGATGTGAAGAGGCTTTTCTGACATTGAAGAAGAGACTTACAGAAGCTCCTGTCTTTGCGTATGCAGACCGTGAGAAACCATATATCCATCATGTGGATGCCAGTATGGAAGGCCTAGGGGGGCATATTGCACCAAAGTTATGCAGAAGGATTAAGACCAGTGGCTTACATAAGTAAAAATCTTACGGGTGCTGGGAAGAACTATCCAGTTCACAAGTTGGAATTTCTGGCACTCAAGTGGGCCATCGTGGATAAGCTGCATGATTTTTTGCATGTAGCAACATTTGAAGTAAGGACTGATAACAATCCACTCAGCTACATTCAGACTACAGCCAAGCAGAATGCCACAGGACATAAATGGTTGGCTGCCTTTTCAAACTACAGTTTCAGCCTGAAATACAAGCCTGGCCCCAAGAAGAAAAGGAATGGGAAGAGATCCCTGGACCGGTGGTGTGAGCCTTTTGTCAAACGTAGTGGCTGAGAGTCAAGAGGAGTTTGCTGAGCTGAGAGGGATAGACTCTATTAGTCACTCCCCAGGGGCAGTGCCCGAGGTGTTCCATGCTCCAGTCATGTTTCAACAGTGGTCCAGCATAACCACAGAAGACAAGATGAAGGCTCAATTACAGGACTGGTATATTGGGACAGTTCTCAGGGCAATGAAGACTAAGAATCATAAATTGCTGACTTCTCTCCCTGTGAGTCAGAGAGAGTTATACCAAAGAGAATGGAGCTGACTACACCTGGAAGATGGAGTCCTCCATATGGTTGTGAAATATCATGATCACTAGAGATGAGCAAACTTTTCAAAAAATTTGATTCGGCCGATTCGACAAATTTTCCGAAAATGTTTGTTTCGATACAATTTTTTTTGTGGCAAATCTATTTAAAAAAAGGCTATTTCTAGCCTACATAAAGCCTCAATAGGGGTATAGAACACTTTGCTGTGTTCTAAAGCGCATATGGAGTGTGCTGGGGTGGTGAAATAATACTGTTATTCAGAATAACATGCAGATTACCGGCATCACTGAATCACTGCACAGAAGCACAATGACAGAGCCTGGTGGTGGCATCAGTGTCAAGAGACCATATAGTGACTGAATGACACAGTGTGGAGGTGTTGGCAGCATGAGGATACCATATAGTAGCTGAATGACACAGCTTGGATGAGGCTGAAGCATGAGGACACCATATAGTGGCTGAATGAAACAGCGTGGAGGTGTTGGTGCAGCATGAGGAGAGTAGGCACTAGGCCTTCACAATCCCTAAGATTAAAAGATGAATTCAGAAATTTAAATCAAAGATTTTGGATAGTGGGTGCTACCTATGAGAAAACTTGAATTTCCCAGACCCAGGCGCAGCAGCGGCATCAGTAAACCATATATTGCCTGAATGACACAGCCTGGAGTTGGCTGATGCATGAGGAGACCATTGAAAAGTCCGATTTTTTTATTTCGTACCCCAGCGTGTGGGTATGAAGGACCAAATTTCACAAGCCTCCACAGCGGCATCAGTAAACGCTATATTGCTTGAATGACACAGCCTGGAGTTGGCTGATGCACGAGAACACAGCAGGGCTTCACAATCCCCCCAAAAAACACCACAATTTTTGAAATGTTTGAAAAATATTTTGGATAGCGGGTGCTACCTTTGAGAAAATTTGAAATTCCCAGACCCAGGCCCTGCAGTGGCATCAGTAAACCATATATTGCTTGAATGACACAGCCTGTAGTTGGCTGATGCACGAGTACACAGCAGGGCTTCACAATCCCCCCCAAAAAACACAACAAGTTTTGAAATTTTTCAAAAAGATTTTGGATAGCGGGTGATACCTATGAGAAAATTTGAAATTCCTAGATCCAGGCCCAGCAGCGCCATCATTTTTTGATTTTAAATCAAACTTTGAGTGTCCCGGACCCCAGCGTGTGGGTACGAAGGACCAAATCCAACAAGCCCCCACAGGGCTCATGTAACCGTGAGATGTAGGCGCAACATCTCCATTGTCCTGACCGGCCTTTTTTTTTTTTTTTTTTTGCACCTTTGTTTAAGAACAAGCGCATATCCAAGAGTCCAGAAGACTCTATAGTGCAGGACGGTGGAACACAAAAATACATTCTTCTCTAAAGTAATGTTTCTGAAATAAAGAAGCAGAGTTCATCCATCTCCGTATTATTTTTGACAATTTTAATAAAAAAAACACACACAACAAGCGTTCAATTGTGTAATGGTTATTATTCTTGAAAATTCAAGTTTATTACTGAGAAATTTATCATAAAATTTGAAAAAAACTGTACACAAGAGGGTTTAATAACCCCATATATTGCACCATAAATGTTAAAATTTTAATTAAGCATGTATGTATCTATTTCACAAATCGTAAAATTAAAGCCCCAAGCCCAGAAGCATCATGAAGGAAAGTAGTTCCTGAAAGACACAGGAGAAGTCAGGAGTAGGCATCAGCAGTACCCAAGAGGCTTTCATAACCTCTTACATTGCATGATCAATCGCGAGATCGAGCAATAACTGGTGTGTGATGCCTTCAGATGTCAGGGGCTGCATGCACGCTACACTGAACGGACCAGAGTGTGTCTATCCTTCACCGACAAGTGCGGGTAACCCGCTCAACCCCGTTCGTGATAGGGATCGGGGATTATAATTATTTGCCATTAAAGAAGAATTCCAACTAAGTGCAGGTCATAAGCTCGGGTTCATTAAGTCCCTGGCCTTTGTACACTCTGCCTGTCTCTACTACCGATTGGATGGTTTAGTGAGGTGCTCAGATCGGCCCCGGCGGGGTAGGCGACGGCCCTTGCAGAGCGCAGAGAATTTAAAGATCATTGTTGAAATTTGCATTAAGCATGTAGTAGCTACTGCTAAACTTCCAAAAATTAAAGGCCCAAAGCCAGAAGCATCAATGAGGCAAGAAGTACCTAAAAGACAAAGGATGAGTCAGGAGCAGGCATTCGCAATAACCAAGAGGGTTTAAAAACCCCTTCATTAAAGATCAATGTAAAAATGTGCATTAAGCATGTATTTAGCTACTGCTAAACATCCAAAAATTAAAGGCCCAAGGGCAGAATCATCTGTGAGGCAAGTAGTTCCTGAAAGACACAGGATGAGCCAGGTGTAGGCATTCGCAGTACCCAAGAGGGTTTCATAACCCCTTACATGTAAAGATCAATGTTGAAATTTGCATTAAGCATGTATTTAGCTACTGCTAAACATCCAACATTTAAAGATCCAAGGCCCGAAGCGTCATTGAGGCAAGTAGTTCATGAAAGACACAGGATGAGCCAGGAGCAGGCATTCACAGTACCAAAGAGGGTTTCATAAGCCTAATTGATAACCCAAGAGGGTTTCATAACCATAATTGGGAAGTGTTCGTGTAGCAGCATGGTCAATCTACACTGAGGCATCTGGGATTGGTGGCTGGAAATCCTGGCTGATCCATCCCTGATTCATCTTGACAAACATCAGTCTCTCCAAATTTTTGGTGGACAGACGAGTTCTCCTTGGGGTGACTATTGCCCCGGCCGCACTAAACACCCGCTTTGATGGCACGCTACTGGCCAGGCAGGACAGCTTTTCCAGGGCAAACTCTGCTAGTTGCGGCTATAAATCAAGTTTGGCTGCCCAGAAATCGAGCAGATCTTCAATGTTTGTTGGCATGACCATGTCAAGGTATGCCACCACCTGCTGGATCAGGTCCTGCTCCATGTCTACCTGCTGCTGATGAGTTGCTTCACTATGCGGGTGAAGAAAGCTACTCATCAGCGACTGTAGACTCAGGCTGCTGCTGATTGAGTTGGTACTGCTCCTGCCACCCCTCCCCAGCAGCCATGGCAGTGGAAGGTGAGCGCAGAGGGCCACCCGAGTCAGACCTGCGAGTGGATGGGCCATGTGGCCGATAGGCATCGGCCAACTGACTACGTAGGATCTCTCTGTAGTGGTTGTAAAAAAGGCCCCCATTCTGGGAGGGTAGCGAGGGTCCAATAAGGTGGAGATCCAGAAGTCATCCCGCTGACGAATTTTGACAATTTGGGGGTCACTACGCAAGCAACTGAGCATGCATTGTGCCATTTGCGCCAGTGACTCGGAGGGACTACCTGCCTCCATCTCCACTGCATACTGCTAAGGTGTATCTGGGTCCTCTGTCTCGCTTTCCTCATAACCCTCTAGCTCCTCTGGCTGCTCCTGCTCCTCCTCTCCTGTCCGATGACTAGAAACACTGGCCATCTCATCCAACCTAAACTGTGCTCCACTCTGCTCCTCATCCTTCTCCTCCAGTTCAGCAGCCACACGGCTCATGTAGCCTTGAGATGTAGGCACAACATCTCCATTGTTGTTACCAGCCATCGTTTCAATCATTTGTTGTAGGAAATGTAGGAGTGGAATTAAGTCGTTTATGGCGTAATCCAGGCGACTTACAAATAATGTGGCTTCCTCAAAGGGCCTCAGCAAACGGCAGGTGTCATGTATAGTGTTGCTCACGAATATTCGCAATTCGAATATTATTCGCGAATATCGCATATTCGCGAATTCGCGAATTTCGCGAATATAGCGCTATATATTCGTAATTACGAATATTCGTTTTTTTTTTTTTTTTTTTTTTCACAGTACACATCACAGTGATCATCCCTCTCTGCTTCCAGCTTGTGTGGTGTAAAGAAGGCTCTAATACTACTGTGTGAGACTGGTGCGCGAAAATTAACATATGCGAAAATTAGCACGTGCGAATTTTCACATATGCAAATTTTCGCGTATGTTAATTTTGTATATGCTAATATGCACATATGATAGTTTTCGCTTACGCGAATATTCGCATATGCGAAAATAAAACGGCAATATAACGAATATGCGAATATTCGCGAATATATGACGAATATTCGTCCATATATTCGCGAATATTCGCGAATTCGAATATGGCCTATGCCGCTCAACACTAGTCATGTATGAGCTGTCACTGGTTCACATTGAAGTTACACAGTGAAGTACTCCTATCTGCTTGGATTATCAAGAAATTGGTGATTACTTTTCTTTGTTCGTATAGTCTGTCCAACATATGGAGGGTGGAATTCCAACACGTGGCAGCGTCACAAATAAGACTATGTTGTGGTATACCGTTTTGACGTTGCAGCTCAAGTAAGGTGTACTTGGCGGTATACGAGTGGCTAAAGTGCATGCACAGTTTCCTTGCTATTTTCAGAATGTTTTTCAAATGGGGTGAAGACTTGAGGAAGTGCTTGACAACCAGATTCAACACGTGTGCCATGCAGGGCGCATGCTTCACACTTCCTTGTCGCAGCGCGGACACGATGTTCTTCCCGTTGTCGGTCACCATGGTTCCCATTTCCAGATTTCATGGAGTGAGCCATACTCGGATTTCTTTACAAATTAATTTTAGCAGTTCCTCCCCTGTGTGACTCCTTTCGCCAAGGCAAACCATGTGAAGAACAGCTTGACATCGCCGTGCCCGACATACATGGTACGATGAAGGGCCACCGAGATTTGAACGTGCAGTGGAGGCCAAGGACACGGTGGAGGATGAGGAGGCGGCGTCGCACACTATAACAGGACCAACTGCCTGAGAGCGAGAGCGTGGAGGAGGAAGCGGTGTGACATGTCCAAGTTGCTGTTGTGGCTGTACCCAGTGGGCAGTAAAAGACAAGTATTGTCCCTGACCGTAGGTACAGCTCCACATCTCGGCGCTGCCATGCACTTTTGAACACACCGACAGGCTCAAGGACTTGCCCACCTTCACTTATACAAACATATGCAGGGCTGGTACTGCCATCTTCACAAAAAAATGACGGCTTGGAATTCTCCACCTCGGCTCGGCACAAGCCATCAATTCTCTGAAAGGTGTAGGGTCCACCACTTGAAAAGAGAGGGACTGCAGCACCAGCAACTTGGACAGGAGCACATTCAACTTCTGCACCGTTTAAAGAGTGGGCGCGTATTGTTGTCTCTTGGACATGGCTTCGCCGATGGCTTGTTGGCGGAATGGCTGACTAAAAGCGGGAGAAGCAGGAGCTTCTGGAGCGACAGAAGGTGGATTTGACACACAGCTCCCTTCGGCTGAGGTGGTGAAGCCTTGGCTGGATGAAGTAGGGAACGGATGGCCACTGGGTCATGCAGCAGGCTGGACCATTACATCGGAGCCACGTTTCTCCCAGGCCGCTTTATGGTGGCGAAGCATGTGTTAACACAGGGCCGTGGTACCGACATTGGGACCCTGGCCACGCTTCACCTTCTGCCCACATCTTGCATGTGGCTACGTGAACCTCCTACGGATGCCTGATGAAAAACTGCCACACCGCCGAGTAGCTGATTTTCCCACCTACAGTCCGCACTCATTGACTGCTACTGGCGCCGCCTCCAGGAACCCCTGCTCCACTACCTCCCGGAAGGGTAGGCTGCCACGTAGCAGGGGGTCTCCCCCGGGCACGTTTGGCTCCAGAATTTCCCCTACTGCCACCATGCTGACTTCTAACCGTGCTTCCGCCTTGCTGCCTCAAGGGCAACCAGCAATTCTCTTCTCCTGATGATGATGATGCCCCTTCTGCACCCGGCTCCCAATTGCGATCGACTTCATCAACAGGTGTGTGCACATCACTGATGTCCTCCTCAGGTTCCCCAACAGTATTTGCTTCAGGACCCTGAACCCTTGCAACACCGCTTCCCACGTCATTCTCCTCATCACTACTTGGCCGCCTAGTGGAGCAAGCGGCGCATATCTCCTCCCCTTCTTGGCTGGGCAATAGCTGCTGACTGTCCTCTATTAGATCGTCCTCAGTGAATAGTGGAGCTGAACCCACAGCATAAGATACTTCTCTAGGAGAGGGAACAGCATATGACAAAGGCAATGGGAGGACAGGGACGGCTCTCGGGCCATGTCACCTGAGGGTTGTGTCTGAGGAACCCAGCAACTGTTGACTGGGGATGTCAGATGTCACTTGTGATGATGTGGATGAGCGTGTTAACCAATCTACGACGGCAGATGGGTTGCTGGTCGAGACACGACCACTGGCAGATAACGGGAGCTCAGGCCTCTCGCTGCGATTCCTGCTGCCACTTGCCCCAAGTCTTCTGCCAACTCTGCCTGATGTATTTAGGCCTCTGCCACTCCTCTGTGCACATCCTGGCACTTCTCTGCCTGACATACTTAGTGCATATATGAGGGTATTACAATACGCTATACTACTCTTTAAACAGTATTTGTCTAGAACAGCAGCAGGTGATTACTTATGGCTGTCTTTTCACAGTATGTAGACCCTTGACAGATTAACAGGTACAAGATGGTACAATACTTGGATGTACATATGCGGCATGCACTGATGAGGGCAGAAATATACGCAACAATATGCAGAAAAAACTCTGTATTTTTGTAAAACACCAGCCGGTGAGTACTATTGTTTGGACTTTTACAGTATGTAGCCCCTTGACAGATTAACAGGTACAAAATGGTACATTACTTGGATGTACGTATGCGGTATGCACTGATGAGGGCAGAAATATGCATAACTATATGCAGAAAAAAATCTGTATTTTTGTAAAACACCAGCCAGTGAGTACTATTGTTTGGACTTTCACAGTATGTAGCCCCTTGACAGATTAACAGGTATAAAATGGTACAATACTTGGATGTACGTATGCGGTATGCACTGATGAGGGCAGTAATATGCGCAACTATACGCAGAATTTTTTTAAAATTTTTGTAAAACACCAGCCGGTGAATACTATTGTTTGGACTTTCACAGTATGTAGCCCCTTGACAGATTAACAGGTACAAAATGGTACAATACTTGGATGTACGTTTGCGGTATGCACTGATGAGGGCAATAATATGCGCAACAATACGCAGAAAAATAAATATTTTTTAAAAACAACAACAGGTGATTACTTTTGCTAGGAGTCAGGACTTTCCTTGTAGCTAGACTTGTTACAGATACAGAATAGTGGACTGCTTTGATGTAGGCATGTGTTATGCACGTATGAGGGCAGACAAATGCACTACAGTCCGCTGAAAATAACGTATTTGTGAACAGCAGCAGGACCCAACAGTGCAGCACCACAAAAAAAAAATAATAATAAATAAATACAGGGATTAAACCCTAAATTGCACTCTGTCACACAATTCTAAGCAGCAGATGATTTGTGGAGCAAAAAAAAAAAAAAAACACTGAATTGCGCTGAAAAATGAGGTGATAAGATGGTGATAAAGTTCAGGCAGCTTGTTTATCTGTATGAGGCAGCTAACAGCTATCTGCCCCTCTCTGTTGCAATGCTCAATAACGTGAATAGGAGGTTTAGATATCAATGATATCAATGATTCTCAGTGAGAACAGCAAAGCACTCTGCACTCCTGTCTTTCCCCAATGCTGATGTGACTAGCAGTTGCAGTGGTACGCTGTAGTATAAGCTATTCACACACACGCAGTCCCGTCCTTTCTATCTCTGAGTGCATAGATGAACTGAAGAGAGGTAAGATGGCTGCCGATTATATAGGGCTGTGACATCACAGGGGTCAATGAATACTGATAGGCTGCATCTCACATGTGATTCAGGGTCAGCCCCCTACCTTCATTCCCGCCGCTGTTTCCCGCCCTCCCATAATCCCCTGCCCCATGTACTCACATGTGGATCCGCCATTTTAGGTCTCCAATTGCCTGGAACGCTGTAAAATGAAGTTTAATGAAGCGATAGAATTGCGGCGATATTCGCATTCATTGCAAATTGAATTTTTCATGAAATTCTTAACTAATTCGGGTTCGTCACCTTCGATTCACTCATCTCTAATGATCACCCTGGCAGAAAACATTTGGCACTACCACACATATACCGGGGCATGGTCCCGAGAGCCCTCCACGATTAACATGGGCATCTCAGGGTGGACAAGACCTATGGCCTAGTATAAGATCGGTTCTATTGGCCTCGCATGAGGGAACATATCGAGCAACATGTAAAGACCTGCAGGAGGTGTATCCAGAGGAAGACCCTGCCTGTGAGATCTGCCCCTATGGGTCATCTGAAAAGTATGGGACCTCTGGATCTTGTGTGCATGGACTATATCTGCATTGAAAACGATACACCGGGGATTGGGAATGTGCTGGTGATAACAGCTTTCCTCACGAAAGATCAAAAGGCTGTGACTGTAGCCAAATTCCTTTGGCAGAAGTATTTTATACACAATGGACTACTCAATCAGATACTCTCTAATCAAGGTAGAGACTTTGAGAGCAAGTTAATCAAGGAACTGTTGGACATGTTACACGTGCATATGTCCAGAACCACACCTTATCATCCGGAGGCTGATGCACAGCCAGAACGCTTCAATAGGACTCTCCTAGACATGCGAGGGACTCTAAAGCAAGTTGAGAAGCGATCTTGGAGTAAGCATGTGGAAGCCATGGTCCACGCATACAACTATGCAAGTGTTACGCCGAGCGCTCCGGGTCCCTGCTCCTCCCCGGAGCGCTCACGGCGTCTCTCTCCCTGCAGCGCCCCGGTCGGTCCCGCTGACCGGGAGCGCTGCACTGACATGGCCGTCGGGGATGCGATTCGCACAGCGGAACGCGTCCGCTCGCGAATCGCATCCCAAGTCACTTACCCGTCCCGGTCCCCTGCTGTCATGTGCTGGCGCGCGTGGCTCCGCTCTCTAGGGCGCGCGCGCGCCAGCTCTCTGAGACTTAAAGGGCCAGTGCACCAATGATTGGTGCCTGGCCCAATTAGCTTAATTGGCTTCCACCTGCTCCCTGCCTTTATCACATCACTTCCCCTGCACTCCCTTGCCGGATCTTGTTGCCTTGTGCCAGTGAAAGCGTTTAGTGTTGTCCAAGCCTGTGTTACCTGAACTCCTGCTATCCATCTTGACTACGAACCTTGCCGCCTGCCCCGACCTTCTGCTACGTCTGACCTTGCCTCTGCCTAGTCCTTCTGTCCCATGCCTTCTCAGCAGTCAGCGAGGTTGAGCCGTTGCTAGTGGATACGACCTGGTTGCTACTGCCGCAGCAAGACCATCCCGCTTTGCGGCGGGCTCTGGTGAACACCAGTAGCCTCTTAGAACCGGTTCACCAGCACGGTCCACGCCAATCCCTCGCTGACACAGAGGATCCACAACCTGTAAGCCAAATCGTGACAGCAAGGCATGAATCTACAGGGTTTTCACCCTATTTCCTAATGTTTGAAAGAGAAGTCAGATTACCGATAGATGTCCGGGAGTGTCTGCTGATGGATCAGATTCAATCTCACACTTTCAATATGTGAGGAACCTCAAACAAAACCTTCATCGGGCCTATTAGTTGGCCACCCAAGCTGTGGCAAAAATGGAAGAACGGAACAAAAGAAGGTATGGGGCTAAGGTGAGACATCGGGAGATTCAAACACGAGATAAAGTTCTTCTCCAGAATTTTGAATGCCTGGAAAACACAAACTGGCTGACAGATGGAAAGATACCCTGTTCGGAGTTGTGCCTAAACTGGAAGGACTGCCAATGTATAATATCAAGGGCCCAGAGGGCCGAATAAAGGCTTGGCATAGAAATCATCTGCTTCCAGTTGTGTATGCTGATGAAGAGGAAGAGAGTAGTGAGGAACTGGAGGAAAACATAACAAAGAGTCCTGTGAATGGGGCAGAGGAGACCCTGGGAACCCCCAGTACAGTGGATCAATGGTGGTCATCTCCTGCTGAAGAAACACAGCAATTGCCTCCTTTAACTCCTGTGGTTTCAAAAAGTCCTGGAAACCCTCCTGGATCACAAATTTATCCAAGGTTGAACCCAGAAAGTCCCTGTTTTGTGCCTGGAACTCTCCTTAGAGACTCTAGTTCGAGGACATGAGCTGAAGTTCCACATTTGCAGTCCCAAGACCCTCTCCCACAGCGAGAACTGAGACACAGTACCAGAGCGTGGCAACCCCCTAGGGTCCTAGTTTATGATAACATAGGAGAGCCCAGTTATGCCTCACTGACACAGGCAGCATCTAAAATGACCACTTTCCTACATGCACTAGTTGAAGTGGTAAATGTTAGTCACTCTTTGCCCTAGATAAATAGCTAGCTAGGATGTTACTGTGCTAGTTGTACTGTATGTAGGATGTATATCTGCTATACTTTTTTTTTTTTTAGCCTCCTGGCTAGGACTTGCCAGTGAAAGGCAAGTATTTTTAAAGGGGGAGTATGTAACCCCTGTGGAGTTAGCTGCATTATCTGAAATACCCAGTAGATGGCAGATGGAGACCACAAATGAACTAGTATGCTGTTAATAATGACTGGAGCTGTGATCAAATGATTAGCAGCCATTTCATAGAGATAATGCTGATTGATTGAGACTTTGGTCACATGATTGTGATATCACACAGGTCCTGTACCCTGAGGATTGGCTAATACAACCACAAGCTTAGCCAGAGAAAAGATGTGCTTCTAGCTGTAAGAGACTGCATCACAGAAACAGCACCTAGCTGAGAGAACTTGCTTCACACAGGACCACGCCAGCTGAGATTGTGACCTGCTGGCAGAGACAAGCACTGAGTCCAGATATCTGGTGAATACAGCGAGAGGAGACTGCTGCTGGACCGACCTAGTTAATGGTGTTGTGAGGGTAAGCCTCTTCCCTGTTCCACTACAGGGCATCTGTCTCCTTACTCAAAGTAAAGACTCTGAGGTTCAGTGGTGGATTTTACACAGCGCAGGCTGCTTCAGTGATGCTGCGGAGCAGGACTTATAAGGGCCCCAACACTCCTATGTGCACCAACGGCCATTAGGGTGAAGATAAGGGGGTGGGCCGCAGCAGTGCTAGTGGGTGGGTGAGGAAAATCCCCATTGCATTCCTATCTGTGTTACACTATTTTATTATCCTATGTATATTGTTCATTTGCTGCTTACTATATAAAGGTAGTTCACATTAGGCTGTGTCAGTCTCATTGTACCAAGTATGTTCCCAGTGGGACCCCACATCTCTACCCCGGATGTTCCACTGGTTGGAGGCACTGCCGCAGACATGTACCCTAGTTCCCAGATACCGGAGGCTCAGGATCTGCCTGTCAGGCGTAATGAGGTAGCTAGGGTAAGGGACTGCAGAGACACTAGCGGGCGCTCCCAAAAACCCGCTACACTGCATTAGACACTTACCTCCTATCCTGGATACGTTTTTTTGGGACAGACAACCCCTTTAACCCCTTAACGACGCAGGACGTATATTTACGTCCTGCGCCGGCTCCCGCGATATGAAGCGGGATCGCGCCGCGATCCCGCATCATATCGCGTCGGTCCCGGCGCTAATCAACGGCCGGGACCCGCGGCTAATACCACATGTGCGGTATTAACCCTTTAGAAGCGGCGGTCAAAGCTTACCGCCGCTTCTAAAGCGAAAGTGAAAGTGACCCGGCTGCTCAGTCGGGCTGTTCTGGACCGCCGCGGTGAAATCGTGGCGTCCCAAACAGCTGACAGGACACCGGGAGGACCCTTACCTGCCTCCTCGGTGTCCGATCGGCAAATGACTGCTCCGTGCCTGAGATCCAGGCAGGAGCAGTCAAGCACCGATAACACTGATCACAGGCGTGTTAATGCACGTCTGTGATCTGTGTAAAAGATCAGTGTGTGCAGTGTTATAGGTCCCTATGGGACCTATAACACTGCAAAAAAATGTTAAAAAAAAGTGTTAATAAAGGTAATTTAACCCCTTCCCTAATAAAAGTTTGAATCACATAAAAATCCCATAAAAAAAATGAAACAGTGTAAACAAAATAAAAATAAACATATGTGGTATGGCCGCGTGCGTAAATGTCCAAATTATAAAAATATATCATTAATTAAACCGCACGGTCAATGGCGTACGCGCAAAAAAATTCCAAAGTCCAAAAAGGCGTATTTTGGTCACTTTTTATGCCATTAAAAAATTAATAAAAAGAGATCAAAAAGTCCGATCAAAACAAAAATCATACTGATAAAAACTTCAGATCACGGCGCAAAAAAATAGTCCTCATACCGCCCTGTACGGGGAAAAATAAAAAATTTATAGGGGTCAGAAGATGACATTTTTAAACGTATTCATTTTCCTGCATGTAGTTATGATTTTTTCCAGAAGTGAGACAAAATCAAACCTATATAAGTAGGGTATCATTTTAACCGTATAGACCTACAGAATAATGACAAGGTGTAATTTTTACCGAAATATGCACTGCGTAGAAACGGAAGCCCCCAAAAGTTACAAAATGGCGTTTTTTCTTCGATTTTGTCGCACAATGATTTTTTTTCCGTTTCGCCGTGCATTTTTGGGTAAAATGACTAATGTCACTGCAAAGTAGAATTGGCGATGCAAAAAATAAGCCATAATATGGATTTTTAGGTGGAAAATTGAAAGGGTTATGATTTTTAAAAGGTAAGGAGGAAAAAACGAAAGTGCAAAAACGGAAAAACCCTGAGTCCTTAAGGGGTTAAGTAATACAGTATAGTGTAGCAAACATGAAGGATTGTATAACATCATATACTTTACTGTACTATACATTAGGCAATCAATCTACAATAGATTATGTTTAAAAGCCTAAGAAAAGATTTTGAAAGATAGTTTAGTCAGGTCTATATGACATTTAATAATTAAATTATTAATCTTCTTAGTAGTCTTAGTAGGACTGCAGACTGTGTGGAATGTTATAAATTTGCTAGCCTGCCTACTTCTAAGCCAATCCCAAATAGTTATTTCCTATCCATAGGATAAAGGATAATGTGTACTGGTTAAAATCCAACAGCTGGGACCGCTAACTATCATGAGAGGATGAAGGAAAATTGCACCTAGGAATAAGTAAAGTTCGAGCACTGGGCAATGTTCAGAAGTCCCATAGAGAATAAATGAAGTGCTGGGCATGCACAAATGACGTGTTCTATTTATTCCAGGGGGGAGTTGTGCTTTGGAGTCCCAGAGCCGAGGACAGACTCCACTGATCAGCATGTAATCTTCTATCCTGGAATAACTACGGTATATGGAATGGGTATAACCCTTTGAGTAAGGCTAGGTAAAAAGTTCAACCATAAAGTTGTGACACCCAAAACCAATATTTTATTCATACATTTGATAATACAGAATATTCAGTCAAAAATCTGGATTTATTTCAGCAGCAGACCTTCAGTTTGAATGCTTTTGTCTGTGAATTTGACTGCACATTAGCCCATTAGTTGGTGCTACTCTAGGAGGTTTTAACATGGAATATGCATGGGATTTATGACAGGAATGTCATTGTTTTATGCTCCATGGATTTCAATTCTTTCTTCTTGAACTATAATTTAGATTCCCCAAAGGGATGTGGAATTTATATTGTTTCTCAATCTTCAGAATCTCGATCAAAATTCATATAAAAAAAAAAAAAAACTCCTTGTGCCTTTAAGAATGTTCATTATTGGAAAACTGTATTTAAATAAAACTATAACTTCAAAATATTTCACTTGCTTAAATTGGGTTACCATACATTTAACTGGCTTTAGCCTGTTTTTGCATGATTTAACCCATCAGGAAGTTGTGTAATCCTTTCATTTTCAATGTGGTGTTGTCTCCAGTCCCTCAGCTCCTCCCTCTCTCCAGAGAGTTCACATTGTCCCCTTTGAGCTCAAGCTCTACTCCCTGAGTGATGTCACTGCCACTGACCAGCTCCTGCAGCCTACATCACTATTTCATCTCATCCCTGTCATATACATATACATCTTTATTGGGTCATTTAGAGAGAATGAGGTGTGTTTTCAGCATTCTCATCTGCTTTAAAGGGGTACTCCGGTGCTTACACACCTTATCCCCTATCCAAAGGATAGGGGATAAGATGCCTGATTGCGGGAATCCCGCAGCTGGGGACGCCCGGGATCATGCACGCGGCACCGCGTTTGGATAGGGGATAAGATGTGTAAGCACCGGAGTACCCCTTTAAACAATGCCATGGGCAGAGAAGCAAACAGAGAATGAATACAGACTGTTGCAGACTGTTCTGCTATGTAAAGCAATATTCTGCAAGAGCTCTGGGCGGGAAACTGGCAAGAATGCTGTGGGAGGGAAGTAGGTAGTGATGAAGAGCTGATGAAAACCAAAGCATTCTTGAAGAAATTGTGGTTTTCTGACATAATAGGGAAGAAGACTACAAATGCACACAATTTTTTTTTTCTTTTTGTGGTTTCAGAACTGGGGCTGGCAGGTAAGCAATGCTATGTGCTCTAAAGTTTTTTCTTTTTTATATAGCATTGGAGACCCCCTTAACCCCTTAAGGACGTTTTTTTTTTTTCCATTTTTGCACTTTAGTTTTTTGCTCCTTGCCTTTAAAAAATCATAACTCTTTCAATTTTGCACCTAAAAATCCATATGATTGCTTATTTTTTGCGCCACCAATTCTACTTTGTAATGATGTCAGTCATTTTGCCCAAAAATCTATGGTGAAACGGAAAAAAAAAATCATTGTGAGACAAAATTGAAAAAAAAAAACGCTGTTTTGTAAATTTTGCGGGCTTCCATTTCTACGTAGTACATTTTTCAGTAAAAATGACACCTTATCTTTATTCTGTAGGTTCCTATGATTAAAATGATACCCTACCTATATAGGTTTGATTTTGTAGTACTTCTGGAAAAAATCATAACTTCATGCAGGAAAATGTATATGTTTAAAATTGTCATCTTTCGACCCCTATAACTTTTTTATTTTTCCGTGTATGGGGCGGTATGAGGGCTCATTTTTTTGCGCTGTGATCTGAAGTTTTTAACGGTACCCTTTTTGGTTTGATAGGACTTATTGATCGCTTTTTATTCATTTTTTCATTATATAGAAAGTGACTAAAAATGCACTATTTTGGACTTTGGAATTTTTTTGCGCGTACACCATTGACCGTGCGGTTTAATTAATGATATATTTTTATAATTCGGACATTTCCACATGCGGCAATACCATATATGTTTATTTTTATTTTTATTTACACTGTGTTTTTTTTTCTTATGGGAAAAGGGGGGTGATTTAAACTTTTATTAGGGGAGGGGTTAAATGATCTTTATTCACTTTTTTTTCACTTTTTTTTTGCAGTGTTATAGCTCCCATAGGGACCTATAACACTGCACACACTGATCTTTCACATTGATCACTGGTTTCTCATAGGAAACAAGTGATCAATGATTCTGCCGCTTGACTGCTCATGCCTGGATCTCAGGCACTGAGCAGTCATTCGGCGATCGGACAGCGAGGAGGCAGGTATGGACCCTCCGGCTGTCCTGTAAGCTGTTCAGGATGCCGCAATTTTGCCGCGGCTATCCCGAACAGCCCACTGAGCTAACGGCACTTTTTAGTTTTAAGCTTTGAGCGCGCGGCTAAAGGGTTAATAGCTCGCGGCACCGCAATCAGTACCGTGCGCTTTTAGCGGCGGGTCCCGGCTTCACTATGACGCCAGGCCCGCTGTGATATGATGCGGGGTCACCGTGGGACCCCGCGTTATATCATGGGAGCGGGACCAAGGACGTACTCATATGTCCTTGGTCCTTAAGAGGTTAAATTAACATGACCATGTATCCACAAAACCTTTACTGTGGCACATAGAGCCTCCATGTTTGTAAAGGAGCTGCAACCAATCCCCATAACACTATTCCAAAAAAATTGTCTTTTTTTTTATAGAAACCAATCACAACTCAGCTTTTATTTTTCATTTTTTTAAATGGAGCCAGATGTGTAATTGGTTGCTTTGGGGGGAAAAAATCAGGCAAATTTTGTCTCAGACAGAATGAAAAATCTGAGCCAATAAATTAAACATTTTGGGCAGTCTGGCCCATCCTGCCTATATGCGGCTTTTTATAAATTAAATCGATGCACTTCTTAAAAAATTTGGTGTATTTTTGTCACATATTTGGTGCATCTGTGCCAAAAACTGTCAACACACCAAGTTAATATTGGCATACAATGGGCCAAAGGTATATTTTTTCCCTGTGAGTCATGCTTTCTTCTCATGCACCAAAATTATTTCACCAAATAAGTGTTAGACATTGTTGCATTTATTACCCCCCACCCCAATGATGTTGCGGACAATAACTAAACTATTTAGAATGAAATGAATGTTTTTTTTTATATGAAATCCATGAAAAATAATCTATGATTGCTTTACTACAGGTATGTATCATTAAAGGGGTACTCCAGCGATCTTATCCCCTATCCGAAGGTTATCCGAAGGTTAAGGGATAAGATGTCTGATCGCGGGGGTCCCTCCGATGGGGACCCCCGTCATCCGTGCACAGAGCGAACTCTGCTCCATGCCGGATGACTGGCGATTACAGCCGCCACACCCCCTCCATTCATGTCTATGGGAGGAGGTGTGATGGCTATGGCTGTCACACCCCCTCCCATAGACATGAATGGAGGGGGCATGGTGTGACGTCACGAACACAGAAGCTCCAAGCTTCTGTGTATGAACACAGAAGCTCCAAGCTTCTGTATACCGGAGGTTGCCGATGCCGGCCCGGAGACCCCAGCGGCAGGACCCCCGCAATCAGACATCCTATTCTTTGAATAGGGGAGAACATGTTTATGTTCAGAGTACCCCTTTAAGGTCAGTAACCACCATGTAAATTAACCTTAATAGTACAATTCATTATAATTTATTAGCATAATTAAATAATAGAGGCAAGTTCTGAAGGCACCTACCATGATGGGTGTATGGGTGTAAAATGTAACATAACATGCTTTTACCATTTACCTGATTTCTCTGTTCATTTTCCGATGAATTATTTTTTAACAAGGGTTAAAAGCTACATAAAAGCAATAGAAGCATCTGCATAATTGATGTATATGAACCGATAACTTAAGTCCGTTGACTATGTCCTAGCCTCAGTACTAAGAGTGTTAAAAACCATGGCCAATCCACATTTCCACTATGGCATATTGGTTATTCTTTTATGGACACATTAACTTTATTTACAGCAATCACAATTGTTGTAAGTGGCTTCTATTAAGACATGTAGTGCATAGGCCACCATGTTATGGTAAGATAAGGATCATCCAATTTTAATGAGATGACAGCCTTAGGGAAGTCTCCCGTAATAATATAGTTAAAAAAATGTCGAAGAAAATCAAGAAAGGAAATGTCTGAAGAAAACACTCGGAGGGCCAGATTCTGTTTCATAATCTTTCCTTGCAGTCTACCAGTCAGGAAGACAGATTATATTTCCACTTAATAAAAACAGACAATTACCACTTTCAATAAAACACATTATGTAAATATGGTTTAAATGGCTAAACGCTGTAATTATACATGCATTCTGGGAGAAGTGTCAGCTGGAAAATGTGTGGAACGCAATTATTTATCATTTAAAAATACATTTATAAGGAAGGAAGCACTGATAATATGTCCTGTCAAATGTGCCCAGTGTATTTATTTCCTGCATTACATTAGTAGAGCCGATCTACTCTTATATCCAAGAAAGTAGCTCCAGCTTATGGTGTGATAAAAACAGGATTCCTTATTGAAATTCTCCTGAGCAATATAAAAACATAGGACAAAACCACCGACGCATTTTGGTTCTTAAGGAACATTAAAGGGAACCAATCACCAGATTTTACCCGATAAAACACTTCACAAAGCTTTATATAGGGTAAAATCTGTATCCTCACCATCCAACAGGGACACTTCTGTCTGCAGTAATGGTGAAGATATGAAGTTATAAACTAGTCCCCTTCTGCTCCGCAAGTATTCCCCTGGGCTCCTCTTACCTACTCCTATTTTTTGGCCGGCAGTGATGCCCCCTCAGCTTGATTGACGGGCCGCGTCATCGCTCTGCTCACTGAACAGACGGAGCAGAGCGATGACGCGGCCCGTCAATCAAGTGGAGGGGCGTCGTTGCCGGACGAAGTAATGGACTAGGTGAGAGGAGCTCCCCTCCCAGGGTACGGGCACGCCGGTGACTAGTTTATAACTTCATATCTTCACCATCCCTTGGGCAGGAGCATCCCACAGAGATGGTGAGAATAAAGATTTTACCTTATGTAACGCTTTCCAAGCGTTATATAGGATAAAATCTGATGAATGGTTTCCTTTAAACATGGCATACAACACACACAGTATTTATAATCCCTACTTGACATGACTTGTAGCTTCAGAAGACTCCCAGAAACAGCCCCTAATACCTGGACTGGATTCATGTTCATACACACACCGATATGAAGCATGCATATGTATCAGAGAAGAGCATTAGTTTACAGAAAATAAACCTTCAGAAATTATTTTTTTTAATGAATAAACATATAAAAATTAAATAATAATATTATTATTATTATTATTATTATTAATAATAATAATAAAATAATATATTGTACATAAAAATTAAAAATAAAACATCCAAAACACATACAACCTGTTAGTATATAAGCATCAGAGCCTGCCTGGAGTTGAATCCTTTTGGCTGTCATGTGTTAAGGATAAACATCCAGAAGGACTCTCTATTTCATTTCATTTCATAAGTTTATGTCTTAAGTTCTTATAATGACTTTCTTCAACAAAAGAACCATCTGCAAAAAGGACCTGTGGTGGCTATAGTATAGTGCAGTGAGCAAATACCAATTCTCCAAAAATAGAGGTATTGGCCCACATTTATCATTGTTTTTAGACTGGTTTTCGTGTCTAAAAAAGGGGCAAAAAAGGAGCAAGCAGGGTTTTTTGCGCCTTTTTTTGCCCCATTTTGTTTACACATTTCTTCTGATTTGGAGTTGCAATCCACTGATTTTGGCAATAGACATGATATGGAAGGGATTTATCATTGCGCCCTTTTGTAAAAAGGAGCGAAAAAAGGCGCAAAGCCACTGAAAAGTCTCTAAAACTACACCAGCCCAGACATGCTGTAGCTTTTTGGTGTATGTGTAGACAGAAATTTCAGAAAATGTGACCTGCGCAAAATTTATCAAAGCTCTTTTACCTTTTAATAAATTTGGTATTCCTACACATTATCAACACACAAAAAAAAAGGTGTAAAAAAATGCTTCACTTGCACTGCAATGATAAATGTGGGCCATTATGTCTACCAGCCAAAATATGTCAAAGAAATGTAGACTAAAACTTAACATTTATTCAGTACTTTTAAAATTGTCCATTCAAAACTGGAAAACCTGGAAAACCTCATTTACTAAGCTGAAACCGACCAGTTTTTGTCTGGTTATTTTGCCTGAGACATGTCTGAGACATGTCTGCGCCAGTGTGCGCCTGAAAAACACGACAAACCCGAAAAGAGGCGTGGTCTGTCACAAAATGGGCGTGGTTGGTCAAAAAGGGGCGTGGTTTCACAACCCGACCGATTTACTATGGAATTCACAGAAAATCCTGTGGGTAAATGGCTGGAAATATTGACCTAGAAAAAGCTGGTCAAAAAATGTTCCCGATTTTTCTCAGTAGTAAATAGAGAGGAATCCTGCATGTCTGAAACAACTTTTCCCACTAGTAAAAACCCGACAATCTTAGTAAATGAGGCCCAATGTGCACAAAACCAAACAAAGAAGTGATACAATGACAATAAGAGGCTTCCTCCAATGTAAACAATTGATGCCCAGGTATTTCTGATAAACTGATGATAATCACATATAAAATATTATCAGCCTCACTGACTCTAGCCTTAGCCCGGTGACTCGAGGGGGGGGGTACAGGGTGGGACAACAAGTAGGGTTGGCGAGGGTGCCTATTATAAAGCTATGCTACCCCTAGATAGCCTAACCCTAGACGGCGTTATCGGCCTAAAAATGACAGCCCCGCACAGGAACCTCCCCTGCTATGCTGTCAGTCCCTAAACCACACTAACTGGCTAATACCGTTAGCAGGCTAACTCTCTGTGGGGGCAATACCCTATATATATAGCTAGAGACACAGGATAAATAACATAGTCCCAGTTAGTGCATACAATATAGTGTGTATGCAAATGGGGAATTCTCACTTGTATAAGGCTTCTTTCACACTATGAGTGTTGTTCCGTTTTTGAACATCCGTTTTTAGTATTTTAAAATCTAAAAACGAACGTTTATTAACGGATGAATTAACGAATACATACAGATGAATATTTTGTATCCGTTAATATCCGTTATTATCCGTCATAGCATGCATTTACAATGTACCTTATTAAAACCCTTTCACCCTTTCTTGACCTCTCCTACCTATTCACACCTTTAAACACCTGAAGCTCCGCCTCCTACTCCAAGGGTGGGGTATAAAAAGGGTGCTACAATGATCTGGCAGCAGTCTGAATTTCAGCATTGAGAGGGTGAGTGCTGTCAGACCTTACCATTTTGAATTTAACCATGTTTCCCACCTACCTTTCCTACGGTTAAGCTGTTCTGCTGTGGCATGCCCAAAAAATAAGAAGAAGAATACGAGATGATGAAAAACGTCGCCACCGCCGTCGAAGATATTGGATCCATCCCATCACTGTGGCACGGATGACCCATGGGGTGCACAGCACTTTGTATGTGGAGCTGTGCCAGCACCCCGAGAAGTTTGCAAGCTACGTACAGATGTCTGTAGCAACGTTCAATGACCTTCTAGCACACATCAGTGAATGGATCCGTCGCCAAGACACACACCTCAGAAGGAGCATCTCACCAGAGAAATGCCTCATCGTAACCCTCAGGTATGTATTATAATAATTTTTTGGGGCATTTTTTCATTCAATGTGTTCTACAAAATACTAAACCCTCTTTTTTATATTTGGGTTAAATTGTTTAGGTTCCTGCCATCCAGTGAGAGTTTTCTTCGCTTCACTTCCAGTTTAGCCTGGGAATTTCCACAATCTCTGGGTTTGTCTAGACCACCTGCGATGCCCTGTGGGATTGCCTTCTAGAATAATTTCTCCCACAACCTTCTCCAGAACTTTGGCTTCATATCGCAGAGAAGTTCCAGGAAGTAACACAGTTTCCAAACTGTGTAGGAGCAATCGATGGGAAGCACATCAGGATCCAGAAACCAGTGCACACGGGGACGGAGCATTTCAACTACAAGAAGTTCTTCTCCACCATACTTATGGCCGTTGTGGATGCGCAGTACAGATTCATCGCTGTGGACATCGGGTCATATGGAAGAACCAACGACTCCCGTGTGTTCAAGAACTCATGGGGGGGAGGATCTACTCTGGTGAGATGGGACTTCCTGAACCAAGGGACTTTCCTGGGACTGATGGACCTCCAATACCTTTTGAGGTTTATCAGGTTGTTAAGGCAGCTGTTGTTCTCTACAACTTCATCCTAACCAAGGAGCCTTCCTCCAGTGATCCTGAAGAAGTGGCATCAGCTCTGCCTGGACTACAGCAGACACCCAGAAGGTCTACCTAGGCCATCATGCATCTCAAAGATGATTTTTCACAGTATTTCCTGACAGAAGCTGGCAGAGTGTCTTGGCAGGATCATATGTTGTGAACTTTTTTTTTTGTCCATAAAGATCTTGTGCTTATGTATATATCATGTTCTTTTTGTACACATTGCTTGCATGATCTTGGAGGGTGTAGATTGTACGCCCCAGTGTCACTTTCACACTGGGGCATACAAACTTCAACCTCCTCTATCATGCTAGCAATGTGCTTATATCATGTTGTGTTTGTACACATTGCTTGCATGAGCTTGGAGGGTGTAGGTTGTACACCCCAGTGTCACTTTCCCACTGGGGTGTACAAACTTCAACCTACCCTATGATGCTAGCAATGTGCTTATATCATGTTGTTTATACACATTTCTTGCATGATCTTTGAGGGTGTAGATTGTATGCCCCAGTGTCACTTTCACACTGGGGCGTACAAACTTCAACCTCCCCTATGATGCCAGCAATGTGCTTATATCATGTTGTGTTTGTACACATTGCTTGCATGATCTTGGAGGGTGAAGATTGTACGCCCCAGTGTCACTTTCACACTGGGGCTTACAAACTGCCACCTCCCCTATAATGCTAGCAAATTAATATTTTCCCATTTTGTGTAAATTTTGATTTCAAGATAGTAGAGTTGTACCTTCTACCACACAATTGTGAATTAAACACTAGGTGGTAGAATACCTTTACTATCCTGAAAGCAAACCCTAGATTTCTGTAAAAAAAAATAGACAAAGTCAATGAATCTTAAAAAAAAAAAAAATAAATAAAAAAACTTTAATTCAGTTTTTTTATATAAAAATGATGTAACTATGTATTATTATTATTTTTTTTATGAAAACCTGGCTTCAGTGCCAAACTATAAAAACAATAAAACACTCCTCACAGGCATGGGGGAGGTAGGTCACAAGGGGAGGCGGGTGCCAATGTCTGGTGCGCCGTCTTCACACTGGAATGTGTTCTGAAAGAGAAACATAAAAAAAATTATTTTATTTAAAAATGGAGAAAAAAAAATATGACGCACTTCCGCATATTGTGGCACTTTTGGAGGAATCCTAGGAGTGGGCGGTGGACCTAGGGTGTTTTGTTGGAGGCCCCGGATCTGCTGGGCCTCTGGTCCTCCTCCCTAAGGTCCCTCATGTGCCGGTCCCTGATGGAGTGCCAGTGACTTTTTATTTGATCATCTAGAAAGAAAATATATTTATAATAAAAACAATTTTAAAAAAAATGTTTAAAAATGTAAAAAATTTTTACCGACAATCCATCTTTCCTGTGTTGACAGGTCCTTCCAGGTATTACAGATTGCTCTGTATATCTCTGTCCAAAGAGTCCGGCAGTACTCGCGCTTGGCGAGGTTTTGGTCGGACTTATCCCAAAGAGCAGGACGAGCCTCGACCATTGGCTTAGGCGCGGGACGCTATTAAAAAAAAAAAAATATTTATAAAAGATCTAGAACAGGGGTCTCAAACTCCCGGCCCACGGAACGAAAGTTTGTGGCCCGCGCCAGGTATGTAGTGAAGAAAACTGTGTCTTGAAGCAGTTCTGTGTCCTGAGCAGAGCAGAGACTGCACACACCCCCATCAACCAATCAGTGTCCGAGCACTCAGCACAGTGACTCAGCACTTTCCTCAGCTATTCGGGACACAGAACGCTTCAATTCACAGTTTTCTTCACTACTCCGGAGAGGAGAAGTGCAGTGCAGTTCAGGTAAGGTTGTCTATGTGTGTGTGCATGTGTGTCTGTCTGTCTGTCTATGTGTGTGTGCATGTGTGTGTGTCTGTCTGTCTATGTGTGTGTGCATGTGTGTGTGTCTGTCTATGTGTGTGTGTATGTTAGGATTTGGCAGGCTGGAGGTGGATCCTCTGTGTCAGAGAGGGATTGGCGTGGACCGTACCGGTGGCTCTAAGTTGCTACTGGTATTCACCATAGCCCGCCGCAAAGCGGGATGGTCTTGCTGCGGTAGTAGCAACCAGGTCATATCCACCGGTAACGGCTCAACCTCTCTGACTGCTGAGACAGGCGCGGTACAAAAGGACAAGGCAAGAGCAAGGTCGGACGTAGCAGAAGGTCAGGGCAGGCAGCAAGGGTTGTAGTCAGGGGCAACAGCAGAAGGTCTGGAACACAGGCTTTGGACATACACTAAACGCTTTCTCTGGCACAAGGCAACAAGATCCGGCAAAGCAGTGAAGGGGAAGTGAGGTTATATGAGCAGGGAGCAGGTGGAGACTAATTAGACTGATTGGGCCAGGCACCAATCATTGGTGCACTGGCCCTTTAAATCTTAGAGGGCTGGCGCGCGCGCGCCCTAGAGAGCGGAGCCGCGCGCGCCAGAACGTGACAGCCGGGGACCGGGAATCGCATCCCCGTCGTGAATGTCTGTGCAGCGCTCCCGGTCAGCGGGTCTGACCGGGCGCTGCAGAGAGTAGAACTCTCCAGGGAGGAGCAGGGACCCGGAGCACTCGGCGTAACAGTACCCCCCCTTAGGTCTCCCCCTCTTTTTGTCTCCTTGTCCCTTCAAATGAGGAGAACATAGGGGGTGACTCTTGAGTCTCCTTCCGGAAAAAAGAGAAGTCCTGGGAAGCAACATCAGTGGCAGGCAATCCAGAAGAAGTGGGAATGGGGAGGGGGGGCAGAGGGTGAAGCTTGTCAGGGGGCAGAGTGTTACCAGGAAGGGGGCTATGAGGAGCAGATGTGAGGAATCGTTTGTGACAAGCAGGACCCCAATTCTTGATCTCCCCGGTGGTCCAGTCAAGGATAGGAGAATGGCGTTGGAGCCATGGCAGACCGAGGAGGACTTCAGAGGTGCAGTTGGGCAAAACAAAAAATTGAATTTTTTCGTGATGCAGTCCAATGCTCATAAGCAGGGGTTCTGTGCGGTAACGCACAGTGCAGTCCAATTTTCCTCCGTTGACGGAAGAAATGTAGAGCAGCTTGATGAGACGGGTCACTGGGATGCAGAACCTATTAACCAAAGAGGCCAGAATAAAATTTCCAGCAGAACCAGAGTCCAAGAAGGCCAAAGCTGAGAAGGAGGAGTTGGCAGAAGGAGCAATCCCCAAGGGCACAGTGAGACGTGGAGAAGCAGAATTCACACCAAGGGACGCCACTCCCATTTGTACAGGGTGCGTGCATGCGTTTCCCAGACGTGGAGGACGAATAGGGCAATCCACCAAGAAATGTTCGGTACTAGCGCAGTACAGACATAAATTTTTATCTCTGCGGCGAGTCCTTTCTTCATGGGTCAGGCGAGACCGATCCACTTGCATAGCCTCCTCGGCGGGAGGCACAGGGGTAGATTGCAAAGGATACTGGGAGAGAGGAGCCCAGAGATCAAGGTCCTTTTCCTGGCGGAGCTCCTGGTGTCTTTAAGAAAAACGCTTGTCGATTCGGGTGGCCAAAAGGATAAGTTCTGACAGGTTAGCTGGAATTTCTCGTGCGGCCAGTACATCTTTGATGTTGCTGGATAAGCCTTTCTTGAAGGTCGCGCAGAGGGCCTCATTGTTCCAGGCTAGCTCTGAGGCAAGGGTACGAAACTGGATGGCGTATTCGCCTATGGAAGAAGTTCCTTGGACTAGGTTCAGCAAAGCAGTCTCGGCAGAGGAGGCCCGGGCTGGCTCCTCGAAGACACTACGGACTTCAGCGAAGAAGGACTGGACTGTGGCTGTGACAGGATCATTGCGGTCCCAGAGCGGTGTGGCCCAAGACAAGGCCTTTCCAGACAGAAGACTAACTACGAAAGCCACCTTAGACCGTTCTGTAGGAAATTGGTCCGACAACATCTCCATATGTAGGGAACATTGAGACAGGAAACCACGGCAGAGTCTAGAGTCCCCATCAAATTTGTCTGGCAGGGACAAGCGGAGGCTAGGAGCGGACACTCGCTGTGGAGGAGGTGCAGGAGCTGGCGGAGGAGATGGTTGCTGCTGTAGCAGTGGCAGAAGTTGCTGTAACATGGTGGTCAACTGCGACAGCTGCTGTCCTTGTTGGGCAATTTGCTGAGATTGCTGGGCGACCACCGTGGGTAGGTCAGCGAGACTTGGCAGCAGCACCTCAGCGGGATCCATGGCCGGATCTACTGTTAGGATTCGGCAGGCTGGAGGTGGATCCTCTGTGTCAGAGAGGGATTAGCTTGGACCGTAACGGTGGACCGGTTCTAAGTTGCTACTGGTATTCACCAGAGCCCGCCGCAAAGCAGGATGGTCTTGCTGCAGCGGTAGCAACCAGGTCGTATCCACCGGTAACGGCTCAACCTCTCTGACTGCTGAGACAGGCGCGGTACAAAAGGACAAGGCAAGAGCAAGATCGGACGTAGCAGAAGGTCAGGGCAGGCAGCAAGGGTCGTAGTCAGGGGCAACAGCAGAAGGTCTGGAACACAGGCTTTGGACATACACTAAACGCTTTCTCTGGCACAAGGCAAGCAGTGAAGGGAAAGTGAGGTTATATGAGCAGGGAGCAGGTGGAGGCTAATTAGACTGATTGGGCCAGGCACCAATCATTGGTGCACTGGCCCTTTAAATCTTAGAGAGCTGGCGCGCGCCCTAGAGAGCGGAGGCGCGCGCCAGAACGTGAAAGCCGGGGACCGGGACAGGTAAGTGGCTTGAGATGCGATTCGCGAGCGGGCGTGTCCCTCTATGCGAATCGCATCCCCGTCGTGAATGTCAGTGCAGCGCTCCCGGTCAGCGGGTCTGACCGGGGCACTGCAGAGAGGAGAATGTCGCGAGCGCTCCGGGGAGGAGCAGGGATCCGGATCGCTCGGCATAACAGTGTGCATGTGTGGTTGTCTGTCTGTCTATGTGTGTGTGTGTGTGTGTGTGTCTGTCTATGTGTGTGTGTGTGTGTGTCTGTCTGTCTATGTGTGTGTGCGTGTGTGTATGTCTGTCTGTCTATGTATGTGTGCATGTGTGTGTCTGTGTGTGTGCATGTGTGTGTGTGTGTCTGTCTGTCTATGTGTGTGTGTGTCTGTGTGGGTGTCTGTCTGTGTGATGTGTGTGTGTGTGTGTGAGTCTGGGGGGAGGGGGGTAATCGACAATACTACCTAATGTGGGGAACCTGCTTCTACCTAATGTGGGGAACCTGCTTCTACCTAATGTGGGGAACCTGCTACTACCTAATGTCGGGAACCTGTTGCCTACCTAATGTTGGGAACCTGCTGCCTACCTAATGTTGGGAACCTGCTACTACCTAATGTGGGGAACCTGCTGCCTACCTAATGTGGGGAACCCCCAGAAGTAGCACTCCCATCATCCGTCAGCTCATGCTATTACCACACGGGGTATGGGGAATTGGGGGGTTGCTGGTGGGTGGGGGTGCTACTGCTTGTGGAGGGTGTTGCTGGTGGATGATGAGGGACGTATGATGAGGGCATTATATGTAATGGGCGCATGTGGCCCAGCCTCACCCAGCTGCTACCTCCAGTGGCCCCCAGATAATTTGAGTTTGAGACCCCTGTTCTAGAACAAAATGCAACATAAACAATACATACTGGTTCAGGCTCTTTGGAAGGCCTATCCTGGGAGTCCTGGGGGGCCGACACTTGGGGGACACTCTCCTCCTTGGATTCCTGTCCAGAAAGTATATCTTCAGACTGTAAACCCCCCCCCCCCAAAAAAAAAAAAAAATTAAGTAAAGTAAAATACTTTATGATGATTACTCAAATAAAAAAATACTCACACTTGAGCTACTTGAACTTTTTTCTGACGACGATGATGATGATGATGGTGATGATGAATTCTCCACTACTACATGCTTCTGGGGTGGGGGGGTTGAATAAAAAAATTAGAAATAATTTCATAAAAATTCTATAAACAGTCAAAAAAGTGAGAAATCACCTTTTTCGATTGTGGCTTTTGTGAACTTTTCCCCTTTGAAATACGATGATGCTAGAAAAAAACACAAAATTACGTTTAATAAATCATAAAAATTGAATAAATAGACATAATAATTTATCAAAATATAAAATAGAAATACTCACACTGGGGCTTATAGAACTGATGCTCCCAAGATCTGAGTCCTCCTCTGATGAGGATTCCATTGGTGGTTTCTAAAAAATGCTAAATACCAAAAAATTAATTTAAAAAATGATAGCAATTAGATAATGTCAAAATGAAATCATGAATTCCAAAATGTGAAAACTCACCTTTTTCTGCATGCTTGGGCTCAGCGTTTTTTTTTTTTTTTTTTATTATTATTTTCTTTGGCATTATTTCTATTAAAAAAATTTAACTTTAAATTATGGAAGATAATACAAAAAAATAAATAAAAAAATAATAAACAAAAAGGCAAACTTGCGCCACACGGTCCAAAATCATTCTGCACACTACTAGCAAAAGCATTCATGCCCCCATACAAACTGAGTGCAAAAATGCGTCCTGCAAAAATGCAAGCACATGGCGGACAGAAAAATGGCGCAGAGTGGCACCACATGGTCCAACATGATAATGCAAACTTCCCTACCTAAAGCATTCATGACCCCATACAAACTGCATGCAAAAATGCCCATGTCCTGCAAAAATGCAAGCATATGGCAAGCACACGGCGGACAGAAAAATGGCGCAGAGTGGCACCACACGGTCCAAAATGATAATGCAAACTTCCCTACTTAAAGGGGTTATCCAGGAAAAAACTTTTTTGTATATATCAATTGGCTCCAGAAAGTTAAACAGATTTGTAAATTAAATAACAATATATATATATATATATATATATATATATATATATATATATATATATATATAGACAAAGAATAAGTCAGCCAGCACTTTAGTTGATACCAAACTATTATATGGACCTGGCCTACAGGTGCACGCTATGGCCAGGTCCATATAATAGTTTGGTATCAACTAAAGTGCTGGCTGACTTATTCTTTGTCTGTATTGCACATATGGGGGAGTGGCTACCTCCATGTTGGCCTTGCACCCCACCCACCTCTATCAGGTGTGTATATAAGGTGGCTTGGATGTTCCAGATCCTGCCATGCTTACTGAACTGTTCACACAGAGGCATATTCACAGTGTAGGGTCCGTCCCAGGAGGCTACCTTATCGCGGTGGGACGGTCCAAGCTATTTGACCGCCGGCGGAGACAAATTTGCGAGCTAAGTGCCTCACTATTTCATAGTTTCACATTTGCATCTATTACACCATAGCTGTATAGCTCTCCATGTTTTAACTGCATATTCATGTTGCACCTATATCCTTGTGCTGGCAGTGTGCTGCTGCATTCTTCTGTTGCTATATATATATATATATATATATATATATATATACATATATATCTATGAATATTTGTGTATATTACACATATATGTTACAGTACGCGCTTATGTTTGAAATTGTGGATACACCTACCTGGCTAATAGAAGAAGATCAAACTGTAAGTGTGGTATAATTGTTTGCAGGGTTATTTCTTTAAGTTATTCTTTAGGGTGCACTGAAAAAATGTGTAATACATATATATTATATTTATTAACCGTATTGTGTATATATTAATAAATAAATGATACAGTACTGAATGTACCTGTAGGTATGCTTATTTGTATGGGTTTCAGCGTGTTCCAGGAATTTAGCTGTGTTAGTATATTAATGATGGTGAAATCCTGTTGTTTGGCCGGTGGCACTACAAGTCAAAGAATGTTCATTTAGATACGAGCAGATCTAACTGAGACGTGCAGGATAGATGTCTATTCACTTATAGTCATATACCTGTGGATGTGCGCAGAATATTGGACTTATAGTGCAATCACTTTAAAGATTTTACTTGCGTTTTGCTTGCGTTTTTGTGTGATTGTTTTTCTTGGCGGTGATGCCCGCACTTCCTCTTGTTCTGAGGTGTTCCGGAGAGTGCGTATCCTTTTACCGAAGATCCTAGTTGGGGATTGCGGAAGTACACCCCGGCCGGTGGCGTTCTCTACCGTGGTAGCCCCGGTTCACGGTTTGCTGGAGACTGATGTCGTGACGTCACTACGGTACGGGATTAGATCCAAGATACCTCCAACGCGTTTCAGAAGCACGGCTTACTGACTTCATCCTTTCAGTACTTATGAGCTTCTGAAGTTGAGTTGTTCTTTTCTGTCTAAGTGCTCTCTGATGACACCTGTCTCGGGAACCGCCCAGTTTAGAAGCAAATCTCCATAGCAAACCTATTCTACTCTGAGCAGTTCCCGAGACAAGCAGAGATGTCAGCTGAGAGCACTGTTGCCAGACAGAAAACAACAACTTAACTTCAGCAGCTGATAATTATTGAAAGGATTAAGATTTTTTAATAGAAGTAATATACAAATCTGTTCAACTTTCTGGATGCTTGAAAAAAGCTCCAGTGGGGAGCTGAAACGTCGCTTTGAATTTTGACATGAAGGAATACATTTTTACACTTTTTTGAAATTTTGGAGTGCTGCGCCATTGTTTTCTATTACATGGACTTTGATCGAGTCAGGGCGATGGCACCGGGCATCTAATGGTGAAGTAGTGCTGCATTGTTTTTAAATATATATATATATATATATATATATATATATATATATATATATATATATATTTATATATATAAAGTTTTTTCCTGGAATACCCCTTTAAAGCATTCATGACCCCATACAAACTGCGGCCAAAAATTCATGCAGCTACAAGCACATGTTCCCAAATACACTGAAAAAGTCTCAAAAAATACTGCATACAGCCAGACATGTACTCACTGCCAGTCTGAGGTTTGTAATTTCCAGAAAATGGCGAAGGGTTGATACAGGCTTTTACGGATTGCGATGGATGCAGTTTTTCTGCTGCCTCCTGCAGGATCTAGGAAGTAGAGTAGAGAGGGGGGTGACAAGGGGTGTGAGCACTACACCATGTGACTTCAGGGTCGAGAAGGCTTTAATGAGCATGCTCAGTAAAAGTAGCGGCCGTCATAATAATAGACATTTACGGATGTATTTGTTAACGTCCGTCAGCCCTAGACCTCAATGTTAAAATATAACAGACGTTAATTTATCCATTTCTTGTGACGGAAAAAAAATGAGTGCAAGTCCCATCACATGTTCCTTCACAACCAACGTCCGTTAGTTATAACAGACTATAACGAGTCATAACTGATAATAAAAAAAATCCCATAGACTTTAATGGGATTTTGTAAGAGACATTTAACATCCTTTTTTAAAGCTTTTCTAACGGAACTTCAAACGGATCTTTAAAACGGAGTAATTTTGTAGTGTGAAAAAGGCCTTAGTCCCTTAATACGAGGATGATACTTATATATCATGCACAGGAAAAAACAAAGGGGTATAAAGCACCCAAAAGGTCACAGTCACTGATGCCATACAGAAAGATAATCACTGGCAAACAACAGACTGTGCCCTAAATGAACCATAGTAAGGCATAACCAAGCAAAACATGGGTTGATATTAAAAGAAAGGAGGCTGATACTTAGGTTTTCTGATGTTGATGATGTTGTAAATTATATCTTGACGTGTTTCCTATGTCCATGTCATCAGGAGATAGGTGAGGGTATCAGATGCTGAGCACGCCATGGTGGACTGCATACTGCTCTTTATACAGCAGAGGTACAAAAAGCGGCTGCTGAAAAAGGCGCGTCCAGTGTCCTTAACCCCTTAAGGACTCAGGGTTTTTCCGTTTTTGCACTTTCGTTTTTTCCTCCTTACCTTTAAAAAATCATAACCCTTTCAATTTTCCACCTAAAAATCCATATTATGGCTTATTTTTTGCGTCGCCAATTCTAATTTGCAGTGAAATTAGTCATTTTACCCAAAAATGCACGGCGAAACGGAAAAAAAAAATCATTGTGCGACAAAATCGAAAAAAAAACGCCATTTTGTAAATTTTGGGGGCTTCTGTTTCTACGCAGTGCATATTTCGGTAAAAATGACACCTTATCATTATTCTGTAGGTCCATACGGTTAAAATGATACCCTACTTATATAGGTTTGATTTTGTCGCACTTCTGGAAAAAATCATAACTACATGCAGGAAAATTTATACGTTTAAAAATGTCATATTCTGACCCCTATAACTTTTTTGTTTTTCCACGTACGGGGCGGTATGAGGACTCATTTTTTGCGCCGTGATCTGAAGTTTTTATTGGTATGATTTTTGTTTTGATCTGACTTTTTGATCACTTTTTATTCATTTTTTAATGTTATAAAAAGTTACCAAAATACGCTTTTTTGGACTTTGGAATTTTTTTGCGCATACGCCATTGACCGTACGGCTTAATTAATGATATATTTTTATAGTTCGGACATTTACGTACGCGGCGATACCACATATGTTTATTTTTTTTTTTTTTTACACTGTTTTATTTTTCTTATGGGAAAAGGGGGGAGATTCAAACTTTTATTAGGGAAGGGGTTAAATGACCTTTATTAACACTTCTTTTTTACTTTTTTTTTGCAGTGTTATAGGTCCCATAGGGACCTATAACACTGCACACACTGATCTCTCATCCTGATCACAGGCGTGTATTAACACGCCTGTGATCAGCATTATCGACGCTTGACTGCTCCTGCCTGGATCTCAGGCACGGAGCAGTCATTCGTCGATTGGACACCGAGGAGGCAGGAAAGAGCCCTCCCGGTGTCCGATCAGCTGTTCGGGACGCCGCGATTTCACCGCGGCGGTCCCGAACAGCCCGACTGAGCAGCCGGGATACTTTCAGTTTCACTTTAGAAGCGGCGGTCAACTTTGACCGCCGCTTCTAAAGGGTTAATACCGCACATCGCCGCGATCGGCGATGTGTGGTATTAGCCGCGGGTCCCGGCCGTTGATTAGCGCCGGGACCCACGCGATATGATGCGGGATCGCGGCGCGATCCCGCTTCATATCGCGGGAGCCGGCGCAGGACGTAAATATACGTCCTGCGTCGTTAAGGGGTTAAAGGGGTACTCCGGTGAAAAATGTTTTCTTTTTTTTTTATCAACTGGAGCCAGAAAGTTAAACAGATTTGTAAATTACTTCTATTAAAAAATCTTAATCCTTCCTGTACTTATTAGCTGCTGGATATTACAGTGAAAATTATTTTCCGTTTGAAACACAGAGCTGTCTGCTGACATCATGAGCACAGTGCTCTCTGCTAACATCTCTGTCCATTTTTAGGACCTTTCCAGGGTAAAAGGAAATCCCCATAGCAAACATATGCTTTTCTGGACAGTTCATAAAATGGATAGAGGTGTCAGCAGAGAGCACTGTGCTCGTGATGTCAGCAGACAGTTCTGTGTTTCAAAAAGAAAAGAATTTCCGCTGTAGTATTCAGCAGCTAATAAGTACAGGAAGGATTCCGATTTTTTAATAGAAGTAATTTACAAATCTGAACAATGTAGAGAAAACCGCACTCACCCGATCGACGTGCACAAATTCTTTATTCCGTTGGACATCAACATAGAACACAGGAGGACTTATGGTCGGCAGGAACGCCAGGGAACAGGAGGTGTTGTTACAGCTGTTTCACGGGAACACAGCCCGCTTCGTCAGACTACACCCTCTGATGACGTGTCGCAGGTTATATACACACCCTCGATTACGTCAGCAGAGGGGTATTACACACAGGTGAGTGATTTAAAATCTTACAAAAGTGGAAAAATCTTTAAAATCAATACCCTCTACAACAATCTATGACATATATGGACTTCTGTTTATAAAAATACACTGAAATCTAGCTTATCATTAAGTCCAAGATTACCTTGGGCATCCGTGCGTAGGATGAGCTCCGCCTCCGTACGCAGGAGTAACTTTTTTCTATCAATCCCTTCTTTGGGCATTATTCTCTTTATCCCAAAGAATTTTAATGCGGCTGGGTCATTATTATGGGTGGTTTTAAGATGTTCTAAGACCCGAGGGCACCCTTTACCTGAGCGAACTGAATAGAGATGTTCTCTGAATCTGATGTTTAGCGATCTTGTGGTGCTACCTATATAGTAGTGGCCACAGTCGCAGAACATACAGTAGATAATATAATTCATTTTACAATTGATAAATTCCCTCACTTTAATTTGTACACCTCCAATGGAGAAAATTTTACCTACTTTGAGTTTGGGGCACCATTTGCAGTTCCCACAGCGGAAGTTGCCGCATATTGTGGGGCCGCTTAGCCAGCTAGTATTCTCTTTACTGGAGTATTTACTGCTGGTTAGGATGTCACCTAAATTTGCGACTCTTTTGTAGGAGATGAGGGGTTTATTATCAAATTGTGCAGATAAAATAGGGTCACTCTGGATTAGATACCAATGCTTATGGATACTTTGCTTTATCTTCTCAGCCATCGGGCTGTGTGTGAATGTAAAGCAAAATCTTCTATTAGTGTTTTTCGTTATGTGCTGGTTTTTTTTAAAGTTTTTTAAGCCACTATTTTGTAGAAGGGAATTTCTGTCTTGTCTATTGGCCCTATTGTAAGCTGTCTGTAGAATTGAAGGTGGATAGCCTCTTTCTAGTAGTCGTGCAGTAAGTTCTTTAGCTTGCTTTTCAAAACTATTCTGGGTATCGTTTATTCTCCGCAAGCGAAGAAATTGCCCATAGGGGATGGCGGTTTTGACGTGACCTGGGTGGTAACTCCTATAATGTAGGAGAGAGTTACCCGCCGATACAAA
Source organism: Hyla sarda (assembly GCF_029499605.1). Lineage (NCBI taxonomy): Eukaryota > Metazoa > Chordata > Amphibia > Anura > Hylidae > Hyla > Hyla sarda. The sequence goes on from NC_079192.1 coordinate 82,324,646, forward strand.
TTCCGATACAAATAAGCCCTTTGGGGTTCAGCCCTCTTATTAATCCTAGTACTTCTGAAAATGAATGTTTGTTAGCCTTAACTGAACTGTTGGGGGCCAATGATGTTATTGAAAGAGGCTATCCACCTTCAATTCTACAGACAGCTTACAATAGGGCCAATAGACAAGACAGAAATTCCCTTCTACAAAATAGTGGCTTAAAAAACTTTAAAAAAAACCAGCACATAACGAAAAACACTAATAGAAGATTTTGCTTTACATTCACACACAGCCCGATGGCTGAGAAGATAAAGCAAAGTATCCATAAGCATTGGTATCTAATCCAGAGTGACCCTATTTTATCTGCACAATTTGATAATAAACCCCTCATCTCCTACAAAAGAGTCGCAAATTTAGGTGACATCCTAACCAGCAGTAAATACTCCAGTAAAGAGAATACTAGCTGGCTAAGCGGCCCCACAATATGCGGCAACTTCCGCTGTGGGAACTGCAAATGGTGCCCCAAACTCAAAGTAGGTAAAATTTTCTCCATTGGAGGTGTACAAATTAAAGTGAGGGAATTTATCAATTGTAAAATGAATTATATTATCTACTGTATGTTCTGCGACTGTGGCCACTACTACATAGGTAGCACCACAAGATCGCTAAACATCAGATTCAGAGAACATCTCTATTCAGTTCGCTCAGGTAAAGGGTGCCCTCGGGTCTTAGAACATCTTAAAACCACCCATAATAATGACCCAGCCGCATTAAAATTCTTTGGGATAAAGAGAATAATGCCCAAAGAAGGGATTGATAGAAAAAAGTTACTCCTGCGTACGGAGGCGGAGCTCATCCTACGCACGGATGCCCAAGGTAATCTTGGACTTAATGATAAGCTAGATTTCAGTGTATTTTTATAAACAGAAGTCCATATATGTCATAGATTGTTGTAGAGGGTATTGATTTTAAAGATTTTTCCACTTTTGTAAGATTTTAAATCACTCACCTGTGTGTAATACCCCTCTGCTGACGTAATCGAGGGTGAGTATATAACCTGCGACACGTCATCAGAGGGTGTAGTCTGACGAAGCGGGCTGTGTTCCCGTGAAACAGCTGTAACAACACCTCCTGTTCCCTGGCGTTCCTGCCGACCATAAGTCCTCCTGTGTTCTATGTTGATGTCCAACGGAATAAAGAATTTGTGCACGTCGATCGGGTGAGTGCGGTTTTCTCTACATTGTTCCGATTGTGTCAAGCGATATGTGCCTTCTCTAAACCAGCACCCCGACATAGCACACACCGTTCAGTCTCTACCTATACCTGAAAAAGCGGATGCCTATTATCCATTTAACTGCCTTCACCTGCATAGCAGTGCCGGACTTATACTCTCTCTACCTGCTCTAATTTACAAATCTGTTTAACTTTCTGGCACCAGTTGATTTTAAAAAAAAAAGTTTTTCACCGGAGTACCCCTATAAGTATCCACTGGACCGCACACCACATACCCACTGTGGTCCGCATTGGAACGCAGACTCGTGTCACTTCTGGAATCACCTGAAGTGACGCACTTCTCCATATATGAAACATGAATGACGGCTTCAGTGGCTGACGGCTTCAGTGACAATACTGTCAAATACATCAGCCAACTCACTCGCTGTTTATAGGGCATAATAACAGGAGCTTTCAGATACAAATTTTCAGCGAGGTAAATAAGATAAATTGCAGAATCATAATCCTGATGCACTCAGTGTTACCCAGTCGAAAGGGACATAGACAAAAGTATCCTGCCCATTAGATTGGATGTAATGGATAACATTCACATGCAGTGGGTATAGCTATATAATACAAAAATTATGAAAAACAAGATGCAGATTTGTGGCACAGCCCATTGTCTTACCACATATAGAAAAAAATAAGATGGGTGCCGGTGGACAGGTTACCTATGAAAAATTCGCAATTTACTGGATCAGGACCAAAACAGGAAGGTTCAAATAAAACAAGAGAAGGATAAAGCCTCGTTAAGACCATACGGGGCATACAAGTGCATTTTGTATACCCATCGCAACTCACTTTGTAGGAGTCTCCTATCACAGTCGCCTCCACTATGTGAGGGGTGTATAACCTCAATGACCATAAAGCAAAGATTTTTTTCATTCCCTTGATGCTTTTCAAGTACATAGCGTGAAATAGGGGTATTGCGGCGGTGTCTGGTGTCTCCCATGTGTTCCCCAATTCTATGCTTAATTTCCCTCAGGGTCTTCCCTATATAGTCTAGGGGACACGGGCACGGACAAAGGTAAACCAAACCCTTGATCTTGCAGTTAGTGAGTTTTCACAAAAAAATATCTCCCCAGTGGAGGAGCTCACCCATGAGTTGGTACATAGCATTTGGGGACACAAGGTACATGTATCACATGAATAGTTACCAATTGTAGACCTCTGTAGCCAAGTCCCTGCTGTTTTCGGTCAGGAATAGTGGCTATGCACAAGCCTGTCTTTCAGACTTCTTCCCTTTCGGAAGGTGATTAAGGGGTGTTCTGAAATAAACTCTCTGATATGAGGGTCAGCTTGGAGAATGTAAGCAGTAGACAATTTGTCATCGTACCTACCAATAATGCGTGTTTTGTTATCAGATGCTTTGGCCTCGCCCAGGACAAGCAAGTTGTTCCTCTGGAGACTTTTTGCATATCCAAAGGCTGTACAAAGGCAATCATCGGAATAGCCCCTGGCTTTGAATCTATCCCACAGCATTTTTGATTTTTGAAAAATTCCTCATCAGATGAGCAGATGCGCTTAACCCGTATGTACTGCCCTTTAGTAATGCCCCTTTTTAATGATGTTGGGTGGTAACTTGACCAATGCAAAAGTAAGTTAGCTGCTATCGCCTTTCTGAATAATGTGGTGGACAGGTTACCTAGTTGGTCCCTGGTAACCTTTACATACAGAAAAGACAAACTTTTCTCACTGATTTCATAGGTAAAAATAACCCGACCTCGATGTTATTAAGAAAATGAATAAATTCAACAAAATCTGTTTTCATACCATCCCAGAGTACGAACACATCGTCAATATACCTTAGCCATAGAAGGATCCATTGTGTCTTCCCACGACCCTAATAGAAGGTTTGCAAACGTGGGGGCGCACAGGCACCCCACGGCGGTTCCCTTTATTTGGTGGTAGAAATGGCGATCAAAGATAAAAATGTTGTGTGTGAGGACAAACCGGAGTAGCGTCATTAGAAAGTCATTGTGTGCTACGAGGTGGTTGCCCCTGGTCCTTAAAAAGTATTGAACAGCCAGAATGCCCTTTTGGTGGGGGAGTTTTGCTATGTAGTACTATAGTACGTCCATACTAGCTAGTAGTGTGGAATCCTCAATAGGTACTTTTGAGTTCCTGTGTAAAAAGTCAGTTGTGTCAAGTACATCTGAGGGGAGTGACGTGACAAATCTCCATAAGATGTTATCAATATACAGACTAATCCCTAGTGTTAGTGAATCCAAGCTGGACACTATGGGTCTACCCTTCAATGGGCTAATGCCCTAGTAGATTTTTGTCAAACTATAGAATGTAGCCGTCATTGGATTTTTTGGGAACATATATTCAAATTCCTGATTGTCTATCAGACTATTCTCTTTAGCCTCAGAGTGTATCATCAGTAATTCTCTCTGGAAGGTAGGCAAGGGGTTATGCTCCAGAATGCTATATCCTGTCCAATTATTTGGGATATCAATGTAAATCTTGTGATAGGCGCCATGATCCATTATCACCAGGCTTCCCCCTTTGTCACTAGATTTAATTACAATACTATAATTGTCCTCAAGTTTTTTCAGGGCCATATTTTCTTCATAGGTTAAATAGTGTTCCTCTGTCCTGTCCTCGGAGATGGATTCGATTTCTTTTGTCACCAGTCCTAAAAAGATGTCAATACTTGTGACCTCTGATATGGGGGGCATTCTTGTGCTCTTCGGTTTTAGATGTGTGAATGGTCCTGATCCAGGATCCCTCTCACTCTCTTCCATCAGTTCTCTCAAAAGTGAGACAGTTTGGAGATCATCATCGGGTATCCCTAGTTTCTGACATTGGTGATTGTCATGGAACTTTAAAAAAACGGTGCCACTTAATTTTCTGACAGAACATGATGAGATCTTTTATCCAGTCAAAGGCATAAATCTTTTCACTTGGACAAAAGATAATTCCTTTTTCAAAACTGATAGTTCACCATCCATCAGGACCCTTGATGATAGATTTATATTCTCCATACCGTATCGTATCGCATCGTTCATATCTCCTATTATTGGGGGATTTATTTCTGGCTCCGCCCCCAATGCTGTCTCTTGCATAGAGAGGGTGGTTGCGGAATCCTTAAAAAATCCCAGATGAAAGTGATTGTCCAGAGTTGCCATAGGTATCCTCGGTGCTTGAAGGGTTTCTGTCCTTTCACTGAGAGGCTGCACGATTTTGCCATTCTCTGCCACGGCTTATGTTCCTCCCTCTATAAGCACCCCTAGGGGCTTGTGTGGGACGGTCTGTGTTAGATGACTCATACTCCGATGATGACAGATCTGAACTAGATGCTACAATTGTTTGTTTCAAGAAACTGTAAGCTCATTTCTCCTTAAATTCTGTGAAGTCCTTGAGGTCCTTAATAAAGTTTTGGAATCTCTCCACTGACGATTGCAGTATAGAATCCTGACGATGGTAATCCGGATTAGTTTTGAATGTCTGTGCTGTCTGTATGAGTTCCCCCAGATATTTGGTGGTGTTCTCTTATATTTTCAGTTCCTCCTCTAGGAGAATTTGCATGAATTCCAATGAACTCTCAGTCGCTTTCTGTTCCCAACGTTCTAGAAGGGCAGGGGTCCTTGACCTCATAGCTGGTTATATGTTAATCCGAAGTCCTGCTGGTACTATTTTTTATTCAATGTAATTTTCGAGGGATCATACCTCCCACCAAGATTTAACCTTAGCTTTATACACGCAATCCAAATCCCTAAATGTAGATTTGAGGGAGGGTACAAAAGTAAGGGTTGAAAGATTTTCTCTCTCAGAGAACATTTCCTTAGCTTACAATGCCCATGAATCAGTATCTATCTTATCCAGGAAACCTGCCATAGTCTGACTCAACAATTCTCCAAAAATATAGGTATTGGGGGAGATTTATCATTGTTTTTAGAGCATTTTTTTGTCTAAGTTTTGCGCAGTTCAGGCGCAAGCAGCATATTTAGCGACTTTTATGCGTCTTTTGAGATAGACAGTTTCCCTCTTTTTGCCTACACGTAGAACTTTTTCTGTTTGACCATGCAGTGGTCACATATTTATCATTTGCAACTTTTGTCGCTATTTTGTGTGCAAAGGTCCTTTTTTAGGCGCAAATCTACACCACCTACCAGTAGGCATAATAATCACTTCTACCTTCAGCAATTCAACCTTTAACCTCTTGTGGACAAGAGTGTCCCACTCCCCTTCTATGATGCGCTCAGAAGCTGAGCGCGGGTCATAGCTGGGTGGTCCTGGTGGCTATCTGCCGCCAGGACCCATCTCTAATGCCAGACATCCCCGATCATGGTGATACCCGGCTTTTACCCCTTAGACACTGCAATCAAATTTGATTGTAGCGTCTAAAATGCAAGTAAAAATGTCAACTGGCAGCTCTGTGAAAGTAAGTAATAACACCTAGCCTGCCAAATTCATGACCCGGGAAAGTGTCTACTTCCCTCCCTCACAAGTGTCTAGAAAAAGTGTATGTGGTAGAGCTTTTCCCACCATAGCAGAGCTGCATAAAATTCATCATCCTGCTACACCTGCTGATGGTTTTCATCAGAGCCCGCTGCAAAGCGGGATGCACCTAGCTCGCTACCCCTGATACGACTCGTCCCCACAGGCAGCTGAGGTATAATGTGGCACAGGAAGTATGAAGCACAGATGAAGTCAGGACAGGCAGAACGCCAGTGCTGGCGGCAATGAAGGAAGGTCAGGTCACATAGCAAGAGGTCAGAAGGCAGGCGGCACAGGAGAAAGTCAGAATGCATAGCAAGGGGTCACATACACGGCAAGGCAAGACACAAGTAAACGCTTTCTCTTAGGCTACAAGTGCACATAGATCTGGCAAGGATTAAAGAAAGTGTGGGGTTATATAGGGTCAAACCACACTAGCACCAATTAATGGTGCACTGGCCCATTCTATTTTAAAAAGCCGGCACGCACATGCTTTAGGAGGTGGGGATGCGCATGCTGGCAGACACAGAGAGCAGAGGAGGTGAGGGGAGATGCATTCGCATCGCAGGATGCGAACCGCAGCGGTGCCGGCAGCAGAGAGAGGGATGTGCTTGCGGTCAGCAAGTCTGACCGCAGCGCTAACTGTAACAGGGCTACTCACTTCATTAATCATATGAGCGAAAAACACAACGGCGATCCTAAAGAATTAAAATTTTCCGGCATAGAGCGTGTTACAGATGTTCTAACAGGGGTTCATTGTCATTCTGAATTACTCTGAAGGGAGACATTATGGATAATGAAGCTGAAAGCTTTGGGCCCATTGGGACTTAATAAAAGGAATTACTTCTCCCCATTTTTTTCAAGCCATTTTTATCTGTGCAGTATTTAGTTGTTTTCAACCATTCACTATGCACGTGTGGTGTTTCCCCTTTCTTTCACAGGTTACTTTGCAATACTGCGGTATATAAATAACTTACCTATCACAGATTGACGTACACCTGACAGGAAGAAGCGTCATCTGACACAAAACTAGTCTCAGTGGTACGCCCCCAGCTGAGGAGAGTGGCATCTCTCCGCCTCCCACTCCATGAATCATTTCCATACACATTGATTGATCCTCCACGGAATCATCTTGAGGTGCACCGCTTGACACACGAGTGAGTGCAGCACACGCTTTCTCCTTCTAAGGGTGCATTCACACCACGTTTTTGCAATACAGTTCCCGTATACGTTTTCTATGTGAAAACCGTATGGAACCGTATTGAAAACCGTATGCATTGATTCTCCATTGAAAACCGTATGCCAAAAGATGCATCAGGTTGTGTCTGTTTTGCATACTGTATGGTTTTTTCCTTTACCCAAAACCGTAGTCTACCATGGTTTTAGGTCCAATTGAAAAACTGTATTAAACCGTATACGTTTTTTTTTTTACATGGGAGTTAATGGAAACCGTACAGAACTGTATGTGCATACAGTTCCATCCGGTTTTCACCATACGGTTTTTTACTTTGCACAGTTTTTTTTCTTGGAATTTCAATCAAACAAGTAAAACTTTATTCAAAATGGATTGAAAAGTTAAAAACGTATACGTTTTTTTCTTAAAAAAGGGATGCAACTGGATGTTAGTTTTCAAACCGTATACGGTTTTTAATTGTATATGGGTTAAAATTTGTACACACGTTTTGATACAGTTTAGTTAGGTTTTGAGGAATCCGTTTTTCCTCAAAAACCTGATACAGGAACTGTATTGCAAAAACGTGGTGTGAATGCAGCCTTAAGGCTGCTTTCACACTATAAAAATTCATCCGTTAGAAACGTCCGTTAGGAAAGCTTTAAAAAAGGATGTTAAACGTCAGTTACAAAATCCGATTAAAGTCTATGGGATTTCTTGATTATCCATTATGACCTGTGATAGTCCGGACGTTAGTTGTGACAGAAGAATTAACGGCACATGCACTAGTTTTTCTTCCATCACAAGAAACGGATAAATTAATGGCAGTTATTTTTAACATTGATGTCTATGGCTGACGGATGAGCTTTAATGTCATCCGTTTGCACCTGGTTTATAATATCCATTATTACTTCTGAGCATGCTCAGAAAAGGTGACATCAGCATATTCCTGCATTGCTGATGGACTACTACTACTTCCATCATGGAACAGACTTGTTTCCATGATGGGAGTAGTAATTCCCTGGCTGTGGGAGTCTGCAGACAGCTGGGGAGGCTACATTAGTGTTTGTACTACTACCCCCATCATGGAACAGAGTCTGTTCAATGATATGGGTTGTAGTACCGGGGCTGAGGGATTGATCGCACCGGGTTTCACTTCTTAGACCCAAGGCGATCTGAAGTTATTAAGCGGGGGAGCGGGCGGCAAGCTCCTCAACCCTGTGATGTATCGTGTGTTTTAACTTTCATTTTTGAATCCCCCGCGGGGAGCCCTGAATGGCAGGGTACCGAGGAGCCATTCAGGGCTCTGAGCGGGAGATTTAAAAATGAACATTGAGTAGCAGGGGGGCATATCTATATTAAAAATGCTGTGGGGGGCAAGATATATATAGCGCTGCAGGGGGGGCAGACATATAGCCTATATATCTAGCCCCCCAGCGCATTTATAATATGCCCCCTGAATCGCATTCATAAAGATATGACCCCGCCGGCACATTTAAACATATATACCCCCCGCTGGTGCATTAATAAATATATACCCCCCGCCGGTGTACCCTCATAGCGCAACCATCTATTAACATATTCCACTGCAGCGCTATATGTGAAAAGCATTGCAGCAGCAGCATCAGCTTTTCTTGCATAGTGCTGTGGCAGCATATGTATATAGATGCGCTGTGGGAGGGGGGGGGGAGATAATGCTATATGTCTGCCCCCCCCCCCCAGCACATCGATATACATGTACCCCTGCAGTGCTATGAATGAAAAGTATTTCTATTAGCAGTGCATAGTGCCAGCAGCCGGCACTAGGAAAAAAATTAAAGTTAAAACACACGATACATTGCAGGGTTGTGGAGCTTGCCGCACGCTCCCCTGCCTAATAACTTCTGATCGCATCGGGTCTCAGAAGTGAAACCTGGTGTGATCAATCCCTCAGTCCCTGTACCACAACCCCCATCATGGAACAGACTCTGTTCCATGATGGGGGTAGTAGTACAAACACTAATGTAGCCTCCCCAGCTGTCTGCAGACTCCCACAGTCAAGGAAATTACTACTACCATCATGGAAAGAAGTCTGTTCCATGATGAGAGTAGTAGTAGTCCCGGCTGTGGGAGTCTGTAGACAGAGGTGTTACTGCCATACATGAGGGATGTTATAATGGGTCTTAACGAAGAAGATTTATTCAAGCCGTTAGCACCCATTATTTCATCCATTATTATACATCCGTTTTTACACAGAAAACGGACTTCTAATAATGGATGAATGCTCAGTGTAAAAGGAGCCTAATACTTATCATGGTATTGTGGACTTACCTACTTGTATGTGCTAGCACCTCGTGCACAGACCTCTTTCATATTGACAAGTATCTTTTCACCCTGGTTCATACCTATTTGGTGTTATTTGCAAGGCCTGTGTGGTCATTTGTTCTCTTGCTTTTTTGCTTTATAGAACCTTCTGAGACTCATTTCAGATACAATTGAGCAAATCTGTAAGATTTTTTTTAGATTTGGATCACAATAGAAAGTCTTAAGTGCCCTGATGGCCCTGCAAGCACCCACGCAAATCATGGGGAAGAGCAAAGACTCCTCAAAGGCTCCTATACAGAACCCTGAGTGGTGAGTAGGGAGCAGAGGGCCTGACCCAACAAATGAAGTGCGTGGAAGATGCAATGCTTACAGAACAAAAGTAAAATGAATCACTCATCACTAAAACTAAATTTTTTTTACAAATCACTCATTCTAATTAACCCAATTTTTTGGGGAAAATTCTGACCCAATATGTTTTGCGGTAAATCAATTCGCTCGTCTCTAGTTTCGTATTACTCTCCTCATGGTTGAAAGTATCCTGAGATGACCAGCTAAGGCTAGGCTCTGGGTCTGTTCAGCTCTTTTTTTTTTACTGAACGGCCCCAAAACAGGTTTGAGTGATAGCTGCATGATGGTGCGGTTACATTGTGCAGCCATTATATAACCACTGGCCGGAGCTGTGACCTGCCTCAACTAATGAGTGGATATTTCCTACTTACCAGGATGGAAAACAATAAACTCTGAGCAAAGAGGACAGCACCGCTGGAACATCACTTTAACCCCCCCCCCCCCCCTCCCCACACCATTAACACAAATGGAAATAAACTAATATATATATATATATATATATATGTATATATATATATAGAACCCCCTTAACACCTCCCACTACTCTAGACCACCAGATAAGCTGATTAACCCTTCTACTACCCAGAGATCTTTTAGAGATGGTCACATCCACATCCACATAGCTCCTAAGTGTCCCTCTTGAGAGATAGTCCTGACTCCCTACTTTTGATCTAAGTTTCTCTGTCACTATTTGCTCCTTAAAGGGGTTATCTAGGAAAAAACTTTATATATATATATATATATATATATATATATATATATATATATAATAAACTGGCTTCAGAAAATTAAACAGATTTGTAAATTACTTCTATAAAAAAATCTTAATCCTTTGAGTACTTTTTAGCTGCTGAAGTTGAGTTGTTCTTTTCTGTCTAAGTGCTCTCTGATGACACGTGTCTCGAGAACTGTCCGAAGTAGAAGCAAATCCCCATAGCAAACCTATTCTACTCTGTGCAGTTCCCGAGACAAGCAGAGATGTCAGCAGAGAGCACTATGGCGAGACAGAAAAGAACAACTCAACTTCAGCAGCTGATAGTTATTGGATTAAGATTTTTTAATAGAAGTAATTAACATATCTGTTTAACTTTTTGGAGCCAGTTGATATATTAAAAAAAAAGTTTTTTTCCTGGAATACCCCTTTAATGCTTTCATGCTACCTAAACCACAAGTCATCTTGGTGGTCCTTGTCAGCTTCTTCCCACCCCGTCAACCTTAATTGCTATATGTCTCACTGTTTGGATATGAGGAGAGATCTGTCAATCAAGTCTGGTAGGGCAGGGAGAAGCTATTGGATATCGCCTTGATTACTTGTGGTTAAGGCAGCATGAAAGTGATGACAGGTTCACTTTAAATGTTTCTCTTTTAAATCTGAGAAATAGATGTGCATTATTGCCTAGAAGCTGTATTTACGGTGTTACACCGCCTATTATACCCCATCTTGTATATTATTCCATCCTTAAGTGTAAATTGGATAATGAAAATTATATCTTCTGGTGATTTTAGCACTAATATATGAACAACAACTATTCACGTGTATAGGTATACCTAGTTGGTAAAGAATTTACACAATAAACCTTATATGTCAACCTTTGACTATCCAGTAAGTTGGGAGACATGCCTACATTACTCTAGACCACTAAGTAAGATACAATTAAAGGAACTATCCAGAATTAGAAAACATAGCCATGTTGATAAAAAAAAACAAGACCACTCCTGTCCTCAGGTTGTGTTTTAAATTTCTACTCAATTCTATTCTTTTCAATGGAACTGAGCTGCAATACCGCACACAAACTGAAGACAAGAGTAGCACTGTTTCCAGAAGAAAGTAGCTATTTTTTAATTCCTGGATAACCCTTTTATCCCTGCGCTAACCTAGTAATTAATACTAACCTCTTCTACAATTCTGGTAGTTTTATCCTATTGTATCTTACACATAAATAAAATGCTACATATAGGGACAGTTATGTACATCTACGTGAATTGGTTCATGCTGTATATTTTTTCAAACAATTGTTATGTTTTTCTTGTATTGCTGATGACAGGGGGTAAACCAGGAGAAGGAGAATTGAATGCTGTTGTCTTGTGCACTGTGTACCGCTGTTGTTTTGTTATTCTATTATTAGGGCAAAGAGCCAAAATATGACCGTACAGCATGTTCTGTGAAACAGCCAACCTAAAATCCTTCATAAGAGAAACAGAGTCTTGTTTTTTTTATTTATTTATTTATTTTTTCCGTTGCCAAAAACAGATATGTATCCAATGATGCTTATTTTATTTTCACCTTAAATTTCTCCCACTAAACCATTGTTTCTCCATATGACAAATGTAACTGTTTGGCATCTGGGGATACAGAAATTGAACATATAGCTTTGCTTGCCATGTAGTTATTTACATTTTGTCAGGTCAACAACAGAGCTGTGTTTGCTATTAGGCATCTTTGAGCCTTTGTCTAGGGCAGCAATGTTGAGGGGGCAGCACTTTAGTCAGTAAATAAATAATTTTATTTTGTATAAAGATGAGATATGTGGTAAATCCGCAACACAATTCTCATGTATTTCATGCATTTTTTGTGTATATTTTTTAAAAATCTGTATGAAAAAATTCCAGTTTGTGTGGAATCACCGTAATGGGGTGTATTCAGTTTGAGTGCCTAGGGCAGCATGAGTTGTAAATACAGCCTTGTTTTACAGTAAATAATCCATAGAAACAAGCGTGTAGCGATGCAAAACAGACATACATCAAAAATCATTAAAATGCTGAGAGGTATAAGATAGGTGATATAAATGCTGCTGGTAAGAACCGACTTTCACATGGAGACTAGGCACATAGAATACAAACTAATAGTGCAAATTAGCAATAGTAAACAAAGACCATAAAGACCACAGTACATGAATGGATGGTAAAGTGGTAGTGGTAAAGTGCATCAAAGGGCATGATGAAGCCTTGGAGCGAAACGTTGGGTTTTTGAGGTTTGCATATTTTATTCTCATTTACGCTGACCTTGTGACTTGTATCTTTGATGCACTTTGCCACTTTACCATCCATTCATGTACTGTAGTCACTATGGTCTTTGTTTACTACTGTTAATTTGCACTATTAGTTTGTATGCCATGTGCCTAGCCTCCATGTGCTAGTCAGTTTTTACCATGAAGAAAGAAAACAAAATGATCCAGCACTTGAAAAAATCCACAGCTTTATTGAATCATCTATAAAAACAGCATGGCAACACACAATTCACAAGGTATGTGGAAACTTGACGCGTTTCGAGCGCATGCGCTCGAAACACATCAAGATTCCACATACCTTGTGAATTGTGTGTTGCCATGCTGTTTTTATAGAGAATTCAACAAAGCTTTGGATTTCGTCAAGTGCTGGATCATTTTGTTTTCTTTCTTCATTGTTGGACATAAGGAGCCTTGGTGAGGATCCGCGCACGACACCAAGAGAGTGATCTGGACTTTCCTTTACTTTCTTGCTAGTTGGTTCTTACCAGCAGCATTTATATCACCTATCTTATACCTCTCAGCATTTTAATGATTTTAGATGTATGTTTGTTTTGCATATATGTTTAATAAAGACATTATTTGATCGATATATGCTTGTTTCTATGGATTATTTGTTTATTCTTCTGTTGGCATAGATCTGTTATATCAGGGACATTATTGTTAATACTTGTTTTTAAGTAGCGTTGTATATTACTTATGAGGTGATCTAACATTTGTACCTCTTTGCACCTCTTGTACATAGGTCTACAATCCATGGTGAGTAAGCAAATAATGGAACGGAGAGTTGTCCTGGAGGCACGGAGTATAAACACCTAAGCAGAGTCTCGGTATGGATACTAGATACAGCACAAAAGCAGAGTTCGCCATCTTCCAGATAAAACGTAAAATATTTTATTATAAACACATGAAAAAATAGGGCACGTGTACAAAGACATAAAGCCACAAATGAAACTCCAACGCGTTTTGATCTGTTAACAAATCTTAGTCATGGCATAAACAAAGCAATATGTGCAAAACATACTTATATACCTACAAACTCAGATAGCAATGGAAAAGGTATATGCCCTAACACATGACTCATATATCACATATGTAGGGGAAGGGGAAATAAACAGATTAGTCATAAAGTCAGGCATGGATTAGACGGAGAAAATGAGACGTTACAAAAAAATTTCACTAAAGAGTCTAGATTTATCCTGGCAAAAAGAAGCAGAAGGATTTGAGCAACAAATCTACATCTACAGAAGATGTGTGGTCAGTGCTCCAAGATGAAACAACAAGTTCCGTCAAAAACTATGCTTTTTGTTTCAATGTCTGTGCACAAAAATAGCTAGTGTAGATTTTAGGCATAAACCCCATTCTGCTGAGTCTGCCTTAAAAAAAATATTAATAATAAGTAAATTAATTAATTAATTAATTAATTAATTAATAAAGTTGTAAGCACACTGTAAAAAAACTAATTCTGAACTTTAAACCCCTGTTTGGAATCAGCATAATGATAACTAAAAGGTGATCAATGTATACAATATAGTGCCTCTTTATGTCCCTGTCTTGACCATTATATTTGAAATGAAAAAATTAAGAAAGAAAGAAAGGAAAAAAAAAGAAAAAATAAATAAATAAATATATATATATATATATATATATATATATATATATATGTATATATATATATATATATATATATATATATATATATATATATATATTTATAACGAAATATACAAAATAAAAAGACAGGAAATGGGAATAAATGCCTTCCTTGGGTCTATATCTGTATGCAATACAGTCCATGAACCCATAAAAGGCAGAATGATGAATCCTAAATGCAAAAAAAAAAAAAAAAAATTCTAATTCTTTTTAATATTACAATTATTGTTCATTATTATTTTCTACATTGACACTTATTGGTGATGCATGAGTTAAATCAACTCACAATATTGTCCCCAAAAGAGGATCTCCAAGGGACAGCTGAGTACCCCCCTATTTTGGCTCTGATGTTGGCAAGCTTTCGGATGGAGTTATTTACTGGAACACAGGGCGCAGATTTAGTGGCTCTTGTCCAGAAGTTGTTTTTGTGAGGACTTCAAAACCTCCAGCGTGGGAGGCAGGCTATGGAGTTCATTCTTCTCCAAGCGGACATTAGTGTATGGTAGAAAGAAAAATAAAAAGCAATACTTCATTGGCAGAATGCAATGCGGAGCTCCGGGCTGGGAATCAGCATAAGAGCCATGGCTAAATGACAAGTGTTCTCTAGGACATATCTGGTGGGGCTGAGCAGAAATGACTACAGGTCTAGGTTTTTCAGTAGTGGTTTTCAATTACTCCATATAAACTGATATAAAAAACACACAAAATGTATTTTCCTGTAGATGACCAGATTTCTTTACCTCCTTTTTTCGGGTCATTTTTCATATTTTTTAGTTGTTGCTGAACAACTTTATCCAGAGTCAGTGTAGAGGGAGGACAAAAGGGCACTGGGGACGTCATCACCTTGGTATACCTGGTATACCTTCACCATCCATGCTTCCCAATGGCTATTTAGTGATGCTTTTCACCGAAGAAGAGATGAAGTGATGGCCACATGTAAGTTTCATTCTCTTTTTTATGTGTAGTTCACATGGTTAGCTGTCTCTATGGGGGTTCTCTAACATCCATCACTTTTGGGAGAATTTATCAATACTGGCTTATACAAACACAGGTCTTAAAGGGGTACTCCGCTGCCCCAGAATCCAGAACATTTTGTTCCGAATGCTGGGTCCCGGCTGCGGGGGTCGTGACGTTACAGCCACGCCTCTCATGATAGCACACCACGCCTCCTCAATGCAAGTCTATGGGAGGGGGCGTGGTGGACCCCACGCCCCCTCCCATAGACTTGCATTGAGGGGGCGTGACATGACATCATGAGGGGCAAGGCGGTGATGTCATGACCCCTGCAGCCCCCACCCAGCATTCAGAACAGAATGTTCCAAACGCTGGACAGCAGAGTACCCCTTTAAATAAGTTACCACCCCTCTAACCTACGCTGACTTTATTGAAAAGCATATGCCTCTTAATAAACCCTGAGTATTGGAGCCTGCTTGCAGGCATAAATTGTTGTAAATTTGACATGGAGGGAGGCCGCACATCTTTGAATCATGACGGCCATGATGAACCTAGTTCTTTTTGTCTATAGCTCCTATATAGATTTTGATGCTTTTAGGCTAACACATTACAAAAAAAATAAAAATAAAATAAACATATGTTAGTGTTTCCCAACCAAGGTGTATCCAGCTGTTGTAAAACTACAACTCCCAGCATGCCCAGACAGCCTTTGTTTTATGCCTTTTCATATGTTTTCTAATTCTCACTAACATGTATTTGGTAGACACTGAAGAATAGGGGCTAGATGGCTGGAAATGATTTATTGCAAGATCAGACTACACAAAGTTTATTTGTAGTCTGTTATATCCTTCTGTAACCATTGTAAGCAGGTAGCTGGTAAAAGGGTAGATGGAAGGTAAATATCATTAAAGCTTCTTGCCTCAGTGGCATATGATTGGATTTTGGGTCCAGGTTTTGGGAGTGACTGAGAGTTCTGGAGATAAAGTCACTTCCATCCCCCAGTTCTGGTGGATGAGTCCTGAACCTGATGTCACAGGTGTGTGAGCACTGCCAGGGAGCAGCAGAGAGGAGTTATGCTGGGTTCAAACCAAGTTTTGTTAAATACGGTTCCCGTATACGGCTGGGAGGAGGGAGGCGGGGCTTAATCGCGGCGCCCGCACTCAGCCGTATTCGGGAACCGTATTTAATGCATGTCTATGAGGCAACCGGAGTGAACCGCAGCCTCCGGTCGGCTTCGTTTTCGGCCGTATGCGGTTTCCCGACCGCAGGCAAAAACGTGGTCGACCGCGTTTTTGCCTGCAGTCGAGAAACCGCATACGGCCGAAAATGAAGCCGACCGGAGGCTGCGGTTCACTCCGGTCCGCTCATACACATTCATTAAATATGGTTGCCGAATACGGCTGAGTGCGGGCGCCGCAATTAAGCCCCGCCCCCTCCTCCCAGCTGTATACGGGAACCGTATTTAACAAAACGTGGTGTGAACCCAGCCTTACTCTGAAGGAGATCAGCTTCTCTGTGGTATGTTGGATACTGATACACTGCACCAAAGAAGACTGACTTTTGGGACTAAACCTGCCAAGTTTTTGGTGAGAAGCTCAGAGGTCTATTTAAATAACCTGATGTTAAGGGTGTTTATGTTTCTGCTATACCGCAAGCTATATGTGGAACTTATTGCTGTATGTGAATTATTCCAATAATGGACCATTTGGAGAAGAAAAGGCATCATCTCGGTCACAGATGCCACCTTTAAGGTGAGGATCATCCGGTGCCCATTGTTAGTGATCGCCTGTCTGTGTCTGTCTGGTGAGTCCAATCATCCAACGTCTAAACTGAAACGCTGGGTGATTGTAAACAGTTCCATTCAAATGAATTGGATCAGTTCTGGCTTAATTTTCCCTCCAACGCATTTTTTGCAGTGAAAGAGGGAAAAGAAAACTGACAACGGACATTTGTAAAGGGGACATAAGTCACTAGATGTAAATGTTTATTCTGCATTTGACTGATCTCACCAGTTCTATGTTTACTTGAAGGCACCTTTTTAGTTTGAATAACAACTCTCCTCACCCTAACCATTGTTCGGGTTATACATGGATCTGTTGTTTTATATATTTCTATGGCATGGAAAAAAAAATTTACCCGACAACTAGCTCATTTGATTAATAGAATAGAAGAAATTTGCCAACGCACGCTACACTGAAAGCATCTGTCAGTCTGATGAGACCTGAGAATTCCCAATAACCGGATCCGCCCCCTTTCCCAAAAATGTTTTAATGTTAACTGTTTTGCGTAGTATGCTTTTCCGACTCCGGAAGGCATGAGCGCAAGCATTAGTGCCAACATTACTTCACGCAACCCACTGTAGATACATGAGGTAGACACATTGCAAAATAAACAACAAAGAAACACACACAACAAAAGTATATCATAAAAGGGAGGAAGGGTGGTACAACCTTTGGGACCCCGCTGGAGGAAAATGGTGGAAAAATGCAGGAACCACCTTTATAACATGTACAATGAGAGGGGAGGGGTGGCAAAAGTTTGGGAATGCTTGGCCCCGCAGGGATAGGATGCTGTACCTCCATCTGTCCTAGGGGGAGAGAGTGGATGGAACACCAACCATGTTGTAAGGAAGGGAGGGGGTGGGGATAAACCACTCTATCTTTCAAAAAAAATGTTATAGAATTTTGAACAATAAACAAGAATGTAAGTAACATGCTATTACAGCATAGGCATATTATTTAGATAGGACAGTAAAATAAAATGCTAATAATAAAAAAAAGAACAGAAGCAGTAACTCTGCAAACAATGGAATTACAGTTTGTCTTGAACTGAATTAATGATGCTTGGTAGTATCATTGGTCTTAATGTATATAGACTTATAAACTTGTATTTATATTAGTCAGTACTATATATATTCAATAATTAAATGTATATGCTTACTGAACAATAATAAACATTACAATTAAAGTGAACTGAATGACCAATCTCTGGCTGTATCTAAGTGTATGACATGTTGATTAGAATTTAGTGTGCTATTTTCCTCTAAAGACTCATTGCTATGAGTGTAGGTGAAGTCACCACTCTATATGCTTCCTAGTCCGCTCCTCCATCGCATCCAAACATGTGTCTTGCATCATAGTTTATTAACATATAATAGCGGTAAAAAATCTTTAACCAAGATAAACCACTCTATCATAAAGGGCCATAGGGCTCCTCAGTCAGGGGGCCCTATTGACATTTGCCACAGTACCCCTGCACACTATGTAGGACATCTGTTCTTAATTTTTTTTTATACCACCCATGCTTATAGGGCAGTTCCCCACCCCTTGTTTACAAACAACATAGTTCCTCTGAATAATAGTCCTTAAAGGGGTTCTCCATTGCCCTGCCTTCCGGAGCTCTGCTCGTAGCATCCGGAAGTTTATTACTCCAAATGTTGTGTGCGGGCTTCCGTGTTCGAGGCCGCCCCCTCGTGACGTCAAGCCCGCCCCCTCGTGACATCACGCCCACCCCCTCAACAAAAGTCTTTGGGAAGGGGGCACAACCGCTGTCACGCCCAGTTCCCACAGACTTTTGTTGAGGGGACGGGCGTGACGTCACGAGGGGGGCAGGGGTGATGTCACGAGGGGCGGTCTCGAACACAGAAGCCCGCACACAGTGTTCCAGTTCTCACCAGTGGATAAAATAGGGGCTGAGTCAACTAGCGTTGCCGTCTTTCTCCAAGTCTACTATAGAAGCAGCTCAGTCTGCCTTGTATGCCCTTGCTCGTCTCCAGCTCGTCAATACCCATTGTTTACTATTTTTTTTTTACATGATTATTTCTGTTTCTTTGGAGCGCTCATCAGTTATTTCATGATATAACCTGGAGATTTTCCTTGCTCTGTGTCATGTTCATATTGTCTCCACTCTAAACATGATTTATTAGAACTCTGCGCTTGTAATATACCTGTCCTTATGCCAAGTTTCATCAGGTTTCCTAGTGTCCAGCTTTTGTCTCTTTGCAATCCTCTGTGCGAAAGGATAAATCAAATGCCCTAAGGTGGTTTTTTATTGCAGACAGTGTTATACTAATGGGGCAAATAAAGTCTTGCCAAATCTGTATCAAAATGATGTAATGAGAACCAAAGTTCTAGATCTGGGAATTAATTTCACGGCCAGAAAGCCCCATGAATTCTCAGACATATCAGAACTTTATATCATAGTATTTTATTAGTTTAGTTTATATGCTGTTCTATGCCTATAAAAAGAAAGATTTATTTTTTTCTTCGTACTGAAATAGATGCTTATTCACAGTTTGTATTAATGCTGAACTACTGTTTAGAAGTTCAGGAGAAGTTTTTGTGTCCAAGCTTTCTTATGACTTTTGTGATTATTATTATTTTTTTTCATATAATAGAATGACACATTCTCTTTGTAGGCAGCTGACACTTAAAGGGGGTAATCTACCCCTTCACAAAAGCATTGGGTGCAGTTCCGGAGGCTCGTGACGTCATGGTAACGGCCAGCTTGTGATGTCACGGCCAAGTCTATGGGAGGGGGCGTGACAGTATGTTCCAAATGCTGCGGAGTACACCTTTAAATGCAGTGCTCCTTGGACAATATGCAATATTGCTATACCTCAGAAGGAAGTAGACTCTGTCTAGTGATATCTATAGCTGCCTAGCCTGTGGCATACAAAATAGTCACTTACAAGTGGTACTAGAGTAGCTTTTTTTGTTCTTTCTGAAGAAGAAGAACTGTTTTATATGGAGCGGAAAATTTGGAAAATAAGTGAAGGCTGTGGATTATATTAGGCAGCAAGAAACCTGTCAGTTCCTGGAGTTGATGTGTTGGAAGCAGGAAAAACGGACAACCTTAAAGGGGTACTCCACTAGAAAACTATTTTTTTTTTAAATCAACTGGTGCCAGAAATTTTAACTGATTTGTAAATGATTTCTATTTAAAAATCTTAATCCTTCCAGTACTTAGCTGCTGTATGCTCCAGAGGAAGTTTTATTCTTTTGGAATTTCCTTTCTGTCTGACCACAGTGCTCTCTGCTGACACCTTCAAATTCAAAAATAAAAGAACTTCCTGTGGAGAATATAGCAGCTGTTAAGTACTGGAAGGATTAAAATTGTGAAATAGAAGTAATTTATAAATCTGTTTAACTTTCTGGCTCCAGTTGATTTAACCTGCTCAGGACGTAGAGCATATGCATACTCCCTGCATCCCGAGTCCTTAAGGATGTAGGGTGTATGGATACGCCGGTGGGAATTTCGGTCCCCGCAGACATGTGATTATCTCCTATTCCGGGCTGATCGGGTCTCCGGTGACCCAATCACTTGGAAAATAGGGATGATTGGAGCTGTCAGTGACAGCCCCGATCATCCTGAGGGATGATCAGTGGTGCAGGTAGGGAAGCGACGGTGGGGGGGGGATCTTTACAGCTGCCCTTCTAGTAGTTGCCAAACTGCAATTCCCAGCATGCCCAGACAGCCAAAGGCTGTCTGGGCATGCTGGGAATTGTAGTTTTGCAACATCTGGAGGGTCACAGTTTGGAGACCACTATTACAGTGGTGCCCAAACGGTAGCCCTCAAGATGTTGCCAAACTACAACTCTCAGCATGCCTAGACTGCCCAGGCTTGCTGGGAGTTGTAGTTCTGTAAAATCTGTCCCTTCAAATTTAGCAATTTTCATGAAAATTTTGAAAGTTGCTGCTATACTTTGAAGCCAAATATGCTAATTTTATGATGCCAACATAAAGTAGACATATTGTATTTGTGAATCAATATAACATTTATCAATTTATCAATTTTCCTTACAAGCAGAGAGCTTCAAAGTTAGAAAAATGCTAAATTTTCAAAATTTTCATGAAATTTGGGGATTTTTTACCAAGAAAGGATGCAAGTAACGACGAAAATTTACCACTAACATAAAGTAGAATATGTCACGAAAAAACTATCTCAGAATCAGAATAATCGGTAAAAGCATCTTGGAGTTATTAATGCTTAAAGTGACATTGGTCAAAATTGCGAAAAAGGGCTGCGTCCTTAAGGGGAAAATGAGCTGCGTCCTTAAGGGGTTAAAAGAAAAATTATGTTTTCCAGCGGAGTACTCTTTTAAGGATCTGAGTGACTTTGACAAAGGACAAAGTATGATGGTTAAATAACTGGGTCATAGTGGAAAACAATTTATTTTAAATCAACTGGTGCCAGAAAGTTAAACATATTTGTAAATTACTTCTATTAACCCCTTCAGGACCAAGCCCATTTTGGCCTTAAGGACCAGAGCGTTTTTTGCACATCTGACCACTGTCACTTTATACAGTAATAACTCTGGGATGCTTTTAGTTATCATTCTGATTCCGAGATCGTTTTTTCGTGACATATTCTACTTTAACATAGTGGTACATTTTTGTCGATACTTGCATCCTTTCTTGGTGAAAAATCCGTAAATTTGATGAAAAATTAGAAAATTTTGCATTTTTGTAACTTTGAAGCTTTCTGCTTGTAAGGAAAATGGATATTACGAATATTTTTTTTTTGTTCACATAAACAATATGTCTACTTTATGTTTGCATCATAAAATTGATGAGTTTTTACTTTTGGAAGACACCAGAGGGCTTTAAAGTTCAGCAGTAATTTTCCGATTTTTCACAAAATTTTCAAACTCGATATTTTTCAGGGACCAGTTCAGGTTTGAAGTGGATTTGAAGGGTCTTCATATTAGAAATACCCCATAAATGACCCCATTATAAAAACTAAACCCCCCAAAGTATTCAAAATGACATTCAGTCAGCGTTTTAACCCTTTAGGTGTTTCACAGGAATAGCAGCAAAGTGAAGGAGAAAATTCCCAATCTTCATTTTTTACACTTGCATGTTCTTGTAGACCCAATTTTTGAATTTTTACAAGGGGTAAAAGGAGAATATTTTTACTTTTATTTGTAGCCCAATTTCTCTCGAGTAAGCACATACCTCATATGTCTATGTAAAGTGTCCGGCGGGCGCAGTAGAGGGCTCAGAAGGGAAGGAGCGGCAAGGGGATTTTGGAGAGTACGTTTTTCTGAAATGGTTTTTGGGGGGCATGTTGCATTTAGGAAGCCCTTATGGTGCCAGAACAGCAAAAAAAAAAAACCACATGGCATACCATTTTGGAAACAAGACCCCTCGGGATAAAGTGAGCCTTTATACCCCACAGGTGTTTCACGACTTTTGCAAATGTAAAAAAAAAAATAATAATTTTTACCTAAAATGCTTGTTTTCCCAAAAATTTTACATTTTTAAAAAGGGTAATAGCAGAAAATACCCATAAAAATTTGAAGCCCAATTTCTCCCGATTCAGAAAACATGCCATATGGGGGTGAAAAGTGCTCTGCTGGCGCACTACAGGTCTCAGAAGAGAAGGAGTCACATTTGGCTTTTTGAAAGCAAATTTTGCTCTGAGGGCATGCCGCATTTAGGAAGCCCCTTTGGTGCCAGGACAGCAAAAATAAAACACATGGCATACCATTTTGGAAACTAGACCCCTCGGGGAATGTAACAATGAGTTAAGTGAACCTTTATACCCTACAGGTGTTTCACGACTTTTGCATATGTAAAAAAAAAAATAATAATTTTTACCTAAAATGCTTGTTTTCCCAAAATATTTACATTTTTAAAAAGGGTAAAAGCAGAAAATACCCCCCAAAATTTGTAACACAATTTCTCCCGAGTACGGCGATACCCCATATGTGACCCTAAACTGTTGCCTTGAAATACGACAGGGCTCCAAAGTGAGAGCGCCATGCGCATTTGAGGCCTAAGTTAGGGACTTGCATAGGGGTGGACATAGGGGAATTCTAAGCCAGTGATTCCCAAACAGGGTGCCTCCAGCTGTTGCAAAACTCCCAGCATGCCTGGACAGTCAGTGGCTGTCTGGCAATACTGGGAGTAGTTGTTTTGCAACAGCTGGAGACTCCGTTTTGGAAACAGTGGCGTACCAGACGTTTTTCATTTTTATTGGGGAGGGGAGGGGGGCTGTTAAGGGGTATGTGTATATGTTGTGTTTTTTACTTTTTATTTTGTGTTAGTGTAGTGTAGTGTTTTTAGGGTACAGTCACATGGATAGGGGTTCACAGTAGTTTCTCGCTGGCAGTTTGAGCTGCGGCAGAAAATTTGCCGCAGCTCAAACTTGCAGCCAGATACTTGCTGTAAACCTCCGCCCATGTGAGTGTACCCTGTACATTCACATTGGGGAGGGGGGAACATCCAGCTGTTGCAAAACTACAACTCCCAGCATGCGCTGACAGACTGTACATGCTGAGAGTTTTAGTTTTGCAACAGCTGTAGGCACACTGGTTATGTATCACTGAGTTTGTGACCTAACTCAGTGTTTCACAACCAGTGTGCCTCCAGCTGTTGTAAAACTACAACTCCCAGCATGTACGGTGCATGGTGTACATTGACTGCTGAGAGTTGGAGTTTGCAACAGCTGGAGGCACACCGGTCTTGAAACACTGAGTTAGGTAAAAAAAAACTCTGCGTTTCACAACCAGTGTGCCTTCAGCAGTTGCAAAACTACAACTCTCAGCAGTCACCGACAGCCAACGGGCATGCTGGGAGTTGTAGTTATGCAACCAGCAGATGCACCACTACAACTCCCAGCATGCACTTTAGCTGTTTGTGCAAGCTGGGAGTTGTAGTTATACAACAGCTGAAGGTACACTTTTCCATAGAAAAAATCCGCCGTTGCTCCTGGGGCCCCGATCCCAACATTGACACCGGGGATCGGGGTCCCCAGCACCCGGGGTGCACGTCCCGCACACGCTCATGTCCTCCGGAAGAGGGGCGGAGCGGGTTGCGGGAGTGACACCCGCAGCAGGCGCCCTGATTGGTCGGCCGGTAATCCGGCCGACGAATCAGGGCGATCGTGAGGTGGCACCAGTGCCACCTCACACCTGTTGGCAATGGGTGTTCGGGGACCATCAGAGACGGCCCCGAACAGCCTGTAATTCCGGGTCACCGGGTCACTGGTGACCCGATTGACCTGGAATCGCCGCACATCGCTAGACTGAATTGTCCAGCGATCTGTGGCCATCACCGACATGGGGGGGCATAATGACCCCCCTGGGCTATATGCCGGGATCCCTGCTGAACGATTTCAGCAGACATCCGGCTCCGGTCCCCAACTGGCTAGCGGTGGGGACCGGAATTCCCACGGGCGTATGGATACGCCCTCGGTCCTTAAGGACTTGGAATGCAGGGCGTATCCATACGCCCTATGTCCTGAAGGGGTTAAAAAAAAACTTATTCTTCCAGTGCTGCTGTTTACTACAGTGAAAGTTCTTTTCTTTTTCAAATTATTTTCTGTCTGTCCACAGTGATCTCTGCTGACACATCTGTCCTTGTCAGGAACTGGCCAGAGCAGTATAGGTTTGCTATGGGTATTTGCTCCTGCTTTGGACAGTTCCTGACATGGACAGAGGTGTCAGAGAGAATAACTTTCTCTGTAGTGTACAGCAGCTGATAAGTACTGTAAAGATTAAGATTTTTTAATAGAAGTAATTTACAAATCTGTATAACTTTTTGGCACCAGGTGATTAAAAATAAATTGTTTTTCACCGGAGTACCTCTTTAAATGGTGAGTCTAGTTGCGTTTTCCTGGTAGGTAATGGTTGGTACCCAATAAAAGTAGTTCAAGAAAGGACACCTAGTGAACCAGCAAAAGGTCAAGCTCACCAAAAGTGCTTTTATTAACATGAACTCTACAGAAAAACTGTTGTAGGACAAACTACTTAAACATTAAGTGCTAGATTTGATAGCACTTCACCTTCTGCCAACATATCTTGCATGTGGCTATGTGAACCTCCTCCGGATGCTTGATTAAAAACTGCTACACCACCGAGTAGCTGAATTTTTCCACCAACAGTCCATATTACTTGAGTGCTACTGCCGCTGTCTCCAGGAACCCCTGTTCCACTACCTCCCGGGAAGGAAGGCTGCCGTGAAGCAGGTGGTCTCCCCCGGGCACGTTTGGCTCCAGAATTTCCACTTCTGCCACCACGCTGACTGCTTACCATGCTACCACCTTGCTGGCTCAGCTGCTGCCTCATGGGCAAGCTGCAACTCTCTTCTCCTGATGATGATGTAGCCCCTTCTGCACCCGGCTCCCAATTGCGATTGGCTTCATCATCATCAAATGTCTGCACGTCACTGATGTCCTCCTCAGGTTCCTCAACAGTGTCTGCTTCTGGATCCTGAACCCTGGCAACAACGCCTCCCTCGTCATTCTCCTTGTCACTACTTGCCCGCCTAGCGGTGGAAGCGGCAGATGTCTCCTCCACTTGTTGGCTGGGCAGTAGCTGCTGACTGTCTTATATTAGATCGTCCTAAGTGAATAGTGGAGCTGAACCCACAGCATAAGATACTTCTGTAGGAGAGGGAACAGCATAGGACAGAGGCAATGGGAGGATAGGGACTGCTCCTGGGCCATTCCAACTGAGGGTTGTGTCTGAGGAACCCCCCGACTGTTGACTGGGCGTATCAGATGTCACTTGTGATGAAGTGGATGACCATGTTAACCAATCAATGATGGCAGATGGGTTGCTGGTCGAGACACGACCGCTAGCTGATACCAGGAGCTCAGGCCTCTCGCTGCGATTCCTGATGCCACTCACCCTTAGTCTGCTGCAACCTCTGCCTGATGAATTTAGGCCTCTGCAACTCCTCTGTGAACATCCTGGCACTTCTCTGCCTGACATACTTAGTGCGTATACAAGGGGAGTACAATACGCTTCACAACGCTTAAAACAGAATTTGTCTTGAACAGCAGCAGGTGTGTACTTTTGCCTGGACACAGTATCACAGTATCTAGGTCCTTGACAGATTAACAGGTTTAAAATAGTACACTACTTAGATGTAGCTATGTGGTATGAATTTATGAGGGCAAAAAAATGCACTACAGTACGCTTAATAATCATATTAGAGTAAAACACCTGCTGGTGAATACTTTTGCCTGGACTTTCATAGTATCTAGGCCCTTGACAGATTAACAGGTACAAAATAGTACAATACTTAGATGTAGGTATGTGGTATGCACTTATAAGGACAGAGAAATGCGCTACTGTGTGCTTCAAAAATTTTTTGAGTAAAACACCAGCCAGTGATTACTTTTGGCTGTCCTTTCACAGTATGTAGGCCCTTGACAGATTAACATGCACAAAATAGTACACCACTTAGATGTAGGTATGTGGTATGCACTTATGAGGGCAGAAAAATGCAGCACAGAACGCTTAAAAAACATATTTTTGTAAAATCCCAGCTGGGGATTACTTTTGCCTGGACTTTCACAGTATGTAGGCTCTTGACAAATTAACAGGTACAAAATAGTACACTACTTAGATGTACGAATGTGGTTTCACTTATGAGGGCAGAAAAATGCAGTACAGTAGGCTTAAAAAATATATATTTTTGCAGAACACCAGCAGAACACAACAGTGCTGCAGCACAAAAAAGCTGTGTACTAAACAGAAAATGTCACTCTGTCTAAGACTATTAGGAATGGACTGCTGGGTATTATACCATCTACAGACCAGTTTAACCAGCAGATGAATTGTTGTGGAACAAAGACACAGAATTGTTCTGAAAAATTATACCTGCCTCCTCTGCTAAGGTTTATGAAGTTGAGGCAGCTTGTTGAAATGTATAAGGCAACACGCAGCTATGTGCTCCTCTCTGCAATACAATGCTGAAGAAAGTGACTGGGAGGAAATCCTTTTCAGTAAAAAAAAAAACACTGCTCTCTGTCCACCAGAACACTGATGTGACTAGGATGTGAAACACTGCTGGAATGAGCTTTTCTGTGTAAAACACACAGCGATGTCCGTCCTATCTGTATGCAATGTAATGAATGATATGACGAGCCGCAAATTGGCTACCGAATATATATAGGTGACTGGCTGCTGATCGGCTGCATCCTGCATGTGATTCACGGTCATCCCGCCTGCTTCCCTACCCGCCTTCCCAGCGTTCCTTTCCCCATGTACTGACATGTGGATCTGCCATTTTAGATGCCCTGAATCACGGTGATATTCGCATTGGTTGCGAATCGAATATTTCATGAAATTCGTAACAAATTTGGGTTCATCAGCTTCAATTCACTCATCTCTAGTACTTTCCATAGCAAAAGCAATCTAATAATTTCTTATCAGTTTTACTGTATCTGGCACACTGTTAAAACTAAACCCTCAAAATATGCAAAATTGTAGTGTTTTCATTTTAATTCCCCAAACATGTTTTTTTTTTATACCAGTTTTGCTGTATGTGTATATGAAAGTGCAATTGATCCTGCCAAAAAAAAAAAAAAAAATGCCTCACATGGCTTTATGGGGGGAAAACTAAAACAGTTCTTGCTTTTACAAGGCGGAAAGGAAGAATGGAAAACACAAAATGAAAATCCGAAACACTGGTCCTGAACAGGTTAATATAGTAAATACCAAATGTTTTATAGAATTTATTAGTTAAGCTGCAAGCAAATCTATGACAGACATACTACATGCAACCAGGTTAAGTGTAAAACAAAAACAGGGATTCTTTTGTACACTTATGTGCTTGATGCACAATTGAAAGCTATTAAAAAACGAAGACATGTGTCAACCTTTTCTTCTATTGTTACAGCGTACCAGGCTGCTAGGCAACAGCATACAAATGTACAATCATAAAGTGATGCAACGGTGGGGGCTGGTGTATTTGAAGGAAAACAATTTTTGACATTGACTATTAGGATTTACTTTTTCTTCCAGACGAGTTCCAGTGAACCCTCTAGTATTTATTCTCTCACCTAATATGTAGTAGGTTTGAATTCTTCCAATTTTTAAAGGTTACCATAACATTGTCCCTATAACTGAGTCACATACAATTCCTCCATAATAATACCGGCCAAAGTAATATAACAGTGCTAGTTATAGAGCCAAAACAGCCTCATTTGCTATATCAGCCACAGCGAATCCATAGCTTAGATAGTTACAGAGTCTATATAATAGTGTTACGTATGATTGCTATGTGAGAAAACCTTCCAAGATTTTTATTTATTTATTTTTGTCCAATTTAGTGAAAATTTCTTAGGAGGGGCTTTGTAGAGTGTTTTTAACTTCAGCACGCTATACTACTGATCCCTGGACACATACTGCCAGTGTGCCTAGGGGATAGATATATAGTAAGTGTACGCTTATAAGGCAACAATGGATATAACTACATAACCATGTAGTAGTGCTGGGTTTTTAACTTTCTCTTTTATTCTTTGCTCACAATTATATTTCATTTGTGTTTACATTTAATAAAAGTTAGGTTTTGTAAATATTGTAGTGGGAGAAATAAGTGGATTAGTTTACTCTGTCCTTGATAAAGTTAGATCACGTAAAACTTTTAGGCATAATGCCCCAATATTGGTGCAAGCTGCAATACCACTATAAGACCCACTCCTGTCCATGTGCTGTGTCTGCCATTGTGGCTTATCCCCATTCATTTTAATGGAGTTGGGTCGCAGTACCAGACACAAATTACAGGTAAGTGTTATTTTTGGAAATAAAGCGGACCCTTTTGTCTTATTCTAAGACAACCCCTTTTAAATGTATGAATTCAAGTAATAAGAGCAAGCTTTAATTAATGTATTAGATTTTCAGATTTTGCAATGGTTCAAACATCTACTAGCAATGATGTATATATATAATATGCTGAATGTTCTTCTTGGGAATAGCTTTTTGGAATAACTCCAAGATATTTTGGATCCCGTGAATAGCTGGTCAGCCTTGTCTGAAATCTTCGGTAAATCTTTTCAACACTGTTTCAAGGCATTGACTTTGATGTTGCCCTTGCATGGGGATCACAAGCTGACACTGCTTTGAGTACTGGATCAATTGGAAGAAAATTTACTTTCATGTGCTCTCATGTCTGCTTACAATTTTTCCCCCCACTTTGCCATAACATTTTCGGATGTCATTAATATCAGACATATTGTACCTTCCCTTCTGATTAACTTCTCTATAAAAAAAACTGTAAGCCAAGTACGTGAGTCAACAAACACACCTGAAATAAAGATATGCCAGATTTTTTTTTTAAGTCCATGAAAACCAAATGTTGCTGGTGAATTATTTCATTGCTTATTTTTCATATGAATTTTTAGACAGAATTAACAAGGAAAATTGATTTAGGAGTCAAGAAGGAATTTTTCTCCCTAAAATGAAGAAAACTTGCCTCAATGGTTTGTTGACTTTCTCTGGATCAACACTAAAGGGTAATAGGCCGATCTGGATAGACATGTGTCTTTTTTCAGCCTTATGAGGGCAAACAAGATGTCCCCAATACATGTGCATCAATGTTTTTGTATTAATATAATGTTATCAAAGTACCTACATAATCATACGTAATAGTGTCCTACTAGTAACTAGAGATGAGCAAGTAATGTTATATGCAAAGTCAAGTGAGCATATGGTTTACTCTATATTACTTAGGGATCACATGAGGTCATGATCAAGTCACTAGAATGTTATCCTGTAGATAGGAATGATAAATAAAATTGAGAATCCACAATTTCTAATACTGCACCTGGCCCTCTGGCCATCTGAAAGGTGATAGCAAATGACAAGGTTTTGATTCTAGTCATCAAAATGAGCCTAAAAGTTTATATAGTGCAGAAATTCTAGTTATTTTGTTTCAGAGTCTACTGTAAATGATTACTCCCTAGCTTAATGGTTCCTACTGGATAAAGATATTCTTCACTCTACTACACGATATACAGTACAATGTGTTACATATCACAATTAGGTGGAAAAGAAGATCTCTATTTGCTCATCCAACCTATTGATTATTTCCCTTTAATTAGACAGTAAACAAAGATTGCGTCCCCTCTCCCTGTAGACCACTGGCGGTCCTTGGATTGCATTATGTAAGCTCAGTAATAGTGTTGGGTGGGAAAGGAAGCAAGGATGGATGGGGAGCTGTTTTTATCCTCTCACTTCATAGTGGAATCCACAGGAATTAACTGGATTCTAATTGGCCATAAATGCAATCCACGCTCCCATGCAATGCATTTTTCTGTTTGACACTAAGGGCTGGAATCATAAATCTAACATAGTTTCTGTCACGGTGGCTGACAATAAGACAAATTAGCTTTGCTCTTGAGGACCTGGCTAGGGTTGCAGGGCAGTCCAACACTGCCTACAATCTACATTTACTTATTTCACCTGCCAAAGTACAAACCACAGCAACAATTACACAAAGACAGCTACATGTTTGGCTTACATTGGATAGCCATTGGTTGTATGAAGGCAAGGAGGCATAGGAAATGTACCATCTTATTCTATCTTCTATTTAAATATATATATATATATATATATATATATATATATATATATATATATTATTTTCTACATAAATATATGGCTAAACCTTTCAGTATGTGATCTTCAATGAAACAACACAAAAGGACAATGACCATGTACAGTAACTAAGCAAAAATATGAATACATTGGCTTTTAAATTATTTATTAAACAAATAAAACCACATGTGTGCTATTCCTTCTGGTATTGGTCCCTTTTGGCAGAAATAACCTTCAGAAAACACTTCATATTACTATTTACTAGTCTTTGACATTGACTGAGAGAAACTTTTTACAATTTCTCTTGGGAATGTTTTTTTTTTTTTTTCAGTTTTGTGTGTGAGCTTAAATGTCATGGCAAAATCTCATGGCAAATCTATCTATCTAACCATCTATCTATCTATCTAACCATCTATCTATCCATCTAACTATATATCTCTTATCTCTCTCTCACTCATATCTATCTTAACAATCTATCTACAGTATCTATCTACAGTATTTATCTATCTAACTCATATCTATCTATCTACAATAATAAAATTGTCCCAAGGCTGCCAGTGACCGGGTCTGCGACTGGGCCCGCTTGCACCCGCTCCATTTGGACACCATTTGGTTGTGCTGCTTCTATTTGCTGTGTATCTCCAGCAAAAAAGATCTTGAAGTGAAAACACTTTTTTATGGAACAACTCACTAGAATTTTTTTTACATTACTACGTGCGCTGCAGTGAAATCCTTTTTGCTGTACAAATGGTGGGCTTTTGACCCAAGCCCCAGAAACTGCTTTGCACCGAACACTGGAGTATCTCTACAGGTTTGCTGCTCTTCTCCCTATTGCTATCTATCTCTCTATCTATCTAGTTTTGTATAGTAAATGGGGTTGCAATGTGACCCATGAGGGACTACAGCCATGATCCAACAGTGGCAAAAAATCCATCACTATTTCTTTGTTTAGCGATGTTACACGGATAGCACATAGTGACACAGTGATCATTGGCCATGCATCCCCTTTTTCTGTCCAAAATCACTCTGTGGCGCTATCCTATTTCACACAGTATATATTGCTATTGACATTCCATTTAATGTCTGCACCATAGTTCGCTCTCTATTGATTTGCCTTAGTTTTAGACATAGCTTAACCCCTCTCAATGGGCCTGTGCACAGCAACCCGACACGTTGTCTAATATTCCATATTTTGAACATGCAAAGAAGAATGGGCTCATCGTTGTTTAGTGTAAACTACAGCACATACCCCCTTTGAAAACAATGAGATGCACATTAAACATGCTTTTTGTGTATTCTGGCATGGGATTAATGTTGGAATATGCATGAAAAATATGCCTTGTGAACTTAAAGGGGTATTCCGCCCCTAGACATCTTATCCCCTATCCAAAGGATAGGGGATAAGATGTCAGATCGCCGGGGTCCCGCTGCTGGGGCCCTCCGGGATCGCCGCTGCGGCACTGTGCTATCATTACTGCACAGAGCGAGTTCGCTCTGCACGTAATGACGGGCAATACAGGGGCCGGGCTCTGCCACTCGTGATGTCACGGCCCGCCCCCTCAATACGAGTCTATGGGAGGGGGCGTGACGGTCATCACACCCCTGCCATATACTTACATTAAGGGGGCGGGCCGTGATGTCACGAAGGGCGGGGCCATTACTTCACGCTGCTCCGTCCCCTGTATCGCCCGTCATTACGCACAGAGCAAATTTTGGATAGGGGATAAGATGTCTAGGGGCAGAGTACCCCTTTAAAGGGGTAGTTTGGTTTAGAAAAATGTATCCCCTATCCTGACCGCTGGGATGACACTCTATCTCCTTCCTGGCACCCGGCTCCCTCCATGCACAGAGCTGTGTCGACCACAGCATGAAACGGTGGTCGACTTGCCCCCTCCATGCATCTCTATGAGAGAGCCAAAGATATTGAAGATATAGGGGGATATTTATCAAAGTTGTCTATGTCCCGCATCAATATATACCAAACTACAGAGTGTTTGGCCGGTCTATTGTGCGCCTAATTTATCAAATG
The DNA here is from genome assembly GCF_029499605.1 of Hyla sarda. NCBI lineage: Eukaryota > Metazoa > Chordata > Amphibia > Anura > Hylidae > Hyla > Hyla sarda. Next base: position 82,357,142 of record NC_079192.1, read on the forward strand.
GCGCAAGGCCCTTGATAAATTCTGTGCACAGACTTCGGGATCTATGCTTTAGTCTATATTTAAACCTGCTCCAACATGGTCTGACACTTAGGCGTACTTTCATTCGATGCAACTTGTCGCTGAAAAGTCGCTTTTGATAAATTCAGCACCAATGCATTTTTCAATGCTTTTCAGTCTAAAATAGACCGGAATGCATCATGTTCTAAAAATCCTCTAGAACAAAAGTCGCAGAAAAGTCACACATATTTAGAGTGCGACTTTCTGTGCGACAAATTTAGACAGGAAAAACCAGGCTAAATCCTTTGATAAATCTCCCCCATAGAGTACATAACTTTGACTGGAGATGCATGGAGGGCACTGCCAAACCCCACTCAGTGTGCAAATAGAACCAGAGTGCAGGGGATCCCAGCAGACTACCCCTTTAACCATACATTAGCTTAGCTTTTACATTTTACACATCTCTTCTTATTCTGCATTGCTGGCCCATTTAGTGTATCTGTACATATTGCTTGCCTTAGAGCACATATATAAAACATACACGTATAAGGCTTACATATATACATATGTATACTAATCTACTAGAAAAAGCCTTCAACTCCCTCACGTCTAGGTATCTGTCATGTCTTGCAAAACAGCAGATTAGTCTCCAGTACTTAGAAAAGGCTGTTTAAGCCAGGGGGAGTTTCCAAGTAAGTGGTTTCATTTTTCTACATTACATGCTCACTAAATGTTTCCATGTTGCATTGAAACCTTTTTTGGATTCTGAACTCCGAGAAGCGACAAGTCACATTGATAGCTGTAGGGTCAAACCTACAGGATAAACATAATGTCCAGGCATAGCGTCCAGGGAGCCCTGTGTAATGGAATCATTGCATCCTGGCTGTACAAGAGGAAGAGTGCTTCTCCTGCAGGCAGCCTCCATGGCAGAAATGTATCAAGGCATATTTTTTGTGTTAAAAAGGGAAAATACAGATGTCTTGGGATGTAGAGATAATCTACCTGAAGACTAACATTTTAGATATTGCAGAAACTCTACTGGATAGTAGTGAGGCACTTCATTTGTAGCATGGTTTTATTTGCAAGCCTTTATAGTATGAAGTGTACATTCTGTGCAGTGTATTTACTGTCAAAGGAATTCTCCAGGCATATGGGACTATGTAAACAATATGTGATGTATAGACACGGCATATAGACTGAATATATGTTTTCTCACTGCTAAATGCCCTTTTCTGATTAACTGTTTATATTGAATTTCTTGCTGTCACTTTTACATTGTGTTCATTGCTGCTGCTGTTTAACAACATGGTGCCCGGGATTTCCAGTCTCTTGCACAGGCTGGTGTTAAGAGGTAGTAGTGGTCATCATGGGGATCCCCTTAGGTAGGAGCTTATTGGTGTTTGTGATAGCATGTGACTCTTGCAGGAAAGTGCCCCTGTGTAATGTTGTAGAGTAGAGAAGAGAGAAGTTACAGTGATTCCATTCGTCACAAACTTCTCGGCTCGGCAGTTGCTGACTTATCCTGCATAAATTAGTTCAGCTTTCAGGTGTTCCGGTGGGCTGGAAAAGGTGGATACAGTCCTAGGAGAGAGTCTGAAAGCTGAACTATTCGTGATGAATCGAATCACTGCAACTTCGCTCATCTCTATTGTAAAGTGATAAGAGAAACTGTGCTGAGCTGGGCTGAGGACACCTGGAAAAGAGCTATGGCCTGTGAAGCACCTTTAGCAGCAATTACAGCCTCCAGTCTCCCTGAATATGATATCACAAGGTTTGTACACCTGGATTTAGGGATTTATACCATTCTTCTCGACAGATCATCTTAAGCTTTATTAGTTTGGATGGGGTCGGTTGATGGAAGCCATTTTTAGGTCTGTCCAGAGATGCTCAATTGAATTCAAGTCAGGGCTATGACTTCGCCACTCAAAGACATTCATAGAGTTGTCCCAAAGACACTTCTAAAATGTCTTGACATTGTGGCTAGAGGCATTGTCTCAGATCTCCAGTCTGAGGTCTAGAGCACTCTGGATCAGGTTTTCATTAGGAATATCTTTGTACTTTACTCCATTCAGCTTTCCCTTGACTGTCACAAGTCGTCCTGTCCCATCCACTTGTAAACAAGACCACAGCATGATGTTGCCACCAAAATGCTTCACTTTAGTGATAGTATTGAGAACTTGATGAGCAGTGCCTTTTTACCTCCAAACATCATGTTTAGAGTTGAAATAAAACATTTCATCTTGGTTTTATCAGACCAGGTGTTTTTTCTTGCAAACTCCAAGTGGGCTTCCATTTGTCTTTCTGGCCACACTGCCATAAAGCCGAGATTGGTAGAGTGCTACAGTAATGGATGAATTTCTGCAGGTTTCTCCCAAATCTACACACAGCATATTTAACCCCTTAAGGACGCAGGGTTTTCTGTTTTTGCACTTTTGTTTTTTCCTCATCACCTTCTGAAAATCATAACTCTTTCAATTTTGCACCTACAGACCCATCCATATGAGGGCTTTTTTTGCACCACCAATGTCAATTTGTAATGACATCAATGATTTCAATACTAAAATCTATGGCAAAACCAGAAAAAAATATTTGTGGGACAAAATTGAAGAAGAAAATTCCATTTTGTAACTTTTGGGGGCTTCCGATTCTATGCAGTGCGCTTTTTGTAAAAATGACAACTTATCTTTATTCTGTAGGTCCATATAGTCACAAGGATACCTCATTTATATAGCTTTTATTTAACTTCCTAAAAAAATTATAACTACATGCACCAAAATTTGCATGTTGAAAATTGGCATCTTCTGACTCCTATAACTTTTTTATTTTTCCATATACTGGGGATGTGTGAGGGCTAATTTTTTGTGCCGTCATCTGAAGTTTTTATCGGTATCATTTATGTTTTGATTTTTTTTAACTTTTTGATTGCTTTTTATATATTTTTTAAGGTATACAAAGTGACCAAAAATATGCAATTTTAGACTTTGTTTTTTTTAATGTAAACGCCATTGAATGTGAGGTTTAATTATCGTTATATTTTTATAGTTCGGAAATTTGCGCATGTGGCAAAACAACATATGTTTATTTTTATTATGTTTACATATTTTTTATATGGAATCAAACTTTTAAAATGGAAGGGTTAATGGGTATCTTTTTAAACTGTTTATTCAACATTTTTTTTACACTTTTAGTCCCCTTAGGGGGCTTTTAGGAGGAATCCTTAGATTTCTCATACAGATCAATGTGATTCCATAGAACTACATTGATCTGTGTGCTCTGCACTTGATTGATAAAGCCTGGCTCTATCAATCAGAGGTTGGACAGCCGTAAGAGCAGAGGGAAGCCCTCCGGTGTGGGGGATGATCAACCCCATTGGACCACCAGGGACAGGTTAAAGGTCCCTTTAGATGGCACTATCATCTTTGACAGCGGCGATCTAAAGGGTTAATAGCTGGCCACGGTGATCGCCGCATGTTGGCTATTAACGGCGACCCCCAACTACAAGAATCAACTGGTGGCCGGCCGGTATGGTGCTTGCCGTTGTAGGACGAGCTGGTTCGTCCTTAGACGGCAACCGGTTAAACGGGTACTCCGGTGGAAAACACATTTTTTCAAACCAACTGGTGCCAGACATTTATACAGATTTGTAAATTACTTTTATTTAAAAATATTAATCCTTCCAGTACTTACCAGCTGCTGTATGCTCCAGGGGAAGTTGTGTAGTTCTTTCCAGTCTCACCACAGTGCTCTCTGCAGGGAACTTTCTGGAAAAGGAAAGGTTTCCTATGGAAATTTGCTCCTGCTTTGGACAGTCTCTAACATGGACAGAGGTGTCAGCAGAGACACTGTGGTCAGACTGGAAAAAACTGCACAGCTTCCTCTGGAGCATACAGCAGCTGATAAGTACTGGAAGGATTAAGATCTTTAAATAGAAGTAATTTACAAATCTTTAAAATTTTCTTGAGCCAGATGAAGAATCTTGGTTGTTCCAAACTTCTTCCATTTAATAATTATAGACCACTGACCTTCTGGGAACTTTAAAGGGGTATTCCGGCTTTATACATCTTATCTCCTATCCATAGTGGATAAGATGTATGATTGCAGGGGTCAAGCCACTGGGGAACCCTGCAATCTTGGTGCAGCCCCTGGCATTCTATGATATGATGGAATGTTATGTCATGGTTATGCCCCCTAGTGACGTCTCACCACGCCCCCTCCATTCATGTCTATGGGAAAGAGCCCTGAACAGACTGCTGGGGGCTGCGCCGAGATTGCGAGGATCCTTTGGATAGGGGATAAGATGTATAAAGCCAGAATACCCCTTTACGTATAGCAGATATTTCGTAACCTTCACCCTTCTGTGTTTCCACATAATCCTGCTTCTGAGCTTTACAGGCAGTTTTTTACCCCTTTATAGCTTAGTTTTTGCTCTCATATTCTTTATGAGTTGAGAGACCTTACAAAGACAGGGCTGTGTCTTTCCAAATGATGTTCTATTAGCTGAATTTACCACAAGTGACTCCAATCAAGGCATAGAAACATCTCAGAGATGATCAAGAGAAATGGAAGACCCCCCCCCCCCCAGCTAAATTTCAAGTGTCATAGCAAAGGGTCTAAATACTTATGTCCATGTGAAATTTTAGTTTTTCCATGAATGAATTTGATTTTAGCACAAGGCCGCAACATAACAAAATGAGAAAAAAGGGCAGAAAACTTTCCAATGTACTATAGCACTGAATGTCCCTTTGAAACATAAGATATCACATTAAGATTAATAAAATGTTTTACATAGAAATGCAGTAGATGAAAGTAATGTGTAGAACAGATTTGTCTGTGATCCTTAAAGTTGGCATCCACTGGTGAAGCCTTCAGGCAATGTCTGAGTCATCGTTTCCCACAGCATATGTTACCTTGGACAAAACTTAATTTCCACAGGTTACTGAGCAGATGTTGTGCCCAACCTCATTGTGGCTCATCCAACCCCTACCCACCTGTGACTGTCTTCCCGCTGTCCAGTCACTCCAGCTGGCTAGCATCAATCCATCTGTCCTCTCAGCCAGGGGGCACATTATTCACGTACTTGGCAGAAAGGACAAGGGTCTTTTGGCATCCTATGGCTCCAAAAGTAAATAAAATCACTAGCTTGCTTGTTCCTTGTCCCCTTCATGCGCCAATTGCTATCTAGAAAAACACTACGTCCTGACATGTTTATATATAAAACAAATCTGTGTAGAATTGTCATAAACTCGGAGAACAAATCTGAATATTTGCATAAACTATATCATAGCAAACAATGGATGGATAATTGTTTAATCAAAATAAACAAATGGTTTATAAAATAGAATAGTAATGTATCTTTGAATTTACATCTCCCATATTTCCCTGCACTTTAGTGTTTTTCTATTTGAAAGGTTTTAGCAAGGGAGGGTGTCTAGTGGAGCATGTCCCTTGGTGGGTGCCAACAGGCTATGTCTCTGCTATTTGAGTGGGACATACAGCCCATTGTTTACACAAAAAGCATTTTGAAAACCTGCAATTGTATGATATTTGTACAGGCAAAACTTTGGCCAAAGAGTTTGGCTTTATGGAATTTTACAGAAACCTTTAGAACTAGTGTATTTACTGTCTCGACACCAGTGTCCAGACCACAGATATTATGACATTATGAAAAATGCGGCACATTTTAGTCTCCCCTTTCAAGCCTGCAACCAATACTCCTCTTCAGCTACACCTTAAGTAAAAAATAAATATAACGTTTGTCTATAGTTAGGGATCTCGTCTGTACTCTATGTCAAAGCTGCCAGATGCCTCTTTTTCTCCTGTTTATCCTCTGCAGTCTTAGTCTAGTTTCAAAAGGTAGAAGTAGAGAAACAGTAACACACTTAGCCAAAATAGGCTTGCAGGAGTTATTTTATTCCGTCATGTAGTCAGGATCAAACAGGAATGAAGGGCCGGGAAGGGAAGAAAAGACAAGAGCTCAGCTCTTTTCTTCCCTTCCCGACCCTTTGTTCCTGTTTATTCCTGACTGTGAAGCTGAGCTCTTGTCTTTTCTTCCCTTCCCAGCTCTTCGTTCCTGTTTGTTCCTGACTACAAGCATATTTTGGGTAAGTGCGTCACTGTTTCTCTATTTCTACATTTTGTATATTTTTGTTTAAGTAAGAGCACCCCCGTAATCGCTGCACTACTCATCCATCCATCCTTCTACATCAATATTTGGAGCGTCTAAGGCCATTTTTCTTTGTTACAGTGCCAATACTGTTTTTTTTCTACGATTAGTCTAGGTTCACACTACGGAATTTTAGCGGTGGACATTCTGCTGCCAAAAATTATTTTGCTCATTCTTTAGGGGAATCCACTACAAAGACATTGCCATCTTTGTGGACGGCAATGTCTGCCTGGTCCTAGCGCCGACTGATTTAATAGACTCTGTGTGCACTCGTAATCTCTTAATGGAATTTGTCTGTCTAGAGATTCCCCAGTTTGAACTTAGCCTTAGAGTGTACATGGTGGATTTCATTCATACAGTTAGGTCCCCAAACCCCTATAAGCAAGTTGGTAATTGATTTTCAGTATATAGTATGCAGCCTAGCTCCCCCCCCCCCCCCCAATAGAGGTAACTATCGCTTATCAGCAGTGCTAGTTAACTTTTCCTTGCTGGGATCTTGCAGAAAAGAAGAACTTATTGACTATAGTACAATAGAGTGGGGAGAGACTTGAAATAAACTGTCACTTTTACTGCATACCCATAAAAGGTGTGTCAAAGTAACAAAAGCAAAAAAAAAATGCAAAATAGTGTATTAAAACAGCCTAAATAGATGCAAATTTCTATCTCTGGCTAAGCTGGAATATATACAAATGGTAACCAAATGCTGACCAATATTTTAGAGCTCAGCCCAGCAAGAGGTTAAAATATAAGCTGTTTCCGTGGCTGTCTAGCTGCACAGCACAGCCCCAAAATTGTCAGCTGAGCTTGGAAATCTTTGAAAGTTTGGTGATTTTCGGATCACATCCAGGTTATTTTTTTTTAATTTTTATTTTTATGATATCTTTAATATTAACTGTCATCATTATATTAGTGTAAGTACAAATTTTTATGCATTATTAATTGATACAACTTTAGAATCCCAACATTTCTTAGACTACGAAATGCCAAATAGAATACTAAGAGACTTTTCACGAGAGGCTTTATATTTACAGGGATTTTTTGCTTTATTTTAAGGGAAAAATATTCATAAATATTTATTGAATACATGCATAACTAATGGGAGGCTGAATACTTCATCTGACCAGACACAAGGCTGAATTTTCTGTTTTGATGCAAACTGTAAAGGACGCCTTCATTTCATGGGCAAAGGTAAATGTTAATAATTGGAGTGAATGTAATGCCGTTCTAGAAAAAAATAGAAATCATCAGAATTAGAATTAGTGGTGTGATTCTTAATCTCACTACGTTTTGACCAAAAGCCAATTATGATACTTTTTTCAGCTTTTTTTTTTTTATTTTATGATAGTTTGGGACTTTGTACAGTGAGAATTTCGAGCGCCTGAACAGGTTGCTAGGCAACCGAACGCAATGATAACATAGGCCGGCAATTAACATCTATCTTGAGATCCTTAATAAGGTTGTTTATGCTTTACCTTCATCATACAACTGCGGCAAAGAACTTTCTACGACGGCATCTGGAGGCAAGGTTTACACATGAATTGCATGAGGCATGAAGGTTTAAATTAACTGAGAAGATAAAAGTTACAGTCAGTCATTCTAATCTCATATACGGCAAAAATTTTAACCCCCTGTCACCTATTATTAAAAAAGCAAATAATAAAAAAATGTGCAACAATTGGGATTTACTGTAATCATTTGCAAACATATACTTTGAGCTATTACACCTTTTTCCATTTGTTTGCACAGCTTCTTTTACACCTTAATTTCAGAAATGATGAATCATGCTCCAATTCTGGGCACATGACATCACACTGAAAGAGTAACTATAATTTTTAAACATACCATAACACAAGCCCTTTCCATCTGCCTTACAGACTTTTCTTTCAGCCTGTTTTGCCTGTTTAGCTTTTTAGGATTTTATTTTATTTTTTAATATTTCGAATTTCAGCAAAACTATAGCACATAAAATATATATTTTTGTAAACGAGATGCCTTTGGCACATTTATATCCCAAATAGGTGCTAAAATATGTGCCAACTTACAAATATATTTTGGCACCTACAGTAAATGGCCCATAAGAAGTCCCTGCTTACTTAAAGATGTCTAGAGAAAAAAAAATAATATTTCCCCTATTCGCTGGGGGGGGAGGGGGGGCGTACGATCGCCTCTACTGGGCCCTGGCTCTGCTCTTCTAATGTGCGTTTCATTTCCAGCACATCAGCTGATCGTAACACGCCTCCTCTATTAATCTCTATGGGAGAGGATGAGACACAGCGTTTGCGTGTTTCTGCCTCTCCCATAGAAATAAATGGAGGGGGCGTGTTTTCACCAGATTACGTGCTGGGTTCCAAATGTCATCACAGCAGCAGAGCCAGGGCTGGGACGTGTATGGGAGATCCCAGTGGTCGGACCCCACGCAATCAGACACTTATTCCCTATCCTGTGGATAGGGGATGAGGTTTTTTCCGCTGGACATCTTCTTTAAGAGGAACCTGTCAGCTGTATTTGTGGGGCTAAGAACTGCAGACCCTATTGGATAGTTGTTAGAGTATTAAAGAAGACTGTGTACCTTTCTGGAGCCGATGGATGAAATCACCTTTGTTTCTCAGATAAGTGTCAAAAAGGCATGGCTGAGCTGATTTAGTGTCAGCTGTGAAGTGTGGGCAAGTGAGGAGGCATCCCAGGCTATGACACTTGAGTAGCCCTGCATCGCCTTCTTGAGTCTTAGCTGAGAAGAAATAAAAAAAGGTTATTTTAGAAGTTTGGCTACCACTTTCAGCACCAGTTAAGGTACAGTTTACTTTTATATCCTAACAGCTTATCCAATGGTATCGGCAGCAACAGGCAGATTCTCTTTTAAATTAAACTGGTGGGAATTGATTTTTCACTAAAATTAATTGAATTTATTAGAAAAGTTTTTATACCCTTTTAGGTGTTTTTTTGAGAAGCAAAACTGACATGGCCTTAAACCTTTTGTGTAGGTAACCTTAAAGCAATCCACACGGCTATTAAAGGAGTACTCCGGGATGCAAAAACTTATCCCCTATTCTAAGAATAGGGCATAAGTGTCAGATCACGGGGGTCTGACCGTTGGGACCCCCACGATCTTCTTCTGCCCGGCACCCCGGCTCTCCTCCTGAATAGCTTGTCGACGACCGCACAAAGCAACGGCCGACACACTCCCTTCATGCATCTCTATGGTAGAATCGGAGAGCTGCATTTGAGAGTCTTCGACTCTCCCATAGATCTGCATAAAGGGTGCAGGTCAGCTGCCGCTTCGTGCAGTGGTCGATATGTTCCATTTAGAAGGAGAGCCCGGACCCTATACAGGAGATCGCGGGGGTCTGACTGCTTGGACCTGACACTTTTGACCTAATCGTGGGATTGGGGATAGGTTTTTAGATCTTGGATTTTCTCTGCCTAAAAATGTTGGTTGTACTTATTTTTTTCTCACAAATAAATGGTTACATACAGATGTATCTTTATAGAATGATAAATGATACGAAGAAAACAGAGCAAAGTAAAAGATAAAGAAACAATTCTGCAAAGTTATACTTACTAGGAATCAACTGTGTGCAACCAATTACAATAAATGCATTCCACACGGCTATTAAAGGAGTACTCCGGGATGCAAAAACGTATCCCTATTCTAAGGATAGGGCATAAGTGTCAGATCACGGGGTTCCGACCGCTGGGACCCCCACAATCTTCTGCCCAGCAGAATAGCTTGTCGACCACCACACGAAGCTGCGGCCGACACACTCCCTCCATGCATCTCTATGGTAGAATTGGAGAGCTGCACTTGAGAGTCTTTGACTCTCCCATAGATCTGCATAAAGGGTGCAGGTCAGCTGCCGCTTCGTGCAGTGGTCGGTATGTTCCATTCAGAAGGAGAGCCCGGGTCCTATACAGGAGATCGGGGGGGGGGGGGGGGGAGGGGGGTGTCTGACTGCTGGGACCTGACACTTTTGACCTATTCGTGCGATAGGGGATGAGTTTTTAGATCCTGGATTTTCTCTGCCTAAAAATGTTGATTGTACTTTTTTTCAAAAATAAATGGTAACATACAGATGTATCTTTATAGAATGATAAATTATAGGAAGAAAACAAAGCAAAGTAAAAGATGAAAAATTCTGCAAAGTTATTCTTAGTAGGAATCAACTGTGTACAACCCATTACAATAAATGCATTTCTAATCCCCATCTAACTTTAAATACACTTGAGTGTGCCCTTCTATAAGGGAGGATATGAAGGTATATGGGTACCTCTGAATGGGTGCTTTTTGTTCTCTATTTAGGCTTTCAGACAGAATTAACTTCACAGTAATTAACCCTCGTTCCTTCACGCTGATTGTTTCCCAAAATAAATGTGGTAATGAACTATAGCTAAACAGATTAATGCCCGGAAGCTACTTCACTCCATGTTTCAAACCGTGTCACTTTATATGAACCTTGATGGGACTTGAATTGTAAATACCCCACAAGTAATTCAAACATGATAAGAACTGTTTGGAAAGATCTGTCATTAGTTACATTGCGATTGTATATAACTATCAGACAAAATTAGTGTTAGCCCTCATAGATGGAAGATAATGGAAGCATGAGCAATTCTTCTCGCTCACAGAGTGTTAAATGTTCCTGTTAAATGGTGTTCTGGAGATCCGGGCAGATCACAGGCAGGTATCAGCCGTACTCTCAAATGATTGCCAGGAGCACACAAAATTTACTCTTAATATATTTTAATGGGAAGCAAGGTGCATGAAATACATCTGAAAAGCAGCATCAAATACCCCAAGCACCTTTCACTTCGATATGCAGAATTTGTGTTTGAGCGCTGGAAACTTCATTATGTTTCTGACATGTATTAATCTGATCTGTGTCTATCTGCAAAATGTGTTTCTTATTACCTTAAATAACGCAGGAAAAATACAGCCAGAAGCTAGTATTTAAACTGTTTTAGTTAAAGTTTTACCTATAAGAACGATATGCCACTTATCCCATTTACACGCATTTTAAGATGACTAAGCATCAAAAATTGCAGATTACATTGGGGGCATTCATAACTAGCCAAGGATGACTGGAAAAGAAACCTGGAGGACTAGGTTGTTTATCTCTGAGCCATATATCTGGCTCTAGAGATATGCCACCTTTTGCTGGTTGCTTGGGTTCAACTGCAGGAAACACCATCCTGTGAATAAAGGGCTTTGGTTTCTTGAATGTCAACTCTTCTACCATTTTGTTGCTCTACAGTGAACTGATGTGATAGAGTACTTACCATAGGGTCAAGATGCATGTATGTGAAGTAGATATCTGTCTGAAATCTAAAAGGACCACTTTACTGTATTTTCATTCATTCTGTAGACCCAACAAATGCAGTAGACTCCCCACTGAACAGCTCCTGATGTTACTGTATCAACCAGCAACTTTGCATCATTTGCTAAGATGAGAAAACCCTTTAGAGATCCACATTTAAGATCCCCATAGACTTTAGTCAAGGGTTGGGCAAACCCACCAATTTCTCAGAGAGATAAGCCACAACCAGAGCTATGTGGCAGTGACTTACCTTTACACTCTCTATTGGGCATACTTCAACATTTGGTCATACCAAATGTTCATATGTATGGGGAGATCACCTACCAGTTATTTAAGGTGTAAAACCACCTTAGGTCAGGCTGGTGTCACAAGGGGCACATCATGGTGCTTCAGTCTCTGTTTACAGGACAAAGGTGGGGAAAACCATGACATAATAAATGATCAATTACTTACCCATTAAATCCCCTGCCCAAGCCATCATTTTCATTCCAGTGTTCCCTGATTTGCTGGAGCAGTCACATGGGTAGTCTAACACTACATCAATGCAGAACAGAAAACAAAGACAATAGGGAGCACTATTGCTAGAATAGTGTAGGAGGTGAGTCAGGTGAGAAATAGTTAGGTGGTCAAGGGCATGATATTGCTGGTCCGCTGAGAGTAGTAGCACTAAGGTTATTATGTCACATTGCAGGGTTGTGTGGCTAATATAAAACCTCTGTGAAACCCAACTGACTTTTTTTGTCAAATTTTTATTTTATTTCAGAACAAAGTGCAGGAATGGTACTTTTGAACACTAGGATTCTGTGAAACAACTTTAACCATTTTACTGAACTTCTTGTGAAAATCTAATATAATAAAGTATATGAAGTAGTAAAATGTTATGAAGTAGTATGAAATAGTAAAGCTTTTTTTTATCCGGATAGTTATCACTGTCCCTTTAACTGATGCTTTTATCACAGCTTTACAAAATTTTGCAATCTCTGAGATTCTTTGTAGCAGATACAGATGTAAATGAATGTTCAAAGTATGTTTTCTTAGTCTAATTTCCTGAAACTACTAATTAGTGTTGCTCGCGAATATTCGCAATACGAATTTTATTCGCGAATATAGCACTATATATTCGTAATTATGAATATTCGTTTTTTTTTTTTTTTTTTTTTTTTTACAGTACACATCACAGTGATCATCCCTCTCTGCTTCCAGCTTGTGTGGTGTAAGAAGGCTCTAATATTACTGGGTGAGACTGGTGCAGCTCATCAGTACATTTTCCAAAATATTGCCATTTGCCTGCCCTGGAGTTTTTTTTTTTTTCAACCTCCCATTAGCTTAGGGCTCATTCACAAAGAATATCACCAGGTAAAAACTCTAGGTTGACATTATGTGCACCAGAGGTGCCGAATGAATCAGTTGGCGCTAGGACTGCTTGACCAAACGCCATCTCCATAGAAAGCAATGCATATTTAAGCAGAACCTGCTGAAATGTACGTGTTCATTCTTTCTGCAGAGTCCTGAAGTTGAAATTCCCTGGCAGAATTTTCTGCCATGTGCCCATTGAAGAAGAATCCCATTGAAAACAATAGGAATCTGCTGCACTCTAATTTCGGAGTGAAATTTTTAAGCTGGATTTCACTCGTAAATTCTGCCATGTGAATGAGTCCTTACAAGTTGTAAAAAGCAGGTGTGTACTGTATAATAATATTTTACATATCCCCTGGTAAGAGACGGTATTGCTCCTTGCTGCCACCTCTGTCCCTGTCAGGAACTGTCCAGAGCAGAAGAAAATCCTAATGGCAAACCTCTCCTGCTCTGGACAGTTCTTGAAAGGCTTAAAGGGGTATTCCATGATTTTTTTTTATTTGACTATGCAACAGGGGATGTAAAATTAGTGTAGTTCATAATATAGTGTCTGTACCTGTGTGTGACGGTTTTCTCACATTTCTTATGGGATTTTCACCCCAATATTTATTTTTAACAGCATACAAAATTACTGTTGTCTCAGATTTTTCCAGGTTGCAATGAGACCTGACTCACTAGTCAGCTGATGACAGGGAGCCTGTCTGCTTCAATGGGTGGAGCGATCGCTTGGTGGGAGAGAGAGATCAATCTGCAACTAATGCAACAGCTGTAGGCACCCTGATTGAAAACCACAGGTCTTTGAATGGATGCAGCTCATTTATGTTTCAATGGGTGGGGTGGCTGATGTGTGGGAGGGAGGAAATGGAATTATGGGATTTGTAGGCAAAGAAGAAAACTCAAAAAGGAAATACCAGTTAACAAAAAGCTAGCCACAGTATTATCGTAATCTCACAACATACAGTAGCCATTTAGCCCCAAGACAAGCGCAGATCCTTCCTAAGCATGTCCAATACTGTCTGCCAGGTATGTACTAAAATCACCTTATGGTGGATAACCCCTTTTAAGATTGTTAAATAGAAATACTTTACAAATCTGTATAACTTTCTGGGACCAGTTGATTTAAAAAAAAAAAAATTCTCTGGAGTACACCTTTAAAGGGGTACTCCGGCGCTAAGACATCTTATCCCCTATCCCGCCGCTGGAGACCCCCATGATCTTGCACGCAGCACCCCGTTAGAATCAGTCCCCGGAGCACGTTCGCTCCAGGTCTGATTACTGCGATCACGGGGGCCGGAGCATTGTGACGTCACGGCCCTGCCCCTGTGTGATGTCACGCCATGCCCCCTGAATGCAAGCCTATGTGAGGGGGCGTGAAAATCCTCTGGCCCCCGTGATCACCAGTAATCAGACCCGGAGCGAACGTGCTATGGGGACTGATTCTAACAGGGTGCTGCGTGCAAGATCACTAGGGTCCCCAGCGGCGCGACCCCTCCGATCAGGCATCTTATCCCCTATCCTTCGGATAGGAGATAAGATGTCTTAGCGCTGGAGTACCCCTTTAAGGCTATGTGCATACACAAGGGGAGATTTATTAAAACCTGTCCAGAGGAAAAGTTGCTGAGTTGCCCATAGCAACCTATCAGATCACTTCTTTGATTTATGAAAAGGCCTGTGAAAAATGAAAGAAGCGATCTGATTGGTTGCCAAATCACAGCTTGCTTCAGTTTCAGCATCCCTGGAGGGAAATAGTGATGCATAGCATCCCTACATCCCTCCTCATCCATACATCTTCCAGCGCAGCATAGTGCTGTCCTGGGAACTGCATAAATTGCTGCATAAATCGGGACTCAGCTGTTCTGGCTACCGAGCTGACGATAAAGAAGTAGATATACGTCGTATATCTACTGCCCAGCAAGAATTTACAGTGAGCCTGCGATGTGTGTACAGCATATACATTGCTGGTTCACTTAACCCCTTGCTGTGCTCAATGCTCCAGCCCAGAAAGGAAAAGGAAGACAATGCATTATGCATGTCCTAATCCTTTTTTTTTTTTTTTTTTTCTCCTCATTTCAGATGCATGTATCCTGTGAATTACGCCGGATTCATTGGACTACGGCGATTTTTTTTTTTTTTTTTTTTTTATAAAATGGTAAACAAGGGCTTTTGTGGGGAATGTTTGTGTATTTTATTAAAATTTTCAGGCTTAGTAGTGGAAGCTGTCTTATAGACGGAATCCTTTACTAAGCCAGGGCTTAGCATTAGCCCCAAAACAGCTAGCGCTAACCCCCAATTAATAGCCCGATACCCACTACCACAGGGGTGCAAGGAAAAGCTGGTACCAACAGACCCAGAGCATCAAAATGGCGCTGCTAGGCCTAGGCAGTAACAGACTGGTGTTATTTAGGATGGGGAGGGCCATTACCCTGGTAATGTCAGGCTGTTGCTGCTTGGTTGGTATCTGGCTGAGGATGAAAATATGGGGAACCACACATGTTTTTTTCCAAAAATAAATAACATGTGATGTGTGCACTATGCACCTATGTATACTATATGGCCAGCAGAGGTAAGTAGTGATTCTTTTTTTTTTTATATCATTTTTATTTTTCAAAATTTTCAACATTTTTAACAAAAAGAAGAAAAGCATGTATGCAAAATGTTATGTCAATACAATCAATATAAGTATTACATGAAAGAAAATGAATAGTAAAATAAAAGAAAAAAGAGAGAAAAAAAAATAAATAAATGTATATATATATATATATATATATATATATATATATATATATCCAAAGAATAAATTGGCCAGCACTATTGATCCAAACTATTGTAAAAACCTGGCTTGCAGGTGCAGGCTGCTGGGCTAAATATACAGCAACAGGAGAATACAGCAGCACACTGCTAGCACAAAGATATAGATGAAACATGAGTATATAGATAAAACATGAGTATATAGATAGAACATGAAAAGCTATACAGCTGTAATGCAATAAATGAAGATATGAAACTGAAATTATGAGGTACTTAGCTTGCAAATTTGGCGCCATATAGCGTGGACCGTCCCACCACGGTAAGGTGACCTCATTCTGGGACGGACCCTACACTGTGAATATGCCTCTGTGTGAACAGTACAGTAGGCATGCAAGGTCTGAAACATCCAAGGCACCTTATATACACCTAATAGAGGTGGGTGGGGTGCAGGAGCCAACATGGAGGTAGCCACTCCCCCGTATGTGTAATACAACCAAAGAATAAATTGGCCAGCACTATTGATCCAAACTATTGTAAAAACCTGGCTTGCAGGTGCAGGCTGCTGGACTAAATATACAGCAACAGGAGAATACAGCAGCACACTGCTAGCACAAAGATATAGATGAAACATGAGTATATAGATAAAACATGAGTATATGGATAGAACATGAAAAGCTATACAGCTGTAATGCAATAAATGAAGATATGAAACTATGAAATTATGAGGTACTTAGCTTGCAAATTTGGCGCCAAATAGTGTGGACCGTCCCACCACGGTAAGGTGACCTCATTCTGGGACGGACCCTACACTGTGAATATGCCTCTGTGTGAACAGTACAGCAGGCATGCAAGGTCTGAAACATCCAACTGATCAGTTGACAAAGGCCACCTGGCCGAAACGCGTCCTGCGAATCGCTACCTTACATTACCTTGCATATGGATAAATAAACTATTATGATTCAGCATATCCAGTGAGTGCCGGGATTTATTCTACCTACTATTTGTATCCTTGGTCCACGTGCACCACCACCTATACGAGTGCCGCCTCTCTACTACTTTTATGTGAAGCATGAGAAGACCATATAGTAGCTGAATAGCACAGCCCGGAGGTACCCGAAGCATGAGGAGACCATATTGTGGCTGAATGGCACAGCCTGGAGTTGGCTGAAGCATGATGAGACAATATAGATGCTGGATGTGGCAGCTGCAGCATCAGAAGTCCTGTAAGTGACTCGGTGATAGAGTGGTGCAGTGGGTGGCAATAACAGTACCCGGTGATGAAGGTGGGTGAAAAAAAAATTCTGATGCAGAGGAATGTTTGTAACTGCGGAGGAGCACCTTAAATCTGTCCATATTAGTGAAGTTTTGGTGTGGCACCATGGTCATTCGACTCTGATGCATCAGGCTTTGGTGGGTGGAAATCTTGGCTGATCCATGCCTGATTCATCATCACAAAGGTCAGTCTCTCCATGTTTTTCGTGGACAGACGAGTTGTCCTTGGGGTGACTATAGCTCCCGCCACACTTAACACCCGTTCTGATGGCACACTACTGGCCGGGCAGGACAGCTTTCCAGGGCAAACTCTGCTAGTTGTGGCCAAAAATCAAGTTTGGCTGCCCAGAAGTCCAGCGTATCTTCAAGGTGTGTTGGCTTGGGCATGTCAAGTAGTGATGTTGCGAACATAAAATTTTCAGTTCGTGAACCGCGAACGCGAACCGGGCGAACCACAATTGACGTCAATGGGCAGGCGAATTTTAAAACCCACAGGGACTCTTTCTGGCCACAATAGTGATTTCAAAGTTGTTTCAATGGGACTAACACCTGGACTGTGGCGTGCCGGAGTGGGATCCATGGCAAAACTCCCATGGAAAATTACATAGTTGATGCAGAGTCTGGTTTTAATCCATAAAGGGCATAAATCACCTACTATTCCTAAATGGTTTGGAATAACATGCTTTAGCCCCTTTAGGCATCACATAGTTAGATTCCCCACTTTAGACAGCACATAGATTCCCCCATATTAGGCAGCACATAGTTAGAGCCCCCCTTGAGGCAGCACATAGTGGGATTTGAACCCAAGGCCCCAGCGCTGCAAGGCAGCAGTGCTAACCTCTGAGCCACCATGCTACCCTTAGCATACATCTAATATCTAAAATGGACAGAGATGTCAGCAGAGAGTACCAGAAAAATTAGGCATGTACACATGAAAAATTCTGTATTTTTGCAGCCGCTTCTGTAGCAGCGACCAGAAAAATTGCAGCGCCATAACAAGTGCAGCAGCAGAGGCCAGAAAAATTTGGCATGTACACATGGATGAAAAATTTGGTATTGTTACAGCTGCTTCTGTAGCAGCGGCCAGAACATTTGCAGCACCATAACAAGTGCAGCAGCAGAGGCCAGAAAAATTTGGCATGTACACATTGATGAAAAATTTGGTATTGTTACAGCCGCTTCTGTAGCAGCGGCCAGAACATTTGCAGCACCATAACAAGTGCAGCAGCAGAGGCCAGAAAAATTAGGCATGTACAAATGGATGAAAAATTGAGTATTGTCGCAGCCGCAGCTGTAGCAGCAGCCAGCAAAATTGCAGCACCAGAAAAAGTGCAGCAGCAGATGCCAGAAAAATTAGGCATGTACACCTGGCTGGAAAATTTGGTATTGTCGCAGCTGGAGCAGCGGCCATAAAAATTGCAGCACCATAACAAGTGCAGCAGCAGAGTCCCGAAAAATTAGGCATATACACCTGGCTGGAAAATTTGGTATTGTCGCAGCCGCTGCTGTAGCAGCGGCCAGAAAAAATTCTGTTTGTTTCACCAGGCAGAAAGTGCCCTAAAACATTGCGGCTTGAACCCTATTTGGTGGTGGATAAGTCATGCAAGTCATCCGGCATTCAGAGTTCAAATACAGCGGCTCATCTGATCAGTAGTGTTGAGCGGCATAGGCCATATTCAAATTCGCGAATATTCGCGAATATATGGACGAATATTCGTCATATATTCGCGAATATTCGCAATATTCTCGTTTTATTTCACATATGTGAAAATTCGCGTATGCGAAAATTAACATATACAAAAATTAGCATAAGCGAAAATTCGCATGTGCGAAAAGTAGCATATGCTAATTTTCGCATATGCGAAAATTCGCTCACCTGTCTTACACTGTAGTATTAGAGCTGGAAGCAGTGGCGTTGCGACCCGGGTGCGGGGGGTGCGGGCCGCACCGGGTGACACCAACCTAATGGGGTGACACCAAGACGCTCCGCAGCACCCCCCCCTTCACTTGCGCTGTGCGCCGGTCCGACAGCACCCCCCCACCCCCCCGGCATTCACCTGCGCTGTGCACCCGTCAGCAGCTCCCCCAACCCCCCCCCCCCGCCCTTCATCGCCGATGTGCGCCCGTCCGTCAGCTGCCCCCCCCCCGGCCTTCATCGCCGCTGTGCGGCCGTCCGTCAGCACCACGGCATGGGACGTCAGTGACGTCACTCGCAGGGCGCCAGGAGAGAAGGAGTGCTGCGCTGGATGGGTGAGTGTGTGTGTCTGTCTGTCGCTATCTCTGTCTGTGTGTGACTGTCTGTGTGTGGATGTGTGTGTGTGTGTGTGTGTGACTGTGTGTGTGTGTATGTGACTGTGTGTGTGTGTGTGTGTGTGTGTTGCAGGGGGACCCAGGAGCGCTACACCCCTGCCCACAATCATTTCTTGTATTGGAATTATGTAGGAGGCCTTCTGGTGTGCCAAGTATGCCTTATTTTCTGTGTGTGTGTGTGTGACTGTGTGACTCTGTGTGTGTAACTGTGACTCTGTGTGTGTGTGTCTGAGTGTGTGTCTCTCTGACTGTGTGTGTGTTTGTGTGTGTGTCTCTCTGTGTTGTAAGTGTTTTTTTTTGTGGGGGGGGGGGGGTTAAACAGCAATCTAATGTGGGGAGACTTTGACCCATTGTGGGGAACCTGCAAGGGAAACTGCGGCCTAATGTGGGGTAACTACTACCAAATGTGCGGAGTTTATGCTACCTAATGTGGGGAATCTGTGCCACCTAATGTGGGGAGTCTATGCTACCTAATGTGGGGAAACTGCTACCTAACGTGGGGAATCTGTGGTACCAAATGTGGGGAGTCTATGCTACCTAATGTGGGGAATCTGTGCTACCGAATGGGGGGAATCTATGCTACTTAATGTGGGGAAACTGCTACCTAATGTGGGGAATCTGTGCTACCTAATGTGGGGAAATTGCTACCTAATCTGGGGGAACACGTACCAAATGTGGGGAATCTATGCTGCCTAATGTGGGGAAAATATGCTACCTAATGTGGGGGAACTGCTGCCTACCTAAAGTGGGGGAACTGCTGCCTACCTAATGCCCCCCCCCTGGCAGTAGCACCCTTATCATCCACCAGCAACACCCCCCCCCCCAGCAGTAGCACCTCCATTAGCAGATCCTGATGGTGGATGATGGCGGTGCTCCTGCCAGGAGGATGATCCTGCGGATGGATGATGGGGGTGATACTGCCAGGGGGGGGGGATGGCCAGTTGAACCCTCATCATCCTCCAGCAACACCCCCCCAGTAGTAGCACCCCCATCATCCACTAGCAACACCACCAAAAAAAACCTCCCGTGGTAATAGCATCAGCTAACGGATGTTGAGGGGTGTTACTGCGGTTGTGGTATTATATTCAGAGGGTGCACTGTATGGCAACGTTAAATTCAGAGGGCGCAGTTTGTGGTAATATTATATTCAGAGGGTACAGTGGGTGGTAGTATTATATTCAGGGGTACAGTGTGTGGCGGTATTATATTCAGGGGTACAGTATGTGGTAGATTTATATTCAGAGGGTACAGTATGTGATAGTATTATATTCAGAATGTACAGTGTGTGGTAGTATTATATTCAGAGGGTACAGTGTGTGGCGGTATTATATTCAGGGGCACAGTGTGTGGCAGATTTATATTCAGAGGGTACAGTATGTGGCAGATTTATATTCAGAGTGTACAGTATGTGTTGGTATTATATTCAGAATGTACAGTGTGTGGTAGTATTATATTCAGTGGGTATGGTGTATGGAAGGTTTATGATCAAAGAGTATAGTGTATAGTAGTATTATATTTAGAGGATACAGTGTCTGGCAGGTTTATAATAATACTTGTTTTCATATAGAGGATGAGAATGCGCTGACATAGTGAGGAGACGTCTGGGCGTCACGGTATGTACCATCTGAATTAGATAAGGGAAGACTATAGAGAAGACGTCACCTGTAGTCACTGATATCATTGTACATTCTCCTCTCTATGTCCTATCAGAGCTGTAGTCACTTTTGTAGTCAGTTCTACAGTTATGGTGAGTGAAACTACAACTCCCAGCATAACCTCACCACTGCTCAAAGGGGTACTCTACTGGAAAACATTTTTTTTTATCAATTGGTGCTACAAAGTTAAACAGATTTGTAAATTACTTCTATTTAAAAATCTTAATCCTTCCAGTACTTATTAGCTGCTGTATAAGTGATTCACAGGAAGTTCTTTTCTTTTTTAATTTATTTTCTGTCTGACCACAGTGCTCTGTGCTGACACCTCTGTCCATGTCAAGAACTGTCCATAGTAGGAGCAAATCCCCATAGCAAACCTATCCTGCTCTGGATAGTTCCTGACATGGACAGAGGTGTCAGCAAATAGCACTGTGGTCAGACTGGAAAGAACTACACAACTTCCTGTGGAGCATACAGCAGCTGATAAGTACTGTAAGGATTAAGATTTTAAATAGAAGTAATTTAAAAATCTGTTTAACTTTCTGGCACCAGTTGATATAAAAGTAAATGTTCTCCAGTGGAGTACCCCTTTAAGTAATTCTGGGAGCTGTATATTTAAATGGTGAAAACTTCTTTAACGCATTCCTATTCTGTGGCAACTGGTATATCTGATTATTATACTGGAATTTCTCACAATGCGCTACAACAGTGGTGTCTGTCTCAACAGGCTAAAAACTTACTGAGGGGGGGGGGTATGGGGTGACACCATTTTCTACCGCACCGGGTGACACCGACCCTAGCAACGCCACTGGCTGGAAGCAGATGGGGGTGATCACTGTGATGTGTGCTGTGAAAAAAAATAAATAAAAAAAAATAAATAAATAAATAAAAAAAAAAAATAAACAAATATTCGTAATTACGAATATATAGTGCTATATTCGCAAATATTCACGAATTCGCGAATATGCGATATTCGCGAATAAAATTCGCATTGCGAATATTCGCGAGCAACACTACTGATCAGCCCTTGTTCAGTCAAGTTTATCGCCCAGTGTCAGTCCCTTCGGGATCCATCCCTCATTCATCTTAAGAAAGGTGAGGTAATCCAGACTTTTTTGACCAAGGCGACTCCTATTCTCAGTGACAATACCTCCTGCTGCACTGAAGGTCCTTTCTGACAGGACACTTGAAGCGGGACAGGCCAGAAGTTCGAGCGCAAATTGTGATAGCTCAGGCCACAGGTCAAGCCGGCACACCCAATAGTCAAGGGGTTCATTGCTCCTAAGAGTGTCGATATCTGCCGTTAGGGCCAGGTAGTCTGCATCCTGTCGGTCAAGTCGTTCTCTGATGGGTGACCCCGAAGGGCTGTGGCAATGCGTAGGACTTAAAAAGCTACGCATGTCCTCCCTCAACAGCATGTCTGTACAGCTTCCTGTCCTTGCCGGCGTGTTCGTGGGAGGAGGAGGAGAATTACTTTCACCTCTTCCCCTGTTAGATCCCTGTTGTGTTGTGACATGACCCTTATATGCTGTGTACAGCATACTTCTTAATTTATTTTGGACCTGCTGAATCCTTTCCGCCTTGCTGTAATGCGGTAACATGTCAGGCACTTTATGTTTATACCAGGAGTCTAGTAGCGTGGACACCCAGTACAGGTCATTTTCCTTCATCCTTTTTATACAAGGATTCCTCAACAGGCACGACAGCATGAAAGACCCCATTTGCACAAGGACGGATGCCGAGCTACTCATGTCCTGTTCCTCGTCCTCAGTGATGTCAGGGAAGATATAATCTTCTCCCCCCCCCCCCCCCAGCCACGTACAACACCACGGGAACCAGATAGGTGACAAGGAGCACCCTGGGAGGCCTGCTGTGGTTGGTCTTCCTCCTCCTCTTCAAAGCCACATTCCTCCTCTGACTCCTCTTCCTCACAATCCTCTTCCAGCGTTGCCGCAAGTCCAGCAAGCGATGCTGATAAGGCTGTTTCTGGTGTTGATGGTGTCCACAACTCTTCCTTTTCACACTCATCTACTGCCTGATCCAGCACTCTTCGCAGGGCATGCTCCAGGAAGAAAACAAACGGTATGATGTTGCTGATGGTGCCTTCGGTGCGACTGACCAGGTTTGTCACCTCCTCAAAAGGACGTATGAGCCTACAGGCATTGTGCATGAGCCTCCAGTAACGTGGCAAAAAAAAATCCCAGCTTCGCAAATGATGTCCTAGCACCTCGGTCATGCAAATATTCGTTGACGGCTTTTTCTTGTTGGAGCAGGCGGTCTAACATTAGGAGTTTTGAATTCCAACGTGTCAGGCTGTCGCAAATCAAGCGCCTCACTGGCATGTTGTTTTGCCGCTGGATATCTGACAAGTGCGCCATGGCCGTGTAGGAACACCTGAAATGGACACACACCTTCCTGGACATCCTGTAAGCCTGGGTACTTGAGCACGAAGAGTTGTACAATCATATTACACACATGTGCCATGCACGGCACATGTGTCAACTTGCCCAACCTCAATGCCGCCAACAAATTTGTTCCGCTGTCACAAACCACCTTGCCGATCTCCAGTTGGTCCACCTGTGCATTCAGGGCCGACAGGAGCGCTGGTGCGGTGTGACTCTCCGCTTTGAGGCAAGTCAACCCCAAGATGGCGTGACACTGCCGTATCCGGGATGTGGAATCGCACCTGGGGAGCTGTGGGGGGGGGGGGGGGGGTGGGGGTGGCGGTGATGTGGAGCAAGACACAGCAGTGGAAGAGGACTCGGCCGAGGATGTTATGGAAGAGGATGGAGTAGGAGGAGTAGAGGAGGTGGCAGCTGGCCTGCCTGCAAGTCGTGGCAGTGTCACCAACTCCTCTGCAGAGCCACGCATTCCATGCTTTGCAGCCATCCCCAGGTTTACCCAATGTACAGTGTAGGTGATATACCTGCCCTGACCATGCTTTGCTGACCAGGTATCAGTGGTCAGATGGACCCTTGCCCCTGCACTGTGTGCCAGACATACCATAATATAATTTCCTTTTGCACAATGGAGTAAAGGTTGGGGATTGCCTTTTGTGCAAAAAAATTTCGGCCAGGTACCTTCCAATGCGGTGTCCCAATGGCTACAAATTTTTAAAAGGCCTCAGACTCCACCAGCTTGCAAGGTAAAAGCTGGCGGGCTAGCAGTTGCAACAAGCCAGCTGTCAGAACTGGGCTAGGGGGTGACTTTGAGACATTGCCTTCTTGCGCTCAAACATCTCCTTGACAGACACCTGACTGTGGGCAGATGAGCAGGAACTGCTCAAGGCGAGAGACGGAGAGGCAGATGGTTGAGAGGGGGCAAGTAGGGCAGCAGTGGTTGACCTGGCTGAAGATGCTGGACCAGGAGGAGTATGGCGGCTTTGACTTTGTGTGCTGCTTGTACTGAGGTGTTGATCCCATAGGCGTTTGTGATGTGACATCATGTGCCTTCGCAAAGCAGGTGTGCCTAGGTGGGTGTTGGACTTCTCACGACTCAGTTTCTTCTGGCACAGGTTGCAAATGGCCACGCTGTTGTCAGAGGCAGACAGACAAAAAAAAATGCCACACTGGTGAGCTATGCGATGACGGCATTCTGGCGGTGGCAACAGCATGCGTTGATTGGCGTCCCGTCTGGCTGACCCCGGGTGCCGATGCATGCTGTCTGACTGTGCCACTTGCTCCTTGCCACGACCTCCCCCTGTTTCCAACTTGTCTCCTCCTTCTCTCTGTCTCCCCATCTGAACTTTCCCCCTCTTCTTCTCTTCTAGCGGGCACCCACGTGGCATCCACGGACACATCGTCATCATCAACACCTTCACCGCTATCTGACACCTCAAGAAAGGAAGCAGCAGCGGGTACAACATCATCATCACACCGTACGTCCATGTGTGTAATGCTGCCTGACTGAGACATATACCTGTTAACTACATCCTCTGGCAATAATGGTTGCGCATCACTCATGTCTTCAAACTGATGTGTAAATAACTCCTCTGACGGATCAAGTAAAGCTGCTGTGGTGCTAGTGTTGGTGGTGGCGGCAGGCGGGCAAGTGGTAGCATGAGAGGTGCCGAAGCTAAGCTAGAGGAGGAGAAGGATGGTGCGTCAAGGTTCCAAGCGGAAGCTGTAGTAGATTGGGTGTCTTGTGATAGCCAGTCAACTAAGTCCTCAGAACTTTGGGGGTTCAGGGTACGTGGCCTCTGAACACTGGCCATTCTAGGGCCAAAGGGAATCCCAGCACCACGACGGCCCCTGCGAGGTGGCCTTCCTCTGCCTGTCATTTTTTTTTTTTTTAATTTGCACAACTGTCACATCTAATGGGATTTGCCCTAGGGGGACACAATTTGCCCTGCAGGCAAAAAAAATGGCAACTGTGACGTGAACTGACAGTGACGACTGAGTTTATTTAACAGCCAAAAAAGGTATTTTTTTTTATTTGCACAACTGTCACACCAAATGTGATTTGCACTACTGTGACAATGAGTAAAAAAGCTTGCTAGCGGAGTTCCCCTTTTAAGCAATGGTCCACAACCAGGGTGCCTCCAGCTGTTGCAAAACACACGGACTGATATATTTCAGCCCTTTGAATACTGTAGTAGTTAGTTGCTTTAAAGAAAAAAAGCTTGCCAGCGGAGTTCCCCTTTTATGCAGTGGTCCCCAACCAGGGTGCCTCCAGCTGTTGCAAAACACACAGACTGATATATTTCAGCCCTTTGAATACTGTAGTAGTTAGTTGCTTGAAGGAACTTAAGTTTTATACTGGAGTACCCCTTTTAACCAGCGGTTCCCTCCCAACCAGGGTGCCTCCAGCTGTTGCAAGACACACAGACTGATATCTTTCAGCCCTTTGAATACTGTAGTAGTTAGTTGCTTGAAGGAACTTAAGTTATATTCTGGAGTACCCCTTTTAACCAGTGGTTCCCTCCCAACCAGGGTGGCTCCAGCTGTTGCAAGACACACGGACTGATATCTTTCAGCCCTTTGAATACTATAGTAGTTAGTTGCTTGAAGGAACTTAAGTTTGATTCTGGAGTACCCCTTTTAACCAGCGGTTCCCTCCCAACCAGGAATGATGTCTTTCAGCCCTAAAAAGGGCTTTTTTTGGGTCCTGTCCTTAAAGCAGATGTTACACTAGTGCTTTAGAAGTAAACTGGACCCTGAATACACCACCTAGCAGCAACCTAGCTATCGCTTTCCCTATACAGCAGGAGCAGCTTCTCTGACCCTCCACTTCCTAAGCCTGCAGCATGCCAAATGAGAGTAAAATGGCGTCCGTGCAAGAGGTAGGAGGGTCTGGAAGGGAGGGACTGCCGCTGATTGGCTGTAATGTTTCTGCTGACTCTGACTCACAGGGTCAAAGTTTACTGCAAGGTTAAAGTATAGGGGGCGGATCGTACTTCACATATGTTCGCCCGGCGATGCAAACGCGAACATGCTAAATTCGCCGGGAACTGTTCGCCGGCGAACAATTCGCGTCATCTCTAATGTCAAGGTATGCCAACACCTGCTGGTTCAGGTCCTGCTCCATGTCTACCTGCTCCTGATGAGTTGCTTCACTATGCGGGTGAAGAAAGCTACTCATCAGCGACTGTAGACTCAGGCTGCTTCTGATGGAGCTGATACTGCTCCTGCCACACCACCCCTCCCCAGCATCAGCCAACTGACTACATAGAATGCCTCTGTAGTAGTGTTGAGCAGCATAGGCCATATTCGAATTTGTGATATTTCGCAAATATATGGATGAATATTCGTCATATATTCGTTAAATTCGCACATTCGTAATATTTGTGTTATATTTTCGCATATGCGAATATTTGCATATGCAAAAATTAGCATAAGCGAAAATTTACATCTCCGAAAATAAGCATATGCGAAAATTTGCATAAGCGAAAATTTGCATATGCGAAAATTTTTCCATATGCGAAAATTCTTACGCCAGTTTCACACTGTAGTATTAGAGCCTTCTTTAGACCACACAAGCTGGAAGCAGAGAGGGATGATTACTGTGATGTGTACTGTGGAAAAAAAAATATATATTCGTAATTACGAACATATAGTGCTGTATTTGTGAATATTCGCGAATTCGCAAATATGCGATATTCGCAAATAAAATTCGCATTGCGAATATTCGCGAGCAACACTACTCTGTAGTAGGTCACTTTGTCCTCCCTCTCAGTGGCAGTAAAAAAGGCCCCTATTTTGTGGGGGTAGCAAGGATCCAATAAGGCCAGAAGTCCTCCCGCTGTCGAATGGGGAAAACTCAGCTGCCACTATTCAAGCAAGTGAGAATGCATCGTACCATTTGTGCAAGTGACTCGGAGGGACTCCCTGCCCCCATCTCCACTGCATACTGCCACTGTGTGTCTGGGTCCTCTGTCTCACCTTCCTCATAACCCTCTAGCTCCTCTGGCTCCTCTTGCTCCTCCTGTCAGATTACTAGAAAAAACGCCCATTTGGCGAAACCTAAACTGTGCTCCACTGTGCCCCTCCCCCTCTTCCTCCTCCTCCAGTACGTCCCCCGTAGAGCTCATGTGGCCGTGAGAGGTAGGTGCCACGTCTCCAGCCATCTTTTCAACACGTGTTATAAGAAATAAAGCAGGGGGCGTGGCTAGGCATGCTGGCGGCTGGACTTGCATGCTAACAGCTCCTGCTAGGACCGGCTCAAATTAGGCTTTTCTGCGGATTATGGGAGGCAATACCAACCACAAAAAGAAGAGTAAACCCTCCAAGAGCAAGTCTGCTTCCAGGGGTAACATTGAAACCTTTTTCCGGCTCACCGGTCCCTCTGCAGCCTCCTCCGTACCACCCGCGCTCCTGGCTGAGGCGTCTGCACCGAACCCTCAGCGCAACCACGCGGCAGAGGACCGTGAAACTGCTCCTCACCTGCGGCTGCACACGCTGTGGGACTGCCGTCTGCACCGGACTCCCTCGCTCCTCGTCAGGCTGTGCGTAAAGACCCTCGGAGACGGCGGGTCCTCCAGTGACCGACGGTAACTTGCTTCCGACTGCGATCTCTGCTATGCAGTGCCTGAAGAACACCGACACACAGGGAGCTGTGCGCCCGGGGAAACAGCAGGGCCCTGCAAGCACTGCACCTAATATGGACACAGTGAGTAACCCAGCCCACGATACCTGTACTCCTGCTACCTCCCTCCACATGGCGACCCCTCCATCTTATGCAGCTGTTACGGCTGCGGTGCAGACGCACAGTCCCTCTGGCCCGTCCAAGGCTCTATTAGGCCTCACCTCTCCACACGGTGTATCTCATATGGCGGCTCCTCTGCCTTCAGCTGAACGGGCCATGATGGATCCACATACCCGCAGTTCTACATGTGGTCCTACACCTAATTCACTGCAACCTTTCTCTGAGAAGGCTCTAAATGCCTCACCTGATATGTTCGCTAATGCCTCTCAACCTGTACTTGTGGCTCCGGTTCCTGGTCCACCAGCCATGGATGTGACTGACTGGACCAATGCTAATGATTCTGATGACACATGTGGGGCAGGATTCTCATGATTCCTCACATGGCAGTGACCCCCCTGAGTTTTGGGGCAACAGCCCCCCAGCTAAAAAAAAAAAAACTGTTCAGGACATCTATGAAACATCCACCTCTTACAGTTCCTGACCATGGTCATTCCTCCGCATGACTCCACTAAAGTTGAGGGAACACCCTGTGCTGACCCAAACACCTTCCGCTACGGTTCCTGATTCCCATCTACCATCGCCTGAAAGGGCGGCTGATACTCTGAAAAACTTTCCTGAAATGCAAGCGCTGCATGCACTCCTGCCAACAAAGTCGGACATGGTTTCGCTGGCTACAGATTCGAAATCCTCCTGGAAAAAAGACCTAAAGCCTGTTAAAACTGAGATTACAAAGTTGAACTCTAGGGTGAGTGAGTTGGAAAGTTTCAAGGAGTCCATTACTGCTAAAGTGGGCTCTCTGCAAGAGGTCACAAAAAATCTAACTTTACAAAGTGCAGCTACTATTGACCATATGGATGACATGGACAATCGTAATCACAGGAACAATGTGCGCATTAAGGGCCTGCCAGAATCAATCCCCCCCCCACAGGACTTGGCGGGGACCCTGCAGAGACTTTTCAACCAAGTGATGCAAAAACTGCCTGAAAATCCTATAGAACTGGACAGGGCCCACCAAGCATTACGTGCCAAAAATCTGGATCCCAAAAGACCTTGTGATGTGACATGTAGGATACATCACTATCTACAAAAGGAGGAGATAATGCGGAAAGCTAGAACTCTAAAGACGCTCACATATAATGGAACTGACATCCAACTGTACCCTGAACTGTCTCTCAGAATGCTCAAACTGAGAGCTGCCCTACGTCCTCTCTTACAACTACTGCAAAGCGCCCAAATTATCTACAAATGGGGCTACCCTTTTGCCCTTCATGCGCGACATGGCACAACAACAGCTACCCTGCGTTGACCTGAGGTTCTGAAACACTTTCTACTGACCTTTCGCTTGCCCCCTGTGGCTTTGCCAGAATGGGACCGCCTTTTCCAACTCCCCACTATGTCCCCACTACCTCCACCTCTTCGCCCCTCTCCAGGGGATGACCGTAGCCAGAAGACCGCAACTGGTCCTTTACCCCAAAGACAAAAGAGGAAGACCTGAACAGTTTTTACGTAATGCTGTTCCCTATTGACCAGTTGGTCCCCCACTTGGATTTCCACAGTAGAGCATTGGCTCTTTGAACTCCATACGGGTTGCTACTGTTTATTACTTAATTTTTTTTTCTTGCCATATGCTTAATATTGCTGTATTAGCTGTATTCTGATTTGCTCCTACTTGCTGAGATACACTGATGCGTGAAATTATTACTGATATTACCTGTTTTATGCTTTTTGATAGTATAGTTTATTTTCTGATATGCCACCACTCTTTAGTATATTGCTTTTTGCCTCCCTATATCTACCCCCACAGGGCTCACTGCCCGACCTTATGTATCATTAGCCTTTTCTGACGTTCTGTGCCCAGTGCGTACAGGCATTGGGACTTTAATTAGCTACTTAACGGTCCATAGCTTGTGCTTGTACCCCCTTATTTTATTCTGCACTGATAAGAACTCTGGGACCTCCGCCCCAGCGTTACCTCTACGGTACCCCCATTAGGTTACTGACCAGACTGGTGCTGGTCCTTATCACAGTCCTTAGGACCCTTCCTTATAGTCCCTTGTGACTGTGCCTGTACGGTCGCTATTGCTCACCTTTCTATGCTCTCCCCTCACACGTATTTTTTCTCTCCCTGTTTCTCCTTCTAGGTTGACCTTCCTGTATGTGACTTCTCCCTGTGGACTGGATGTGGCATGGACCTTCAGGCTTGGCAGTGAGTACTACCACCCACAGACTATCCATGATGGCTGCTGATATCAAACTTGCCACTCTCAATGTGAGAGGCTTTAACACATCTGAAAAAAGAGCGCGGACATTATATGCTTGCCATAGGCAGAAAGTACACATATTGGCCCTACAGGAAACACATTTTGAAAAAGACCACCTACCTAAAATCCCCTCTAGATATTACTTTCAGTGGCTGCATAGTGTTAACCCAGATGCCAGGTCAAAAGGGGTGTCCCTTGCATTTCAGCGTTCGCTTCCACTCGTTATACACTCCTTGTCCATAGACCCCAATGGACGGTACATTTTTGCCAACGGTGTGATTTCTGGTCAACACATTACTATTGCCACTAGAGATGAGCGAACTTTTCAAAAATTTGATTCGGCCGATTCGCCGAATTTTCCCGAAAAGTTTGTTTCGATCTGAATTTATTTGCGGCGAACCGATATTAAAAAAGGCTATTTCTAGCCTACATACAGCCTCTATAGGGGTATGGAACACTTTGCTGTGTCCTAAAACGCATATGGAGTGTGCTGGGGTAGTGAAATAATACTGTTATTCAGAATAGCATGCAGATTACCGGCATCACTCTTAGAATCACTGCCGCACAGCAGCACAATGACAGAGTCTGGTGGTGGCATCAGTGTCGGGAAACCATATTGTGACTGAATGACATAGCGTGGACATGTTGGCAGCAAGAGGAGACCATTTAGTGGCTGAATGGCACAGCGTGGAGTTGGCTGATGCACTAGTACACTACACACCAGGGCTTCACAATCCCCCCCCAAAAAACAACACAATATATGTCATTTTTGACAAAGATTTCTCATTGGTAGCACCCGCTATCCAAAAATTTGAAATGAACAGACCCAGGCCCCACCTCTGTGGCATCAGTAACCCATATATTGCCTGAAGGACACAGCCTGGAGTTGGCTGATGCACAAGTATACACCCGGGCTTCACAATCCACCCCCAAAAAACGCACATTTTTTTGAAATTGTCTGACAAAATACCTTTTTGTTAAAACAAGCGCATATACAGCAGTTCAGAAGACTCTATAATGCAGGATGGTGGACCACCCAAAGACATTCTTCTCTAATATAATAAACCACACTATGTTAAATTTTTTTAAATAATTGAAATTCCAAGACCAAGGCCCCACCTCTGCGGCATCAGTTACCCATATATTGCCTAATGGACACAGACCTGAGTTCACTGATGCTCGAGTACACACTACACACCCGTCACCCGGGCTTCACAATCCACCCCAAAAAAACGCAAAATTTTATTGAAATTGTCTGACAAAATACCTTTTTTTTTAAGAAACAAGAGCATATACAGCAGTTCAGAAGACTCTATAATGCAGGATGGTGGACCACCAAATTTGATTGAAATTGTCTGACAAAATACCTTTTTTTTTAAGAAACAAGAGCATATACAGCAGTTCAGAAGACTCTATAATGCAGGATGGTGGACCACCAAATTCTTCTCAAAAATAATAAACCACACAATGTTTTAAATTTGGTTAAAAAAATTATTACATGTGTGTAGTGTACGCGCATCTGTCTCCAAAAAATCAGATGACAAAAGGATTCTAATCGCCAAAAATGATTAAGCAGAGTTAATCCCTCTCCATCTAATTTTATTTTTTTTTCATTAAAAAATCACACGCAACAAGCGTTCCATTGTGTAACGGTTAGCATTCTGCAAAATTCTATTTTATTACTGATAAAATTACCAGTAAATTTAACAATAACACTACCCAAGAGTGTTTAATTACCCCATATATTGCACCAGGAGCAGTCAGGAGTAGGCCTCAGCAGTACCCAAGAGGCTTTAATAGCCCCCTACCTTGCCCGATCAATTGCGAGATCGAGCAATAACAGGTGTGTTATGGCCTCAGATGTCCTGGGCCGCACTAGCGCTCCACTGAACGGATTAGCGTGTCTCTATCTTTCAAGGACAGGTGCGTGTTGCACGCTGAAACCAGTTCGTGATAGGGATCTGTGATTGCAATTATTTAACCTTAAAACGAGGAATTACCAGTAAGTGAGGGTCATAAACTGGTGTTTATTAAGTCCCTTCCCTTTGTACACACCGCCCGTCTCTATAAGCGATTGGATTAGTTAGTGAGTTGGTTAGTGAGGTCCTCGGATCGGCCCAGGCGGGGTAGGAGAAGGCCCTGGTAGAGCGCCGAGAATTTAACGATCATTGTTGAAATTTGCATTAAGCATGTATTTAGCTACTGCTAAACATCCAAAAATTTAAGGCCCAAGCCAGAGGCACCAGGGAGGCAAGTAGTTCCTGAAAGACACAGAATGAGGCTGGAGCATGCATTTGCAGTACCCAAGAGGTTTTCATAACCCCTTATATTTAAAGATCAATGTTTACATTTGCATTAAGCATGTATTTAGCTACTGCTTGACTTCAAAAAATGATAGGCACAAGGCCTGAGGCACCAGGGAGGCAAGTAGTTTGTGAAAGACACAGAATGAGTCTGGAGCAGTCATTCGCAGTACCCAAGAGGGTTTCATAACCCCTAACATTTAAAGATCAATGTTGACATTTGCATTAAGCATGTATTTAGCTACTGCTAAACTTCAAAAGATTATAGGCCCAAATCCAGAAGCATCAGTTTTCGCCATATTAGGAGCATAGTTGTCCCCCAGATTAGGCAGCATAGATGTCCCCCAGATTAGGAGCATACTTGTCCCCCAGATTAGGCAGCATAGATGTCCCCCAGATTAGGCAGCATAGATGTCTCCAGATTAGGCAGCAGAGATGTCCCCCAGATTAGGCAGCATAGATGTCCCCCAGTTTAGGAGCATACTTGTCCCCCAGAGTAGGCAGCATAGATGTCACCCAGATTAGGAGTTTAGTTGTCCCCCAGATTAGGAGCATAGTTGTCCCCCAGATTAAGAAGCATCGATGTCACCCAGATTAGGCAGCATAGGTGCCCCCCCCCCCCCCAGATTAGGAGCATACTTGTCCCCCAGAGTAGGCAGCATAGATGTCCCCCAGATTAGGAGCATACTTGTCCCCCAGATTAGGCAACATAGATGTCCCCCAGATTAGGAGCATAGTTGTCCTCCAGATTAGACAGCATAGATGTCCCCCAGAATGGAGCATAGTTGTCCTCCAGATTAGGCAGCATAGATGTCACCCAGATTAGGCAGCATAGATGTCCACCAGATTAGGAGCATACTTGTCCCCCAGAGTAGGCAGCATAGATGTCACCCAGATTAGGCAGCATAGATGTCCCCCAGATTAGGAGGATAGTTGTCCCCCAGATTAGGCAGCATAGATCTCACCCAGATTAGACAGCATAGATGTCCCCCAGATTAGGAGCATAGTTGTCCCCCAGATTAGGCAGCATAGATGTCACCCAGATTAGGAGCATACTTGTCCCCCAGATTAGGCAGCATAGATGTCCCCCAGATTAGGCAGCATAGATGTCTCCAGATTAGGCAGCAGAGATGTCCCCCAGATTAGGCAGCATAGATGTCCCCCAGTTTAGGAGCATACTTGTCCCCCAGAGTAGGCAGCATAGATGTCACCCAGATTAGGAGTTTAGTTGTCCCCCAGATTAGGAGCATAGTTGTCCCCCAGATTAAGCAGCATCGATGTCACCCAGATTAGGCAGCATAGGTGCCCCCCCCCCAGATTAGGAGCATACTTGTCCCCCAGAGTAGGCAGCATAGATGTCCCCCAGATTAGGAGCATACTTGTCCCCCAGATTAGGCAACATAGATGTCCCCCAGATTAGGAGCATAGTTGTCCTCCAGATTAGACAGCATAGATGTCCCCCAGAATGGAGCATAGTTGTCCTCCAGATTAGGCAGCATAGATGTCACCCAGATTAGGCAGCATAGATGTCCCCCAGATTAGGAGCATACTTGTCCCCCAGAGTAGGCAGCATAGATGTCACCCAGATTAGGCAGCATAGATGTCCCCCAGATTAGGAGCATACTTGTCCCCCAGAGTAGGCAGCATAGATGTCACCCAGATTAGGCAGCATAGATGTCCCCCAGATTAGGAGGATAGTTGTCCCCCAGATTAGGCAGCATAGATCTCACCCAGATTAGACAGCATAGATGTCCCCCAGATTAGGAGCATAGTTGTCCCCCAGATTAGGCAGCATAGATGTCACCCAGATTAGGCTGCATAGATGTCCCCCAGATTAGGAGCATACTTGTCCCCCAGAGTAGGCAGCATAGATGTCACCCAGATTAGGCAGCATAGATGTCCCCCAGATTAGGAGCATAGTTGTCCCCCAGATTAGGCAGCATAGATGTCACCCAGATTAGGCAGCATAGATGTCCCCCAGATTAGGAGCATACTTGTCCCCCAGAGTAGGCAGCATAGATGTCCCCCAGATTAGGAGCATACTTGTCCCCCAGAGTAGGCAGCATAGATGTCACCCAGATTAGGCAGCATAGATGTCCCCCAGATTAGGAGGATAGTTGTCCCCCAGATTAGGCAGCATAGATCTCACCCAGATTAGACAGCATAGATGTCCCCCAGATTAGGAGCATAGTTGTCCCCCAGATTAGGCAGCATAGATGTCACCCAGATTAGGAGCATACTTGTCCCCCAGATTAGGCAGCATAGATGTCCCCCAGATTAGGCAGCATAGATGTCTCCAGATTAGGCAGCAGAGATGTCCCCCAGATTAGGCAGCATAGATGTCCCCCAGTTTAGG
This sequence comes from Hyla sarda, assembly GCF_029499605.1. Classification (NCBI taxonomy): domain Eukaryota; kingdom Metazoa; phylum Chordata; class Amphibia; order Anura; family Hylidae; genus Hyla; species Hyla sarda. The sequence goes on from NC_079192.1 coordinate 82,392,018, forward strand.
AGCATACTTGTCCCCCAGAGTAGGCAGCATAGATGTCACCCAGATTAGGAGTTTAGTTGTCCCCCAGATTAGGAGCATAGTTGTCCCCCAGATTAAGCAGCATCGATGTCACCCAGATTAGGCAGCATAGGTGCCCCCCCCCCCAGATTAGGAGCATACTTGTCCCCCAGAGTAGGCAGCATAGATGTCCCCCAGATTAGGAGCATACTTGTCCCCCAGATTAGGCAACATAGATGTCCCCCAGATTAGGAGCATAGTTGTCCTCCAGATTAGACAGCATAGATGTCCCCCAGAATGGAGCATAGTTGTCCTCCAGATTAGGCAGCATAGATGTCACCCAGATTAGGCAGCATAGATGTCCCCCAGATTAGGAGCATACTTGTCCCCCAGAGTAGGCAGCATGGATGTCACCCAGATTAGGCAACATAGATGTCCCCCAGATTAGGAGGATAGTTGTCCCCCAGATTAGGCAGCATAGATCTCACCCAGATTAGACAGCATAGATGTCCCCCAGATTAGGAGCATAGTTGTCCCCCAGATTAGGCAGCATAGATGTCACCCAGATTAGGCTGCATAGATGTCCCCCAGATTAGGAGCATACTTGTCCCCCAGAGTAGGCAGCATAGATGTCACCCAGATTAGGCAGCATAGATGTCCCCCAGATTAGGAGCATAGTTGTCCCCCAGATTAGGCAGCATAGATGTCACCCAGATTAGGCAGCATAGATGTCCCCCAGATTAGGAGCATACTTGTCCCCCAGAGTAGGCAGCATAGATGTCCCCCAGATTAGGAGCATACTTGTCCCCCAGATTAGGCAGCATAGATGTCACCCAGATTAGGCAGCATAGATGTCCCCCAGATTAGGAGCATACTTGTCCCCCAGAGTAGGCAGCATAGATGTCCCCCAGATTAGGAGCATACTTGTCCCCGAGATTAGGCAGCATAGATGTCACCCAGATTAGGCAGCATAGATGTCCCCCAGATTAGGAGCATACTTGTCCCCCAGAGTAGGCAGCATAGATGTCCCCCAGATTAGGAGCATACTTGTCCCCCAGATTAGGCATCATAGATGTCCACCAGATTAGGAGCATAGTTGTCCCCCAGATAAGGAGCATTGTTGTCCCCCAGATTAGGCAGCATAGCTATCCCCCAGATTAGGCAGCATAGCTGTCCCCCAGATTAGGCAGCATAGATGTCCCCAGATTAGGCAGCATAGATGTCCCCCAGATTAGGCAGCATAGTTGTCCCCTAATCAGCCCAGGCCCGTCAGAGCCAATCAAAGGGCCGTATGTGGCAAGCGGGCCGTAGAATGCCCAGGTCTGCCCCAGAGGGTTTCATAACCAACCACAATAGAGAAAAATTTGTTGTAGGAGCATGGTCAATCTACTCAGACCCATCTGTCATTGGTGGCTGGAAATCCTGGCTGATCCATCCCTGATTCATCTTGACAAACGTCAGTCTCTCCACATTTTTTGTGGACAGACAAGTTCGCATTGGGGTGACTATGGCCCCGGCCGCACTTAACACCCGCTTTGATGGCACACTACTGGCCGGGCAGGACAGCTTTTCCAGGGCAAACTCCACTAGTTGCGGCCATCAAGTTTGGCTGCCAAGAAGTCCAGCGGATCTTCAACGGTTGTTGGCAGGGTCATGTCAAGGTAAGCCTGCTCCATGTCCACCTGCTGCTGATGAGTAGCTTCACTATGCGGCTGAAGAAAAGTTACTCATCAGCAACTGTAGACTCAGGCTGCTGCTGATTGAGCCGGTACTGCTCCTGCCACCCCTCCCCACCCCAGCAGCCGTGGCCGTGGAAGGTGAGCGCAGAGGTCCCCCCCCCGAGTCAGACCTGCGAGTGGATGGACCATGTGGCCGATAGGCATCGGCCAACCGACTACGTAGAAGCTCCCTGAAGTAGGTCAGTTTGTCCTCCATCTCAGTGGGTGTAAAAAAGGCCCCCATTCTGGGCCGGTAGCAAGGGTCCAATAAGGTGAAGATCCAGAAGTCATCGCGCTGACAAATTTTGACAATTCGGAGTCACTACGCAAGCAACTCAGCATGCATCGTGCCATTTGTGACAGTGACTCGCTGGGACTACCTGCCTCCATCTCCACTGCATACTGCCACGGTTTGTCTGGGTTCCTCTGTCTCGCCTCCCTCGTAATAACCCTCCAGCTCCTCTGGCTGCTCCTGCTCCTCCTCTCCTGTCCAATGACCAGAAACACCAGCCATCTCATCCACCATAAACTGTGCTCCGCTCTGCCCCTCATCATCCTCCTCCAGTTCATCCCCCACAGGACTCATGTAGCCTTCTGATGTAGGCGCAACATCTCCATTGCCGTGATCAGCCATGTTTTCAATCATTTTTTGGAGTAAATGTAGGAGTGTAATTACGTCGTTCATGGCGTAATTTGAGCGACTAACAAAAAATGTGGCTTCCTCAAAGGGCCTCAGCAAACGGCAGGTGTCACGTATGAGCTGCCACTCGTTCACATTGAAGTTACACAGGGGAGTAATCCTATCTGCTTGTATCATCTAAAAAATCCGTGATGGCTTTTCTTTGTTCGTATAGTCTGTCCAACATATGGAGGGTGGAATTCCAACGTGTGGCAACGTCACAAAGGAGACTATGTTGTGGGATACGATTCTGATGCTGCAGCTCAAGCAAAGTGTACTTGGCAGTGTACGAGTGGCTGAAGTGCATGCACAGTTTCCTTGCCATTGTCAGGATGTCTTGCAAATGGGGTGAAGACTTGATGAACTTCTTGACAACCAGATTCAACACGTGTGCCATACAGGGCGAATGGTTCACACTTCCTTGTCGCAGCACGGCCACAATGTTCTTCCCATTGTCGGTCACCATGGTTCCCATTTCCAGATTTTGTGGAGTAAGCCATACTCGGTTTTCTTCCCTAATGAACTTTAGCAGTTCCTCCCCTCTATGACTCCGTTCGCCAATGCAAACCATATGAAGGACGGCTTGACACCGCCGTGCCCTACACACGTGGTACGATGAAGGGCCACCAAGATTTGGACGTGCAGTGGAGGCCGAGGACACGGGGGAGGAGGAGGCGGCGTCGCACACTGTAACAGGTCCAACTGCCTGAGAGTGAGAGCGTGGAGGAGGAAGCGGTGTGACCTGTCCAAGTTGCTGTTGTGGCTGTGCAGCAACAACATTTACCCAGTGGGCCGTAAAAGACATGTATTGTCCCTGCCCGTAGTTACAGCTCCACACGTCGGCGCTGCCATACACTTTTGAACACACTGACAGGCTTAAGGACTGGCCCACCTTCTCTTGTACATACTTATGCAGGGCTGGTACTGCCTTCTTCACAAAGAAATGACGGCTTGGGACTCTCCACCTCGGCTCAGCACAAGCCATCAATTCCCTGAAAGCTGTAGAGTCCACCAGTTGGAAAGGGAGGGACTGCAACACCAGCAACTTGGACAGGAGCACATTCAACTTCTGTGCCGTTGGATGAGTGGGCGCATACTGTTGTCTCTTGGACATGGCTTCGCCGATGGATTGTTGGCGGAATGGCTGACTACGAGCGGAAGAAGCAGGAGCGCATGTCTGCTGCCAACTCTGCCTGACGTATGTAGACCTCTGCCCCTTCTCTGTGCACGTCCTGGCACTTCCCTGCCTGACATACTTAGTGCGTTTATGAGGGTATAGAACAGCAGCAAGCGATTACTTACGGCTGTCCTTTCAAAGTATATAGGCCCTAGACAGAATAACAGTTACTAAATAGTACACTCCTTTGTTGTATGTACGCCCTTTGCAATGATGAGCGCAGTGGTATGCGTATTTATACGCAGAAAAAAACACTTTTTTTTTAAATACACCAGCAGGTGTGGAATAGCACTGAATTTAGCACTGAGACAGAATAACAGGTAGTAAATAGTACACTACTTGGTTCTATGTATGCCCTTTGCAATGATGAGCGCACTGTTAAGCGTATTTATACGCAGAAAAAAACTATTTTTTTGTTGTATACACCAGCCGGTGTATACTAATGTGTGGAATAGCACTGAATTTAGCACTGAGACAGAAATACAGGTACTAAATAGAACACTACTTGGTTGTATGTATGCCCTTTGCAATGATGAGCGCACTGTTAAGCGTATTTGTACGCAGGAAACCCTTTTTTTTCTTTAATACACCGGCAGGTGTATAACGTGTGGTATAACACTTAATTTAGCACAGAGATAGAAAAAAAGGTGGTATATGGTACGCTGTTTGCTTGTATTTAGGCCCTTTGCAATGATAAGGCCACTGTTAAGCGTATTTGTACGCAGGAAAAACTTTTTTCTCTTTAATGCACCGGCAGGTGTATAACATCTGGTATAACACTGAATTTAGCACAGAGACAGAAAAAAAGGTAGTATATGGTACACTATATGCTTGTATTTAGGCCCTTTGCAATGATAAGGTCACTGTTAAGCGTATTTGTACGCAGAAAAAAAAATGTTTTCTTTAATGCACCGGCAGGTGTATAACGTGTGGTAGAACACTGAATTTAGCACAGAGACAGAAAAAAAGGTAGTATATGGTACGCTATTTACTTGTATGTAGGCCCTTTGCAATGATAAGAGCACTGTTAAGCGTATTTGTACGCAGGAAAAACTTTTTTTCTTTAATACACTGGCAGGTGTATAACGTGTGGTATAACAATGAATTTAGCACAGAGAAAGAGTAACAGGTGAAAAATGGTAAAAAGGCACTAAAGTCCACACTAATATGACTTATTTCTGAACAGCAGCAGGACCCAACAGTGCAGCACCACAAAAAAAATAATAAATAAATAAAATACAGGGATTAAACCCTAAATTGCACTCTGTCACACAATTCTGAGCAGCAGAAGATTTGTGGAGCAAAAAAAAAAAACTCAATTGGGCTGATAAATGAGGAGATAAGATGCTTCAGAAAGTTCAGGCAGCTTGGAGATCTGTATGAGGCAGCTGACAGCTATCTGCCCCTCTCTGCTGCAATGCTCAATAACGTGAATAGGAGGTTTAGCTATCAATGATCCTTCTCAGAGTAGCAGCACAGCACTCTGCACTCCTGCCTTTCCCTAATGCTGATGTGACTAGCAGTTGCAGTGTAATGCTGTGGTATGAGCTATTCACACACACGCAGTCCCGTCCTCTCCATCTGAGTGCATAGATGAAATGAAGAGAGGCAAGATGGCCACCGATTATATAGGGGCTGTGACATCACAGGGGTCAGTGAACACTGATAGGCTGCATCTCACATGTGGTTCAGGGTCAGCCCGCCTACCTTCATTCCTGCCGCTGTTTCCCCCCCCCCTCCCATAATCCCTTGCCCCATGTACTCACATGTGGGTCCACCATCTTAGGTCTCCAATAGCCTGGAACACTGTACAATGGAGTTTAATGAAGTGATTTGTGCGATAGGATCGCGGCGATATTCGTATTCGTTGCAAATCTAATTTTTCATGAAATTCGTAACGAATTTGGATTCGTCAACTCCGATTCGCTCATCTCTAGATAAAACCATTGGACACACTATCCCCATGCACCCACCCATAGTGTATACTAAGGCTCCAAATTTGGGCATACAAGTTGCCCCCACCATCCGTCAACCCCCCAAAATACAATCTTCCACTTGGCTCCAGACCAAAGGATTCCATAAATGTGGCTCCGGTGCAGGTTGTAAAATCACTAATTCTCCCAAAACCATCACAGAAATCTCATCCCACACAAACCAATTCACCTACAAAATTACAGACTGCCTAACCTGCCACAGCAAAGGCATAATTTATTTAATACAATGTACCTGTGGTAAACAGTACATTGGACGAACCAAAAGACAACTCAAAACCCGTATTTCTGAGCACCTCTATAATATCAAAAAAGGCAATAAAACACACCCACTGTCCCTCCATTTCACTGAACATCATGCCCAAGACCCATCCCAACTTTTCTTCACAGCCCTTTTAAAAGTAAAAAATTGTTGGAGAGGTGGTAACTACATCACCCGTGTGTCCAAGGCCGAATCCCGCAAGATTTTTGAGTTTGACACATTGATCACCAAGGGCCTCAATGCTGAGCTGGAGATCTTCGGATTTTTATAATTACTTGAGATTTGGCTCTTCCTCACGACCCGTCGCCGACTGGTCGCATATCGACTCGGCAACGGTCTCTGAGATTTAGCCCATCCAAGACTGACATCGCTTTTACTGTATTTTGTATTTAAAATTATTGTTCCTTCTCCGGTTCCCTTATACTGCCCTGATTTTCTTTGCTTCCACAGGTATCCATGTTCCTTTCCCATTTTTTATTTTATTTTTATTATTTTTATTTTTATTAATTTTTTAATTCATATTTTTATATATTAATTTTTATATTTATTTATTTATCTACTTATTTTTTTTCTTTATTTATATATTCATCCATTTTTATGTACATTCCTATTTTTATATTTTTTATATATTTTTTTATATTTTTATACAATTTTCTCTAATATATTACTCATATTTCATATTTTTACACACACTGCATTTTTATTAAAAATGTTTTTAGTGATATTAATATTTAATAAATACTTTTCATATTTATATATGTATTTATTTTTATATGATTTTCCATATATCTCCACATGATTTTAATACATGCTTTTTCTACATGATCCTTATTTATTATGTACAGTCATAACATATCTATAAAAAGAGTTTCATTATATTTTATATAACATCCACGTTGATTCAACCTTCTTTACATGGAGATATATATATAAGCACCATCCCATTGTATATTTTTTACATTGTTTTTTCATCCCCCTACACAAATTTTTCCCATTTATACATTAGTTATCTATTTAACTTACTACTCTCTTATTTTCACTTTTACTCAACTTTTACATCTATCCTGAAAATGTCCAGGTTTTCTAGGTTCCCTATTACCTACACTATATATAAATGCTACAGACATACACTCCACCTATACATCTCTACTGAGGAAAAGGCCCGAGGCCTTGAAATGCATCTAGATATAAATTTATTACTTGCATCTACTTTTATCGATTACCGTATTTATCGGGGTATACCACGCACTGGCCTATAACACGCACCTTCATTTTACCAAGGATATTTGGGTAAAAAAAGTTTTTTACCCAAATATCCATGGTAAAATGAGGGTGCGTGTGTGTGCATGCGTATTCCCCGATACACCCCCAGGAAAGGCAGGGGGAGAGAGGCCGTCACTGCCTGCTTCTCTCCCCCTGCCTTTCCTAGGGTCTAGAGCCGTGCTTCCGCCGCTTCTCTCCCGCTGGTAATCGGCGCTGTTGCCCATTCTCTCCCCCTGACTATCGGTGCCGACGCCCCATTGCCAGCGCCGATAGCAAGAGGGAGAGAAGCGGTGCCGGCAATGGGGCAGCAGCACCCACAGCCAGGGGGAGAGAAGGTGCAGCGGCACCCATTGCTGGCGCCGCTGCCCCGTTGCCTCCCCCCATCCCCGGTTGCATAATTACCTGTTGCCGGGGTCGGGTCTGCGATGCTTCAGGCCTCCGGTGTGCGTCCCATGCGTCGTTGCTATGCACTGCATGGCGCGGTGCAATGACGAGTGATGTCTTTGCGCCGCGTCATGCAGCGCAAAGCAACGACACAGGGGACGCACACCGGGGGCCTGAAGCAGCGCGGACCCGACCCCGGCAACAGGTAATTATGCAACCGGGGATGGGGGGAGGCAACGGGTGCCGCTGCCCCTTCTCTCCCCCTGGCTGTCGGCGCCGCTGCCCCATTGCCGGCGCCACTTCTCTCCCCCTGGCTATCGGCGCCGGCAATGGGGCGCCGGTACCGATAGTCAGGGGGAGAGAACGGGCAGCGGCGCCGATAGCCAGGGGGAGAGAAGGGCCGGCAGCAGGGCTCTGGACCCCAGGGCAGGCAGGGGCAGAGAAGCCGACAGCGCCTGCTTTAAATCATTGAACTGCAGCGGCTTATCGGCGTATAACACGCAGGTAGACTTTAGGCTAAAAATTTTAGCCTAAAATGTGCGTGTTATACGCCGATAAATACGGTATTAATTACCATCATCTCTGCCCATCTGCAAACTCCGCTTGCAACCGCTGGAAGTCCCCAGTTTCGAGACCACTACTACTCCACGCGCGCACAGTGTCTTGTTCCCACGAGGCACGCCACACTACTCTCACCGCTCCTGCCATACCGCCCTCCGTTGCTGCTATATCACTGCATTACCACCTTACCAGCTTACCACCATCTCCCCGAGCCAGCCGATCAGCTGACGATCCGAGCCAACTTCCTCCTGACAGGCCGGTGCCACCCTTTGATCGCTAGAGAAGGAGACTCGCACCGCTATCATCTGGCCTAGATAGACACCTCCGTACCAGCCTGCCCGCCGAATCAACCTGACTGACGGTCGCAGGAGTGGTGAGTGGTGCTGTGCACCAGACCTCGCAACTACAAACTAACTATTACTGTCAGCGATTATCCTAATACATTTTGCAACACTGTATCACCAATGATTGTTTCGAAAGCTCTATAATCAATGACATTTCTGAACTGACAGTAGCAACTAGTTATTTTCTACAATACTGTGCCATCAACGATAACTGCTACAAAATCTACACAAGAGTGTCATTGTACAGTTTGCAACACTGTACCATCAGTAATTGATACTGTACACAAAGACTATCAGGACACTACTTCATTGAACTTTACCACAAGACTTTTTAACTATTGGGCGATATTTGAACTCTATTTTTTTCACTTATCAGTGCAATAATTATTTAGATGCAAGAATTGAGTCCATTGTATTTTTAATATATTTTGAATTATTTTTAATATACTCCTATCCACATTATATTTTTATATATACTGTTCCCACACACTGAGTTCTATGTCCCATGCAAGGGGCCTGCATGGACAGTGAACATTAGTGACTAACAATTATTTGGGATTTATTAATAAACTACCATCATTAATCTACTTCGATCATACTCTATATTTCTTCCATCTTTCATTTTCTATATACCTTGAGGACTTGTTATTTAGTTGAATTATTCAACTATACCAATATTTTCCTATTCTATAGACCTATGGGTGAAGGTAACACCAGTTCACCTCAGGTATATATTTTCTCTCTGAGTGAGCCACACCACCCTTCTTAAATTTTAGGTGAGCACTTTTGCCTAGCCTTTCACTGTATGTAGGCCCTTACGACTTTCACAGGAACAAAATAGTACACCACTTGGATGTGTGCACAGGTTACACTTAAAGGACAACTGTAGTGGAACACTTTTATATATTCCTGTGCCCGTGCCTCAAAAATAAACAAAATAAACTTATACATACCTTCCTATGAGCCCCCGTTGGTCCGGCACAGGCCTCACGGTCCGGCAGTGCTGACCTCATTCCACTTCCTGGGGACGGGGATGCTGCAGAGCTGTCGTCAAATCACCGGCTGCAGCGATGTCCCGCCCCGGCCTGTGATAGGCTGAGCCCACTGTCATGTAAGAAGCCATCCAGAGCTCCTTACATGACAGTGGGCTCAGCCTATCACAGGCTGGGGCGGGACATCGCTGTGGCCGGTGATACGCCGACGGCTCTTTGGCGTCCACATCCCCAGGAAGTGGAATGAGGTCATCACTGCCGGACCATGAGGTCTGTGCCGGACCAACGAGGCTCGTAGGAAGGTATGTATAAGTTTATTTTGTTTATTTTTTAAGCCCGGGCACGGGAATATCTAAAAGTGTTCCACTACAGTTGTCCTTTAATAGAGAACATTATGTTTTTAGTGCTCTGCTTACCCTAACTGGCTGGCTACTATTAGCTTTAGCTTTTCAGTTGTTGTACACACCAGTGCTGGAGCACTCAGTCGCTATCAGTGCTTCTAGGCTGGATTTGGGCTTGAGGTGAATCGCCGCTGTAAAATGCTTTTCTGTGCAACACACACTGCTCTCTGCCCTTCTCTCTCTGCAATAGAATGCTGATGTGACTGGAAGGTGAATCGCTGCTGTAAAAATGCTTTTCTGTGCAACACACACTGCTGTCTGTCCCTCTCTCTCTACAATAAAAGGCTGAAGTGACTGGCTGCAAGTAGTGATGAGCAGCATTGCCCATATTCAAATTTGCGATATTTTGTGAATATACAGACGAATGTTCGTCCTATATTCGCGAATTTTGTGTATTCTTTAAATTTGCGTCTGCGAATATTCGCATATGTGAATATTCGCATATTCGCGTATTTGAGGATGAAAACAGTGAGGGGGTGGGCAACTTTACTATTATTTGCTACTTGCTAGGGATGTTGTTGATAACCTTCTGAAAAGTGTATTTGCATCATTCTAATTGGCCCACAAGTGAAAAGAAGGAATATGCGAATATTCGCATATGCAAATATGCGCACATGCAAATATTTACATATGCGAATATGCGCACATGCGAATATTCACATATGCGAATATGCGCATATGCGCACATGCGGTAAAAAGCGATATATTCGCAATTTCGATTATATAGCGAATATATTGGGGAATTTGCGATATTCGCGATAAACATTTGAAATGACAAAGGGTCCGGTCCGGACCACAAACTCGCTGTTTTAGTGCCAATAAATCTACTTTTAGGGCTAATTACTGTATTTCCTAGCCGTTATTACTGAGGTGACCAGCGCTGGGAACAGTTGTATCTTCTCTTATATCAAGTGTGCCTTATCGGATCAGCAAAGCTACTACAGGGGGGAACTCCAGCTACAGGTCCAGATTTATATTTAGAAGTCTTCTGAGGTGTTGTGCTCTTAGCGAGACACTACTTGGGGAGTGCAATTTCGCTTACCAATCTTTTACTGTTTATAAACGTATTTCACTAGGGGTACGTATCCTTTTTCCTTTTTCCGTCTGACTTATCCATAGGAAAACCAAGAGCTCTTATAAAACACTGGCCAACTGCCTTATATAAGAGGAAGACATTTCTTCCCAATTCTAAATATGACAAAAAACAAAGAAATCCACAACTCAAAGACCCATTCACAATTCAGCACATTATAGAATACATTTAATAGGTACCCTGACCTCTTATATTTTGAAATCTTTCAATGTATTTCCCATCACAGCATCGCACATTGATTCATCATTGTTTAGAAAACTTGTAGTCGTTAAATAACCATATCCATTTTCCTTTTATGCAAAAACACAAGAGGCTTGCCCAGTTACAGTATGTGAATTGGCAAATGCCATCATCTGGATCATCACTTCACATTGCTCTATTTTAGTCCACGCCAAAGCAGTGACCCAAAAATGATTTGTGTGAGCCATCGCTGTCACCGACTAATTATTGTCCTAATTAGCGGGAGCCCCACCAATGAGGCATGTGTCCTGCTGATCACAGTCACTGCTGATTTAAATCATAGCATATTTGTATTTATCCTGTGTACTCAATATTTAATTTCCTTTTTATATGACATTTACCTGACACACAATCACTTTCTCATCCCTTTACTTTCAAGTACCCGCCTGACACAAAACACCATAGCCAAACATTAAGTCTCCTGGTGTGCCTATGTGTGCCAATGTAAAATGTTGGCAGACTAGTCCATCCTTTTACAACAATGCAGGCTGAATCCTAAAGGAACATGGATTTGGTATATGCTGTAATGGTTGCATTGTGGCATAAAATAGCCAAGATCCATTGTTAGTTCATTACTGTAAACACTATCATTTTAATGTTTTTTGTTTTTATTTACAGTGGTCCACATCAAATAGTATGTAACACTTATAGTGTCCTCATCGTTGCGCTGAACCTATCAATCAAACATTCAGTTTCTATTATGTTGCTAAATGATATGGGCAGTGAATACTTGGCCCTCACAGTCCTGGCTGGCTTCATTGCCGTCTGGATTTCTGGGCACAGGTCCTCCATCCTAACTCTAATTCTACCAGGGACCATCCATATGGTGCTTGTTCAATCTCTACTTTTCAATAGCATCTAATTTTGCCATGTTCTGCAAAGCCTCTTATATTTGCTATAGAGCCCCAATAAGGATGCAGGCAGGTGGATTAAACCACAGAAAAAATGATCTTTGGCATATTTTAGAGACTGTTTCTAATAAGTCATCACTGAAATGAATCATCTGTATCATTGTATCACATGGGCTTTTAATAAGTTTCTAATATAACAAGACTCTTATTCTAGAAATCTCAATTATGGCAGTCTGTTCTGTGCATACTCCACAGACCTACCATCATAGATGCCTTGGGGGAGGACAGTTTGTCTCCTTCAACGAGTCTATGACTGCAGGTCTTCTGTCAATACCACTAGGGCCCAGCACACAAGGTCCTGATGGTGGCCAGCATCTTGACACCATGTGTGTCATAATTGATAGCGATAATTCAATAAATGTGTGTGTATATATATATATATATATATATATATATATATATATATATATATATATATATCATTTGAACATATATATTGTGTGTATGTGTGTGTATACATAAATATATATAATTTTATTCATTTTTTTTTTTTTTTGCACTCTGAGGATAATAAGAGTGAACCTTTTGGCATTTGTTTTGGTTTGCTTAAATAAAAATGATTTCCTGCTCCTCTACATAATGTACTGTACTAGCATATGGAGCTACTAAAACTACAAACTGAGCAGAAAGTGTACACTGCATCCATGCTTCTTTGCATAGTTTCTGTGACATTCTATGCTAGGATGCTATGGAAACTCTGTATTGAGCAGCTAAAAGCATTGCTGCTTATGACCGGGCAGCACACAATGTATGCCTCACTGTTCTGGAAGAACTAGATCTTTGTCTTTGGCAGGAGTCTGAGCTACTGTTTAAATTCAACCAATGCAAATGACAACTCAAAATAACAAAGTCTATCTTTTTCGCAATGGAGGAATGCAAAATTTTTTGGGCTGCAGCTGCTATTTTAAGTTATTGCATTTATTTTGGGGTCTTATCTAAAATAGGGGTCTGGTTTTCCATCGACATATTTATATAATTTGATGTAAATAGTTTTATGAAGTTTTCTAAAACATTACCATGATAACATCTTTACCATTGATGTCCATCTTGGACAATCACCTGACCAATGCCCCAAGTGAGAAAACCTTTACTAAAACTAGTTGGGTACCTATTGTGTATTGCTTTAGGGTACATTCACATATATTGTATGTGCTGCTCTTGATTTGATGCTGTTAAATTGATATGGAGTAAATAGTTGAACACTACATCAGATCAGCAAGAGATACAGTACACGTGAATGTACCCTTAGAGACTAAGACAATCCCAGAAGCACATGAGCCACCAGTCCCCATGGCTATGTCCCTGGAAAGGGGACTGTATGATTTGAGGTACATTAAATGACAGGCATCACACAGTGGTCGATAATGTAGAAGAAGTTGTGGTAAGATATAAATAATACTTCTAATCAACAGCTAAAATAGTGTTTAGCTAATGGATACAAAATGACTCAGAACCCCCTTCTAACTCTGTTTATCAGATTCAACTGGTATTTTTATGGTATTAAGTTATCCCATTAGCTCTGATTTTTACTCTCAGAGCAACCAGTGCAATGTCTCCTGGTACTTGGGTGATGAGGCTACAGTACCCTCCTAACACATCACTCCCGGAGGAAGCGGGGCGAAACGCGTTGGAGTGCTGAGGTGGGGGAACACCGGAGCAGACCGGACAACCGTTTTTTGGTTGGTACATTGATTTTCCTTTGATTGTGTCTAACTTAGTGCTTTGCTGATAGCTGCCCAGCGCACATAGCACATATTGGTTGTAGTTACCTGGCTACCATCAAGGGCTTAATATACATGCACAGGCACCTTATATGTGATGCAGAGTATACGGCACACATTGTGAGCTGATTGGCTACTTAGCACATTATGTGGCATTACATATGAATTGCATGCACATTAGCACTTTTTCAGTGTAATATATATATATATATATATATATATATATATATATATATATATATTGCATCCACTATTGTTAGTTCTTGTCTGTCTCTGTATTATCCTTTCTACAATTGTCTTTGCATTGCTGTATGGTGTTCCCCCACCGCTTGTTTTTTAACTTGTCCATGTGTGTATATGTTTTTTAGGGGGGGGGGGGGTCTTTCTTGCTGTTTATTATTTATATATTTAATAAAATTGAGGAATAATTTTCAATAATTTGTGTCTGGACATTATTTTTTAATTGAGGGGTATTTTGTAGGTTATACATCATTCTAGGACTAGTTTTAAAGCAAGAATGAAACCTGCCATGATAGCCTTATCTTAGACATTGAAAACTGATCTCATTAATGAGAAGCATATAGTAAATTAAAGCAAAGTTCTATAGCTCAACGGGAGTACTAGAGGATCTTTTAGACCCAGGCCCTGACAAAATAATGGCGTTAAAGATCCAGCAGAAGAGAATCTCATTTGGAGATGACTCTGGATGCAACTACTGGAGCTTATTGAATATATGTCATGTGTGCACTATGATAACAAAGTATATGATACAATTAAATGTTGATGTCTTCTGTAGATGAAAGTTGGACCCCCAGAATTGTCAACCGTAGAAGGACCCAAGGAACCATAGACCAATCACGGCTGAAAGAGGTGGTAGTAAAGTGGGTCATTCTAGTCAAATGGGTGAAAAGAAATAGAGATATATAAAGTTTTCAAAATAAAATAAAACCTTTAGATAATCCTGTCAACCAAAAATCCTTTTGTCCATAAGAGACACTTGCATGAAATTAAAGGGGTACTCCACTGGAAAACATTTTTTTTTTAAATCAACTGGTGCCAGAAAGTTAAACAGATTTGTAAATTACTTCCATTAAAAAGTATTAATCCTTGCAGTACTTATCAGCTGCTGAATGATCCAAAGGAAGTTATTTTCTTTTAGAATTTCCTTTCTGCCTGACCACAGGGCTCTCTGCTGACACCATGTTGTCTATTTTAGGAACTGTCCAGAGTAGAATAGGTTTGCTATGAAGATTTGCTCCTACTCTGGACAGTTCCTGAAATGGACAGAGGTGACAGCAGAGAGCACTGTGGTGGAAAGGAAATTCAAAAAGAAAAGAACTTCCTGTGGATCATATAGCAGCTGATACTTACTGGAAGGATCAAGATTTTTTAATAAAAGTAATTTACAAATCTGTTTGACTTTATGGCACCAGTTGATTAAAAAAATGCATGTTTTTCAGTGGAGTACCCCCTTAATCAAGTCTCTCGCTCTCTCTGTCTCTCTCTTTCTCGCTCTTTCTCTATTTTATTATACCTTAAGAAATTAATATCAACATTCATTAATTTTATGTTAAATAGGTATTACAAATTTCCTCTGTTGTAGAAAAGGTCCTACAGGAAATGGATATGTTAATGAACTATTCCAGCCTCATAACTGCTTTGCATATACAACATTTTATTTCAAAGGAAAGGATTCCCCACCTTGCATTGTTGTACATGGTAGAAGATCAATGTTGTTAATCCATAAATTAGTGAAGCCTTTTAACCTGGTTTACTGGGCTTGGTGACCTTCAATAATGCAAAATGATGATCATCACAATGTGAATTTGCTGAACAGACCACTGAGACCCCCCCATGTTCTCCAAAAATCACCGCAATTCTGATGGGAAAATTGTGGCGATTTCGGGTCATTCAGATCTTCAGTGACTCGATGACCTGGAAGGGAAGGGTGATCGGTGGTGTAATACACACCACCAA
The DNA here is from genome assembly GCF_029499605.1 of Hyla sarda. NCBI lineage: Eukaryota > Metazoa > Chordata > Amphibia > Anura > Hylidae > Hyla > Hyla sarda. The sequence continues at coordinate 82,407,729 of NC_079192.1, forward strand.
TCACCCTCCCTACCTAGGTGGGAGGTGGCGGTGATACCACCTACAGGAGCGCTGTTATTGGTCGGACTGAATGCCGTGGGAAAGTTAATGCCCCCCTTTCTCTGCTCTGCCCACCCACGGAAGTCAGCAGAGAACCCCCTTGTGCCATCTGTGCCCATCTGGGCACTATGAGTGCCATCCGGCACTTGTTAATACAGGGACAGTCATCAAATAGTTAGCAAAAGGTAGGTGGTAAAAAAAAAAGTGTAAAAAAAAGGACAAAATGGAGGTCCATATGCTGACCATAATTCATGGTAACGGCAGAATCCCTGAACCAGTGTGAGGTACTGCAACATCGGTCGTCAAGCTTGATTGTATCATGAAATACAATCAGTATATGGGGGGAGTTAATCTCTCTGATCAAGTCCTCAAGGCATATAACGCCAAGCGGAAAACCCTGGCATGGTACAAAAAAGTTGCCGTCTACATGGTCCAGGTTGCCATGTAAAATTATTTTGTACTGTCCCAGTACACTGGCAACACGGGGACATACCTTCAGTTCCAAGAGGAAGTCCTCAAGGCTCTGATCTTTGGCGACAAGAAAAGAGCAGGCCGGAGTTCCCTTGGAACTGGAACTGTAGGTGCCAGGATCATGAAGGTCAGGTCCCCCACGCTGGAAAGAAGGGACAATCCCAGAAAAAATGCAGAGTGTGTCACAGGAGGGGTATAGGGAAGGACACCACCACTCAGTGTGACACATGCCCCAATCATCTGGGCCTCTGCATTAAAGACTGCTTCAGGGAGTACCACACTTCCAATGAGGACTAAATTTATAATCCTCTTACCTCATTTTCATTTCCCGTAATTTGACCCCAATGTACCTGTCCACAGTACATGGTCATTTTACACCCATAAACCACAAAATTGCCCCCCCCCCCCCCCCCAAAAAAAAAAAAAAAAAAAAAAAAACCTTCACAAAATAACCCTGATAAGACCTTTTGGGGTATTTTGTTTCCAAAAATGGGTCATGGGTCACCGAGTCACTTGCATTGGGGCTCAAATGCGTAGTGCTCTCTCCCCACCTGAGCAGCTTTTGTGAGCCATGTTGTGCACCTGTAGAGCCGTTTACATCCATATAAGAGGTATGTCCATACTCCTAGAGAATATGAAACATTTGGGGAAAAAATAGCAAGTGCATGGAGAACACCTCTACCAACCTTTATTTATACAGGATATCATCCCTCTGTATTTATTTATATATTGTGTACTGTGCACTGTACTGCATCTCTGCAATTTTATAAGAAGTATAATAAAAGCTAAGTTTTATTGTTTTGTTTAAAAAGGTTTCCAGAGTAAAAGTTTTTTGGCAACTCCGGTGGAAAACAATTCATTTAAGTTATTCAAATTTGTAATTTACTTCTATTAAAAAATCTTAGTCCTTCCAAGACTTATAATCTGTTGTATACTACAGAGGAAGTTGTGTAGTTCTTTCCAGTCTGACCACAGTCTCTCTGCTGACACCTCTGTCTGTGTCAGGAACTGTCCAGAGCAGGAGAAATTTGCTATGGGGATTTGCTCCCATTCTGGACATCTCCTGACATGGACAGAGGAAGCGGCAGAGAGCACTGTGGTCAGACTAGAAAGAACTTCACAAATTTTTCTGTAGTATACAGCAGCTGATAAGTACTGGAAGGCTTTTAAAAAAAATTATAAAGGTAATTTGCAAATCTGTTTTACTCTCTTTGCACCGATGTACCCCTTTAAATGTTAAATCTGAGCTGCTGCAGAACCCATTTTTGGAGAGTATGGAGGTGCTTGCTGGACATGATTGAGGTATAACATTTTTTTTTTGCAACAACTAAATCATGAAATATGGTACCTAACTGTATTATACATACCACAACTGCTAAAGACTAAATAACCACATGCAGATGTTGCCCATGATCTGATTCACAACTAGGATCTTAGTAATGCAAGACAATTTTTTTTAAAACATTTCCATACCAAAAACATAAGGAGATTTATCATTCTTTTCAAACATATGGCTTTTATATTACAATTGTTTTTTACTTACTTTTGCTTACATGCGGCCTATTTTTCAAATAGTCACACGACCTTGATAAATAAATCACACGTAAGCAAAACCCGGGAAACCCGCTTACAAAAGCATTTTTTAAAGCAGAAAAGTTTTCTCTTATGTTAATAGCCGAAGTCCTTTATCTACCCTTTCTTACCAGTAGAGTTGCTAGAGAGTGACGGGAGAGGGGGCGTACTGCATCGGGTGACACCCTGACTGGCCTGCCTGGCACTAAATAGCTGCACTCCAACTATCCTGCAACAACCCATCCACCCTCCTCAGAAATTAAAAAATATTAAAAACATACTATGCCGCACCATGAATATTCGTACTCTGGAGGCTTTTTTGTTAATTTTGAGCCCGCATTTTGTGACGTTGTTGGGTGACTCCGGTCTTGCATCGCTGCACTGAGGCTGGAGCTTACGTCAGGAAGGAAGACAGCGCAGCACATCCAGGCACATGAAGAATAGTGAAGCCAAAAAAAATTAATAACGGCTCGGTATGTTACCGACTCCAAAATGTGCATGAAGCTGTATTACTATGGATGTTGATTTTTTTTAAGGAAAAATGTTAGTGCCATATATGGGTTATTTACGTAGTCTGTAAAAATTCTTACAAAACTATTTTGTGCCTTATTCTATTTTAACACAACATTAACTTTAAAATTTAGTGAGTACGCCAGCATGTACATGTCCTAAAATTAACAAGGTGTGCAGTGTGTATTTTCAACCTTAAAATTAATAGTTATTAGCTATATAATTATTTTTTTCTATATTAACAATAACATTAATGTAGTAGCTTTGTTTCATGATGCAGAACAAGATCAGTGTTAAAGTGGGTGTTGATGTCCTTTTCTGCAAACATATGCAGAGAGAGAGAGAGAGAGAGAGAGAGAGAGAGAGAGAGAGAGAGAGAGAGAGAGAGAGAGAGAGAGAGAGAGAGAGAGAGAGAGAGAGAGAGAGAGAGAGAGAGAGAGAGAGAGAGAGAGAGAGAGAGAGAGAGAGAGAGAGAGAGAGAGAGAGAGAGAGAGATAATAAAGCAAAGTAGGGATGAATGGGGAGGAGAAAGGAAACAAAAATAGTTGTGTGTGTCCAGTAAATGACAGACTGCACAATCAAATATCTGAGCAGTGACTAAAGCTGGGGAATGAGGAGTTATGTGGACATGTGCTTGTAGCCATCTTGGATTGTTCAGTTCCTGCAGAGCAAGCAAAGAGAGAGGACACAGAGGTAAAGCATGAGAGAGGCCCTGGTTCATAGAGAGGAATCTGATAGCAGGTTAAACAAGATCTAGTTCTTGTAGCAGAAAATTTTGTGTTAACAGTGAAGAGGACTTAAAGCTGGACTGACTTGATTTACAGCCTATGTAGGGGTAAGCTTGAAACCCTTCTTCCCTGTCCCACAAAACTGCACCCTGATCTCACATGCCAATAAAAATTACTTGAGATCCATTTGCGGACATTTTAAGAATTTCAGTGTGGTAAGCTTGTGGGGATGTAGGGTGATAATGGCAAACAGTCTATACAGAAGAGTAGTCTGTAAGTTCCTCACAGTTGGTTGGGACCTTGAAGTATATACGCTCTGAGTCTGGAATTACGCTGTTCCGCTGGATTTAGGGGAATTATTTAGGTCCAGCAGTCACGCAGGATTAACAGGGTTTAGATTTGATAGACTCACGTTTAGTAAGCTGCTGAATTGGTAGGCTTCAGGCCTAGTTTTGTCTTGTAGGTTTGCATGGATCGCCTCTCTCTTTGCTAGTCCGGAACCCAAGAGAGGGATGATTGGTTAACAGCTCCCTTATATGGAGAGGGGCAGGCTTAGAGTTTATTGGTTCCCACCAGCTGTCAGTCCTTTCACAAAGCATTATGGTACATCATGTGACCACATCACGTGCCCTGGAAGGTCCTTAAGCTTAACTTAACATTAGACTTATTAGTCATGTGACCTAAGGTCCTGGAAGTACTAAACATATAATAAAATACATGCAATTTATATGCATCAAACACAATAAAATTAAAGAAGGAAGAGGTGACTAGGTGTTATCCCACCAGGAGGATCCTACCAGTACATAGGAACTCTGACTTTGGGGACTTACCACACAAGGTATGGTACAAGGTATGGTACAAGGTACGGTACAGGGACAGCACATCAGCCTACTCCAAGTAATACTGTGAATCCTTTGTTGGGGCCCATCTATTTAATGTGTGCCAATTGAAGGTACCCAATGGCCTTTTGTGGGTGGTTAAGACTTATATATACATTGCATTTGTCTGATTTCATGCTATGCCATACTATACCTTACTGATTGTTATGTTATGCGTAGTTGTTTTCCTTTATGCAATACAAAGTATTAAGTTAGCTTTGTGTTAGTCTCATTATTTTCTTACAGATGTTTCCAACTAGACCGCACATCCATACCCCGGATGATCTGGTGGGTGGAGGCATTGTTGCAGATGTGTACTCTAGTAAGTGAAGGCTCGGTATCAGCCTGCTGAACACAGAGAGGTAACAAGTGTAAAGGACCACAGGGATATAGGTGGACACCCCAAAACTCTGATATATAACTATAAGTAGACACTTTTGTGGTCTTTATCAGATTGGAAATAGTACATTTGTTTGCCTGCTTACAGAACGCAGCATATATTACATGCATGATTTAAAAAAAAAAAAAAAAAAAATATATATATATATATATATATATATATTTATTTTTTTTTCATTTGCAGGCATCTACAAGTATATGAGTTTAGAATTATAATAAAAGATAGAGATAGATGGATATAGAAGAGAACTATGTACATGGAAAGAAACTGGAAGACATGGTGTAGCCCTTAGGTGGTTTTCCCTGCACAATGAAAGATGGTCAAGCAGGTGTTCATATAGATAGAGGGCCTGGGATGTAGACATATATTCATATATGATGATTGGTTTCTAGCACATAAAGAAATAAAAAGCAAAGCCCTGAGGCAGATGAAAACATAGGAGAGATATGCTAGAAATAAATGGTGTACAAGGGGATTATCTATTTAGCATTGTTTGTGTTACCAGTTTTTATCAAAGAATAGCCACACTCTGAGAGAAGAAGAGAACAGGTCATAGCTTCCGCTTCAGAGAAAATAGATGTTTGTCCCGAAGCACTTAGCAAATGGAATCTTCTATCTGTATTACCTGTTCTTTGAACATAGGGAACGCAAGACAATCATGAGGCCTTTGCTCGTAGTAGAAGATATGGTCAATGCACTACTTATATTTGTAATAATATTTGTAATACAACATTTAATCTTATCAAAACACAGGTTTCCATCCATTAACCCTTCATTTCCAATCCTACATAATAAAAGAACTCATTTGGGGGGGGGGGGGGGGACCATCATGATGCCATAATTTAATTTTTAAGGAACCGATCTAAGAAATAACCATGACTCATAGGGTAATATACAAACTCTCTGTATCAAAAATCTGAAAACTTGTAGTAGTTCTATGCATGGGGAGTTTTTAGTTTTTATTCTTCTTGTTCTCAATGGGTATGGGCATTTTTAGAACTATTTACCACAATTTATCTGAAATAAAAAAAAGCAACTTTGAAAATAGTCAACACTATGAATATTGAACAGTTTTGTGTCTTCAGCTCCTTTACACACCAATGTGTATTTGTGGTTACAGTCTATTATTTAACCCTGTGTAAAGCCTGATGCTGTCGTCACATTTTACTGTGTTCCTTTTAATTTCTGCCATGCTGTTTGACTGTCTGTAAACAAGAAGATGACCACATTATACAGGATGCGTTTTGGCTGTGGCATTCCACTTCTGTCTCAGACAGAAGAGGAAGGCAACTGCCGAAATCCGTCCTGTTTGATTTGAAGGTTATGCAATAAAGCTCCTTATTCCTGAATATACTTGGTGAGTGCTAGTGCTTTATTTAAACTGTTTACAAATTGTGTCTAACAAACAAAATTTACCACAAGTGACTCCAATTGCGGTGTAGAAACAAGATGATTTAGATAAATTAGAGGAGCCAGAGCCTTATAGCAAAGGATCTGAATAATTTTCAATCTGAAACTTAAGTTTTACTTTTCAATAAATTAGCAAAGAGTTATAAAATTCTTTTTTCATATTATAAATGCAGCGTATATATGGGGGAATACAGAGGTGTGAAACAAAAAGGGGTTAAAGATAATATAGTCATAAAAATGAAATGGTTCAATAATGAAAATAAGCACAACACAGAATGTCTAAAATTAGCAATAAGTAATGGAATGTTGTAGAGCATTGTATTATATTGTACTAAACAACCTTTTCCTACACTTGTAAGTGTATACTTGTGTTTATATTGGCTAAATGCTGAATACAAACAAAGATATACAGATGCCTTGTTGGTGGTGGCTTAGTCCAATAAAACCCATCCTGTGACTGGAACTTTGCACATTGTCAAAATGCAGACTAGGGACAAAGTGCATAGTGATCAGTGTGACTAGAGTTGAGTGAAATTTTAAAAAGTTTTATTTGCAGAATTATTTCAAACAAAGTTTGGTTTGTGGTGAATAAGTTCTAAGCGAACCCACAATGCAATCATCCTCAAAATATATGTAAAACATTTTCTTATAGTTGTCACTGCCAGGGTCACCTAGAAATGATTTTGAATAGTTCTAAAGTGATTTTAAAGGGATTATCCAACATAAGAGGTATTTAGTAATTAAGTGTCAGACAGTAATGGACATGCTTACCAAGGATCTATGCTGTGTCCCCCCAGTTATGCTGCTAGCTTGTTTTTGGGAACTGGCTACTTCCTGTTTCTGTGGCCTCCCTCAGACTACAGTCTACAGGATTATTTGTTTCGAGGTGGAAGGTGACTTATTTCCCTGCCACACTTCGGTCACCCCACCCATTGCAGCACAGTACAACCTGACACACAAGCTGTGGATCTGCGTTATAATGAATGCACACACGTGAACTAACATCATTAGCAGGTTGGCTTCACACACAACAGACAAAGCAGCCAAACCCCCTTTCAGCACCTGACCTGTAATGTACTGTCTCGGGCTACACAGCAAGCTGGGAAAGGTCTGGGACAACACTTATTTTGTAGGCTGAAGAAAAAGACTTTCCAGGGAAAAGAAAGACAAAGAAATTTGATACTAGCCACCAAGCATAGATAAGTATATTAGTAACTAGACTAACTTTGCTGCTCATGTCTCACATTCAAAGAACCAAAAATCCTGAAATACCCTTTTAAGACCAAATCAATGTAAAAGTTATGGCTACATGTGATAACCCATGGTAACTTACAGCTTGTTTCAAAACACACAGAACAAGTGAATTTTGTATGCTTTTAACACCTTAAGGATTGAGGGTTTTTCAGTTTTTGCTCTTCAGTTTTTTCCTCCTTACCTTTAAAAAAATCATAATTCTCTAAATTTTGCACCTAAAAATCCATATGATGGCTTATTTTTTGTGCCACCCATTCTACTTTGTATTGACATCAGTCATTTTACCCAAAAATCTACGGCGAAACAGGAAAAAAAATAATTGTGCGACAAAATTGTGCTTCTGTTTCTACGCAGTAAAATTTTTTTGATAGAAATTATGCCTTATCTTTATTCTGTAGGTCCATATGATTAAAATGATACCCTACTGATATAGGTTTGCTTTTGTTGTACTTCTGTAAAAAATCATAACTACATGCACAAAAATGTATACGTTGAAAATTGTCATATTCTGACCCCTATTAACTATTTTTCAACATATGGGGCGGTATGAGGGCTCAATTTTTGCACTGTGATCTGAAGTTTTTAGTGGTATCATTTTTGTATTGATCGGACTTTCTAATAGCTTTTTATTCATTGTTTCATGATGTAAAAAGTGACCAAAAATACGCTATTTTGGACTTTTAAATTTTTTTTGCACGCACGCCATCGACCTTGCGGTTTAATTAACAATACATTTTTATAATTCAGACATTTTCACAAGCGAGATACCACATATGTTTATTTTTATTTACACTGTTTTTTTTAATGGGACAAATGTGGGTGATTCAAACTTTTATTAGGGAAGATGTTCAATGATCTTAATTAACTTTTTTTCCACTTTTTTTTTTTTACAGTGTTATAGCTCCCTTTAGTGGCTATAAAACTGCACTAACTGATCTTTTACATCATTCTTTGTTAACACTGAGCAGTCATTTGGCGATCGGCAATGCAGAAGGAACGTAAGGACCCTCCTTGTGTCTGCCAGCTGTTCAGAACGCCGCAATTTTGCTGCAGCAGTCCCGAACAGCTTGCTGAGCTATTCGGGAGCAGTTTACTTTCACTTTAGATGCAGCAATCAACTTTGAATGCCATGCCTAAAGGGTTAATAGCGTGCGGCACCGCAATTAGTGACGTGCGCTATTAGCCACGGGTCCCGGCCATTGTTAGAGGCCAGACCCGACCTGCTATGATGCGGGGCCAGCCCCAACTTATAGAAAGGAAGCGGACTCAGGGCATACATTTACACTCTGCATCCTTAAGTGGTTAAACAGTAAAATAGGTATCTCTTTTTGTTTGCAGATACCTCCCAGTGTTAAAATGCACACAGAGATGTGCAATGGCTTTTTCCAAGCATTCCAAAAATATTCCCTTTTAGGAACTGAGCAAGATTGGTGTTCCAAAATAGTAAAGAAGAAATAGTTTTTATAAACATTGAAAAGTTGAAAAAATTATCAAAAATTTTTCCTTTTTGGTGGGTTGCAACAGGACTAGTGACATTGTCTCAAAATAGTTAAAAAGAAATAAGGGTTTGTAAACATTGAAAGTTTAAAACCCTCCTGCTCTAAACATGTAACCTCTTCACCTAAACATGTCACCTAAAGTTGTCGCTTTAAACCACTCTCCGTGCCTACTTGCCCATCCGCCCTAAATGACAGATCAACAACTTGGAGCCGTTTCCATCCTTGCGCTAAAGTGTGTTGGCCTCGAAGTCAACAAAACAAACAGAACTGTATAAAGTCGGGAAACAAGTCACGAACATAACAGAACCAACAAACAGATATATAAATACGAACAAGGCCGGATATAGCATACTAACATACAATTCAGAAACCAGAATCAAGATTAACGGTAGATATGATAATATGAACAAGACTAGATATGGGGATAAATATAGAGCACCACAAAACCAGGAGATGCAGGGGATGAACAGTTTAACTAAATGTCAGAACACTAAATTGGTCAGGAAATCAAGAGCACTGTTCACACTGGACTCAGAAAAAGGGACACACTAGACACTCCACTCCAAGCATGGAGGGACATCAATATCAAAGCCAAATAGGCTCCTAGCCAGCAGGCATTCTCCACTGAGTGATAAGGATACTTGCCTAGGAGGAAACAAAATTCCTAAATACAAGCAAACATGGGTACAGGCACTAGACTCCCTTATTCCGAGACAGAATATCCCAAGGCACAGAACAGGATTTTATCCTCAGAGTTGCAGGATAAAACAAAGTCAAAACAGGACTGACATAATGCACAGTGTGAATACAGAGCAAACACAAATCAAATGCAGATTGAATACAAGAAAACTAAAACCCGACCAATGTACTTAAAAAAAAAAACAGGCTAAAATCTATATATCAAACAGGACAGATAACTATGGCTAAAACTCAGGATATGTGCACAGACAGACATAATCATCAAGCCAACATGGCCAGAATACAGGTCTAATCACCAGCCCAGAACAGCACCTAAAGAGGTATTTTATATCCTCCCAGTGCTGAAGCCAAGAAGGTTAACTCTTCCCAGGCCAGGGAGAATTAACCCAGAAGCTATTCAGACATAAACAATGTCTGGACAGGACCCAAAGCAGAAAATACAAAATAAAGATGAACGGACATTACACATATTATTTGAATACATTACATACTGAACTTTGCATAAACTATGTGACTGCTGTGCTCCATTTCCTTACTGTTTGCCTATAAGGAACAGCGGAAGTTGGACATGCTTGCTGTGGCTTCATTCAGCTCTATCCATAACAGTACTAAGCTATCTTTAGGTGATGGTTTCAATCATGGTCATGTAAAATGGGGGGCATGAGATCCCCCATTCTCTTTATCTTGCTCAGAATGCCATGATCAGACACTTATCACATATCTTACTGATTGTCTTTTATAAGAAAACTCTCTTAAACACTTCTTGTGTGCGATTCCCTCATCTCTTATGTCCCCATGGTCTTGTTTTCTGCTTATGTTGCTTGTCCCTCTATGCTACCAAAGAAGAGAGAGAGAGAGAGAACAGTACCTAGAACTGTTGCGGTTGAGTTCATCTTCCAAGCAGGCAATGGCCCTCATTTACTATTGCAAACCCGACATGTTTTGTGGGGTTGTGCGCCAGATTCTGTTGCATTGCGCCAGAAATTCTGTCTGCGCCAGATTTTGCTCGAGAATTGAAAAAAAAAAAACTGAAAGGGTCGTGGCTGCTGGGGAAAGGGGCATGGTCTCTGAAAAAGGGCGTGTTCCCGACAAAAACACAACATATTTACTAAGGTTTCCACATAAAATGTGGTGGATTTGAGCTGAGGAAAACCAGACAAATAAGAGCATGTGTATAAAAAAAAGCAAAGTGTAGCGAAAGTGGAAAATGTAGGGAAAATATTGTGGAAAATAAATTGTAAGGAATTAAAACCCACAAAGAAACCTACACTCCATTCTTAGTAAATAAGGGCCAATGAGCGGGACATCAACATTGTCATGGCAATGGTGACCTACAAGCACTGTACAGCACTGTATTCATATGCTGATGAGGACCTGATGAAGAGATTGATCTGGCTCGAAACAAGTTGTCCATTTTCTGCAATAAACTAATGAAATCTTCAAGAATATCTTGTTTGGCAATCTTCTCCTATTTTAGCCTACTGTTAATACTATGACACTTCCCCTGATATATAAAGGAGGAGATATATCAGGAAACCAATAGTCATGTATCCCTACCCCTTAATTCCCTGGTTGAACTTGATGGACATATGTCTTTTTTTGACCGTACTGACTATGTAACTATGTAACTATGTAAATGTGACATTGGGCCAGGGGGCTGATGTAAATAATCTGTATATCAATCTGGTGCTGTGTGGGCACTGTTTTACTCTTCACCTGCAGAGCAGACTATCACTGGCAGTAACATTTTTTACTGTATATAGGTGTTGACTGAACACGTGAATTCTAAAAAGTACTTAAATAATTCTGTTTATAAAAAAACACATTGACAGAAGTTAACTAGGTGAGGTAAAAAGGATAAGTGTGTGTATTTTTATTCAATGTTTAATAGGATGTGATTATTCTTCTGTATTAGAGCTGTCAATCAGCCATCAATTACCAGCTTTCCAAGGACAACAAGACCCACTTGACACACGGCTTAGTGCTTGTCGGCGGCAGTCACTGAAGCACCGTTTTAGAACTGATTAAGCTTTCTGTGTTTCATTAGCTGCTAATTCAAAAATGATTTTACTTTGCTTTTAACTCTCTGGGCAAAGGAAATTGCAGAGGGATCAGTTGTGGTTTCTGCATTATGCAAACTAGAGGAAATCTCATTTATACTGTGCACTATGCCAAAGCTAAACTATTCAAGAAACAGTAAAACCTCATCTACTTTACCACCGACGGTTTAGTATAAATGGTATAGGTAACTACCAAGATTCTCTTACACACCAAACATATAGCAGGATTATGGAACATTTTCCCCAGAGGCCTCCACAACGTGGGTTAAAGTCTATTACAGAGTATATATACAAAGCACAGGCAACGGTAACCTTGATGACAAAAAAAGGCAATCTTAGTTTAAACATTTAGTACATGTGCTCTATCACACTGCCTCTTTGCACTCTACCTGACTAATCTGTTGGAGGTCTGCTAGTATTTATTCCTTATTAAAAAGTTGTAGCAAATTTGTTCTTGAAGACATCATGTATGAAAAAAAGTTATCTGCCAATGCAATGCCCATAAAGCACTCTGTGGTGCCACAGGGTGGTGTTAGTGGAAATATCTGATCACTTTGTGACGCCAGGGCACTGTTATCCTATACATGGTGCAATGTTGGAGACAGCTTCTCCTGGGCCAGACATGGGGAGTATAGAGAGAGAGAGTAGTGTAACTCCTTGGGAGCCCTGTTGCCTTGCTGGAACTTGTGGTGCATACACCAAACTGATTAATACTGACTTGTGAGACGGAAAGAGGAATCCTGATAGGTAAGGTCCTGTCAAGGTACAGAAGCCTTCTCTGCAGGGGGATGAACTTCCACAGTGCGACTAATTCTTGCAGGATGACCAGTTGAGATTTGATTTAAGCTAGGCCTCTCTTTAGAGCACACAGCACACACACCTGAACCACACTGTGGCTCAGCTTACACAAGACTATACAATCCTCCCCCCACTACACTATATAGGGGAGACTTTAGGGGTTCCCATTGGCAGGCAGGGTAACATGGGGTTCATTGCTCTCATTTAAGGGTACAGTAACACATAAAAACATGTGTAGTACACGAGAGAAAGTCCAGCTCACTCCCCAAGCCTGCAGCGCCCGGACTGGCGTGGGCTACGCCTGGATACTATGCAGACAAGAAGGAATGGTCCAGCGCAGGTAGGTCAGGAACGTAAATCTTTATTGCAAAATATAATGCAGGCACATGATGAACATGGACACAGGTGACGCGTTTCGGCCCTCCAAACGGGGCTTAGACTAAGGCCCGTTTGCAGGGCCAAAACGTGTCACCTGTGTCCATGTTCATCATGTGCCTGCATTTGATTTAGCAATAAAGCTTTACGTTCCTGACCTACCTGCCCTGCACCATTCCTTCTTGTCTGCACAGAAAAACATATATACATATGACAATACTATAATTCAAAAAAATGTATTACTTATCAATAGAATGTAAACATAATGAATATGACTATGAGTCTCTAGGAGGCCCAACACCTTGTGCTGTCAAGCTGCCTGAGACAGTCCAAAGCCATAGGACAACTATTGGTGCTGGGACACCACCACTCACTGTTCAAAAAAGTTACACAAGGTTATATCCACTAGCTACAAAAATAGTTATAAGGTGGACATGGATGTGTGCTGATCCCCTTTCCTTCCTTCTTCTCATGCAGTGTAATCTAAGCCCTAAACTGCTGGATGATCAGGATGGCTCATATTCCCAAAATATACAATGGCTCATGCTCCCACAATTTGGCTGGAGATGTCTCTGGTATCAATATGTTTGCAGTAGTTTATTTAAGATGTAGGTTGCAATGTGGGGACTCCAAGGATTGTGCTTGTTTTTTCACCACATCCCACATATGCCTGATTGGATTGAGATCTGGAGATATTGGAGGCCAAGATAACACCTTTAATTCTATGTTATGTTCCTAATACTGTTCCTGGTGTCATTTCTTCTGTGGTTCTGTAGTTAAGTGCTTCACAAGCGTTCAGCCATTACATGATGTAAAAAGGAAACTTGAATCACCAGACTAGGCTACCTTCTTCACTTTAGTGGTGTACAAATGCACAAATGCAGCAAGCTTAGTGTTCTGGCACCTTTCTATCCTACCAATTTTATAGTACAGTAGGTCCTGTGTGGAATCGGGGCAAATGGGCTAGCCTTCATTCTTCACCAAACATCTATAAACCTTGGTTACTTGTGACTAGGGATGAGCAAATCGAATCTGACGAATCTGAATGCGTTGCGAATTTCAGGAAAAATTTGCTTTGCAATGAATCCGAATTTTGCCGCGATTCGATCGCACTAACCGCTTCATTAAACTCCATTTAGTGCGGGCCAGGCTCCAGGGCATCTAAGATGGTGGCTCCACAAATCAGGACATGGGGCAAGGAACTCTGGGAAGGTGGGAAGACGGGAAGGCAGGATGACCCTGAATAACATGCAGCATGCAGCCTATCAGCATGCAGCCTAATAGTAGCCAGCCAGTTAGGGTGAGCAGAGCACTAAAAGCGACAATCACCTGCTATTAGTGCCTAATACAGGTTGCGTGGTGGACGCAAATTACGTACATCTACGTGGTGTACCATTTTGTTCCTGTTAAAGTCTTAAGGGCCTAGTTACTGTGAAAGGCCAGCCAAAAGTACACACCTGCTGGTGTTTTAGACAAATACAATTTTTAGTGTAGTGAAGCATAATGTAATCACCTCATAAGTGCATACCATGTACATACAACTACGTGGTGGACCATTTTTTTCCTATTATAGACCTAAGGGCCTAGTTACTGTGAAAGTCCAGCCAAAAGTACACGCCTGCTGCAATTCTAGACAAATACTGTTTTAAGTGTAGTGGAGCGTATTGTACTCCACTCATAAGTGCATATCACGTACGTACATTTATGTAGTGTACCATTTTGTTCCTGTCAAAATCTTAAGGGCCTAGTAACTCTGAAAGGCCAGCCAAGAGTACACAACTGCTGCTGTTCTAGACAAATACTGTTTTAAGAGTAGTGGAGCTTATTTTCCTCCCCTCATATACGCACTAAGTATGTCAGTTAGAGAAGTGCCAGGACGTACACAGAGGAGTGTCAGAGGCCTGAATTCATCAGGCAGAGGTCACAACAGACTAGGGGCGAGTGGCAGCAGGAGTTGCAGTAAGAGGCCTGAGCTCCTGCTATCAGATAGCGGTCATGTCTCGACCAGCAACAGGTTAACTCGGTCAGCCACTTCATCACAAGTGACACCTAACACCTCCAATCAACAGTCGGTGGGTTCCACAGACACAACCCTCAGTTGGCATGGCCGGGGAGCAGTCCCTGTCCTCCAATTTCCTTTGTCCTATGCTGTTCCCTCCTCCATAGAAGTATCCTATGCTGTGGTTTTAGCTCCATTTTTTAGTAAGGGTGATCTACTAGAGGACAGACAGCAGCTACTGCTCAGCCAAGAAGTGGAGGAGACATCCCCCGCTTTCTTCACTAGGCGGGCAAATAGTGATGAGGAGAGTGGTGTGGTAGGTGGTGTTTGGAGCATTCAGTCCTCTGAAGCACACACTATTGAGGAACCTGAGGACATCAGTGACATGCAGACACAGCACGATGATGTTGATTGCACTTGGGAGCCTTGGGCTTCATCATCATCATCAGGAGAAGAGGGTGGCAGGTTGCCCGTGAGGCAGCTGTTTTGCCAGCAAGGTGGTAGCATGGTTGGGAGTCAGCATGGAGGCAGCAGTGGGAAGTCTGGAGCCAAACGTTCCCTGGGTAGACCACCTGCTTTGTGGCAGTCTACCTGCCCGGGAGGTAGTGAAACAGGGGTCCTTGGAGTCTGCGGCAATAGCAGTCAGTGAGTGCGGACTGCTGGGGGGGAAATCAGCTACTCTGCAGTGTGGCAGTTTTTCATCAAATATTCAGAGGATGTTAACATGGCCACTTGCAATTTAAAAAAATATCTTTAATCTTTTCAATTATTAGGCCCTATGGTCTCGTCAGGTTGCTGCAACCTCCAGGCTTGGTCATTCTGCCTCATCTTGATCACCTCATACTGGTGCCACCTCCAGGTTGTGTCATTGTGGCACCATGTGATCTCCTCATGCTGCTGGCACATTACATAAATATTTTTATGTTAATCTATTTAAAATCTTCAATTTTAACCCCTTAAAGACATGCACCATAAATGTATGGCACTGCTAAGAAGTACTTAGCGCACAGCGCCGTACATTTACTGTGCATCTTTCCTGGATCACCGCATCTCCGCATCCAGTGATCGGAACGGGATGACAATATGAACCCCCCCCATGTCGGCGATTTTGGCAAATCGCCAGTCAATTCAGACCTGCGATTTTCCGCTATTCTGGGTCAATCGGGTCTCTGGTGACCCGGAAAAAAAAAAGGGTGAACGGGGCTGTCCGAGGCAGCCCCATTCATCCATACCCAGCAGGAGTGAGGTGGCACGGATGCCGCCTTGCGATCACGTGACTGATCAGTTGGAACGACCGACCAATCACGGACCTTCTAGGCGGTGATCAGGATGGTGATCGGAGTGGACAGGAGCAGCAGGATCGGTCCCGGCGGCAGGATACAGCAGCGGCAAGATACAGCACGAGGTGAGGCCTGTTCACCTCCTACTGTTGCCTAGCAACAACACGCAGCATGCAAAGCCAAAGGGCATGCTGGGAGTTGTAGTTTTGCAATAGCTGGAGTTCCAACTACAACTCCCAGCATGCCCTTTGGTAGTCTGTGCTTGCTAGGGGTTGCAGTTTTACAACAGCTTGCGGCACATTTTTTCTATGAAAAAGTGTGCATTCACTGTTGCATGACTACAACTCCCAGCATGCACAGACTACAAAGGGGCATGCTGGGAGTTGTAGCAGTGTTCCTCCAGCTGTTGCAAAACTACAACTCTGCATGCCCTTTGACTGTCTATGCATGCTGATTATTGCAGTTTTGCAACAGCTGGAGACACATTGGTTGTGAAACACTGAGTTATATAACAAACGCTCAGAGTTTCGCAACCAATGTGCCTCCAGCTGTGGCATAACTACAACTCCCAGCATGTATGGTCTGTCAGTACATGCTGGGAGTTGTAGTTTTGCAACAGCTGGAGGTTGTACATGCGAATGTACAGGGTATAGCAAGTTTTCTGCTGCAAGTTTGAGATGCAGCAAATTTCCCACCATAGCTCAAACTCCCAGCTCAAACTCACTGTAAACCCAACCGCGTGAATGTACCCTAAAAACACTACACTACACTACATGTACACAAAATAAAAAGTAAAACACTACCTACAGATATATCCCTACACAGTCCCCCCCCCCCCCCCCAATAAAAAAAAATAAAAATCTTGTACGGCAGTGTTTCCAAAACAGAGCCTCCAGCCGTTGAAAAACAACAACTCCAGCATTGCCGGAGAGCCACTGACTGTCCAGGCATGCTGGGAGTTTTGCAACAGCTGGAGACACCCTGTTTGGGAAACACTGCCGTGGGGTATTTTTGTGGCGGATTCAAATCCCCAATTTAGGCCTCCAATGCGCATGGCGCTCACACACTTCGGAGCCCTATCGTATTTCAAGGAAACAGTTTAGGGCCACATGGGGTATCTCCTTACTCGGGAGAAATTGCGTTACAAATTTTGGGGGTCTTTTTATCTTTTACCCCTTATAAAAAGGTAAAGTTGGGGTCTACACCAGCATGTTTAGTGTAAAAAAAAATTATTTTACACTAACATGCTGGTGTTGCCCCATACTTTTAATTTTCACAAGCGCTAAAAGGAAAAAAAAGACCCCCAAAATTTGTAACGCAATTTCTCCTGAGTACGGAAATACCCCATATGTGGGCGTAAAATGTTCTGCGGATGCATAACAAGGCTCCGGAGTGAGAGCGCACTATGTACATTTGAGGTCTAAATTGGTGATTTGCACAGGAGTAGCTGATCTTACAGCTGCTCTGACATCAACGCAATACAATAAATATCCACATGTGACACCATTTTGGAAACTGCACCCCTCACGGAATGTAACAAGGGTATAGTGAGCCTTAACACCCCACAGGTGTTTGAAAAATTTTCATTTAAGTTGGATGTGAAAATTAAAAAAATAATTTTTTTCACTAAAATGCTGGTGTTACCCAACATTTTTCATTTTCACAAGGGAGAATAGGAAAAAAGTCCCTCAAAATTTGTAACCCCATCTTTTCTGAGTAAGAACATACCCCATATGTGGATGTAAAGTGCTCAGCGGGCGAACTACAATGCTCAGAAGAGAAGGAATGCCATTGGGATTGCCATTGTGTTTTCAAAGCCCACATAGTTCCAGAACAGTGGACCCCCCCCCCACATGTGACCCCATTTTGGAAACTACACCCCTCACATAATGTAATAAGAGGTACAGTGAGCATTTACACCCCACAGGTGTCTGACATATTTTTGGAACAGTGGTCCGTGAAAATGAAAAATTTTATTTTTCATTTGCACAGCCCACTGTTCCAAAGATCTGTCAAACACCAGCGGGGTGTAAATGTTCACTGCATCCCTTATTAAATTCTGTGAGGGGTGTAGTTTCCAAAATGGGGTCACATGTGAGGGGGGGGGTCCAATGTTCTGCCACAATGGGGGGCTTTGTAAACGCTATTATTCCAACCAAATTATCTCACCAAATGCTCAATGGCGCTCCTTCTCTTCTGAGCATTGTAGTTCACCCGCAGAGCACTTTACATCCACACATGGGGTATTTCCATACTCATATATAGGGATTAGGTACACTACTGTGGTGGATGTAACAATGACATTGGCTGACCCTCAACACTGATGTTAAAATTGAGACATTAGCCAGTATATAGCCATTATATCCTTATATGAAGGACATACCTGAGCCCGCACACCAACGCCAAGGTTTCTCAAATGGCACGGGACCAAGCACTAACCTACCTGTGCCTGATAAACAAAACCAGGGGTCAGTGGGCAATTACAGCAGCATTAGGTTCGACCCACAGCTTGCTCCCAGTTACCTCCAGTGTTAACTGGGCACACATACAATGGGATGAGGGAGACAGGATATAAGCCCCACCCAAGTGGCTGAGTATGTATGCCAGCCTCACAGGTGAACCTGAATGCAGCCTAGAGTGGTAACAAAGGTGCATAAAATGTGGAGTTTCACATCTCCAAGTATAAGACTTAAATAACGAAAAAGAGAGATGGTCTCAACTAGCAGGCCGGAGGTGCTCAACCCCACATGCGGTTGTGCATATATACTGGGGAAGCAGATCCTACCCTTGTAGTCTGTTGCAAAGGGTGATTCCCAGCATAAAAATGCATACGGTGGGGGATGCCTGCAACAGACTACAAGTGCCACATTAACATCCTACACCAGATAAGTGGTGCAGATGTGTAACAATTAGAATAATAATATATAGGGATTAGGTACACTACTGTGGTGGATGTAACAATGACATTGGCTAACCCTCAACACTGATGTTAAAATTGAGACACTAGCCAGTATATCCTTATATGAAGGACATACCTGAGCCCGCACACCAACGCCAAGGTTTCTCAAATGGCATGGGTATTTTAATGTGGCACTTGTAGTCTGTTGCAGGCATCCCCCACCGTATGCATTTTTATGCTGGGGATCACCCTTAGCAACAGACTACAAGGGTAGGATCTGCTCCCTAAGTATATATACACAACCGCATGTGGGGTTCAGCACCTCCTGCCTGCCAGTTGAGACCATCTCTCTTTTTCGTTATTTAAGTATTTCCATACTCAGAAGAAATGGGGTTACACATTTTGGGAGGCTTTTTCTCCAATTACCCCTTGTGAAAATGAAAAACTTGGGGTAACATCGGCATTTTAGTGAAAAAAATCTAATTTTTTATTTTCCTGTCCAACTTTAGCAGAAATTTGTCAAACACCTGTGGGGTGCTAAGACTCATTGCCTCTTGTTACGTTTCTTGACGGTATAGTTTCCAAAATAGTATGCCATGTGTTTTTTTTTTCCGCTGTTCTGGCACCATATGGGCTTCCTAAATGCGGCATGCCCCCCAAAAACCATTTCAGCAAAATTTGCTTTCCAAAAGCCAAATGTGACTTCTTCTCTTGTGAGAATTGTAGTGCACCAGCAGTGCACTTGACGTCCACACATGGGGTATTTCTATACTCAAAAGAGATGGGGTTAAAAATTTTGGGTGGCATTTTCTCTTATAACCCCTTGCAAAAATGTAAAAATTGGGGGAAAACCAGCATTTTAGTGAAAAAAAAAAGAATTTACGCATCCGACTTTTACGAAAAGTCGTCAAACACCTGTGGGGTGTTAAGGCTCACTGGACCCCTTGTTACATTCCTTGAGGGGTGTAGTTTCCAAAATAGTATGCCATAATGTTTTTTTTTTTTGCTGTTCTGGCACCATAGGGGCTTCCTAAATGTGACATGCCCCCCAAAAACCATTTCAGAAAAACGTACTCTCCAAAATCCCATTGTCGCTTCTTCCCTTCTGAGTCTTGTAGTGCACCCACAGAGCACTTGAAATCCACCTATGAGGTATTTCCTTACTCAAGAGAAATTGGGTTACAAATTCTGGTGCTTTTTCTTATTTTACCCCTTGTAAAATTTCAAAAACTGGGTCTACAAGAACATGAGAGTGTGAAAAATGAAGATTTTGAATTTTCTCCTTCATTTTGCTGCTATTCCTATGAAACACCTAAAGGATTAACACACTTTCTGAATGTCATTTTGAATACTTTGGAGGGTGCAGTTTTTATAATGGGCCATTTTTGGGGTATTTCTAATATGAATTCCCCTCAAATCCACTTCAAAACTGAACTGGTCCCTGAAAAATTCAGATTTTGAAAATTTTTTGAAAAATTGGAAAATTTCTGCTGAACTTTGAAGCCCTCTGATGTCTTCCAAAAGTAAAAACATGTCAACTTTATGATGCAAATATAAAGTAGACATATTGAATATGTGAATCAATATATAATTTATTTGGAATATCCATTTTTCTTACAAGCAGAGAGTTTCAAAGTTAGAAAAATGCTAAATTTTCATGAAATTTTGGGATTTTCCACCAAGAAAGGATGCAAGTAATGACAAAAATTGACCACTGTGTTAAAGTAGAATATGTCACGAAAAACCAATCTCGGAAACAGAATAATCGGTAAAAGCATCCCAAAGTTATTAATGCATAAAGTGATAGTGGTCAGAATTGCAAAAAAGGGCTGCATCCTTAAGGTGAAAAAGGGCTCAGTCATTAAGGGGTTAAAATATATCTTTAATCTTTTCAATTGTGAGGCCTATGGTCTTGTCAGGCTGCTGCCACCTCCATGCTATGTTATTCGGCCACTATATGGTCTCCTCTTGCTGTCGCCAACTCCAGGCTGTGTCATTCAGCCACTATATGGTTTCCTCATGCTTCCACCACCTCATGGATTTGTCATTCAGCCATTATATGGTCTCCTCATGCTTCCGCCACCTCCAGGCTGTGTCATTCAGCCACTATATGGTTTCCTCTTGATGCTGCCAACTCTAGGCTGTGTCATTTTGCCAGATTATGGTCTCCTCATGCTGCTTCCACCTCCAGGCTGTGTAACTGTGGTCTCCTCATGCTGCTGGCACATTAAATAAAAACATCTTCAATTTCAATTGTGAGGCCCTATGATCTCTTCAGGCTGTTGCCACCTCCAGGCTTTGTCATTCAGCCACTATATGGTCTCCTCATGCTGCCGCCACTTCCACACTGTGTCATTCAGGCACTATATGATCTCCTCATACGGTCCATATCGCCCAATCAGCGCTTCGTCAGGCCTCGCGTCTGGGGCCTGACGAAGTGTTGATTGCGTGATATTGACCGTCGTCCAACCCTCTCCCCCTCCTACCTTGTTCCGTCCGCTCTCCCATGCATGTTTGTATGCCGCCAAGCTAATACAAAATGAAGAAGCTTGATGACCCCGATTGACCTGGTGAGTGCTCCATTTCTTTGTTGCTTATTGTGAATTATACATTTGGACTGTTTGATGTGAGCACCGAAAAGGTCGGCTTATAGAGAAGAGCATAGCGGACTAGTGGATAGCGAAGTAGCGGTGCCGGGTTACCTCTGTATATGATCGTAAAAAATAATAAAAATAAAGGCAGGGGGTGGTTTATCATGATGGGGGCAGTAAACTGGGAGGATTATAACATTTAAGAAGATCATGAGAGGTACTCTTTAAACTTATTTTTCCTGTTTCTAACACTGCTTCTAACTTCAAGAACTGACTGTTCACTTGCTGCCTAATATATCACACCACTTGCAGGCGCAATTGTCACCGGATAATCAGTGTTATACATTTTTTCAGTTTTTATTGTTATGACTGATCAGTGAATAATTCTGATAACTTCGCCTGCACGTCAACATTCTACAAATTCAACCCACACATGTCAGGGACATATTTACATGGCAAACTACTGGATATTCACTTTCCTATGAAAATAAAGAATGTTAATAGTTACTGTAAATGATACAAAATAATATCCAATCTTTCATCCTGACATGTGGGTTTGCAAGTAATAGTTGTGATTCAGAAAGAAATATCTCTGCAATACAAAGAATATTCCAGTCAGTTGCAAACGATTGTTATCAACTTTCTTGGTAAGAACTAATTATATATAAAACTTTCTTTTAAAGTATCCAGTCATTGTGATGGTGATTTCAGCTCATAAATGTGGAGTTAGTTTTAAATGTATATTATTATTTTTTTAGTGTCACCATCGATGCACCCTTCAAATTTTAAAATACCACAATTTTCTGTAAAAATAAAAAAAGTTAATCTCAACAAACCATTAACTTGTATGACCATCACTTGAACAGGAGTTAGAGTATGCATACTGGAATATATATATATATATATATATATATATATATATATATATTTATTTTTAATAGTAAGGATTTGATAAATGATGAATATTATAAAATTGTATTCGTTTTTGGTATATGAATGTTTTCTAAAGCCATATTACGCCTATAATAACTTTAGAGAAGGGTGCATGCTTAAAGAGGAATTCATTTTTTGACTGCTAATAAATATTAGCTATCCCACAGTTAATTTACATAAACCTACATATTTGAGTTATCCTTAAATAAAAACTCAAAAAGGACTCTATGCTATTTGACTTGTATAAGCAGTGTCCTGCTGGGTGAGTGCTGCCTTGTCTGTTGGTTGTTGGATGTGATTACAATGTAAAATGCACTCTGTGTGATACATTTGGTGTTGCTTTGTTATTGTCGTTACAGTAAAGGAGATAAATATTTGATCCTCTGCTTAAATGATCAGATTATAATTGTAATGGTTGTTATTTTTTTTTTTCGAACAGTGAGAAACAGAATAACAAGACGATCCAGAAAATATGCATTTCAAATAAGTAATGCATTGATTTGTATTTTACTCAGTGGAATATGTTTTTGATCCCATCAGTCAGCAAATATTTCTAGATACCAGGTGTCTTTTATACAAGTAATGAGCTGAGATTAGGAGCACTCTCTTAAAGGCACAGAAGCAATCAATCAGATCCGTCTGCTTAAGAAAGCACTTGTACAGGCCCTTCTGAAGTTTCCCAATAAACATCTGAATGATCTGGCAAAGTACGTCAATTCTACTGGTATTTTCCTGCTTGTTAACTTTCCCTCTGAGTTGTGCACTGTATATACTGGAACTATATCCGGTAAATTTTGGAGAGAAAAAAATAATAATCAGAGATGAGCGAATCGAATCGGACGAAGTCAAATTCATTTAGAATTTCATGAAAAATTTTATTCGGACCATATCCGAACTTTGACAAATTTCTTCATTATCGACACCTTTGCGATCGGCCTGTATAATGTATAGATGCGAGTGGCTTTCTCCTGCGCTTGCATCTCTGCAATAGATAGGACAATCGCAGCGTGTGTCAGGAGTGACACCTGCTGTGATCTGTCCTCAACTGCAGGTATTACTGTTCCCAACATGGAGCACACTCTGCTCCATGCTGGGAGCTGTAGTACCTGCATTAATAGACAGATCGCAGCGGCTGTCACTTCTGACATCCGATGCGATTGTCCAGTATAATGTATAGATGCGGGCGCCGCACTTCTCTGGTCCCAGTATGTAGTATGAGTATATACCGTATATATACCTATTAATCAAATTTCTCGCAGAGAGCTGAAACACACATACACATACAAAAGTGAAACACACATACACACACACTTTATTAAACACAATATCAAAATAAATTACTAATAAAAAAAATTTCAAAAATTAATTAGAAAAAATATATTATTTTTACATTTAAATGGCCCCTTTTTACATTTTTATTATTGTTGACTACATTTTTAGGTCCCTGCCAGCCCACATAAATTGATCCCTGTTGAAAAATTAACATTAACATTTATTTATTTTTTGACTGGCAGGGACCAGAAAATTCAGCGCTCAATATTAAAAATGAATGATTTTCATTTGTTTTTCCACTTTTCATTCTCATCACTTTACTTTTTTAGCCCCATTTATTCTATTTTATTTTTTTTCTGGCATGATGGTGCTTCCTTCTCTGCAGGATAGCTGCTGACTGGAACCGGGGGATATGTGGGCAATGATCATACAGCTCTGCCAGGAGAAGGTGGTGACTCTTTGTTCTATATCTGTTTTGCTTTGTTTTTATATTTTTTGTGTAGCTGAGGACAGTTGCTATTTGGTCCAATTTTTTCAAGTCAAAGCAAGTGTACTGATATGGAGACAGGAGATTAGTAAAGTAAAGTTAGGTACTGAGGATGCTAGCTACAGCTATATTGCCAGTCTAGCAGTATCCATTGGTAATGTAGCTACAGGTTGATTTTATGCTCTTCAACTGAATATTTGCTCTCTGTCATTGCCTGTAACTGGACAAATGCCTTTTAAAATATGACTACCGTATATACTCGAGTATAAGCCGACCCGAGTATAAGCCGAGACCCCTAATTTCAACCCAAAATCCCAGGAAAAGTTATTGACTCGAGTATAAGCCTAGGGTGGGAAATACCTCATCCCCCCCTGTCATCATCCAGACCCGTCATTAACATCCTCATCATCATCCCCGCCTGTCATCATCCCACACATCCCCCCTTCATCATCCCCTTATCATCCCACACATCCCCCCTTCATCATCCCCTTGTCATCATCCCACACATCCCCCCTTCATCATCCCCTTATCATCCCGCACATCCCCCCTTCATCATCCCCTTATCATCCCACACATCCCCCCTTCATCATCCCCTTGTAATCATCCCACACCCCCCCTTCATCATCCCCACCCCCCTTCATCATCCCCACACCCCCCCCCTTCATCATCCTCTTCTCATCATTCGCCCTCAGTGGTCTTCAGCCTGCGGACCTCCAGAGGTTTCAAAACTACAACTCCCAGCAAGCCCGGGCAGCCATCGGCTGTCCGGGCTTGCTGGGAGTTGTAGTTTTGAAACCTCCGGAGGTCCGCAGGTTGAAGACCACTGCGGCCTTCAACATCATCCAGCCCCCTCTCCCCCCCTTTAGTTCTGAGTACTCACCTCCGCTCGGCGCTGGTCCGGTCCTGCAGGGCTGTCCGGTGAGGAGGTGGTCCGGGCTGCTATCTTCACCGGGGGCGCCTCTTCTCCGCGCTTCCGGCCCGGAATAGAGGCGTTGCCTTAACAATGACGCAGAAGTACGTTGGCAATGAACGCACCTCTGCGTCGTTGTCACGGCAACGTGACTATTCTGAGGCCGGGCCCGAAGCGCTTAGAAGAGGCCCCCCGGGTGAAGATAGCAGCCCGGAACCACTATGCCACCGGACCACCTCCTCTCCGGACAGCCCTGCAGGACCGGACCAGCGCCGAGCGGAGGTGAGTACTCAGAACTAAAGGGGGTGAGAGGGGGCTGGATGATGTTGAAGGCCGCAGTGGTCTTCAACCTGCGGACCTCCGGAGGTTTCAAAACTACAACTCCCAGCAAGCCCGGACAGCCGATGGCTGCCCGGGCTTGCTGGGAGTTGTAGTTTTGAAACCTCTGGAGGTCCGCAGGTTGAAGACCACTGCGGGTGGGGGAGTTCACTCGAGTATAAGCCGAGGGGGGTGTTTTCAGCACGAAAAATCGTGCTGAAAAACTCGGCTTATACTCGAGTATATACGGTAGTTTATTTTTTATCTTTATAAAATTCAATAAAATATAAATGTAAAAAACGAAATAGATAAAAATATATATTTTTTTAAATATTTGTCTTTGAAGAAGCCATGGGCACCAATGTGGATACAATGCTATATAGGGTATATTTAGGTCGATTGCCACCCACAACCATGAGCTCCAGTTAGATTAACCCCTTGATGATGAGTGCTGTATATGTACATTTACGGCACTGCGTTCCTTGATCACTGAGTCTCCGGACACCGTGATCGGAACGGAATGACTGCTGATATCTATCAGAAGCCATCCTGGTATATGGCCCAGGGTGGTCCTGAGACCCCCCCTTGTCGGTGATCACCGTGATTCACCATGATCACCGCTTTTACGGGTTGATCGGGTCTCTTGTGACTCGATAGCCCGGACAATAGGGATGATTGGAGCTGTCAGAGAATGCCCCGATCTTCCTAAAGGATAGAAGCGAGGTGGCAGGGTGCCAACTCCTCCTATCCCCTGCGATTGGCTGGTCGGAACTGATCGGTGAATCGCAGGACAGGGGTGAGGGGTCAAAGTATGCGGCAGTGACAGTGGCAGTTTACGGCGGTAGACAATGGGGAGGACCGGTGGCAGTAGAATGCAGGAGGTAGCAGTGAAGATTTGGTAAGTGATCTTCACGGCTGCCTTTTAGTTTCACAACTACAACTCCCAGCATGCCCAGATAGTCAAAGGCTGTCTGGGCATGCTGGGAGTTGTAGTTTTGCAACAACTGGAGGGCTGCAGTTTGGAGACCACTGTATAGTGGTCTCCAAACTGCACTTCCAGATATTTCAAAACTACAACTCCCAGCATGCCAAGACTGTCCAGGCATGTTGAGCGTTGTAGTTCAGCAAAATCGGAACTTCCAGCATGCCCTTTGGCTCTCTGGGCATGCTGGGAGTTGTAGTTTTGCAACAACTGGAGGCACCCTGTTTGGGAAACATTGTCTGTTTCCTAACTCAGTGTTTCCCAACCTGTGTGCCTCCAGCTGTTGCATAACTACAACTCCCAGCATGCATTAACAGACCATGCATGCTGGGAGTTGTAGTTTCAACAGCTGGAAGGCACACTGGTGTGGAAACACTGCGGTAGTCTTACCTAACTTAGTGTTTCCCAACCAATGTGCCTCCAGCTGTTGCATAACTACAACACCCAGCATACACGGTCTGTCAGTGCATGCTGGGAGTTGTGGTTTTGCAACAGTTGAAGGTTAGCCCCCGCCCATGTGAATGTACAGGGTACAGTAACACAGGCGGGGGTTTACAGCAAATTTCCTGCTTTAAGTTTGAGCTGCAGCTCATACTCCCAGCGGAAAACTCGCTGTGAACCCCTGCCCATGTGAATGTACCCTAAAAACACTACATTACCCTACACTTACACAAAATAAAGGGTAAAACACTACATATACATACTGGCCAACAATAAAAAATTTAAATGTCTCATGCGGCAGTGTTTCCAAAACGGAGCCTCCAGCTGTTACAAAATAACTCCCAGTATTGCCGGACATCCATTGACTGTCCAGGCATGCTGGGAGTTTTGCAACAGCTGGAGGCACCCTGTTTAGGGAACATTGTGGTTTCTGTCCATAGGCAAATCCCTAATTTAGGCCTCAAATGTGCATGGCGCTCTCTCACTTCGGAGCCCTGTCGTATTTCAAGGCAACAGTTCGGGCCACATATGTGGTATTTCCATACTCAGGAGAAATTGCCTAACAAAATTTGGGGTGCTTTTTCTCCTTTTACCCCATATGAAAAAGTAAAGTTGGGGTCTACACCAGCATGTTAGTATAAAAAAATAAAAATTACCGTCGATCTGCGGCGATTCCGGGTCATCTGGGCAACCAATCCGAACCAATCACGGCAGTATGTGGAGGGGAGAAGTAGGTGCAGGAGCATGTTGCTCCGTTCTGCCCACCATTTCTGAGAGATCTGGTGTGCAGGACGGAGCCCCGTGCTGCCATCTCCCCCCCTCACAGTTAAAAAAGTGCCCCCTTGCCCCCTTTCTGTGGCCCCTTGGCACAGAAAGCAGTCAAGGACAGTTTAGATTAGGTAGAGACAGTTAGGAGTAAAAAAAAAAAAAGGATAGATAGATATTTTTTGGGCGTACCATCTGTAGGTGTCCGTGGGTCTGTAGCACCTTTAATTGCTTGACCCCAGCCCTACAGGGTCGCTGTGGTCTGCCCCTGCGTTTTTTGGGGGCGCAGACCTTTTTTTTTTTTTTTTGCTAAACGTGTGGCCGGGCCCTCTAAGCTATAAAAGAGCAGTCCACCAACATTAGCTAAAGCCCACCCGCCGCTGATCAGTCCTGTAGTACTTACTGTAGTGTTTTTTTGTGGTGAAGGTGCTTTTTCGTGCTTTTTTGTAGTCTTTTTTATGCACAGTGCACACCACTGATTAGGTAAACACTTTTTTTTGGCAAGGGCTTTTTTGTGCCAGATATATATATATATATATATATATATATATATATATATATATATATATATATTTTTTTTTTTATTTTTTTTTATTTTTTTTTATTTTTTTTTTTAAGTTTCTTTTATAAGTTTAGTTTTTAGTTTTATGTTATATTTTTGTTCTTAGGGCGGATTAGTAAGTTAGGTTAGGGCGGGTTAGGGAGGTAGTATCGCACCACACCACACACAGCACATACACAAATAAAGTTTTTCCCCCCACATATATACACTTCACCCCCCATTAGAGTAGGGAAATTGCCCGCAGGGCATTTTCAGTGGAGGAGACATATGCCTTATTTGCCTCCGACTCTGAAAGTGCCACAGAGGACGAGGAAGACACTACCTTCCTCATTTACTGATCCTCCTCATCATCTATTTCTGATGATGAGCCACCAAGGCGGTGGAGATGCCGCCAAGCGAGACTGCAAACCTCCTCTGCTCCTGACCCTGTGCCCCATGCTAGTATGAGTCCCCCTGGCGCTCATACTAGTCAAGCCCCCCAGCCAAGTTTGCTGGTGCACCATACCGGTGAACTTGTCTGGACTGAGCCAGCGGACCACGAGCCTGTGATTCCTGAGTTTGTTGGCAAAGGAATCAGGAATCAAAATTGACATCTTCGGGTTCACTGAAATGGACTATTTCAGTTTTTTTTTTCAGTGACCAGATGAACCTGTACGCTCAACAGTTCGTTGCTGCAAACCCGGGCTCATTTTTACCTAGACCCAATGGATGGTACGCCGTCAATGCAGCCAAAATGAGGACCTTTTAGGGCTTTGTGCTGCATATGGTCTAGTTAAAAAACCAATTGTCAGGCAATACTGAAGTGGGGACGTCCTCTACCAGACCCCACTCTACAGTATGGCCATAACACATCCCCGGTTCGAGGCCATTCAGAAATGTTTGCATTATGCTGATTATGCTCATCAAAGTTCATGGGAACGGCGAGGTACCGTGGGAACGGTCCTCAAGTCTGATTGTATTCTGGATGGGGAGAGTTGATCTCTCTGATCAAGTCCTCAAGCCATATGATGCCATGCACAAAACACAGACATGGTACAAAAAAGTTACGGTCTACTTTGGACAGGTTGCCATGTATAACTATTTTGTACTGTTCAAGCATGCTGGCAACACAAGGTCATTCTTGCAGTTTCAAGAGGAAGTTCTAAAGGCCCTCATCTTTGGTTACCATCAAGGAGCGGGTCAGAGCACCTCTGGAACTTCAGTTCCTGGGATCGTCCCCGGCCAACATTTTCCAGGTTCGGTCCCCCGCACTGGAAAGAAGGAATGATCGTGTGACATTTGCCCCGATCATCTGGGCCTCTGCATTAAATTAAATAAAAAATTGTAAAAAATAATTTAGTTTTAAAACATATAAAATAATTCCCTACAAGTTCGGGCACCCCTACTGCATCATTCCTGCATCTTTTTTTTTTTTTTTTTGTGGTACCCAACGAAATGACGCCTGCAATGCGTAAAAATTCGATTTCCACACCAAGGTAAAAACGTCAGAGAAAACATCAGAAAAAATGGCAAAATGCAGGAAAAAGCTGTGGCAGCTTTTCTGGCAGTTTTTGCTGGTGTTTTGGCTGGTGGAAAAAAAAAACCCTCAGTGGAATCCTAGCCATATAGTGATGTATTACACGCCTGAGAAAAGCCTATACTGGCCTCTGCACTGGTGGGGTTGAGAGAATTTTCGCTGTTAGTCCGATCATTAGTTGTTCTATTTAATGTCAACCTGTAGAAAAGAAAACTGTCAGTGAATAGAACAACCTATGACCGCTGCTGATAGAGTTAATGTGAATTGGGGGCAGCTGTCTGCTGTTTCAGCTCATGGGGCAGACAGATACACAGAGAGGCCGGCTGTATCCTCTATTCCATACATATATTATTCCTTCATAATGTATTATCATTTTGTTATATAACTTTTATCTATAATACACAGGGGTG
The DNA here is from genome assembly GCF_029499605.1 of Hyla sarda. NCBI lineage: Eukaryota > Metazoa > Chordata > Amphibia > Anura > Hylidae > Hyla > Hyla sarda. The sequence goes on from NC_079192.1 coordinate 82,437,787, forward strand.
CAGGTAGGCAAGGGAATAGAGAGGCGCGCGACATCTCTTCTTCCAAACAAAATTGTTCTGTCATTTTTAACTAGGACAGAGCTTCATATATTCCACACTGAAGAGGGATTGGCTGATAAAGTCACATGCTCTATTCTGACCAATCTAAAAATACTTTCCCATAACTGTCAATCTTAATAAGCAATTAGAATGTTTCTGTGTAGTTGAACAGAGAATATTGCAAATGAATATGAAGATTTACAGTTAGGGGAAAGTATCTGTCAATTAGCCAAATATATAAATTTCTGCTAGTGTTCAAAATGGCAGAACAATTTGCTATAGAAAAAGGAATGCCTCTGACCTCTCCATGCTTTTTTTTTCTTCTTCTACCGTGCGTGCAGCCGCCCCCAAATTATAGGTCTCCTGTGCAACATAGACAAAAATATAATACAATCATATTAAAACTATATATATATCCACCGCATTGAATTGTGCTAATTCCTGGGCAAAAATTAACTGACCCAATATTGTGATCAACAAACTTAGTTGTCCTAAGGATGAATGAGCATCCTGCTTCATGAGCTGGTAAGGATCAGCGGAATTGCAACCAAGTTGTTAGATCAGTGTTTCCCGGTGGGGCCGTTGTTACCAAAGGTTTGCTTGTTGAACCATTAAATCCCCACGTAATCTGGGTTCAGACCAGAGGAATTCAGGTAATTTTTCTATGTATATGGTGATTTTTCTAGTCGACAAAGACCGAAAACTGTGCCCACCAATTTATGATTCAAACTTTATAAATAATTGACCTTCTATCAGGATCTTAACAGTTAGTATAGCAAATTCTGTTATTGTCAAAGACCTAGAGGAAGGGGTCTGTGAATTAAAACCTGTGCAGAGGAAAATGGGTGCAGTTGCCCATAGCAACTATATTACCTTAATTACCTTACCTTTCATTAAAAAAATGAAGCAATCTGATTGGTTCTATGGGCATCTGCACCACATTTCCTATGCACAGATTTTGATAAATCTTCCACCTAAACCCTTTTCCAAGAGGTTCTAATGCTTTTGTTAAATTTTAACCCGATCAACCTCACTCCTTGCGCTTATTACAGCAAAGGTATTGGACTAAATGTAATATCATAAAGTCCCCAATGTAGTAGGGCCCATAGGTCTCCTTTACCAATCAACGGCAGAGTTAAACTATTCATCTAAAAGATTATTTACCCATCTTCCTCTTCATAAACCCTCTTCCTCCTCACCCTCACCTTGCCTTATGGAGTCACCTTTGCCCTTATTCTCCGTTGTACAATTTACCCTCAGAAAACATGAAAAAAATTGACTATTTATCCCAATCTGGCCATATTCCATAACAGGGTTTATCTTCTTTCTAATAACATCCTATCCTGATCAGGGGATTTTCTCTTCACCTTGCCAGTTTCTGTATCGAGGGGCATTAACTTTGGGGTACTCCAGCCCACAAACACTTCTCCATAAGATAGGGGATAAACGTATAGGGGCAGAAACAGTACTTTAACATAAGCCGGCATCATGAACCCAATATCAAACACCCCTGTTTGTTTGGCTTGTCCATTACACTGCAGTTAGTTCTTCTCCTACTATCTCTCTCATTCCTAGCTGCAGGTATTACAATACTGAATTTTCAGAAACTTGTGCAATAAACCAAATTGGTTGTCTACTCGTCATTAATCTAACTGGAGCTCATGGTTGTGGCAATCGACCTAAATTTACCACATCTCACTGCATCCCCGGAGCGCTCACGGTGTCTCTCTGCTTGCAGTGCTCCAGTCAGCGCCGCTGACCGCGAGCGCTGCTTCACTCTCACCGGAGGGGACGCGATCTGCGGGACGGGACGTGCCCGCTCACGGATCCGCGGGACGGGACCTGCCCGCTCACGGACCGCTCACGTGCCCCGGAACGGGACGTGCCCGCTCACGGATTGTGCCTTGTCCTGTCTCAGCTCTCAGTGAGGTTGAGTCGCTATCGGGTGGAACGACCTGGGGGTTACCTGCCGCAGCAAGTCCATCCTGCTTTGCGGCGGGCTCTGGTGAAAACCAGTAACCTCTTAGATTCCGTTCCCCTGGTATGGCCCACGCCATCGCCTCACTGACACAGAGGATCCACTCCCGTGTCCTCCCTGCATACCAGTCCGGACCCTGATAGTAGATCCGGCCATGGATCTCGCTGAGGTGCCGCTGCCAAGCCTCGCTGACCTCACCTCCGTGGTTGCACAGCAGTCTCAGCAGATCGCCCAACAAGGACAACAGCTGTCGCAGTTGGCTGCCATGCTCCAGCGGCTTCTGCCTCCACAGCCTCTACCATCTCCTCCGCCAGCTCCAGCATCTCCTCCACTACGAGCTGCTGCTTCTAACTCTAGAATCTGCCAGTCTCTTCCTGAGAAATTTGATGGGGACTCTAAGTTGTGCCATGGGTTCCTGCCCCAATGTTCCCCACAGAACGGTCCAAAGTAGCTTTCGTGGTCAGCTTGTTATCTGGAAAGGCCTTGTCCTGGGACACACCACTTTGGGACCGCAGCGATCCTGCCACTGCTTCCATCCAGTCCTTCTTCTCCGAACTACGCAGTGTCTTTGAGGAGCCAGCCAGGGCTTCCTCAGCCGAGATGGCTCTATTGAATCTTGTCCAAGGGAGCTCTTCAGTGGGCGAATACGCCATACAGTTCCGCACCCTCGCCTCTGAGCTAGCCTGGAATAATGAGGCCCTCTGCACAACCTTTAAGAAAGTTTTATCCAGCCACATCAAAGATGTTCTGGTCACACGAGAAATTCCTGCTACCCTGTCTGAACTCATCCATTTGGCCACCCGCATTGACATGCGTTTCTCTGAAAGACGCCAGGAGCTTCGCCAGGAAAAGGATCTTGTTCGCATCAGGCAGTTTTCTCGCTTGGCCCCTCTCTTCCAGTGTCCTTTGCAACCTGTTGCTGTGCCTTCCGCTAAGGAGGCTATGCAAGTGGATCGGTCTCACCTGACCCTACAAAAGAGGACTTGCCGGCAAACTTTTGCCTGTATTGTGCTAGTACCGAACATTTCCTCAAGGACTGTCCTATTCGTCCTCCGCGTCAGGGAAACGCACGCACCTAGTTAACGTGGGAGAGGCGTTGCTAGGTGTGAATTCTTCCTCTTCACGACTGACTATACCTGTGCAGTTTGCTGTACCCGCTAATACTAATACTACCTTCTCCGCTGTGGCCTTTCTGGACTCAGGTTCAGCAGGAAATTTCATTGAAATCTCTCTCAACAACAGATTCAATATTCCTGTTACCCATCTCGTCAAACCTCTCTTAATTTAATCCGTGAATGGAGAAAGACTGGTCTGCACCATGCGTTACTGCACAGAACCTCTGCTCATGAGCGTTGGAGTTCACCATCATGAAAATATTGAATTTTTTGTATTGCCCAACTGTACCTCAGAAATTCTTCTTGGCTTGCCCTGGCTCCAGCGTCGCGCACAAGCGATGTCTCAAGTCTGTTCCCACAAGCCAAGTCTCCATCGCTACACCTTTGTCTGGCCTTCCTAAGTCCTATCAGGACTATTTTGATGTTTTTTGTAAAAAGCAAGCCGAGGTCTTACCACCACACAGACCCTACGACTGCCCTATTGACTTGCTTCCTGGTACCACACCGCCCCGTGGCAGGATTTACCCACTCTCTGCTCCAGAAACGCAAGCCATGTCTGAATATATTCAGGAAAACCTAAAAAGAAGTTTTATCCGGAAATCTTCTTCTCCTGCCGGAGCTGGATTCTTCTTCGTTGCTAAAATAGATGGATCTCTATGCCCATGTATAGACTACCGCGGTCTTAAAGGAGTACTCCGAAGCACAGTTTTTAGGGGGCAAATGAAGCATTAAGCAAAGTTATATTACTTACCTATGTACTTTCGTTTTCAATATTGGCCTCTTCAGGGAGTTATCTTCTTTTTTCTGTTCCACCGGAAGCTGGGTCCTTTGATGACGTTCGACTTCGTTTTCCTCCCGATCCGCCGCCATCTTAGCCCGGTGACTCATCGCTCCCATGAGTCACTGCGGGCTGTGCCGGCCTCCCAGCCCGGAGTCTGCGACGCCCCCATCACTAATTTATTCATCTATGCGCTGAGCTGAGCTGCCATAGGCTCAGCTCAGCAAATCGCAGCGCTGACCGCCAATCAGCGCTTACGTCCGGCGCATGCGCAAGGCTCACTATATCAAAAGAATAGGAAAATTACATGGGCCAATCAGCAAGCTTCGTTTCACGCTTGCGTACTATCTACTCTTATTCACATACCAACATGCAGCGGCGGCCGAAAGCTCATTGGAGCTCGGCGACCATGTGAGGAGGACGCTTTTTGTGAGGCGGAGATAGGGAAATAAGTGGTAGAGGAGGGGGCGTGAAATATTATAATTTCGGGAAGGGGCCGAGCAGGGGAGCTACAGGGGGAGGGCAGGAGCTGTCCGGAAGTCAGGAGCGGGCATGCTGGGAGAAGTCGTTTTTTACATTGTGGGCAAGTAAGAGAACCCGGAAGTACCAGAAACTTCGGGGGGCAATAACAGAAGAACAGCTGGGCCATTTTACATGAATGAGGGGTCGTTTAAAAGGTAATTTCATGGGCTACATTGTGGCATGTTTTGGGTGGTGCATCGGAGTACTCCTTTAATAAAATCACAGTGAAAAACTGCTATGCTCTGCCACTCATCTCTGAACTCTTTGACAGACTGCGTGGAGCAAAAATTTTCACCAAACTTGATCTAAGGGGCGCATAAAACCTCATTCGTAACCGTGAGGGTGACGAGTGGAAAACCGCATTTAGCTCTAGAGATGGACACTTTGAATATCTCGTCATGCCGTTTGGACTTTGCAACGCCCCTGCAGTTTTTCAAGATTTTGTTAATTAAATTTTTCGGGACTTACTGTATACCTGCGTTGTAGTCTATTTAGATGACATCCTAATTTTTTCATCTAACCTAGAGGAACATCGGCTCCATGTCCGTTAAGTGCTCCAGCGCCTTCGTGAAAATCATCTTTATGCCAAAATGGAAACATTTATTTTTGAACACAGCTGTCTACCTTTTCTGGGATACCTAGTCTCCGGTAAGGGTCTTCAAATGGATCCTGACAAACTCTCCGCGGTATTGGATTGGCCTCGCCCCTCGTGCTATCCAGCGCTTCCTCTGATTCGCCAACTACTATTGTCAATTCATTCCCCACTTTTCTACCAACGTTGCTCCTATTGTGGCATTGACTAAGAAAAACGTGAATCCGAGGTCCTGGCCTCCCCAAGCTGATGAAGCTTTCAACCGCCTTAAGGCCGCCTTCGTCTCTTCACCAGTCTTGTCCAGGCCAGATCCTCTGAAGCCTTTTTCCCTTGAGGTTGACGCCTCCTCAGTTGGAGCCGGAGCTGTCCTTCTTCAAAAAACGCTAAGGGAAAAAACGTCACTTGCAGATTTTTCTCCAATACTTTTTCTCCTCCTGAAAAAAATTATTCAATAGGAGACCAAGAACTGTTGGCCATCAAGTTGGCACTTGAGGAATGGAGACCCCTCCTGGAGGGATCCCTTCACCCCATCACCATTTACACTGACCATAACAACCTGTCTTATCTCCAATCCGCCCAGCGGTTAAATCCTCGCCAGGCCAGATGGTCCTTTTTTTTTTCACGCTTCAATTTTCAAATCCATTTTCGTCCTGCAGACAATCACGTTCCACCGATGCCTCAGAAGCCGAGACCCTTCCTCAGCACATCATACATCCTGAGTGTCTGATCTCTTCTGCTCCTGCTTCTCTGGTGCCAATTCCTCCAGGAAAAACTTATGTTCCACCTTGTCTTCGCCTCCGGACTCTCAAATGGGGCCATTCCTGCCATCTGGCTGGTCACGCTGGAATCAAAAAATCTTTACAGTTGATTACCAGACACTATTGGTGGTCCTCCCTGGAAAAAGATGTGACCGATTTCGTACGAGCCTGTACAGTGTGTGCACGTGACAAGTCTCCATGCCAGAAGCCTGCAGGTCTTCTCCTTCCTCTGCTGGTGCCTGAACAGCCTTGGTCTCACATAGCCATGGACTTCATTACTGACCTTCCTTTATCTCATGGCAACACCGTCATTTGGGTGGTCGTTGATCGCCTTTCCAAAATAGCTAATTTTGTCCCCCTTCCTGGCTTTCCTTCTGTGCCACAGTTGGCGAATTTTTTCTGCAGATTTTTCGTCTTCACGGGCTGCCCGCGCATATCGTCTCGGATAGAGGCGTTCAATTTATTTCAAAATTTTGGAGAGCACTCTGCAATCAATTCAAGATCAAATTGAATTTCTTTTCCTCACATCACCCCCAATCCAATGGGCAAGTGGAAAGAGTGAATCAGATTCTTGGTGACTACTTGCGACATTTTGTCCAAATGATTGGGTCTATCTTCTGCCCTGGGCTGAATTCTCATACAATTTCAAAAATTCTGAGTCATCCTCCAAATCTCCATTTTTTGTGGTGTACGGCCATCACCCGCTGCCCCCCTCCCCATTCCCACTTCAACTGGAGTTCCTGCCGTGGATGAATTAACCCAGGACTTCTCCTCTATCTGGAAGGAGACTCAAAAGTCGCTCTTACTGTCCTCTTCTTGCATGAAGAGACATGCGGATAAAAAGAGAAGAACTCCTCCTGTCTTTGCCCCTGGTGACAAAGTGTGGCTCTCTGCCAAATACATACGGTTACGTGTCCCTAGCTACAAGCTGGGTCCTCGTTACCTCGGGCCATTTAAAATCAAAAACCAAATCAATCCTGTCTCCTACAAGCTCCATCTTCCTTCTACTCTCCGCATTCCTAACTCTTTCCATGTTTCTCTTCTCAAGCCTCTCATACTTAACCGCTTTTCTCCCAAGGTCACTGTTCCTGCTCATGTCTCTGGCTCTTCTGATGTCTACTCTGTCAAGGTAAAAAAAAAAAGTTCTTGTTGATTGGGAGAATTGTGGCCCCCTAAGAGAGGTCTTGGGAACCCGAGGTCAATATCCTGGACAAGGAACTCATTTATACATTTTTGGGTTCCAAAAAGAGGAGGAGACCCAAGGGGGGGGGGATACTGTAACGCTGAGCGCTCCCGCTGCATCCCCGGAGCGCTCGCGGCGTCTCTCTGCTTGCAGTGCTCTGGTCAGCACCACTGACCGCGAGCGCTGCTCCACTCTCAATGGAGGGGACGCGATCCGCGGGACGGGACGTGCCCGCTCACGGATCGCGTCCCAGGTTTCTTTTCCACTTCGTCCTCCTTCACTTCCCTCCCGGCGTGCGCAGCCCCGCTCCCTAGGGCGCGCGCGTGCCGGTTCTATGAAACTTAAAGGGCCAGTGCACCACTAATTGGTGCCTGGCCCAATCAGTACAAAACATATAAAAACCCACTTCCCCTTCCTGTCCTTGCCGGATCTTGTTGCCTTGTGCCCTGCGAAAGCGTTTCTGTGTGTATCCCAAGCCTGTGTATCCAGACCCCTTGCTGTTGCCCCTGACTACGAACCTTGCCGCCTGCCTTGACCTTCTGCTACGTCTGACCTCGCCTTGCCTTGTCAATGTGTACCGCACCTGTCTCAGCTATCAGTGAGGTTGAGTCGCAGCAAGTCCATCCCGCTTTGTGGCGGGCTCTGGTGAAAACCAGTAACCTCTTAGATTCCGTTCCCCTGGTACGGCCCATGCCATCGCCTCACTGACACAGAGGATCCACTCCCGTGTCCTCCCCGCATACCAGTCCGAACCCTGACAGACATATTATAAAAAAATATATATTTTTATTATTATTATTTTTTTTACATTTTTATATTATTGAATTTTATGTAGATTACATATAAACATCAAATAAAATGGTCATATTATAAAGGGCATTTGTACGGTTACAGGCAATGATATGTAGCAAATATTCAGTTGAAGAGCATAACATCAACCTGTAGCTACATTACCAATGGTAATGGATGGTAATGGTAATGGATACTGCTAGACTGGCAATATAGCTGTAGCTAGCATTCTCAATACCTAACTTTACTTTCTTATATACTGTTACCTTATATACTGTGGCCCAAATGGCAACTGTCCCCAACTACACAAAAATACAAAAACAAAGCAAAACAGATATAGAACAAGCAGAGCTGTATGATCACCGCCTGTATATCCCCCGTTTCAAGACAGCAGCGATCCTGAAGAGAAGGAAACAACATCATGCCCGAAAAAATAAAATAAAATAAATGGGGCTAAAAAAGTAAAGTGAAAAAAAAAAAAAAATATATATATATATATATATATATATATATATATATATATATATGTATATATATATACATATTATTTAGAATGAAAGGTAGAAAAAAAATATGAAATGCACTCCTCATTCATTTTTAACCCCTTAAGGACTACGGGTTTTTCCATTTTTGCACTTTCGTTTTTTCCTCCTCACCTTTTAAAAATCATAACCCTTTCAATTTTGCACCTAAAAATCCATATGAGGGCTTATTTTTTGCACCACCAATTCTACTTTGCAGTGACATCAGTCATTTCACCCAAAATCTACGGCAAAACGGAAAAAAAAAATCATTGTGCAACAAAATTGAAGAAAAAAGTAATTTTGTAAATTTTGGGAGCTTCCGTTTCTACACAGTACATTTTTCGGTGAAAATTACACCTTATCTTTATTCTGTAGGTCCATACGATTAAAATAATACCCTACTTATATAGGTTTGATTTTGTCATACTTCTGTAAAAAATTATTCATTACTACATGCAGAAAAATGTATACATTTAAAATTTGTCATGACCCCTATAACTTATTTATTTTACCGCTTATGGGGCGGTATGAGGGCTCATTCTTTTGCGCCGTTATCTGAAGTTTTTAGCGGTACCATTTTTGTATTGATCTGAATTTTGATCGCTTTTTATTCCTTTTTTCAAGATTTTAAAAGTGACCAAAAACACGTTATTTTGAAATGTGGAATTTTTTTGCGTGTACACCATTGACCGTGCGGTTTAATTAATTATATATTTTTATAGTTCGGACATTTACGCACGTGGCAATACCACATATTTTTATATTTATTTTTATTTACATGTTTTTTTATGGGAAAAGGGGGGTGATTCAAACTTTTATTAGGGAAAGGTTTAAATTACATTTATTAACTTTTTTTTTTACACTTTTTTTTTGCAGTGTTATAGCTCCCATAGGGGGCTATAACACTGCACACACTAATCTTATACCCTGTTCACTGCAAAGCCATAGCTTTGCATTGATCAGTGTTATCGGCGGTCGATTGCTCAAGCCTGCATCTCCGCTCGTGTCCCAGCTGATCGGGACATCGCATTTCCACTGCGGTGGTCCCGATCAGCCCCACTGAGCAGCCGGGCAGCTTTCACTTTCGTTTTAGATGTGGCATTCACCTTTGAATGCCGCATCTAAAGGGTTAATAGCGCGCAGCACCACGATCTCTGCTGCACACTATTAGCCCTGACCTGATATGATATATTATATCGCAGTAGCCAGCCAAGGACGTAAATATACGTCCTTGGTCGTTAAGGGGTTAATATTGGGCGCTGAATTTTCTGGTCTCTGCCTGCTTCCGCAAATTAAAAGACAAAAAAAAAGAAAAAAAAATATTGTTACTTTTTAAACAGGAATCCATTTATGTGGGTAGGCAGGGACCTAAAAATGTAGCGGACAATAATAAAAATTTAGAGAGGGGCCATTTAAATGTAAAAATAATATATTTTTTATAATACATTTTTTAAATTTTTTTGTTAGTAATGTATTTTAATATTGTCTTTAAGAAAGTGTGTGTATGTGTGTTTCACGTTTTTCTCTCTATTTTTTTTTTTTTACATTTTTTAGGCAGTACTACTATTCCTAGTATGGAACAGACTGTTCCATGATGGGAGCTGTAGTACCTGTTCTTATAGACAGATCACAGCAGGTGTCACTCCTGACACCCAGCGCGATTGTCCTTTCTATTGCAGAGATGTAGCGGCTTTCTACTGAGCTCTCATCTCTGCACTATACTCCGGCCGGCCAATGATGTGAATAGAATTGACAACACTTATTCATATTTCTCGCAGTTAGCTGTGATTGGCCATATGGTTCCAGCCAATCACAGCTCTCTGTGGGAAATATGAATAATAGGTATATATACGGCATATACTCATACTACAGTGGGACGAGAGAAGGGCGGCCGCACGCCCGCATCTGTACATTATACAGGATGATCACATCGGGTGTCAGAAGTGACAACTGATGCGATCTGTCTACAAATGCAGGTACTACATCTCCCAGTATGGAGCAGAGTGTGCTCCATGTTTGGAGCAGTAGTACCTGCAGTTGAGAACAGATCACAGCAGGTGTCACTCCTGACACCCGATGCGATCGTCCTATCTAGATGCGAGAAAGCCACCCGCATCTGTACATTATACAGGACAATCGCAGCAGGTGTCAGGAGTGACACTGGGGGCGATCTATTAGCACAGGTACTACTACTTCCATCATGGAACAGTCTGTTCCATGTTGGGAGTAATAGTATAATCTAAAAATTTAAAAAGATAGAGAAAAAAAGTGAAACACACACACACACTTTATTAAACACATAATTAAAATACATTACTAATAAAAATTCGCTGAGAATTTATTCGGCTCAAATTGTTGTTGTTTATTTATTTTTATTTTTTATTCGGCGGATTGGCCAAATCAAATTTTTCTAAAATGTGTTAATCTCTAATAATGCTTAAAGAAAGATTGTTTCTACTTGCATCCAGTTCAAGCACCACATTCAGAGCAAGATAACTAATCATTTTTTTAAAACTTTTTCTTGAACTCTTTATTGCAGCCCTTTTTATTGCAAGTACAGCTAAATCAAAAAGTACTATTTAAAGGGGTAGTCCGGTGGAAAACTTATTTTTATTTTTTTTTTAAATGAACTGGTGCCAGAGAGTTAAACAGATTTGTCAATTACTTCTATTAAAAAATCTTAATCCTTTTATTAGTACTTGTTAACAGCTACATAGGAAACTCTTTACTTTTTGAATTTCTCTGCCACACTGCTCTCTGCTGACACCTCTGTCTGTGTCAGGAACTGTCCAGAGTAGCATAGGTTTGCTATGGGGATTTTCCTGATACAGGCATCAGGTGTCAGTAGAGAGCACTGTGGACAACACAAAAATGAAATTAAAAAATTAAAGATTTTCCTCTGTAGCAAACAGCTGCTAAAAAGTACTGAAAGGGTTAAGATTTTTTTATTGAAGTAATTTACAAATCTCATAGGAGGTAGTGCGGCACTGCGTGAGTGTGCTGGATTAGGAATGGCAGGTGGGAGTTGGTGTAGCTGTAATGCCTCAGGTGGTGCTCAGATACTATAATAAGCAAAGTTCATGATATCCGTGAAGAGAAATAAAAATATCGGCACTCACCAGTGTGGCTGCAGGGTCTTCTTTATTGAGACATACTCACATGCAGGGTACAGAAGAGAGGGGAGTGGGGGGACAAGTGGTGGCGACCGAATTCTAGCTTCGCACACTTGGTGTGCTTCGTCCGGCCAGACGAAGCACACCAAGTGTGCAAAACTAGAGCTCGGTTGCCACCACTTGTCCCCCCACTCCCCTCTCTTCTGTACCCCGCATGTGAGTATGTCTCAATAAAGAAGACCCTGCAGCCACACTGGTGAGTGCCGATATTTTAATTTCTCTTCACGGATATGATTTACAAATCTGTTTAACTTTCTGGCACCAGTTCATTTAAAAAAAAAAGTTTTCCATTGGAGTACCCCTTTAAAAAGGAAGTTAGGCATGGTGGTCCATGAAAAAGGGAATTATTCTATCTTGCATTGCCTGTCGATTAAAGTTAATTACTGTCTTGGCACTCGTTCTCTGTGACTGATTTGTTCTTGGTTTGACTCTAGAACGACTCGGATTCTGGCCTTGTTTCTGGATTTAAAATAAAAAAATTAAAAAAGGGACATAAATCATTAAATAATCACAGAAAAAAACACTTACTGGTTACTGATCTAAGGGCAGGCTAGGCACTTATTCCCATTATGATGCAGATCAGCAACAATGCTATATAAGGGAAGGTCGCACAGTTGCAAAATACCAATGTCACTCTTCAATAAGTAGTAAAGATTGTCGGCACTCTCCACATCTTCATAGCTTCTTCTTTATTAAATTCTCACATATATAACAACAGGGGAGGATGGTGGATAGGGGGGTATCACAAGGGGACAGCAGCCGTTTCGCCCTGACTAGTGCTTCATCTGGCCTCAGTCTCATTATGGAGTGCTGATATACAGGTGCTAACTAAACAAAGACCAATCCCCATTTGTTTACCCCATACCATGTGATCTAGTGATGCTTCCTGTTGTAATAGTTTCCTATCTCTTAACTCACCGGGTTTAGCTGAAACTTTCTCTATATCAGTGAAGCGTAACACTTCAGGATCCCTTCCGTGGGTCTATATTACGTGGGATATGAGACGGAGAGCTCCCTTCCCGTTACAAAAGGAATAAAAATTCTCCTGGATTCAAATATGTAACTGTCTAATAGTCTTTCCCATGTAATGGAACCCACATGGGCAAAAGACAACATGAACTATTTAATTAGAACAACATGATATAAAATCATTAACTGTGTTTTGGACACTACCCATTGTCAATGTTCTCGCATTCATATTGAATTTACAGAAATTACAAGATTTATATTGCCAGTTACGTTTCGGTACCATTTCTCTAATCCATATTTGTTCCTGATTCTGGGTTTGTTTTGGACCATTCTTTAGGATATCTCCTATAGTTTTATTATTTCTATATGCTACAAGAGGTTTCCTTTTAGCTATCACTTGTAATTCTTCATCTCCTTCCAACATAGGCATGTGCACGGGGTGTGCCCGGTGTGCCTGGGCACACCCTAATCAAGCCCAGAGGGGGGGGGGATCTGCGGCCGCCACTGAGCAGCCACAGGGGGTCACCGTCACATTCTGGAAATCCCTGTGTCCCAAAAGATCTTTTTTGGGGACACTAGGATGTCTTGGTTACCTTTCTGCGGCAGCCCCTGCGTTAACGTTAAAAACGCAGGGGTCACCGGGAGGTAGTGCACGCAGGGACGTCACTGATGTCTCATGCTCGCGCCCATAGCAACGGAGGAGCGGAGCATCAAGGAGGTGGATGCGCGCCGGCCGGCATGGTAAGCAACCAGCAGCAGCTGGCAGCACGTCATCTTCAGTGTTCCGACCACTGCTCCTCCTTTAGGTCTATAGGCCATAGCAGTAGATCCCGACCCCTGACTGGAGGAGCGGTGGTCCGAATACTGAAGTGGGGCAGTACACAGGCATACAGCCTCCATCCATACACTGTATATGGCTGAAGGTTGTATGTCTGTGGGGGAACTATACTGCACCTAATGTGGAGAACTATACTGCACCTAATGTGGGGGAACTGTACTGCACCTAATGTGGGGGAACTATACTGCACCTAATGTAGGGAAACTATACTGCACCTAATGTGGGGGAACCATACTGCACCTAATGTGGGGAGCTATACTGCACCTAATGTGGAGAACTAAACTGCACCTAATGTGGGGGAACTGTACTGCACCGAATATTGGGGAACCATACTGAACCTAATGTGGGGGAACTATACTGCACCTAATGTGGGGGAACTATACTTCAACTAATGTGGAGAACTATACTGCTCCTAATGTGGGGGAACTGTACTGCACCTAATGTGGGGGAACTGCACTGCACCTAATGTGGGGGAACTGTACTGCACCTATTGTGGGGGAACTGTACTGCACCTAATGTGGGGGAACTGCACTGCACACCTAATGTGGGGGGAACTGTACTGCCAACCTAATCTGGGGGAACTGTACTGCCAACCTAATGTGGGGGAACTATAATGCCAACCTAATGTGCAGGGATTTATACTGCACATATATGAGTGCAGGTCTGTTTATGTATGTGTGCATGAAAGCAAGGGTGTATTTGTGTGTGGATATATATATATATATATATATATATATATATATATATACGCATGCGGCGTGAGTTTGTGCTTTAGGGTGCACACCCTAATGAAAAATGGTGCGCACGCCTATGCCTTCCAAAATGTACCAGTTTTTCCTGATCGCGTGTTCTATGATTTTATTCATTGGTGAATTCTCAAATGTAAATGTCAACCTTCTCTCTGTTCTTGCTTTCTTTCTTTTTGTACGCAACATAGTCTCTCTATCCCTCGTATCTGCTTTCTGTCTCCCTGCTCTTATTAACTCTTCTGGGTACTGTCTTTCCCTTAATCTCTCCTCTAATTCATTAGCCTGCTAAGGATATGTGTTCTCTTTCTGATTTGTTCTTTTTAAACATTTAAATTGTCCATATGGGATCCCCTGTTTTTCCCCAGAAACCCATCTGCAGCCCGCGATTACATCCCGGAGCTGCAGAGTGGTCCCCTAGATCTCAGGGATTACTGGCATTACATTTTTAAATGCCATGATTGCTTTGATCACGGCATTTATCCATTAAAATGATGGACATTGTCTGTCATTTCTGGAAGATATCAGCTGCTAAAAGCAGTGGAGATCTGATGGATATGAGGTGAACCCGACCAGGGGGCCCACGCCATATTCCCCTCACCCAACCTATGACGTATCAGTACATCATGGATCTAAAAATCTTCTTGGGGTGGCAATTTGCCACCCCTGTGAAGGTGCCGCCTTGGTGCAATGGACCCAGCGCGACTCATTGTAGGGCTGGCCCTGTATATACTCATATGATAAACATGAGGCATTAGTTGATATTTTGGCCATAATAAAAGATACTGGGCAGCCCATCTGATAGAATAGCATGGGAATCACTAATAGATTGTAAACCAGCATGGTGCACTACACATTATCATGTTACTGGCACCCTGAATATTGCATTATCTGTGTGCAAGTATAATACTAAGCAGCTATCCCCCTCATGTGTAGGAGGCATGTGACCTCCCCTTATATAGCATTGTGGCTGATCTGCTTCATAATGGGAACATGTGCCTAACCTGCCCTTGTATGAGTAACCAGTAAGTGGCCTCTTTTCTGTGATTTCTTGTTCCTGGATATGTCTTCTGTCCTGCTACTTGGATTGTTCATCTGGTAGCCACTGTTATTTTCCTGGCTCTGACCCTTGGCTCTGTTTCTACATTTGCTCACATCTCCTTCCCCGATCTGTTGTATTTCTGCCCGGTCCTCTGGTAGCTACTCTTAGCTCTGTTTTGACCACATAAGTAAGACTCAATCCGAGTCTTTTCTGATGACTGCAACCTGGAGATCTTCATGCAGCAAAGTCCATACCTCCTTACAAGGGTTAAGAGAAAAGATCAGGGAACCCATTATACTCCAAGTCACAGTCTATCCAACACCAAGCAAATAAAGGCTTAGAGAATCTTCTTCTCTGGTACTTGACCATATCAGAAATGTTAGAGATTATTGAATTCCAACCTTCAGACCTTACAGTTAATCAGAATGTTTCACATTTTGGATACACAATAAAATAAGATACTTTTTTTCTGATTCAAGAATCTATTATGATAACTTTTACTCTATGCCTAAAGCACCATATTTGACAAATATTGATCTAGCTGGCCAAAGTTGTGTACTGCAGTAGAAATTTCATGGTTAAAGGGGTAATCTACCCCTTGACATCTTATCCCCTATCCAAAGGTTAGGGGGATGAGATATCTGATCGTGGGGGTCCCGCTGCTGGGGATCTCAGCTGCAGCAACCCACTATCATTACTGCACAGAGCAAACTCACTCTGTGTGTAATGATGGGCAATACAGGGTCTGGAGCATCGTGACGTCACAGCCCACCCCTTAATGCAAGTCTATGGGAGGGGGCATGACGGCTGCCATGCCCCCTCCTATAGACTTGTATTAAAGGGGGCGGGACATGACATCCCGAGGGGCAGAGCCATGATGTCACGATGCTCCAGCCCCTGTATTGCCCGTCATTACGCAGTAATGACAGCGGGGTGCTGCAGCCGAGATCCCGGGAGTCCCCAGTGGCGGGACCCCCACGATCAGACATCTTATCCCCTATCCTTTGGATAGGGGATAAGATGTCTAGGAGCAGATTACCCCTTTAAGCTCACCACATTAAACGTCTTTTCTTATAGCAGTTCTCAGCTATGGCACATGTCTTGGGGTCCCTAGCAGAATGTCCTACTTTCTAATATTTCTACACGCTCTAATAAGAAAGACGGAAATGGGTTATTTAGAGAAAGAAGGCCATTTCAAATGTTGATTGTTTAGGGTAATGCACACAGTAGGACGGTCTTTTCACCATAAGTACTTTAGAAGCTAATTATTCAGCTCTCATGGTGAAGACATATGGATTAACATTTGTTATATTGATCTAGTATAACTAAGTACACGATCTCTTGCAGCATAGCATTAGAGAGATAAGAAGGAAATTTACGACAAGATGGATCCATTATTATTGATCAGAATTGCTTATTGGCTTTTAGTTCAGTAACAGAACTTTGCAACAAGAACAGGTGTAATTTCCATTCCCTAGGTCTGATATTTGTAACAACAGTCAGACTCAGGAAATTACTTCTATCTTAAAGGAACGGAAAACTAGTAATGGGAAAAGTAATGGGTGGAAAAAATTGCTAATAGTCAGTCTAACTTTCTGCAAGTTTCTGAAACAAGCCAAAATTTGATATATAATCCAGCATTTTGTCACATAAAAAAAATTCTCCTTCTCCTGTCAGTTGAGAAGAAAGAGAGCTAATGGGAGCTAAAGGCAGCTTAGTCCAGGTGACAGTTCATGTTATATTTACTCTTGTTTTTATATTTATTTATTACTTTTTAAAGGTTTTTTTTTTAAAATAGAACCTGATTGCCATGAATATAAAGAATAGCATTATCTTAGAGAACAGATAGAGGTGTGATTTTTGAAAGATGTAAGTTCTTAAGCACCAGTGTTAAAGAGTGCCTATCATCATCAAAACTGTCCCCAATCCCCCTCTCCATTTGTCCCTGACTCTCACTGACAATAACCCTGTGCCTGGGCTGACTTCCGCCCTTCCTCCTCTATGCTGCAAACACAGTATGGCCAGCTGGCAGCTCTGAATCTCCTCCCCTCTGTTGTGCTGCTGCTAAAATACAGGATCATCACATCACCCATGTGGCTGGCTGGTCGAGTCAGGAACGCACCCTGCTTTGCTACAAGCACAGCGCTCGCTCCAGCCTGTCAGATTGACAGGCAGGGAGTTGCGTTGAGCTCATCTATGTCCCGGCTGTAGTCTGAGATTTTGGACTCATGCCAGGCTGGCATGAGTCCGAAATCTATACAAAGGCTTGCGGCCTGGTAAGGAGACCCCTAGTGGTCACTTATTCAAAGGGTAAAACTAAATGGAAAGAAGCATATTTTTTTATAACATCCAATTGGAAAGTCATTCAGTATGCATTAATCTATAATATACACATTTTTTTTTCAATGAAAGGTACTCTTTAAAGGGGTATTCCAAGTTAAAATACAGTATAGGGGATATGTGTCAGATCGCCAGGGATCCAACTGCCAGGGAACCCCCGAAATTCTCAAGAACAGGGACTTGAGTCCTCATAACAGAGCAGTAAGTTGTGCATTTGTGACCCCACTTTGTTCACTTCAAATTACTCAAGATCCCAGTGAAAGAGGATCACTTGACCCTCTTGTTTACCCCACCTAAAACCTAACTTTTATTAGATATTTATAAAAATAATTGCACAATAGCTCTTTAAAAATGCCTATATCACGTAGAGTATAAATATTGGTGTGCCACATGTCTGAATAGTGTATACCTCAATGGTGCTTATAACTGCACACTGTATTGCACAACCCTAAAAAACCTAGCCCCGCTGACATGTTTCGAGCGTCTTCAGAGGTCTGGCCTAACATACCTTGGTATGTTTTGTATTCCCCACTTTGTTCATTGTCTGTGTAGCTGTTGAAGGTAGCCAGTAGCTGGGTGCTGTACTCGGCAACCTCAGTGGCCGAATTCCACAAACTAGAGCCCTGCATGGAACTGTTTTCTTAATCTCATTTCCGCCCATTCCTGCTGGATTTCTGGCAATTACCACCCGCTCCCACAAGATGTGTTCATTTCCACCTGCTCCTGCAAATATTTTGTTACAGCTTTTAGAGGTACATCCCTGTGCAATTTAATTTCCCCCCTAAACACTCAGGACTCAATACCATTGACATCTTAGTGTGAATAGTTAAAAGTATTTCTAAATTACAGGGACACTTTAACATCCTATAATAATACATAATAAAGACAGCATCACAATACTGCACAGAGACAATTCCTGTGTTACAGAGGTGATTTTGGGGCACAACAATAATACCCACTGTGATCTTTTCGCCATTCCCACATGTTGCCTTTGGGTTCCTTCACATCCTAGGGTCTAGGTATAGCAGTAACCTCTGCACCCCCTCCAATACATTTCTTTATAACAGTCCTAATATTTCTTGTAATGCAGAGATTTCTTCATGTCATGGACAGCAACAATAGATGAGTGTGCAGATCTGTGGGGACACAATGACCTGTCCATTCATATGAATATGTGTCAGTCAGGACATTGTGCTGCATAAGACATTGCCATAGTGTGAACAGAAGGATGAAAGCAAGTAGGAGGCTTCTGACAAATTGTAGAACAAGCAGGACATTTGAACAGAATAGGTACTGACATGTCGATCCTGTCAAATTACATAAAAAATATATCAGGATCACTTTCTGTTTCTTCACTGTGACCCTGCTGTCGCCAGGCAACAGAACACACACTTTCCCATAATTCCCCTTGCTTACAAGCTCAGCAGAGACCAACTACTAATACTTTCAGGAGACTGTGGTTGAACTAAGCATATGTGACCATCTTAGCAACCAAGGGCAGCAGGTTATCAAAACAAAGCAGGCCCATAGAGGATTAGGAAGCTTATATCTCTCAAGCAGTCTATACTAAGAAATCTTATGGGACTTTCATTGAGGGGGCGGGCATGATGTCACGAGGGGCGGCCCTGAACACGGAAGCCCGCATGCAGCGTTTGGAACAATAAACTTCCGGACGCTGGGGAGCGGAGTACCTCTTTAAGGACCAGGCCAATTTTATTTTTGCATTTTCGTTTTTTCCTCCTCGCCTTATAAAATCCATAACTCTTTTATATTTCCATCTACAGACCCATTTTTTTTTTGCGTGACCAATTGTACTTTGTAGTGAAATCTCTCATTTTACCATAAACTGTATGGTGAACCCAAAAAATATTTTTTTAGGGAGGAAATTTAAATGAAAACCACAATTTTGCTAATTTTGGAGGCTTTTGTTTTCACACTGTACAATTTACAGTAAAATTGACATGTGATCTTTATTCTGTGGGTCAATACGATTAAAATGATACCCATGGTTAGATACTTTTATATTTTTGTACCACTTAAAAAAAAAATCTAAAACTTTTTGTACAAAATCAGTAATCGCCCTATTTGACCACCTATAACTTTTTAATTTTTCTGTATATAGGGCAGTATGAGGGCTCATTTTTTCCACTGTCATCTGTACTTTTTCTTGATACCACATTTGCATATATAAACTTTTATAGGATTTTTTATAAATTTTTTTGAATAAAATGTGACAAAAAAAAGCAGCACTTTGGACATTTACATTTTTTTTTCCGTTTATGTCATTCACAGTACGGGATCATTATTATTTTATTTTGATAGTTCGGACATTTATGCACGCGGTAGTACCAATTATGTTTATTTAAAAAAATTATGCTTTTTGGGGGGAAATTTTTCATTTTTATTGGGGGAAGGGATTTTTCACTTTTTTTTACTTTTTATTTTTAAAATGTTCAACTTTTTTTTACACTTTTATACATAGGGGACTATCTGTGGCAATCATTTGAATGCTAATACCGTTCAGTGCTATGTATAGGACATAGCACTGATCAGTGTTATCGGCTATCTCCTGCTCTGGTCTGCTCGATCTCAGACCAGAGCAGGAGATGCCAGGAAACGGAAGGAGGCAGTTGAGGGGACCTCTGTCCCCCATTACAGATGATCGGATCATCACGGCAGCGCTGCGGGTGATCCGATCATCCATTTTAACTTGTGCATTGCCACAGATGCCTTGATCTGTACAGATCACGGCATATGAGGGGTTAATGGCGGACATCCGCGTGATTGCAGATGTCGGCCATTACCGGTGGGTCCCCGGCTGCTGATAGTAGCTGGAACCTGCTGTGTATGACACGAGCACCGCCCTGATACCCGAGGTCATACACAGGACATAAATGTATGTCCTGGTGCGCGAAGTACCGCCAAACCAGGATGTACATTTACGTCTGTGGTCGTTAAGGGGTTTTCCAGCAGTAACTGATCATAAAAAGGGGGAAAAAAAAGTTATTTCCCCACTCCTCCACCACTGCCATTCTGACACTGCCAGGGTGCCTGTTGCTCTCCTCTTTCTGGTACCTGGTCCTAACACACAGAAATTGTCCACTCAACTAAATAATAGATCTCTGTAATGACAAGAAATAAGTATAGCTTTGGAGGTTAGCACCTCCTCTCTGTAAAAAAAAGTTTTTCCAGAGGTTCATATTAAAAACAGTATCCAGCTTTTTTTCTAAAATGTATATCCTGCTAAAATGGTTTGAAAAAATAGAAGAAAAGCCATACTTACCTAGCCCTGGTTCCTGACTAGTTCCCTGCAGCTCCTGTCTGGATCTATCTGGTCTGCAATTTTCTGTTTTCTTACTGCTTTCAAGACTAATGCTTGGAGCAGGACCTGGACAGAGATGAACAGGAGCTGTTGGGGACCAGAGGGAACTGGGCTATGATGGTATAGTTTTATTGTGCATTTTTTTCCCTGCCCTAGCAGGATATGAATTTTTTCAAAACACCTGATAACCTTTTCAAGTAGGATAGAAAACAACATCTACACAATATCTTTTCAGTTTCTAAATAAACATCATTAACGATCAGATATGATGTTGTGGATCCACCAAGGTTCATAAAAGATCATAACAGGACAGATAATGTGTGGTTATTTTGCGGTTCATAACATTACGAGTTTCTGCTTAGGGAGCAATAGTTAACATGAGTAACCTATTAGTAGAACATTTATTTGAATAAAACATTGCAACATTTCCCTTTAAGTTGTTTTTACTTTTAATTTCCTCAGTGCTTGGTTATGATATATAGCACTATTGCAGAGGGTGAGTAGTCACACATAAATCGCCGTGAGGCTGGAAGATAAATGGACTGGACGTAAAATTCATTTTCCCACAGTGTGGCCCTCTTTTCAATTTATTAAACGTAGAGAAATTTCAGGAATGGAAGTCATTATCTGTAAATACATGGTTTTGTATTTATCCATGTTAGACTGTGTTGACAGAAGCAGTAAAAGGAAAAATGTGATTAACAGAAAATACGTGATTTGGTAAAGTAAGGTTATTTATTCTAATACATGTATTGGATGGGAACCCGTGTTTAACACTGACCAGTAATGTAAGTAAAGGTTTCTTAGAAAAATTACATTGCAAAATGCAATAGATGTCAGGTTTACTGTAGAACTGGTGAAAGGAAAAAAATGAAAAAGAGGATGGGAGGGAAAGGAAAGAAAAGAAAATAAGGGGATAGAAAAAGAAGAGAAGAGAACAATAGGAGGTTGTTCGAAAGTGAGGAAAGAAGAGGAAGAAAATAATAGAGAAGAAGGAAGAGATAAATAAAGGGAAGATACAAAATAAATGGACAGAGGAGAAGAGGAGACAGTAGAAGGGAAAAGAGAGTCCAGGAAAAAAGAAGCCAGGGGAAGGGATGAGGAAATGTTTCCGGTCTGCAAATTCTGCATGGAAAATTCTGCATAACCGTCTATTAGATGGCGCATTCCTGCACCGTCCTAGCACCGGCATATTATGCTGGCCCTCGCAGACTATGGAATGTCCAAACAGAGATTTTCCGTGCGGACATTTCAGTGTGTGAACATAACTAAGGAAATGAGAAGGGAAGGAGAGGAAATGAGACATAGAAGAGGAGATGATAAGGAAAGGAAAATAATAGGATGGAAAGAGGGAAGAGACAACGACAGAAGAACAGAAGGTGAGGTAAGAGAAGAAATAGGAGAAGAAAAGGATGGCAAATGAAGTTGAAACGTGTGGAAGGAAGAGAAAAGAAAGAAAAAAATATGGAAGGGAAGATATAAGAGAAGATAAGGGAAGGGAACAGAACCATGGAATTAAGAAAAGAAGGAGAAAAAGAGAGGAACCTGCTCTGTTTTCAGTTAAAAATTATATTATGCTATTTAACCTAATGTTTTCCATGATATGAAACTAGGTAAATAATAACAAAAATAAATAACATTTTATAAAGAGGGAAAAAAAATCTTCCGAGCACTGTTCTGTGTTGCTTCTTCTTGTGTTTAAGCTGACAGATTTGCAAGATTAAAAATAGACTTGTATGGTTGATGCTAAAAGTGTTTGGTCCGGCATTAAAGATGTCAATGTTGAAGCCACTATAACTGCTGCTTTTCCCTCTGTCAAACATAACATTGTCAAGAGTCATTTCAAGTCTTAAAGTGTGTCCAAAATTGTCTTTGTCTGCAATTTTCTAATACAGCAAGAAGGAAGCTGCATTATACCCCATCAAGCTGTGCATCTCGTTGACACCTTACCCATTCAAATGATTTCTAAGTGACGTTTCACAGTCTAGATCTCTAACAACCTGTTTGATCATTTCCCTCTGAGCGGTCTGAATTTACATTTAAATAACAGTAATGGCCAATACACACAATGCTCAATCTGTCTGTAATTGCAGCATTTATTTTAATAAATGTTATGGGGTCAATAGCTTGCCAGAGGTGCTTACTGAACATCTATGTAGCTCTGATTTTACATGGTAGCACAAAGGGATTTCTTACTATGCTAGTGTGTGAGAAAAGTAACCTGTTCCTCTGCAAGTCATATGACAGCAGTATTTACTAGGGGTGAGCGAATCGAATCTAACGAATCCAAATTCATTACGAATGTAAGGAAACATTTGATTCACAATGATTGTGAATATCGCCGTGATTCTATCGCGCAAATCGCTTCATTAAACTCCATTTAGTGCAGTCCAGGCTCCAGGGCATCTAAAATGGCATATCCACATGTGAGGACATGGGGCAAAGAATCCTGGGAAGGCGGGAACAAGGGTAGGCGGGATGACCCTAAATCACATGCATCCTATCAGCAGCCAGCCACCCATGTGATATCACAGCCCTATATAATCGGCAGCCATCTTGCAGCCAGTCACTTCAGCCTTTTATTGCAAAGAGAGAGAGGGACAGACAGTAGTGTGTTGCACAGAAAAGTATGTTTACAGCAGCGATTCCCCTCCCAGCGTTCTATTACAGAGAGGGACAGACAGCAGTGTGTTGCAATGAAAAGCTTTTTTACAGCAGTAATTAACCTCAAGCCCAAATCCAGCCTAGAAGCACTGATAGGGAACAGAGGGAGATTGAGAGAGAAAGTGCAATTTTGGGCAACTGTGTGCTGCAGCACTCGTGTGTACTGCTGGTATTGTAGACATATACTGTTTTAGGTGTTCCACAGCAGGAGAGTGGGGATGGGCACTACAACACGTGTAAGGAGCAGAACTAAAATTAGCACTTAGTGGTATCCCAGTGAAGGAATGCTATGGGGTGCAAGACACTAGCAGAACAGGTAATTCCACAAATATGAAAAACAAAGAAAAAAAAGAATATGTCTGCACTCACCATAAGATGAAAAAACAGTTCAGGCTTTATTACGGCAAAATCTTATAGAACATAAATTAGAACATAAATTAGAACATGTTCAGCAGGTGTGTACTTTTGTCTGGCCTTTCACAGTATCTAGACCCTTGTGACTTTAACAGGAACAAAATAGTACACCACTTAGATGAACATATGTGGTATGGACTTATGAGGGGTGGACAATGCGCTCCAGTACGCCTAAAAGAGTATGAAAAAAAAATATGTCTGCACTCACCATAAGATGCAAAAACAGTTCAGGCTTTATTGCGGCAAAGTCTTAAAGAACATAAATTAGAACATGTTCACCCGGGGTGCAGGAAGGGAAGGTGGCTAACAGCCAGTAGCAGGAGCGTATCAGCAGAATGACAGCGCAGTTTCGCATCAGTGACGCATCATCCGGTTCCTATCAGCAGCCGGGGATCCATGGCCGACATTTGCGAACATGCAAATGTCCGCCATTAACTCCTCAGATGCCGTAATCAATACAGATCATGGCATCTGCAGCAATGCGCATGTTAAAAAAGATGATCAAATCGCCCGCAGCGCTGCCCCGTGGATTCGATCATATGTAATGGAGGTCCTTTCACCTGTCTCCGGCCTTTTTCTTGGGTCTTCTGCACTGGTCTGAGATCGATTAGACCAGAGCAGAAGATAGCCGATAATACTGATCAGTGCTATGAACGGTATTAGCAATCAACTGATTGCTATTGATAGTCCCCTATGGGTACATAAAAAGTGTAAAAAAAACAAGTAGAAAAAATTTAAAAAGTACAAAAAAAAGGGGAAAAATACCCTCCCCCCAAAAAATTAAAATTGTCCCTTTTTCCCATTTTATCCCCAAAAAACGTTTTTTAATAAACATATTTGGTATTGCAGTGTGCGTAAATGTCCAAGCTATCAAAATATAATGTTTACGATCCCGTATGGTGAACGCCGTGAATGCAAATAATAAAAAAAATCCAAAAATGCTTCTTTTTTGTCACATTTTATTCCCAAATTTTTTTAATAAAATGTTATCTAAAAGTTTTATATATGTAAATGTGGTATCGATAAAAAGTACAGATGACGGCACAAAAAAGGAACCCTCATACCGCCCCCATATATGGAAAAATAAAAAAAATATAGGTGGTCAAAACAGCGCAAATTTATTATTATTACTGATTTTGTACAAAAAGTATGAGATTTTTGCAAAAATAGAAAAGTATCTAGCCATGGGTTTCATTTTAATCTTATTAACCCACAGAATAAAGAACACATATCATTTTTACCATAAAGTGTACAGTGTGAAAACAAAACCCTGCAAAATTGTGATTTTCCTAAAAATTTTCTCCCTTAAAAAAAAAAATTTGTTGCGTTTGCTATAAATGTTTTTTGTAAAATGAGAGGTTTCATTACAACGTTCAATTGGTCATACAAAAAACAAGCCCTTATATGGGTCTGTTGATGGAAATATAAAAGAGTTATGGATTTAGAAGGCGAGGAGAAAAAAAAAAAAAACTCAAAAATAAAATTGGCCTGGTCCCGAAGGTTAAAATAGGCTTGGCCCTTTTCGGAAAATTCAGCGAATCAGTCGAATCAAATTAAAAAAAAAAATGTGCTCATCTCTAGTATTTCCTCTAGAACAGCGGTTCCCAACCTGGGGCACAAGTACCCCCAGGAGTACTTAGCAGTTCTCCCAGGGGTATACAAAAAAAAATCAGTAATGGTGGCTGCAGCCAATGGTCGCTGCTTCTAAAGTGGCCGTGGCCCATTATGCCTGATCTTTAAGAGAAATGAGCAGTGGCTACCGGTACTAGCTGACATTGCTGCCTTGAGGAGCGGAGCAGGGTGGCTTCGAAAAAGCTTCCATGCTATAGTGCTCCTCCAGTCTTGGGATCTACTGCTATGAGACAGAGCAGTAGTTCCTCGGACCGAAGGAGAAGTGGCGCAGTTTGGGGGCCTACAACTTTATGGGACAGTTTGGGGGTCTACAACTTTATGGGACAGTTTGGGGGTCTACAACTATATGAGGACAATGTGGGGGCCTACAACTATCTGGGGGAACTGTAGGGGCTTACAACTATATAGGGGCACAGGGTGTGCATACAGTTATATAAGGGCAGCATGAGGGCCTAAAACTATGGGGGACCATGTGTGTGTGTGTGGGGGGAGGGGCAACAATTATATGGGGGAAGTGTAGAAGCCCACAACTATATGGGGGCACAGAGAGGACATACATCTATTGGCAGAGTGGGGTGCAGAGTGGGGTGCCTTTATTTTTTTGGGGGTGCTAAAGGGGTCTACAACTAAATGGGGGTCCAACTTTTGAAAGTGGACTGCTAAGGAGTGCTTGGGCAAAAAAAGGTTAGAAACCAGAGTAGAACATTGTAAGCATCCTGTGTGCTGCTATACATTGTCAGTGAATAAAACATGGCCTTGTGCATGAGTCCTTAGGTTCTTTCCAGCTAGAAAATATATACAACCAGCTGCAATTATTTAACCATCAATACCATCCTCCAATATTCAGTTATTTAATTTGCCCTACTGTAGCTCTTGCTTTTATTCTTTGATGCACAAACTATGATATGGTCTGTATAGACGTTCTATCTGAAATTAGCCTTGAAGAACATAGACGTGACAATTCTTATAATAAATGCAATTAATTTGCATACAAGGAAGAAGTATTTGTTTGAGACCACATAAAAGCTTAGTGGTTAGTATCTTCTAGGACTGGGGTCCTGGATTTCTTTTACCTTTATCCACAAATCCATGAATTATCTTATTTTATGCATTGAAAAGGTGAAATCTACAGTGAAAATCTGTGGCTTTTCTGCAACATAAGGTACAAGCATAACAGGCTAATATTTCAGCATGAATTTTTTGCGCTATATGCACATGTGGTTCTAAAAATGTCATCAACACATATTGTACTGTAATTGCTGGAAATCTGCAGGGCTTTATCCATAGTGTAAATCTGCTGAAATTCTGCAAAATAGCGTATACCGCAGTTTTCTTCCTCATCTTTTAAGAAACAGAACATGATTTTTCCATCTACAGAGCTATGTGAGGGCTTGCTTTTTGAACAACCAATTGTACATTATTATGATACCTTTTTTGTTCACTATAAAATATATGGACACAATATTATTTTTGTGTGTGTTTTTTTTTTGGGGGGGGGGTTGGGTATTAAAAAAAAAAAAAAAAAAAAAAACCTTTTGCAACTTCTGGGGTGTTTTATTTTCAAGCAGTGCACTTCATGGTAAATCTGGCATGTTCCCTTCAATTTGTGGGTCAATATGATTAAAATGATACCCATATTTACATTTTCTATTATTGTACTGCTTTTAGAAAAAGTCAAACTTTTTTTTAACACAATCAGTATGCTTAGAATTGCCTTATTCTAACCCCTATAACTTACTTTTTTTTTTACCATATACGAGTGCTAATCATTTGCATCCTGATCTGTAGCCTTTATTGGTACCATTTTTACATATACAGTATGTGACCTTTTGAAAATGTTTTATTTGATTTTTTCTGGGATGTGATGTGAATAAAAATTTCAGCAATTTTGGACTACTGTATGTACTTGAGTATAAGCCGAGGTTTTCAGTTTTTTTTGTGCTGAAAACACCCCCCCTCGGCTTATACTCGAGTGAGAAAAAAATGCTGCAGGCAAACCCTGGTGGGGGGAGGAGAGGTGCTGGGCCGTCCATCTTCGCTGCAGGGACCGTCCGCATTCCGGTGGGGTGGGTGAGCCGGTCCGGGCTGTCCATTTTCACCGGGAGGCCCTCTTATTCACTCCAGGACGGCCCTGGACTAGTGACGCTCCATTGACACCACCGCATAGGGACGTCCGTGCGCAGGGATGCCCCTGACATCACGGACTTCTGCTGTGCACAGACGTCCCTGTGTGGCGGCGTTAATGCAGCATCATTAGTCCGGACCTTCTCACCCTGTATGATGATGGAGGGGGCGGGGGGGTGGTGGGGGAGGGTCTGTATGATGATGGAGGGGGGTGTCTGTATGATAACAGAGGGGGTCTGGATGATGACAGGGGGATATTGACAGGGAGTGATGTTGATAGGGCGGTCTGGATGACGACGGGGTGATATTGACAAGGTGTGATGAAGACAGGGGGTGTCTGAATGATGACGGGGGATGATGACAGGGGGGGCGGGTCTGGATGATAGGGGAGGGGGGATGATGTATTTCCCACCCTAGGCTTATATGCGAGTCAATATGAATATGTTTTCCCAAGTTTTTGGAGTGAAATTAGAGGCCTTCTGCTTATATTCGGGTTGGCTTATACTAGAGTATATACAGTACTTTATTTTACATTTACACCATTTATTGTATTGAATCATCAATGACATCTATTTATTTATTTTATTTTTTTGATAGTTTGGAAATGTATGCATTCAGTGATACCAAATATGTTTTGTTTTTTTGTAAATTGGAAAATGAGTGATTTTTTTTAACTTTTTATTAGGATAGGAGCTTATTTACATGTTTATAATCCGATCAAGCATAATATCACATTCCCTGTTAAGTGCTGTGCTATTGCAGAGCACTGATCAGTGACTGTTATATTGGACTCTGCTTATACTGTCTGGCCTTACTCAGATTGTATAAGAAGAGTGGGCAATTGGCAGCAGAGAACTGTCATTGTAGACTTTAGCAGCCGATACTCACCAAGTATTAAGCGAGCTAAGGAGCTTCAAAGTCCCTTAGTGCGCACAGGGTATATGTGTATATAAAGGTAATGTTTCATCAGAAAATGATGATAATCCATATTATAAAATATTCCTAACATTTGGTAGTTTTGAGCTCACAGAAAGATGCTATCATGTTGTTTCATAGAATTTGCCAGTATATTTCAGAAATCATTGTTCCATCAATGATGGCAAGCATTCCTTGCCCAGATGCAACATAACAGGGCCAAACCATAAAACTACCTCTCCTTTTTTGGTATGTCTTTGGCTTTTCGGACACGCTGGGAGTCATGGTTTAGCAACATCTTGAAGCAAACCGGTTGGAAAACTATAAAGCTGTGCTCGCAGTATATGAAGAAGAACCATGTTCCTTAGAGGCCTCTTAAGAAACTAGTAGATACTTCTTAGCAATGCCATTTTCTCTTTTGACAATTTGACTTTGTTTGTTATATAGTCTATAAACTTTGTTTTGGAACAGATATGGGGTAGTTAAATATATTTTTAACTTTAGCTTGAGAATAATGTGCACTTTGGCCGGACTTAATGAATCAATGGTTTACAATGCAAAAGAAAAGAGATTACAAGTGCGTGGGGGTTTTGAAAGGTCCCCAGTGGATTGTAGTGAGGGTGGAATCTTCTCCTTGCGCTGCATGTTAAGGGTCACAATAAGTTCAGGATTACTCCAAACAATGACATTTGCATATTGCTGGTTCACTTTGAACATCTCTGTGAAAATGTTAAAAGCATGAATGTGCAGAGGCAGAGTAAAGGTGACTGACACTCAGGTGAACTGAAGCATCCAGAAGGGCACCACATGGGTTGGAAAACATCTCTCATGAATCACAGTCAGCTGAGAAAGTAGAATAGGACTATTAACAGTGAAGGAAATGGAATAAGTCGGTGTGAAAAGCAATTAACAAGAAGAACATTTTAACTGAATTATAAATAGCGCTAAACAGTGTTCTTCATTTTTAGAGAAACCCTTCTCGGATGGGATCATTCTTTTGCAGTTTACATTTCTAGCTTTTCACACTTCCTGAGCTGTGATATTTATACACAATCCTCCATTCCTCTTGCCCTTCCATGGCCAGAACATCCTGACAAAGATATCAACTTCAGCTAATATGACATGGATTCTAAGGTAGTGCATAGCCTATTAGTTCTACATGTATGAAACAGAATTGTAACACGTGTTTGTAATATTGATACTTCATGGTGTAACTCCAACAGATGTTTTATGTAATTCAAGCAGTCCACTCCCTCCGGCATACTGCACCTCCTGGCGGCCAGTGGGTTACCTTTAATCCACACCACTAGATATGTGCTTTTTTCTGCTATACTGCAATGTGCTCACTCCTTTTGTCACTAGTGTTCCTCCTTCTTCCAATAGGGTGCCTTTACTCTCTTACTTCCTCTTAAAGGGTCCATGCTGGCACCCAAATCTTGCCTCCACCATTACCATCTATTACCTGCTATTTCAGGCAAGCTCCACTTTACTGAGCAGTAGCAATAGACTAGTAGCATGCTAGTTCTTGCAGTTTCTTTGTCTTTTTGTATCCTGTTCTATTACAGTGTACAACCCCAGCTTGTTTACTGATCCCGTCTGTGCCTCTCGGTCTGTGTTCTGCTGTATCACCAGTGTCTGACCTTTGCTTGACTCTAACTACTGAACCATTGCTGCCCACTTTCACCAGTTGCCTGATCCTCAACCTTGAATGTACCCAAACTCCTCTCCAACTGACCCCTTCGTCCTTTGCACTGGTGTCTCCTACTAAGAAGTGTAACCACTATGTACTTCTTCATTAATTATTATTATTAGAGATGAGCAAATTTTTCAAAAATAATCAATTCAATCCGAATAAATGTGTTTTAATGATGTGTTTAATAAAGTGTGTGTGTTTCACTTTTTTTCTCTATTTTTATTTTTTTTATTTTTTAGGTAGTACTACTACTCCCAGCATGGAGCAGATTGTTCCATAATGGGAGTAGTAGTACCTGCGCAAATATGCAGATCACCCTGGGTGTCACTCCTGACACTCTTTGTGATTGTCCTGTATAATGTATAGATGCAGGTGGCTTTCTCACATCTAGATAGGACGATCGCATCTGGTGTCAGGATCGTCACCTGCTGTGATTTGTCCTTAAATGCAGGCACTACTGCTCCCAACATGGAGCACACACATGTACCCACATTAATAGACAGATCACAGCGAGTGTTACTTCTGACACCCGATGTGATCATCTTGTATAATGCATAGATGCGGGCGGGCGGCCGCTCTTCTCTGGTCCCACTGTAGTATGAGTATATGCCGTATATATACCTATTATTCATATTTCCCGCAGAGAGCTGTGATTGACTGGAACCATCTGGCCAATCACAGCTCTCTGCGGGAAATGTGAATAAGAGATGTGAATTCTATTCACATCACTGGCCGGCCAAAGTTTAGTGCAGAGATGCGAGCAAAAGGAGAAAGACGCTGACACCTGCTGTGATCTGTCTATTAGTACAGGTACTACAGCTTCCATAATGGAACAGTCTGTTCCATGCTGGGAGTAGTAGTACCACCTTAAAAAAATTGAAAAATAGAGAAAAAAAAGTGAAACACACATACACACACACTTTTTTAAACACAATATTAAAATACATTATTAATAAAAAAATAATAATTATAAAAAATATTTATTTTTACATTTAAATGGCCCCTTCCTACATTTTTTATTATTGTCGGCTACATTTTTAGGTTCCTGCCCGTCCACATAAATTGATGCCTGTTTAAAAAAAATTACATTAACATTTTTTTTTCCATTTTTTTTGGTAGCTTTATCATTTTTTATACACCCAAGAATGGAGTCTACATTTTAGACTGCTTTTAGAGCAAGACACAGGACCCAGACACACCGTGGCAGTATGCAATGGAGATGGAGGCAGGGAGTCCCCCTGGGTCACTTGCACAAATGGCACGATGCATGCTCACTTTCTTGCGTAGTGACCGCAGAATTGTCACCATTCGGCAGCGGGATGACTTCTGGCTCTCCACCTTATGGACCCTCACTTCCGGCACAAAATGGGGGCCTTTTTTACACCCAGTGTGAGGGAGAACAAAGTGACCTACTACAGAGACATCCTATGTAGTCAGTTGGCCGATGCCTATGTGTGCCATTGTCCATCCTCTCGCAGGTCTTAGTCGGTGTGCCCTCTGCGCTCACCTTCTACTGCCATGGCTGCTGGGGAGGGGGGGGGTGGCAGGAGCAGTATCAGCTCCATCAGCAGTCGCTGATGAGTAGTTTTCTTCACCCGCATAGTGAAGCAACTCATTAGCAGCAGGTAGACCTGGAACAGGAACTGAACCAGCAGGTGATGGCATACCTTGACATGACCATGCCAACACACCTTGAAGATCCGCTGGACTTCTGGGCAGCCAAACTTGATTTGTGGCCGCAACTAGCAGAGTTTGCTCTGGAAAAGCTGTCCTGCCCGGCCAGTAGTGTGCCATCAGAGCGGGTGTTTAGTGCAACGGGGGCCATAGTAACCTCAAGGACAACTCGTCTGTCCATGAAAATTGTGGCGAGACTGACCTTTGTGAAGAGGAATCAGGCATGGATCAGCAAGGATTTCTACCCACCAATGCCTGATGCATCAGAGTAGATTGACCATGGTGCCACACCAACACTTCACAAATATGGATAGTGCTAAACATATTTATGGTGCTGCTCCCCAGTTAAAGACATTCCTCACCATCAGACCGCAAGTAAGTATTGAAGATATGCATTAGCTAAAACATAACTTTTGTCATGCATTTTGGACACCCCAAAAATGAATCACTATGTTTTAATATGTTTCATAGCATAATAGCATGATGTCAGCCATTTTGTGTATGTTCTAAAGAAGACCACAATAATTCTAAGTTCTATTCAAATGCCAGTCTGGGAGTAGAATACTTAGATGTCTACTTAGCTTATTTCCTATGAGAAACCAGTGATCAATGTGAAAAATCAGTGTGTGCAGTGTTATAGGTCCCTATGAGAGCTATAACACTGAAAAAAAAGTGGAAAAAAAGTGAATAAAAATCATTTAACCCCTTCCCTATTAAAAGTTTGAATTGCCCCCTTTTCCCATAAAAAAAACCAGTGTAAATAAAAATAAAAATAAACATATGTGGTATCGTCGCGTGCAGAAATGTCCGAAATTCTAAAAATATATTGTTAATTAAACCGCACGGTCAATGGCGCGCAAAAAAATTCCAAAGTCCAAAATAGTGCATTTTTGGTCACTTTTTATATCAAGAAAAAATGAATAAAAATAAGTTCTATCAATGCAAAAATGGTACCGCTTAAAACTTCAGATCACGGCGCAAAAAATGAGCCCTCATACCGCCCCATACGCAGAAAACTAAAAAAGTTATAGGGTTCAGAAGAGGACAATTTTAAACGTATAAATTTTCCTGCATGCAGTTATGATTTTTTCCAGAAGTACGACAAAATCAAACCTATATGAGTAGGGTATAATTTTAATTGTATGGACCTACAGAATAAAGTGAAGGTGTAATTTGAAAAATGTACTGTGTAGAAGAAAGAAAAAACGCCATTTACCGAAAAATGTACTGTGTAGAGAAAAAACGCCATTTTGTAACTTTTGGGGGAAGCCCCCAAAAGTTACAAAATGGCGTTTTTTTATTTTTTTATTTTGTCTCACAATGATTTTTTTTTCTGTTTCGCCATAGCTTTTGGGTAAAATGACTGATGTAATTACAAAGTAGAATTGGTGGCACAAAAAATAAGCCCTCATATGGTTTTTTAGGTGCAGAATTGAAAGAGTTATGATTTTTTAAAGGTAAGGATGAAAAAACAAAAATGCAAAAACGGAAAAACGCTGAGTCCTTAAAGGGTTAATAACAGTATTATTTAATTAACACAGCACACTCCCTATACATGTTAGGACAAGGCAAAGTGTTCTACACCACTATTGAGGCTATATGGTCTTTTCATGCTTACACAACCTCCATTCTGTGTCATTCAGCCACTATATGTTCTCCTCATGCTGCCGCCACCTCCACGCTGTGTCATTCAGCCACTATATGTTCTCCTCATGCTGCTGCAATCACCAGGCTGTGTCATTCAGCCATTATATGCTGCTGCCAACTCCAAGCTGTGTCATTCAGCCACTATGTGGTCTCCTCATGCTGCTTCCACCTTCACACTGTGTCATTCAGCCACTGTATGGTCTCCTCATGCTTCTGCCACCTCCACTCTGTGTCATTTAGCCACTATATGGTCTCCTCATACTGATGCTACCTCCAGGCTCTGTCATTGTGCCGCTCTGCGACAGTGATTATAATATTGACGCCTCCGATCTGCATGTCATACTAAATAACAGTATTGTTTCATTAACCCAGACCACACCCTATGTCTGTTATAGCAAGGCAAAGTGTTCTACACCCCTATTGAGGCTCTCTGTAGGCCAGAAATAGCTGTTTTTAAAAAGTTTGGACCAAACCAAATGTTTTCAGAAAATTTGGCGAATTGGCCAAATAAAATTTTCTAAAATTCGCTCATCTCTAGTGACAAAGATTAACTTGCCAACTGACATAGAGGGGAAAAGACCCTGCTTGCAATCTATAAGGAGAGTGGAAGGAAACAGCAAGTTGGGGGAACAGCTGGTCATCTGTGAGCAGTTGGGGAAGTTGCCATTTAAAGTGCAGTGGCAGGAGGATTCTTGAAGGTTGTAGGCTTGCTTGAAGAGATTGAACTTCAGGTTGCTCTTAAAGGTCTTGATGGTGGGTGAAAGCCGGATGTGTCAGCATGTTGAGTTCCAGTGTATGGGGAAATTTCAGGAGAAGTTTTGGAGACTTGGAGGTCTTGTGAGGTGCGGACAAGAGGAGAGCACAGTCAGAGGTCTTGAAATGATTGGAGAGTGCATGAGGGGCGGTCTCAGGAGATTGGGTCAAAGATGTAGGGGGAACAAGTTGTGGATGGACTTGTTTGTTGTGGTCAGCCGCTAAAATGTAATTAGTTGGGCAATGGTTAGCCAGTGAAGGGAAGACAGGGTTCAGGATAAATTGGAGGGGAGCAAAAGAGTTGAATGAAAGGACACAGAGGAAGATTGTTGCAGTAGTCCTAGCGAGAGACAATGAGGGCATGTACCAGGAGTGTAGTTAGGTCAAAGTTAAAGAATGTTACTTTTTCCATGTTGAGTTTGAGAAAGTGGGAGGAAAAGAAGGAGGATAAAGCTGACAGAGAATTTGGGATTTTGGATAGGAGGGAGGTGACATCAGGGCCAGAGAGGAAGATTTGGGTGTCTTCAGCATATTGTTTGTAAGTGCAAAATAAAATTAAATTCATACATAACATGTATAAGGTATGGTCCACTTGTTGGGGATAATCTAAGGCAGTGATCTCTAAACTGTGGCCTCCAGATGTGGCCAAGCTACAACTGTCAGCATGCCCGGACAGCCATTGGGTGGAGAAAAGGAGGTAAGAAAATGAAAACAAAAAATGCATAGAGAAGGGGTTATATGGGAGATATGGGGCTCCTTTTCATGAAACCCAGAGGTGACACCCCCAGATATTAAACACCTATAAACTATCCTATGCTGATTTGGGGAAAGCCTTAAATTAAAAAGAAAATCAATATAAATCATTTTTCTTTCTTTGGCGTGCCATTTTTTGCCTACACTTGCACACTATTCTTTCTTTACCGCATTACAATGTAGTGTAGCTTACAATATCTGAATCAACTATCGAGAAACACTACACCTATAAAAAAAAAAAAAGCATAAAAATCCAATTTTCATGGCTGTGTGGTGCTTTTGCACTTCAGTAAATTGTAGGTAGATTGGAAATGGAGAAATTAACTTGCACATAAGATAAATTAAATGAGTCTTTTAAATGGAGAACATGTGATGAGTGTGCATGGAGAAATCCATTTATTTCACAATGCAGGACTTCATTATGGATATTGTTTTCCATTAATGCATGATAAATGAGTATATTTCTGCTTGAAATAAGGGGCACCAGCAGTGTTTTTAAACCACGCCTGATGTCTTCATTTTTTACAATCTCTATGCGGCATGTATAAATGAGTTTTCTATATATTAGGGAAACCAATTGTATGTCCATCTAGTAGCTGTTCATCATCATGTATAGCTGGAACAGAGGATGTTAGGAATGTTTCCCAACCATTTCATGCCTTTACGTGGGCTAATTGTAGAACCAGATATTTATGTGTTAAAATGAATAAATACTAATATATATATATATATATATATATATATATATATATATATATGCACCAAAAAGAAGAGTCGTAAATTACTTTTCGCATCTGGACCATACCAATGCACCAGATTAATAAATAACACAAAACAATAAAACACAACGTAGTCGGCAATTAATAGTAAG
Source organism: Hyla sarda (assembly GCF_029499605.1). Taxonomy (NCBI): domain Eukaryota; kingdom Metazoa; phylum Chordata; class Amphibia; order Anura; family Hylidae; genus Hyla; species Hyla sarda. The sequence goes on from NC_079192.1 coordinate 82,473,635, forward strand.
TTCTGCCCCATTGTTTTTCTTTTTGTGAGATAAATAACTTAGAAGTTAGATAAGCTGCCTTTATAAACAGTTTATAAATGTCCAGAAGTGTTTGAAATATTAACTGCATTACTATTCTTAGTATCTCTTATATGTCCTTGAATACAGTTGAACTTCGGGAGGTTCAAAGCTCATTGAAATTTTGAATATTGTCAGGTTCCTCTCACGCAAGCCTGGCAATATCAAGGCTAAGCTGTGCTTGCAGGGGGGTGTATATATTATACAGCCATCTATATGGCTGTATAATGTATACAGTTAAGAAAGTGATGCTTACAATCTCGTCATTGGTCCAGGTCTTGTGTAGCTCCACCTTATTGTGACATCATCACTAGAGGCGGGTCTATACAAAAAGGAGGCCCGGACCAGTGATGAGATGGTATTACTCTACTTAACTGTATACATTGTAGATAACTGCATAATGTGTACCAGCCCTCGCTCAAAGGAGTTAACTTGCTCATAGGAAAGGCAACGCTTATTAACTCCTTCCTTGCTAGGCCGGCGCATAGCGCTCAGCCCAGCAAGATGTTGCAATTCTTTAATGTGTTTCAATTTGCACACAAATGTGTTTCAATTTGGCACACAACATACCAAGAAAACAGTTTCTTTATAATATAGTGTCTGGGCCATTGTTTATGAAGGAGCCCTACAAAAATAGGTGTATTTATGTAAGTTTCTTTCTACATAGTTTTAGTACCTTCTTCAATGAATTCAAGGAATCAAAGGCTAAAATAAATGCAGTACAAAATTTGCAGTTGAGTATTTGAATTGTCCACTATATGCTACTTACAGCATATCCTTACAGAATATGGAAATAAGCTACTTGGCTTTTTTGCATTGTAGGCAGGGAAATAGGGTGTACTGTAGAATAAAAAAAAAAGTATCATAGATATTTCAGGTGTTTACCCACCAATTGTATATACAGCTCCCAGCAATTAAATAATCAAAAAAATGCACATGCAGCTGGCAGGAGATCGTATGGACGCCATAATCGATATACCATGGTCGGAATAGTGATCTACTCTGCACTACTGCATTATTTGTACTAGGCTCCTGCTTTAGACAGCAGCCGCTTAGGTGGCAGGTTAGTCACATCTTACTGTGGGGGGCTGATTCTGTATCAGCTGCCCTCTGAACTATCTGAGGCCAATTTTTTTTGATTATTAATTCTTTGTAAATTGGCGCATTTGTAACTACCCGATGCCTGTCTATATTCACCCTATCTAGCCCGTGATGAGGTCACAAAAACTTGTGTTCCGAAATGCGTAGGGCCAGGAGAGCGATGGTGTAACAGATAGTGTGCTTGATATAATGCAGTGTTTTTTTAGCATTCTATTCTACTTGCATTTAACTGCCAATGATGTGGATTGCGTCTTATTATCATTATCAGCATTTCCTGTATTTCATTCACTTATGTGTGTGATTACTTTTATAGAATTAGAATAAAAGCTAAATTTTAAATTCACCTCCCTCCCCCACTTTTTGATTGTACTGTAGACTATACACAGACACAGAGAACACAATATCTCATCTAATTGCAGAAGAATAGTAGGATGAACCATGTGACCATTTTGGAACAGGGCCACCTTAGCAGTTTAGCACACACACAGCAAAAACAGATACATACACATTTATTCATATTGTAATATCAACAGATATATGCAAACAGATACTTAGACACTATTTATACACTGATATAAACAACCATATACAAACAGATGCATAAAAATTCATGCACATGTAAAAACATGAAAACACAAGTACAAATAATCTCATATTTAGAAGATCTCAGGCATTATTTATAGCTTTTAAGCTCACACGCTCTTCCACAAGCTTCAGAGAAAAATGAACACACAGGTGCTACATTCTTTATATGACCCCTTAATGCGTTGAGATGCAGGTGAGTATATCAAGCACAAAGTTCATTGATGCCAATTCCCAAACTAGTTGTTATGGCTTCATTTTAGGAGGTTGCTTGTACCACAAAAATGATATCAGGGAAAGATAAAATACATGCCACACAAACTTTGCAGTTTAATATTTGCATTGTCCACCCGGTGCTACTTCGAGTCAGTCATTCCGGCAGGAATCCATCAGCCAAGCAATGTCCAAGAGACAGCAGTATGGGCCCACTCATACAACGGCACAGAAGCTAAATGTGCTCCTGTCCAAGTTGCTGGTGGTGTAGTCCATCCCTTTTCAAGTGGACACTCAGTCATGAGCATGGGGGTGTGCTGAGAGGCAGGGGCTAGGACAGGCGGTAGCTGGCCTCGCGATGGACCACCAGCTCGATTTTAAGATACAAGTACGAGCTTTTTCCCTGCAGAAACATATACACTGCAGTAATTATACACTATTGGAGCTGGAATTACCATGGCTGCTGGCACGAGACTTGCCCCCAGCTTTCCGCCTCTCCTCCCTCTAGGTCACAATTAATTGAACCTGTGTAAAATCTCTTCATTTTTGGTAAATGGCTGTTATTCCTCACCGATTATTAAGACTGCTGAAGTATCTTCCATAATGCGTCCTTTTATTGGTACCCAATGATATGCATTAACAAAACTCTCTGGTTCATTAGGGCCTAAAAGATTCCTTGATCATATTTCTCCTTTCCTCTCACTCTCCTTTCGTCATCACAGATCTGTTATCACTTGCACTAACCTGTCATACAGGCTTGTAGTGATACTGATCAAAACGGTACTTACCGTGTCCCAAACATCCAGTCGTTCCGCCGTTATTTCATTTTCTCTTCATAAGTAAATGAGGTCCTTGGGGCCTGGGGGGAGCTACGACCAGAGCGCTGGGCACCCCTACGATACTCACCCATATGCATAATGCATATGCATAATCCCCCTCCCTGCTCACGTGGCAGGTCTACTCCCCCTCCCTGCTCGCATGGCAGGTCTACTCTATGGCGAATGCGCCACTGCGTCCTGGAAGCTGCACATGCGCCGTTAAGTAACCAGCAGCTCAAGAAGGAGGGGGGGTTATGCATATGGATGAGTCGGGCAGAGGATGCAAAAATATATATTTTTTTATTAAATTGCTTGATATTGTGACTTTCTTTCAGAAGGATCGGGGAACCATATTGGGGAGCAACAGCTCGCTTATGTATGCAAATGTGTACATGAATTGGCATGCACAGGACCACATTTATTATTATATGGCCTTCAATAAACACTGTTTTGTTTGGTGGTGTTATACCCATGATGTATTTGCAATAAGGTGGACAATATACATTTTTTGGAGGCTTTGGTTATTTTTTGGATGCCTGTTTAAGGATAATCTATTTTGGAGCTTACTTTGGAGCCAACAGCTTGACAATAAGGTTTACGGCTTATTAGACATCATTAAGTTTTGGCAATTTTTTTGGAGACTGTCACAAATGTTGGTTTTCACAAAGTTTGTGGATCAATCCCATTGAAAACCTGTGATCAATTCTCAAAAAGCAGATGGGAAAAAAAAGCAATGAATAGGCAGGAACAGGCTGTCACCAGTCAGGATTTGGCCCAAAATCTGATATCCAGAATGCCAGGGAGAATTGTAGAAGCATTGAAAAAGAAAAAGGATCAACACTGTAAATATTGAATCTTTGCATAAACTTGATGTATTAGTCAATAAAAGTAAAAAAAATATATAGTATACTCCAGTAACCATAGAAACATCTGACTAAAAGAAGTGAAAACACTGAAGCAGCAAACTGTGTGAAAAAACAAAATGGTGTCTCCAAAATGGCCACCAATGCTGTAACTTTAGGTATACGTCAGCCTCAGAATGGTGATGGCAGTAACAAATAGCAATTACTAATATGCAAACTACACAATGGCACAAACAAACTACAGACTGCTATCTTGAGATGTAAATCAACATTTGGTCCATAGAAAGTACATTAATATAGATCTCGGCATAATTTCATTATGTTTAACATTGTTGGTAGTTAGGATTTAATAGCTTCAGGCTACACCCCATCTTGCATATAGATTACCCACCACCTAGCACTACTCAGATAACAACTTGCCTTTTTTGAATACTGCATTTATATTTTTGGTCATTGCATAGAAGAATTCGTGTTTGCTTTTTCCAAAATAAATGGCTCAAATGAAAAAAAAAAAAACATAATTGAAAGAATTTGCAATTACTGTGTATCCTGGTTTCCATATAACTCTGTGAAACACTGAACCGCAAAGGATACAATTCTCAACAAGCTGCCATTAAAGTAGAGACAAGCTGCAGTAGACTGTGGAAAATGATGGAGGTTCAGCAGCTGCTTGACTTTCTGCTAGTAATGCATTAGCCTATCGCTAAGTACCGGGCTTTGTAATTTCTGCTCTGTTCTTTGTAATAGCTGTCTACAATACATGGCTATTATCAATATTAATTGTGAAAGGGATCAGGAATTTCAGTTCATCTGAATATAAGTCTTCTTCTGGCCAACATTACATTAATTAACCCTGGATATGCACCATATTTTATGGAGACTGCACAGTGTTTGGAAGACATCAACATTTGAATAAAATAAAAGCTTGGGGTGGGAGTCACAGCATTTAGATACGGAATCTCTAGGTAGATAGCTGCTCTGGTATTATGACAGAGAAACAATGCTTACATGGAAGATGCTATCTAGAGCTAACATTGTACAGTATGTTTTAGTGAAGCAGTATAAAAATATATTCTGGTCTGAATGTCACTATATTTTCCTTGTTAAAATATTAAAGCATAAGTGTTTTTTTTTGTACTCAGATCTTTGAAGAGATAAAACCTGAAGTTCTTGGGTGCCAACACAAAATATGGAAGTGGGCTCCACACCTACAATGTGCCATTTATAATACTGATGATGGAGTTCGACATGTACAGCCTCCAAAAAATAGTATTTATTAGTTTGATGCCATGGAATATTCTGTTCTTGGATCTGGACCTGACAGCCCCCAGTAGAAACATTCTGGCATGAGCCAGAGTGTTTGGTGTTTGTACCGTTTAAAATATGAAAGTATAAGATATGCTGAATGGTATTATGCATAAAAGTTTGAATTATTCCACCATATGAAAATCAGACAATATATGGTGGACAAGAGGGGTCTAGAGGAGAACAGAGGAGTCAGCAGGACAGAGGGGTCTGGAGGCGGACAGACGGGTCTGGGTGACAGAGGGGTCAGCAGGACAGAGGGGTTTGGAGAAGGACAGAGGGGTCTGAGTGACAGAGGGGTCAGCAGGACAGAGGGGTTTGGAGAAGGACAGAGGGGTCTGAGTGACAGAGGGGTCAGCAGGACAGAGGGGTTTGGAGGAGGACAGAGGGATCTGAGTGACAGAGGGGTCAGCAGGACAGAGGGGTTTGGAGGAGGACAGAGGGATCTGAGTGACAGAGGGGTCAGCAGGACAGAGGGGTTTGGAGGAGGACAGAGGGGTCTGAGTGACAGAGGGGTCTAGAGGAGAACAGAGGGGTCAGCAGGACAGAGGGGTCTGGGTGACAGAGGGGTCAGCAAGACAGAGGGGTCTGGAAGGGGATAAAGGTGTCTAAGTGACAAAGGGGCCTGGGAGACAGAGGGGTTCAGGGGACTCTGGATCTGCCCCTGATATGGCAGCGAGACAGGAGATGCATCTGTCAGTATTCTTCTGACATGATAACATCTCTCTGTATACATAGCAACAGGAAATGATGTTAGAAGCACAGCAACCGCCAGATGCAGAGCAGGAGCCATGCCACCTCGCGGTCACCAAGCAGGATCCAGTGATGAGGTTGCTTTACCCAGTTACGCTGCTTGAGTGGCTGCCATGGTCAGAGAATCACTTGCTGTCCTTGTGTACCAGGACAGTTCATCCTCAAGTGAGTCTTCATCGTGCAGGCTGCACCATACAATACAGACAAGAGAAACAAATCGATTTGTAGCAGATACAGTACAATTATTTATTGGGGTGTAACTCAAGATCAGTACAGTTACACCCTAATTTAACCCCTTAAAGGAAATATGCAGCGGAAAACTTTTAAGTTTCCATGTTGCTCCGGTATCGGCGTACCGTTCCTCCAGTGCTCTTCGGCTCCGTGCTTCTGAGGCTTGATACGTCACACTGCGGTCAGCGTATCGCCGCCGCAGCGATCTCCCGCCTCGGCCGGTGATAGGCCAGAGCCAGAGCTCCTTACATGACATTTTTTTGGTGGGATATGAACAGAGCAAAAATTAGCAATTCTGGACTTTGGATTTTTTTTTATGTTATTCACCATGCAGTTTCACTAACATTTTATTTTGATAGATCAGACATTTTCTCATGTGGTGTTTATGTTTTTTTATATGTTTTTTTTATGTTTACACTATTTTATTTGGGAAAAAAAGCAAAAAGTAGGTTGATTTAAACTTTAATGAGGTGAGGGGCTTATTGATATTTATTAAACCTTTTTTTTCTTCATTATTTTGCAAACACTGTTCATTGCTATGCCATAGCATGTGTTAAAGGGGTATTCCAGGATTAATTTTGTATTTGACTATGCTACAGGGGCTGTAAAGTTCATGTAGTCCATAACATAGTGTCTGCACCTGTGTGTGACGGTTTTCTCACAATTCTTCTGTGATTTTCACCCCAATATTTATTTTTACCAGCATACAAAATGACTGTTGTCTTAGATTTTTCCCAGGTTGCAATGCGGCCGAGACCTGACTCCCTAGTCAGCTGATGACAGGGAGTCTGTCTGCTTCAATGGGTGGAGTGATCGCTTGGCGGGAAAGAGATCAATCTGCAACTAATGTAACAGCTGTAGGCACCCTGATTGAAAACCACAGGTCTTTTGAATGGATGCAGCTCATTTATGTTTCAATGGGTGGGGTGGCTGATGTGTGGGAGGGAGGAAAATGGAATTATGGGATTTGTAGTCAAAAAAGAAAACTCAAACTGGAGATACCAGTTCACAAAAAGCTAGCCACAGTGTTATGGTAATCTCACAACATAGCCATTTAGCCCCAAGACAAGTGCATATCCTTCCCAATGTCCATTACTATCTGCCAGGTACATACTAAAATCACCTTATGGTGGATAACCTTTTTACTAGGGCTATGTGGAGAGGCAGGTGAGACTACCAAACATAATTTAAAGGTTAAAGGAAATCTGTCATAACTCTCATTCTTCCTGATTCATTGGGGTGGTCCTCAATTATTTCTGTTTGTCCCACCAGCCTTGATAGATAGATTTTTTTCCCGATACCCAAAAAGGGAGAGGTCTATCAATCAAGGCTGATGTGGAAAGGAAAAGTCACCAGGAACAACCCTAAATCCAAAGGATAGGGGATAAGATGTATGATCGGATGGGTCCTGCCGCTGAGGACCCCCGTGATCTTGGTGCAGTCCCTGGCATTCTGTGATGGGCGCTGCCTCCTAGACAGGGACGTGACATCGTGACCACGCCCCCTAGTGATGTCACATTCATGTCCATGGAAGGGGGTGTGACGGACCCTCCTTGGTGCTTCTCTAGGCTCTGCTCTGGAACCTTTACTCTTCTCCATCTATACTTGGCCATGGACAGCTGATAGAGTTTCATGGCTTCATGTAGCATTTTTTGCCAATGACACTCAAATTTACGTCTCCAACCTAGATGTTACTTCTGCTATACAGAGTTCCAGAGTGTCTATCAGTTATATCCTTCTTATTCTACCAGAACATTTTAAAACTCAACAAGGAGGAAATGTAATTAATCATATTGTTTAACTCTCAGAAATATTACTTATAGATCCAACCATTTACCAGTTCCACAGGTCTGCTGCCTTTTGGACAAGCATGAAATCTTCCCTGTTCCTCAAACCCCAACTCCAAGCCCTTCAAAACTTTTCTTTCCTCTTAGTCCACCTCTCAACTCATTTTCCCTCTTTCTCTACCCTTTGTCAATAGCTCTGCTGGCTACCTATTGCCACTCAAATTCATTTTTAATTATTACCAATGACCTAGAAGTATTTTCTTCCCTCTTAACATCACTGACCTAATCTCCCAATACCTTCCTTTATGTATTCTCTTATACTGATAAGGCTTCCTTCAGTCTCTTGTCTGCTCCTCATAAATTTGTCTCCAAGATTTCTACCCTACTTCCTCTTTACTCTCTATCTTATAATATGAGACTTTTACTCACCTTTAAAACTTTTAAAAGCTACCGGAAAATCCATCCCTCCAGAAAATCAGCCACTACACTGCCATCTTAACCTTTTGCCCTTACCACCTCCCCTTGTAGATTGTAAGCTATAATGTACAGGGTCCCCTCTTCCTCTGTGCCAGTCTGTATTTTATTTAGTTTATGTCATTCTTGTTACCTTCTTGAGCAGCACAATGACAACAAGCTCCACAGTCCCTTCATTGTCTACATAAACCCAGTGACTTGTTTATATAATTCTGCGACTGGTACTATATCTCATCCCATTCATCATAATAATAGGCCGCTGAAGTTTAAAATGTCAGACCATTCCGATTAAACATTGATGGCTTATCCCAATTCCTTTAGCAAAATATTCTTTTTCCAGGAAAATTATTCTTCTGTTCCCAGCTTCATGTATTACTCAGGAGACAGAGAACATTTTATCCATAGTAATGTATGGCCATCAAGGGACGTTATGTCCCTGAGGACCAAATATCACTGTAGACTACAGCGATTATACAACAAGGATGCAATATGTTGTGTCGTAATGAATGCAGCATCAGCACAGCTCAGCCATCACCGTGGATCAGCAGATAACTAGAGTAACCAAAGAAGGGATTCCTTTGGCAAATTCTATACCCTAAACAAAAAGAAAATTTTTGGATTTTTTTTAATTGAAATAATTATAATTTTCATGATTTTCTTTCAGAAATGTTATTGAAAGGCAATGTCAGAGGATTTTACACAGCATTATTAGTTACACTATGTGAAGCCATATGACAAATTTCTTTCAGGGTTTAAAAAATAAAATAAAAATATTTAACATACCGTACCTACTAGGCTATGCTGCATGTGCTGCACTGATTTTGCATTCATTTTACTATTAATGTTGTGTTATTGTTTGGCCTGACTATAAATACAATGGCATTTTTAACCTAGTCAGATGACTGATGCATGCCAGTCTCTGTGAATAGAAGAAGAATTAAAAAATATATACCGGTAATTCAGAGCTTTTTTTTCTTCTATTGGACACAGGCTTCCAGTCCTGGCCCTGACAATTCATTTAAAGAGGATTTGTGGCCAACCCAAAAATCATTAAATAGTATAGGGTAACCTGATCGCACACCTTTTTAGCAGATTCTTGATACGCCCTCCCTTTCCTGACATATGGGAGTTTATTGAAAAAAATCTGAACAATAAAACAAAACAAAAAAAAAAAATTGCAGGTGATACAGTCACTTTAACAGAACATACTAATAAGTTAGTTGTAAGTCACCCCTATGGGCAATACTATGTGCAAATTGGGTTATCTTCTGATGGACCTTTCTGCTATAGCTTGGTAATTCCAGATCATCGTCTGAGACTTTGATGGGACTGCATAATGTTCCATGCACTTATAATTACGTGTGGTATTTTTTGTGATTTAGAATAGAGGTTGTATGAAAAGTTGTACACCAATATACTTGGCTGTGTTGTTTTTCCCCTTTCTCAATCAATTGAGTGCTACTACTAGTTCAGAACATATATTCTTCCACTATGTTATTGATAGGACATGCTCTCTCAGAATGACAGCTGGAAATCAATTTCTGTGAATTTTATTGACAAGTAACAGCCAATATGGTGCACTTTCTGTTAGCTCTGCAAGATAAGAAAAAAAATTGTCATATAACTGTTAAAGGGGTACTCCACTGCTCAGCATTTGGAACAAAATGTTCCGAATGCTTAGAGTCGGCACCGAGAACTCGTGATGTCATAGGCCCGCCCCCTCATGACGTCACGCCCTACCCCCTCAATGCAAGTCTATGGGAGGGGGCGTGACATCCGGCATGCACCCTCCCATAGACTTGCATTGAGGGGGTGAGGCATGATGTCATTAGGGGCAGGGCTATGATGTCACGAGCTCTCGGCGCTGGCTCAAAGCATTTGGAACATTTTGTTCCAAATGCTGAGCAACGGAGTACCCCTTTAAAGAGTTTATGCCAAGATTATAACACGTCTGATTATAATTATCTGATCAGTGTGGGTCTGACTTCTGGGACCCCCACCAGTCATGGGAACAGGGTCTTGTATTTAATAGGGGAGATTTATCATTACTTTCCTGAAATCTTTTTGGCTATAATTTGGCTAAAAAAATTTCCACAGTCATTTTTTTGCGCAAAATGTTTGCACAATTTCAAAATAGGTACTTTCTGCAAAAATGACTGCAAAATGCAGTGGATCATTATTGACAGTGCAGTGTAAGATATTTATCATGTGCACCTTTTTTAAAAAGGCACAAAAAAGTGTTCATATGTTAAATATTTAACGCAAATTCATACCATGTCTGTCTTGTCTTAGGAAAGTGACATCCTTCAGCAAGTTCTTAAGTGATTTTTCATTTGTGCAAAATTTCGGACTGCTGAAGCCAAGTACATTGCTTGACAACTCTTAGCAGCCCTATAACAAGTGAATGAAGTGCAGTGTGAGTGCTTGACCACTACTCTATGTAAATGGGAACAAGGGAGTCCCATTCTTGTGACCAGTACGTGTACCAACAGTTGCACTGATCAGATAGTTATCACCTCCCATGTGAATATATGATTATTATATCAGCATCCAGGACTCACAGATAATGCCGGACAACTGCGATCATCCAGTGAAATTACTGGGTCCTGATCAGTTAAGAGCGTGGAGGCTTGGCATGACGTCATGAACGTGGCAGCTGCAAGCTGCCGGCCCAGGGTTCGCGGGGGACAACAGCGGCAGGACCCCCGCAATATAACATTTTATCCCCTATCCTTTGATTAGGAGATAAGATATTTAGAGCAGAGTACCCCTTTAAAGTTGTTGTCACCTTCTGGTCACCTTGAACTGATCCATCCAATCTCTTTCGGCCTCTCTTGTTAAAAAATAAAAAATAACAGTTTTTCATATCGTCGAATTAACTCTTTTACCGAAGGTTCGGGGTTGTTCAGAATAACATCGGAATCTTTTAACCACGTCTGTATCATTTTATGCAATTCACTCTTCGTACAGCACATTGGCCGCTGAGCCAATATATGCATTTAAAAAAAAAAGGAAACCTTCAAATGAACAATCTGCTTTCATGGGTAGGAATTTTCGCATTTGATTTTACACATTGTAAGTGTCTGCCTTGTGCGGAGAAACCTGTGAAGCAGACTATTTAGCACTTTATTGCAGATCTTCTATTTTATGTACAGACGGCTGCTGCAGAGATGGTCCTGGCACCCAGACAAATTTAAAGAAGGAATCGAGTCCTGATGGGAAACTAATACAGAGTGCTATGTTAGTGAATCTGCTTGACACTTACAAAGATTTGTCCTGAACAATTACTTCTTGATGGCAATCTCTATATCAGCGTCAGTAATGCTTTCACATGAGGAGCTATTATACGCCGGTCATAGCTGGCATTTGTTTATAACATTAAACTGATATACTGGAGGTAATGTGCCGGTGTTACCTATGATTTTATAGCAGTCTCAATACGGCAAAGAGTTATATGTATCTAGAACTAGTCGTTCCCAACAAGGGTGCTTCCAGCTATTGCAAAACTACAACTTACAGCATGCCCAGACAGCCGAAGGCTGTCTGGGCATGCTGGAAGTTGTAGTTTTGCAACAGCTGGAGGTACCCTAGTTGGGAAACACTGATCTGGTTAAAAAAAATCTAATTTTTAAAAGGTCTGAAAACAGCGCCTCTCTTGTCTGACTGTTCACAACCAAAGAGGGGAGCTAGATATGACAGTAGATCTTTTGAGGTACACTATACAAAATGTGGAAAAGGAATATTTAAGATTGTGGCTTCTGGCTGTGCAACTGATTGTGTCTCCCTTGGAAATGTCAATCTTATTAAAAGGATTCAAGGCCCAAGACCTCCAACACTTTAAAGGGATACTCTGGTGGAAAACAACATTTTTAAAATCAACTGGTGCCACAAAGTTAAACAGATTTGTAAATGACTTCTATTTAAAAATCTTTATCCTTCCAGCACTTATCAGCTGCTTCAGAGGAAGTTGTATTTCTTTTTGGAGTTCTTTTCTGTCTGACCACAGTGCTCTCTGCTGACACCTCTGTCCATGCCAGGAACTGTCCAGAGCAGGAGAGGTTTGCTATGGGGCTTTGCTTGTACTCTGGACAGTTCCTGACATGGACATAGGTGTCAGCAGAGAGCACTGTGGTCAGACTGGAAAGAACTATACAACTTTCTGTGGAGCATACAGCATCTGGGAGGATTAAGATTTTTAAATAGAAGTAATTTACAAATCCGTTTAACTTTCTGGCACCAGTTGATTTGAAAAAAATAAATAAAAATACATGAATTGTTTTCCACCGGAGTAGCCCTTTAAACCTTCCTCCACAATTTATTGAAAAAAAAAAAGCAACATCCAACTTCAACATTTATTATACATTAATATTAAGTAACAAACTGCTAAAGGCATGACAATGTCCACATACCTCTGACTTTGCTTGATAAAGGCCAGTTATGACCAACACGTTGCTGCTTTTTCTACTTCAATAAATTGTTTGACGTTGGTGCCTTGTATCCTTTCTAGAAGATTGCCATTGTAATATAATGGTAGAGAATCAAACCTGGTTTAGCATAGAGACAGGGAGGTGGTGCCAGGCCACTGCTCTACTTTTGAATTGTAAGTTATCTTTCTTGGAAATGTTTTATGAAAATTTTGCCCTGGAAAACATTCTTTTTTAATCAACTGGTGCAAGAAAGTTAGACAGATCTCTGTAAATTATTTCTATTATTCTAAAAAATCTTAATCCTTCCAGTACGTATCAACTGCTGCATACTACAGAAGAAGTTCTTTTCTTTTTGAATTTCCTTTTTGTCTGATCATAGTGCTCTCTGGTGACACCTCTGTCCATTTTAGGAGCTGTCCGGAGCAGCATATGTTTGCTATGGGGATTTGATTTTACCCAGTTCCTGACATGGAAAGAGGTGTCAGCAGAGAGTACTTTTGTCAGAAACTAACTTCCTATGAAGCATACTGGAAAGGTTAAGATTTTTTGATTGAAGTAATTTACCAATCTGTTTCACGTTCTGGCGCCAGTTGATTTAAAAAAAAAATATTTCAGTGGAGTACCCCTTTAAAGGGGTTATCCAGGAAAAACCTTTTTTTTATATATCAACTGGCTCCAGAAAGTTAAACAGATTTGTAAATGACTTCTATTAAAAAATTGTAATCCTTTCAGTACTTTTTAGTTGCTGAAGTCGAGTTGTTCTTTTCCGTCTAAGGGCTCTCTGATGACACCTGTCTCGGGAACTGTCCAGAGTAGAAGCAAATCCCCATAGTAAACCTATTCTACTCTGTGCAGTTCCCAAGACAAGCAGAGATGTCAGCAGAGAGCACTATGGCAGACAGAAAAAGAACAATTCAACTTCAGCAGATGATAATTATTGGAAGGATTACGTATTTTAATAGAAGTCATTTACAAATCTGTTTAACTTTCTGGAGCCAGTTGATATAGATAAAAAAAAAAGTTTTTTTTTAGAATACCCCTTTAATTATTTTTGGGATAGAATTCATACAGGCCACTATCTACATGTGCTGCTTTCCTATCAGAGCCTTTATCAACAGTCTACAGAGGAGCAAGTGTGGGGATTCATTATACATTGCCAGTGCTTTTCTTCTACATGCACCAAAACCCTGCTACTCCTTGGATTTACAGATTTTAGTAGAGAGATGGACATAAATTAGAAATACAGTATGGTTGCCACTAGATTGGAAATCGCCTTATTTGTGTACTGTGTGCTCTTCCAATACTGATTTAACAATTGAGAAGAGAGGATAGAGACAGACTCTGAATTAGAAATAATCCCCAACTGATTAATTCATAGGTGGTATACCGCAAGTTTAGGGTTCATATATGTAGAAGAAGATGTTTCCAGAGTATTCTGGTGGTGCAAGCAGAACCTGTGTGACAAGGAGACAGGTGGAATTTGCTCCTGTATTCTGTAATAACTAAGTACCTGCTCTGAGGAATTAAAAGAATAATGAAACGCATTAAAAAAAGACATGATTGACTGAGGCAGTGTTCCACAGGGATTATGGACTCACAATTCATGAAAGAAAAAAGGGTAGACAAGTGAAATACCCAGGGCAGGAAGCCATGTAAATACAAGTAGGTATTATGGAGTACCAAAACATTAGATTGCAATACAAATCTTGATAGAGCAGTTTCTGGTTGTCTTTAAGTTAGGAAGGAAATACCTTGAATTCCCAAAAATCCTAATTAATCCTTATAAGAGCAAACAATCTCAATTACTTTAGATTTGCAACATAATAAGAAGGCATCTGACCGTTCTGAATATCTATTTTTTCTGCAATTATTGTTGAAACCTCATAGATGACTGTTAGAATGACAAGTTCTAAGCCATGGTCTACAAAATTGGTCAAAATAAGACAATTAAATAGTTTTCATCAAAAGATAAAGTCAACTAAAACTTTCTCTTTGGATGGAAACATTTAATTGTCTTATTTTGATCCAGATCATGTCTAGGAACCAGAACATCCAAACCTCATCAGTAAATGATTGTTTAAAACAAGATTTCTTCACTAATGGAAATGAAAGTATGGAGTTTTTGAGTATGCTGAAGGACGAATACAGACCTGCCTTCTAATCCCCCTCATCACCGGATAAGCACTTTCCCTGCCAAAACCTGACTGCTCTTCAATGAGACTCAAGTGCTTGGCACTTTCTGCAAACACAATGGAATTACTTATTCTACATCCTTCCCTGAACCATCCTGTACATGACTAAAGGCTCTGCCAAGTGGGCACAGTTCACTCCTAATGAATCTAATTCACTGTCTCCCTGGAGGAATCAAATGTTCTCTTATGTAATAAAGAAAAATCCAAAAGTCAGCTTTGCTCCTGGAAGGTTCAAATTTAGAGAGTGAAGGACAAAGCATGTTCTGGAGATATTTCTATAATCATTGGGTAATGAAGAATACACTGGAAGGGGTCACGTTCTACGAATGAAGTCAATATGATATTGCTAGGGAGATTTTGCCTGGTATGTAATACCAGAGGAAATAACATATCGCTAACAGTAAAAAGTCAGTGTTGAGGAAATGATAACTTGAGGCTAATTCTGAGATTCTGTCGTCAAAACTATTCCATTAGAACACATAGAGGGAGATTTATCAAAACCTGTGCAGAGGAAAATCTGCCCAGTTGCCCATAGCAACCAATCAGATCGCTTCTTTAATTTTTAACCAGGCCTCTGCAAAATGAAAGAAGTGATCTGATTGGTTGCTATGGGCAACTGGGCAAATTTTCCTCTGCACAGGTTTTGATAAATCTCCCCCATAGATGTTAATATGACCAAGTTCATAGCCCTCAGCCACAACTTAAATGAACTCAGACTTACACAGTATATTTAATTAATCATTAGGAGATATTAATGTATTCATTGCTTATCTATACAATGTACTAAAATCAATAATACTCAATAAAGCAACTGCTTTGGGTCAGGAAAAAAAAAATACATTGAATCCCCAGAAATCCTAATTAATTCTTATAAGAGCAAACAATCTCAATCAAATTGGATTTGCAACATAATAAGAAGGCATGGATTAGCAAACACACTTGATAGTCCGGCTCACTTCCCAAGCCCTTAGCGCAAGGACTGGTGTGGGCAACACCGCTTGTGTAGAAACCAAAACAGAAGAATGTCCAGCGCTACAGGATACAGAACAAACTCTTTATTGCAGATAAAACTTCACAGCATAGCAGACATGGACACAAGTAGGTGACGCGTTTCGGCCCTAGCGTCGGGCCTTAGTCATACACTGAATGACAATCTGTGCAAATCTTAAATAGGGGAGATGTCTCCTAAGCACCCAATCAGGGGGTTTAGCTGAGGGACAGGTCCAACCTCTCAACCTGCACAGGTGTGTCTCAGCCATTAATCCGGGCTCACCACACCCCTACAGGTTGGGACAGCACATAGCTAGTACAGATATACAACTTCTTTAATACAGGATACAATATAAACAAACATGTAAAAAGGGAGTGCAGAATTACCGCATATACCCTAATTAGTTTATTATTAAAACATTACACATGTGTTATAAGAAAAAAGAAAATATAATGTATATAAAAATACTACGTGTAAACAGCATCTGACCCAACTAAATATCTAATTTTTCATGTCATTTTTGTTGAGACTTCATAGATGACTGTAAGAATTACATGTACCGAGCCACATCAAAATCACACAAAGTCAAAAGTTTTCTATATTAAAATTAAAGTGGTCTTCCTATCCTCAGGATATGTCTTATCAGAGAAAAATATTGATTTCTGCTCTTAGCAAACCCCTACCCCCTCCCTCTGCTAAACATTCATTCACTGTGAAAAACAGCTTAATTCCATCTTGTGTTTACAAGACAGACTAGCATTTCACTAAGAAATCAGATTACATGCTGCCTATTCAAGTCTATAGAGAAGGAAGTGATAAATAATGAGGTAGGAAGGAGAATGAGTTTAAAGAGATATAGAGCAGAATTTCCATTTCTCTTTGCTCAGTGTACGGAGACACAATAGGCTGCATTCACCATGTCCTGGGCAACTGAAAATCAGACATGAAGCATTCAAAGGGGAAATATGATAAAAATGTGATATTCAAATTATATGATGGTTAAATGTTAGTGTTGCTCCTCATGTACACACATGGCAGCTTATACTAAAACGGTATCATGGTCGTAGATAGATTTAAGTTATCCTTTGTTGCGTTGTGTTGAAACTCTTATCTGATCCATCGCATTACACTCAGGGGGGCATATTCAAAAACCTGTGTAATTTAAGTTTCAGTAATATTAATCAATTTTTTTTCTCACCACATTTCCGTAGCTCACTTGTGTTGCTTTCAAAATTTCAGCCTGGAAAATGCTAATCATATGTTATGAGATCGTGAGATATTATTATAACATTCTTCAGAGATCTTATACAGGTTTATGGTTCAAAAACATCTCTGTCTGTGTTTTTGGCACTTTTTTAGTGGTACTGTAGCGGTATTGCATGAATTTTTTTTAAAGAAAGCGACTAACATTGTAGTAAAGATGGTGATTTCAGAAAATCGCTGTAAAAATGCAACGTCCTGTCACAATACCATCGATAAAATAAACACAGCCAAAAAAGTAACACCTTCCCCCTTGTTTTTATAGAGTGTTCACATATTACATTTTATTTCTAGCTACCAATATCATTAAGATATGTAAAATAAGCGGGGGCTTAGGAAAGTCTAGTGAATTACGAGAAAAGAAGATTCCAGGTATCCAGGTAAACCGTTCAAGTCATGACCATGCAAGTGAACCCACAAAGCTTGGTTGACTACTCTTGGCTGACTGTTACAATGCAATTAGAGATGAGCGAACTTACAGTAAATTCGATTCGTCATGAACTTCTCGGCACGGCAGTTGATAACTTATCCTGCATAAATTAGTTCAGCTTTCAGGTGCTCCCGTGGGCTGGAAAAGGTGAATACAGTCCTAGGAAAGAGTCTCCTAGGACTGTATCCACCTTTTCCAGCCCACGGGAGCACCTGAAAGCTGAACTAATTTATGCAGGATAAGTCATCAACTGCCGAGCCGAGAAGTTCGTGACGAATCGAATTTACTGTAAGTTTGCTCATCTCTAAATGCAATATCTAAAAAAGCCTTTATACAGGTCTAACTCTAGTTGTGTCTGTTTATCAGACTTTAACCAATATATGAGCCCTGGAGTAGACAGACATGCTTACTTAGGCTACATTCAATTCATGTTTATTGCATACAATTGTCGTATCAGTTTTTTGTTTCACTAAACAGGAAACATAACTGACACAACCGTATGTATTTTGCACTGAGTTGCATATGATTTTCCCCTTTAAAACCATATACGGCAACTGTATGTAAAAAATGTGATGTGATTGCACCCTTACACACACTTATGACCTACTCAGCCAATAATGGGACTTAAAGGGGTACCCCACTGCCTCAGTGTTCAGAAAATTCCAAACACTGGGTGCGGGCTGCGGGGGGGTCGTGATATGGTGCCATGCCCCTCGTGACATCACACCACACCCCCTCAATGCAAGTCTATGGGAGGGGGAGTCTACGGCTTATCATGGACTAGAGATTATTTTTGAGGTATCTACCATATATGAGCAGTTGCAGTTACCATTTGGAGGTAGTTTTAATGTTTTTGTAAAGAAGTGACTCCATTTATTCTTGGCTCCGTGTTTAGGGCTTCCACTTAAAACATATGAACTATATCAACAGCTTTAGTTTGGATGTAATACAGTTTAAACTTCCGAGCAGCTTTTCACATTAAGAACAGTATATATAAACATTTACAGACTTCACAGCAAAGTGTTTCTGAACAGTAGCAATAAAAATTCCTAATTAGTCTTAATTGTGTCATTGAGCAGAGATGAGTTTAATGGGCCAGCGGAGACTCGTCTGAACCAACCTGCATAAGCAACGCAGCTGGTGGTGGTACATGGATGTGGACCAGCTTGTTACGTCTCACACATGGGGTTCCCTGCTTTAGTGGGGGCGAGAATTTGAAAATACATTGTTAAATAGCAGTCCACAATATAAATAGTGCTTACACTAGAGAGAGAAAAAAAACCTTAAAACTTACAGAATGCTATAAAGTACTACTGAATGCTATAAACCAGGTAGACAATTTACGGGCCCCTATAACAAAAGTGTTTAGCAAATCTTATGAAGACAGGTAAGTGGCCATTCATTGTCATGTTAGAGAGACATTCAGAAAAATGAATACAGATTTTGTTTCTTGAAACATAGTTTTTGATTTTTGAATTAAACTTCTCAGTTTTTATTACCTGTTTTAAGTACCTATACCTCCAGTGAAAAATAAGCTCCACAGTGCTTCTAACATCCTCATCCCCTTTAAAGCTTAGATGTTTGTACTGTAGACCTCTCTGATTCACATCTAGGAATTGTTACTGATACATTGGAGCTCAAAGCCAGTCATGGTCACTATCTCTGAGCCTATTATCTCATATTATACAGAGTTAATGTATGTCCAGAATGTCCAACCTTAAAGGAGATATGTCATGGATAAAAACGTATCCCCTATCTACGGGACAGGGGATAAGTCTTAGATCTCGAAGGGTCAGAGCACTAGGGCCCCATACCCCAGGCATCCGAATCGGGGGCACCACGCCACCTCCATATATCTCTATGGGAGATATCTTCGGCTCTCCCACAGAGATATATGGAGGGGGCATGGTGGCTCCCGCTTTGGGCGGGGGTCATGATGCGTCGCTCCAGGGGAGAGCTGGGGCTCCATAAAGGAGATTGTTGGGGCCCTAGCACCCTTGCGGATAGGGGATATATTTTTATCCATGAGACTACTTCTTTAATGCACCAAACCTGTAGATCCTGGGTGACTTGGTATAACTAATACTGTATATACAGTAATTTGTAGTTTATATATTTTTTTTTTCTGAGAGGGTAATGGTTAGCAATCAGTTGCTTACAAAAAAAACTACAAATATCATCCTCAGATATTATTGCTTTTGGTGCTTTGCTAAATATTAGTGTTTTTCCTGTTTTTTGTTGCATGACATCCTAGAATTAAAAGGGGTTTTGCAGGCATTTAACATTGATGAACTATCCACAGGTAATTTCTTTGTAACATTTCAAGTTCATCATCTATTTATTTATGGGCTTCATAGCAAAGGGGGTGACTACATATGTGTTGAACACATTTGAGGGTGTAAACTAAGTCTCGAGTAAATACATTTGGAGGTGAAAACTAAGAACTAAGGACCTAAGGTTGCTACTACAGTGCAGTACAGTACACTTTTCAAAAAAAGTGGGAGTCACCTTAGTCCACTTGGGTATTCAAGACGTAAGGTTTCCTTGAGTTAAGTTAATTTATTACAAATGTTATAAAGCCAATAAAAATTCTATACAATATTGTGTCATACTAGCAAAACCCTCAAAAGACTACAATTTACATAACACTGGGTGGTGACACATAAATAGATATGTGCAGCATAAACATCTCCCAACAGAACATTGGGAATCTATGTTTTTTTTTTTTTTTTTATTTCCCCCACACTGGAATGCAGTTTTGGAAGTATCAGATTTATTCATGTTGGAAATAGAATAGGTTTAAATAGTCTATGTGCTGGAAACATACAGTATGACTTTAGCATAATTGACATGGATAATATAGTACCAACCTGAGCACTATTTCACTAGACCTTAGCCTAAATTCACTAGACCATAGCACTATTTCACTAGACCATAGCCTAAATTCACTAGACCATAGCACTATTTCACTAGACCATATCACTACTTCACTAGACCTTAGCAGTATTTCACTAGACCATATCACTACTTCACTAGACCTTAGCACTATTTTGAACTAGAAGATCACAAAATGAAAACCAAATGTAATAATCTAAGTTTGTCATACTGTACCAATTACAGAGACAGAGAATCTGAGATCCATGTTTGAAAGCAAACCACTTGAGGGCCACTTTCTTTGCCACAGCTTGGATCAATCCTAGATTTTGCTGCTTCTTGCTATACACCTAATGGGAATGTAGTCCTCTAAAACTGAAAAGATTACTGTTCACGCTTCACATATCAATCTTCATTGCTATCAGCTTTTACAAGGGGAAAGCTGTTTTTAGTAAGTGCTCAATCTTTAATTAAGAAGACTGTTATAAGCACATTTTAATCAAGAATATATACATTTCCTTACTCTTTGTCTAGGTAGAGACACGTGCATGTGAATGGAGCTATAGAAAATACAGGAAAGAATAAAAGAGAGAAAAAAAGTTAAAATACAGCATGGTTAAGGTAAAAATAGAAATTATGGTTTAAAGCATTACTCTCATTAGTAAGAAATGATTAATTCAGTGTAGTAATGTGCCCTAAGACCTGTATGCATAATACTATGCATGTGTTCCTATATAAAATACCTTTTGCTCAATATGTTACTGTGATGAGACTTTCTGAATTTCTTTTGCGGCTGGGGGTGTTTCCCCTGGAGTATGATGAGCTCCTATTCTCCCCCCTCCCCTATCATGAGGTCTGCACAAACATTTTTACATTTGCACAGTTTTCAGCCTTAATGCATGTACTATATATCTCTAATGCAGCAATGTGAAACTATATGGTACAAGTACAAAATAAAAACCTTCATTTTGAGCCAAAAAAATAAAAATTTTTACATTTTAACAGCTTTGTGACGAAAGTGCATACTTTTTATAACCCTAAAGCAGCCATGTAGAACCTACAGTATATGGTGCAAATACACAAGAAATAAATTCATAAAATGACCAAAGAGAAACCACCTTGCATGTAATTAGTAGTTTAGCACCATATATTGCTTGTCAGTATCTGCAAGCTGTCTGGATCTCACATGTGTTCAGCTCATGCTGTTGAAAGGTGAATTATACACTGCTCTGAGGCACAGCATGGATATAACCACACCTCCCTCCCCCCTCCCCTCAAATAATTTGATCCTTTTTTGGATGGACCAAAACGGCTGGATCTTCAATTCATTTGCAAAATTAAAGAGACAGAGACCCCTAGTGGCCACTTTTTAAACCAGTTTTTCACATCTTTAGCAATCAAATTTTTAAATTAAGTATAGAGATGAGCGAATTAAATCTGACAAAGTCTAATTCATTCCGAATTTCATGAATAATTAAATTCGGACCGAATCCGAACTTCGACTGGATTCTAAATAACTAATTTATTCATTTGTGACACCTCTGCAATCTTCCTGTATAATGCATAGATGCAAGTGGCTTTCTCCTGCGCTCATTTCTCTGCAATAGATAGGACGATCACAGCATACTACTGCTCCCAACATGGGGCACACTCAGATCGCAGTGCTGACACCCAAAGCGATTGTCCTGTATAATGTAGAGATGCGTCCGGCCGGCCGGCCGCTCTTCTTTGGTCCCACTGTAGTATGAGTATATGCCGTATATGTATCTATTATTCATATTTCCCGCAGAGAGCTGTAAGTGGCTGGAACTATCTGCCCAATCATAGCTCTCTGTGGGAAATATGAATAGATGCATACATACGGCAGTACAGTGGGACCAGAGAAAACCGGCCGGCCGCATCTATACATTATATAGAAGGATCGTAACGGGTGTCAGAAGTGACGGATGCAAACTGATGCAAAGGGAGGCCATTTAGTGGCATCCATTTGCATCAGTTTTTTATCCATTGATATCAGCCGTCGGCAGACTCCCGCAGCCTGAACTACTACTACTCCCATCATGGGACAGACTTCTTTCCATGATAGGAGTAGTAGCTCCCTGGCTGCTGTAGTCTGCTGGCGGCTGGGGAGGCTACATTAGTGTTTGTACTATACCCCCATCATGGAACAGTCTCTGTTCCATTATGGGACTTGTAGTACAGGGGATTGATCGCACCGGGTCTCAGTTCTGAGACCTGATACAATCAGAAGTTATAAAACAGGGGGGCGGGCAGCATGCTCCACTCCCGTGCGATGTACAATGTATTTTTACTTTCATTTTTAAATTCCAGTACAGAGGAGCAATTCAGGGCTCCCGGTGGGGTTTTTAAATCTAATTACTGTATAATCGCATTCCCCCTGACTTAAGTATATTCATTTTATTCCCCCCATGTTTATATATATGATTCCACCCCTGCCTGCTGCCCAGTCATCTTCTAGCGCTATCACAGTGCACAGCAGGGACATACCATTCCATTCCCTGCTGTTCATCTCCGTATCTGACAGAGAGGAGCAGCGGAGAGTGGAGGGACCTGTCTCCCCTTTGCACTGTTATAGCGCTCCACTCCCCACCGCCGTTACCTGACCTGTCCCCCCTGTGTGCTGCTTCATTCATTCACACCCCACCGCCGCCCAACATGTCTCTGCTGCTACCCTGCTCCAAGCACAAACAGAGAGCACAGCGGAGACATGTCAGTCTATTCCCCACTGCTTATCTCCGTCGGGTATGGAGATGAGCAATGGGGAATAGACTGACATGTCCCAACTGTGCGCTCTGATTGCGCTTGGAGCAGGGCAGCAGCGGGGACATGTCAGGAACCGTGTCTGTCAAGTACGGAGATGAGAAACAGGGAATGGAATGGCCTGTCCCTGCTTATACAGTAATTAGGCACAGTTTAAAAACCTCGCCTCCAAGCGGAAATTTAAAAATGAAAGTAAAAATACACTGTACATCACAGGGGAGCCGAGCATGCCATTCACTCCCTTGTTTAAAAACTTCTGATCGCATCGGGTCTCAGGAGTGAGACCTGATGCGATCCAACCCTCAGCCCCTATACTACAACCCCCATCATGGAACAGAGTCTGTTCCATGATGGGGATAGTAGTACAAACACCTCCCCAGCCACCGGTAGACTCCCGCAGCCAGGGAACTAATATTCCCATCATGGAAACAAGTCTGTTCCATGATGGGAGTAATAGTAGTCCCGGCTGCGGCAGTCTGTAGGCACAGGTGTTAAAATGGCCATGAAATAATGGTACATGACGGATGTTATAATGGGTCTTAACGGATGAAAATGCCCGTTTATTTGATAGATATTATTCAGCTGTTAGCACCCATTATTTCATCCATTATTATACTGTACATCCGTTCTTTAATTATACAATACAGAAGACCGATGTTTAATAACAGATGCATAATCTATAGTGTAAAAGAAGCCTAATGAAAATGAAGTGTGTGTTTTTCACTTTTTTTTTAATATATTTTTTAGGTAGTACTACTACTCCCAGCATGGAACACACTGTTCCATGATGGGACTAATAGTATCGGTACTAATTGACAGATCCCCCCGGGTCCATTGCGATCCTCCTGTATAATGTATAGATGCGGCCGGCCCCTCTTTTATGGTCCCCTGCACTGCCGTATATATACACCTATTCATATTTCCAGCAGAGAGCTGTGATTAACCAGATGGTTACAGCCACTCACAGCTCTGTGGGAAATATGAATATGTGTATATATATATATATATATATATATATATATATATATATATATATATATATATAGCAGTGCAGGGGACTATAGAAGAGTGGCCAACCACATCTGTACATTATACAGGAGGATCACAGCGGGTGTCAGAAGTGACACTCGCTGCGATCTGTCTATTAATGCAGGTACGACAGCTCCCAGCATGGAGCAGAGTGTGCTCCATGTTGGGAGCAGTAGTATCTGCAGTTAAGGAAAGATTACAGTGGGTGTCAATCCTGACACCCGCTACGATCATCTTTTATCCCTGAGGTGCGGAGTGGCTTTCTCCTGCTCTCGCATCTCTGCTATGTGCTCCGGCCGGCCACTCATCATTCATATTTCTCGTTGAGAACGGGGATTGGCTGCCACCATCCGGCCAATCCTCACTATGGGCGGAAAATATGAATGAGTGATGTGAATTTCTATTCACATCACTGGCCAGCTTGGAGTATAGTGCAGAGATGCGAGCGACCAATTCTACTTTGCAGTCCACGCAAAACGGAAAAAAAAATTATTGTGCGACAAAATTGAAGAAAAAACGCCATTTTGTAACTTTTGTGGGCTTCCGTTTCTACGCAGTGGATTTTTCAGTAAAAATGACACCTTATCATTATTCTGTAGGTCCATTCAGTTAAACTGATACCCTATTTATATAAGTTTGATTTTGTCATACTTCTGGAAAAAATCATTACTACATGCAGGGAAATTTATACATTTAAATATGTCCTCTTCTGACCCCTATAACTTTTAAAATTTTTCCGCCTATAGGGATGAATGAGGGCTCATTTTTTGTGCCGTGAACTGAAGTTTTTATCGGCACCATTTTTGTTTTGATTGGTCTTTTTGATCGCTCTCTATTCATTTTTTAATGGTATAAAAAGTGACCAAAAATACACTATTTTGGACTTTGTACGTTTTTTTTACGTGTACACCATTGACCATGCGGTTCAACTTACGATATATTTTTATAGTTAGGACATTTACACATGCGGCGATACCACATATGTTTATATTTATTTTTCTTTACATTCATTCGGCGATCGGGATCCTCCTTGTGTCCTGCAAGCTGTTCGGGACGCAGCAATTTCACCGGCGCGGTCCCGAACAGCACGACTGAGTGTCCGGGATGCTTTCAGTTTCACTTCAGATGCGGCGGTCAACTTTGATTGCAGCATCTCAAGGGTTAATACCGGACATCATCGCGATCGGTGATGTCCTGTATTAGCCACGGGTCCCGGCCATTGATGGCTGCCGGGACCAACCTGATATGACGTGGGGTCACAACGTCCCCATGTTATATCATGGGAGCAGGCGCAGGACGTAAATATATGTACTGCATCATTAAGGAGTTAAGGTTTAATATAAAACCCAACAAGTGTGTTGCAAGATTTTGCCATACTCTGTTGGAAGATGTTGAGGCTAAATGTGTGCATGTGTAGTCACATAGTTGTTGTGATTTGAATTGCGCAAAATAGGCAGGGAGAGAGAAACCTTGAAGGACAGCTTACACAATAAAAAGAAAGGGGTCAGTAGATACAAGGCAGGCTGCTGTGAAGAATGATATGGGCTGTATAAAGAAGAAACAGAGTTCAAAGTAGAAACACTGTAGAAGCAAAGACAAGCAACATTTGTAATTGTAATGGTTTCATTAGTGCCAAATGGCAGGGTGCATGCTTCTTCGTGCTGCTGGTTTGCACCTGAGGAAACAGGGATCAGTGACTACTGTTTTGTTGTTGGTGGTACCTCTGGTGATTCTGGTCTGATGGGTCCCTCAAACTATTTAGATTAAAGAGAATCTGACAGCTGGTTCACTTGCACTTAACCCAGTATAGTATATTGGGTTATAGTATATTGGGTTATAGTGCTTGTGACACCGAGCGCTCCGGGTCCCTGCTCCTCCCCGGAGCGCTCGCGGCGTTCTCCTCTATGCAGCGCCCCGGTCGGACCCGCTGTTCGGGAGCGCTGCACTGACATTCACGATGGGGATGCGATTCGCATAGCGGGACACGCCCGCTCGAGAATCGCATCCCAAGCCACTTACCCGTCCCGGTCCCCGGCTGTCATGTTCTGGCGCGTGCGGCTCCGCTCTCTAAGATTTAAAGGGCCAGTGCACCAGGGATTGGTGCCTGGACCAATCAGTGTGATTAGCTTCCACCTGCTCCCTGTCCATATAACCTCACTTCCGCTGCACTTCCTTGTCCGATCTTGTTGCCTTGTGCCTAGAGAAAGCTATTACTGTGTTTACCATTATTGTGTTCCTGACCTCCAGCTATTACTATTGACTATGAACCTTGCCGCCTGCCCCAACCTTCTGCTACGTCTGACCTTGCTTCTGCCTAGTCCTTCGGTCCCACACCTTCTCAGCAGTCAGCTAGGTTGACCCGTTGCCGGTGGATACGACCTGGTTGCTACCGCCGCAGCAAGACCATCCCGCTTTGCGGCGGGCTCTGGTGAAAACCAGTAGCAACCCTAGAACCGGTCCACCGACAAGTCCACGCCAATCCCTCGCTGACACAGAGGATCCACATCCAGCTAGCCGAATCATAACAGTAGATCCGGCCATGGATCCCGCTAACGTGCCGCTGCCAAGTATCGCTGACACATCCATGGTGGTCGCCCAGCAATCCCGACTGATCGCCCAACAAGGTCACCAGCTGTCGCACTTGACCACCATGTTACCTCAACTTCAGTCACAGCTACAGCAGCAGCTACAGCAGCAACCATCTCCTCCGCCGGCTCCTGCACCTCCTCCACAGCGAGCGGCAGCTCCTAACCTCCGCTTGTCCCTGCTGGACAAATTTGATGGGGACTCTAGACTCTGCCGTGGTTTCCTGTCACAATGTTCCCTACATTTGGAGATGTTGTCGGACCAATTTCCTACAGAACGGTCGAAGGTGGCTTTCGTGGTTAGTCTCCTGTCTGGGAAGGCTCTGTCATGGGCCACACCGCTCTGGGACTGCGATGATCCTGTCACCGCCACTGTACAGTCCTTCTTCACTGAGGTACGCAGTGTCTTCGAGGAACCAGCCCTAGCTTCTTCTGCCAAAACTGCCTTGCTAAACCTGGTCCAGGGTAGTTCTTCTGTAGGCGAATACGCCATTCAATTTCGTACCATCGCCTCTGAATTATCTTGGAACAACGAGGCTCTCTGCGTGACCTTTAAAAAAGGCCTATCCAGTAACATCAAAGATGTGCTGGCCGCACGAGAAATTCCTGCCAACCTGCATGAACTTATCCATTTGGCCACCCGCATTGACATGCGTTTTTCTGAAAGACACCAGGAACTCCGCCAGGAAAAAGACCTTGATCTCTGGGCACCTCTCTCACGGTATCCTTTGCAATCTACCCTTGTGCCTCTCGCCGAGGAGGCTATGCAAGTGGATCGGTCTCGCCTGACCCTTGAAGAGAGGTCTCGCCGTAGGGATAAAAATTTATGTCTGTACTGCGCTAGTACCGAACATTTCTTGGTGGATTGCCCTATTCGTCCTCCACGTCTGGGAAACGCATGCGCGCACCCAGCTCACGTGGGTGTGGCGTCTCTTGGTACGAAGTCTGCTTCTCCATGTCTCACTGTGCCCGTGCGGATCTCTCCTTCTGCCAACTCCTCCTTCTCAGCCGTGGCCGTCTTGGACTCTGGTTCTTCTGGAAATTTTATTCTGGCCTCTTTGCTTGATAGGTACTGCATCCCGGTGACCCGTCTCGTCAAGCCGCTCTACATTTCTTCAGTCAACGGAGTGAAGTTGCACTGCACTGTGCGTTACCGCACAGAGCCCCTGCTTATGAGCATTGGACTGCATCACTAGAAAATTGAATTTTTGGTCCTGCCCAACTGCACCTCTGAAGTCCTCCTCGGTCTACCATGGCTCCAGCATCATTCTCCCACCCTTGACTGGACCACCGGGGAGATCAAGAATTGGGGTCCTGCTTGCCGCAAGAAATGCCTCACGTCTTCTCCCAGCCCCGTCTGTCGGGCCTCAGTGTCTCCTCCTGTGCCTGGTCTCCCCAAGGCCTATCAGGACTGTGTCGTGCCTCCTCATAGCCCCCGTCCTGGTGACACTCTGCCCTGTGACATGCTTCTCCCTCTGCCCCCCCTCCCCATTCCTTCTGAACTACCTGCCGCTGGTGTAGCTACCCAGGACTTCTTTTTCCAGAAGTAGACTCAAGAGGCGTCCCCTATGTTCTCGTCTGTTTTGAAGGGACAAGGAGACAAAAAGAGGGGGATACTTAGGGGGGGGGGGTACTGTTACGCCGAGCGCTCCGGGTCCCTGCTCCTCCCCGGAGCGCTCGCAGCGTTCTCCTCTATGCAGCGCCCCGGTCGGACCCGCTGACCGGGAGCGCTGCACTGACATTCACGATGGGGATGCGATTCGCATAGCGGGACGCGCCCGCTCGCGAATCGCAACCCAAGCCACTTACCCGTCCCGGTCCCCGGCTGTCATGTTCTGGCGCGCGCGGCTCCGCTCTCTAGGGCGTGCGCGCGCCAGCTCTCTAAGATTTAAAGGGCCAGTGCACCAGTGATTGGTGCCTGGACCAATCAGTCTGATTAGCTTCCACCTGCTCCCTGTCCATATAACCTCACTTCCCCTGCACTTCCTTGCCTGATCTTGTTGCCTTGTGCCTAGAGAAAGCTATTACTGTGTTTACCATTATTGTGTTCCTGACCTCCAGCTATTACTGTTGACTACGAACCTTGCCGCCTGCCCCGACCTTCTGCTACG
This sequence comes from Hyla sarda, assembly GCF_029499605.1. Lineage (NCBI taxonomy): Eukaryota > Metazoa > Chordata > Amphibia > Anura > Hylidae > Hyla > Hyla sarda. Next base: position 82,502,499 of record NC_079192.1, read on the forward strand.
TCTGACCTTGCTTCTGCCTAGTCCTTCGGTCCCATGCCTTCTCAGCAGTCAGCGAGGTTGAGCCGTTGCCGGTGAATACGACCTGGTTGCTACCGCTGCAGCAAGACCATCCCGCTTTGCGGCGGGCTCTGGTGAAAACCAGTAGCAACCCTAGAACCGGTCCACCGACACGGTCCACGCCAATCCCTCGCTGACACAAAGGATCCACATCCAGCTAGCCGAATCATAACAGTGCTGGTGAAGAGCTTTAAAACAAAGGGTCATTTATAGTTTTTGTAGGCTTCTGTGCAGGGTTATCGATCTCTATACTTTTATTCATATTGCGCTCCAGCATGCAATGGAGATGGAGAGCCAGTTTGCCCAGCTCCTCTGCCTCCTCCATATTCTGCCCCCAGCCTGCCCGCCCCCTCTTGAGCATTCAGAGCGCTCACCTCCCCTCACTCGCTCCCACATCCTAGTAATGTGAGAGTGAAGACTCCGAATATTTAAAATGGGGAATATTCAAGTATATTGGGTTTAGTGCAGATGGACCAGCTGTCAGATTTTTCTTGAGTTATTGAAATATGCTTTAAACCGGAATACTTAGAAAAATTAATACAAAAGACTACCTGCACATATCTTTACAAAATCACTTAATAATCCACATATCTTTACAATACAGATGCCGGCAACCATCTAATTCACAGAGTTGGCAGTGGGCCTGCTTAGGTGCAAGGGCATATTAGATGTGTAGAACCCCCCCCCCCCCCCCCAAAAAAAAAAAAAAAAAAAAAACTATTATGTGCTGAGCAGAGAGGTTCTTGTATCATGCTCAGGGGATCACTGGAAGGCTGTACAAGGGGTAAGATGGCAGCAGCAAACTATCTTCTTTCTTTCTGCTTTCACATGTACCTTTCCCGAAATCTTTTTATCCAGCTCCTTCACCTTAAATTGTGCTATTAGCAAAAGTGCTGTTTGTCAGAATAATATTAAAGCTGCAACTACAGCAGATGACTGATTTGATTTGATAGATAAAATTCTCTTCTAGTAAAATTATACAGAATGTAATGCTTTATTTCACATTGACATACACTGTATTGCTTACGTCTTTAGAAGTGTATGGATTAATGTACTCACATGCACTATGTAATGTTGAACATCTACATAGAACAGTTAATATTAACAAGTTACACTTGATGGACTAGTTATGCAAATTAGGATGAAAGCTGCCAGTGTGTATAAAGTAGTATAAGCAGCGCTCAAGTCATCAAATAGACTTTTCAAGCCTGATAACTAGAGTTGAGCGAATCGAATCTGACAAATCCGAATTCTTTACGAATTTCATGAAAAATTCGATTCGCTATGAATGCGAACACCACCGTAATTCTAACGCGCAAATCGCTTCATTAAACTCCATTTAGTGTCGTCCAAGCTCCAGGGCATCTAAAATGGCGGATCCACATGTGAAGACATGGGGGCAAGGAATCCTGGGAAGGCGGGGACAAGGGTAGGCGGGATGACCCTGAATTGTATGAAGTATGCAGACTATCAGCAGCCAGCCACCCCTGTGATGTCACAGCCCTATATAATTGACAGCTATATTCTGGCTAGTCACTTCATCTTTTCACTGAGAGATAAGACAGACAGCACTTTGGATGTTACATAAAAAAGCTTTTTACAGCAGCGTTTCACCTCCTAGTCATGTTGGCATTCTGGTGGACAGAGAGCAGTGCGTTTTTCACAGAAAATAATTTTTACTGCAGCCATTAACCTCCCAGTCACTTTCTATAGCATTGCATTACAGAGAGCGGCAGAGAGCTGTGTGTTGCCTCATACATTTGAACAAAAGATTGGAGAGGAGGGAGGAATACGTTTTTAGTGCAACTGTGTGTCTTTGTTCCACAACAAAGGCTCTGCTGGTTGTACTAGTTGGTAGATGGTATAATACATACACAGCAGTCCATTCCTAATAGTCTTTGAGAGAGAAAGTGCAATTTTGGGTTTAGTGCACAGCGACTGTGTGCAGCAGCACTGTTGTGTACTGCTGGTGTTGTGCACAAATACTTAATTAAGCGTACTGTAGCACATTCTTCTTTCCTCATAAGTGCTTACCACATATCTAAGTGGTGTACTATTGTGTACCTGTTAAACTCTCAAGGGCCTAGATACTGTGAAAGTCCAGGCAAAAGTAATCACCAGCTGGTGTTTTACTAAAATACTTTTTTTAAGTGTCCTTAAGTGCATTTTTCTACCCTCGTACAGTAAGTGCATACCACATACCTACATCAGTAGTGTACTATTTTGTAGCTGTTAAACTCTCAAGTACACCCCTGCTGTGGTTCTAGACAAATACTGTTAAGCGTAGAGGAGCGCATTCTACTGCCCTCATAAGTGCATACCACATACGTAGATTTAAGTGTTGTACCATTTTGTTCCTGATAAAGTCTTAAGGGCCCAGTTACTGTAAAAGGCCAGCCAAAAGTACATATCTGTTGCTGAACTAGACAAATTCCGTTTTAAGCGTAGTGAAGCATATTGTACTCCCCTCATATAAGCGCTAAGTATGTCAGGCAGAGAAGTGCCAGGATGTGCACAGAGGCGTGGCAGAGGCCTAAATTCATCAGGCGCAGGCAAGGGCTGCAGCAGACTAGGGATGAGTGGCAGCAGGAGTTGCAGCGAGAGGCCTGATCTCCCGGTATCAACTAGCAGTCGTTTCTCGACCAGCAAGTCACATCTGAAACCCCCAGCCAACAGTCGGTGGGTTCCTCAGAGCAGTCCCTCTCCTCCCATCGCCTCTGTCCAATGCTGTTCCCTCCCCCACAGAAGTATCGGAAGCTATGGGTTCAGCTCCACTATTCAGTGAGGACAATCTAATAGAGGACAGTCAGCAGCTGCCCAGCCAAGAAGTGGAGGAGACATCCGCCACTTCCTCCGCTAGGCGGGCAAGTAGTGATGAGGAGAGTGATGTTGGAGGTTGAGACACTGTTGAGGATCCTGAGGACATCAGTGACGTGATGATGAAGCCAATCGCAATTGGGAGCTGGGTGCAGAAGGGGCTTCATCCTCATCAGGAGAAGAGGGTTGCAGGTTGCTCGTGAGGCAGCAGCTGAGCTAGCAAGTTAGTAGCAAGGTTGGCAGTCAGCATGGTGGCAGAAGTGGAAATTCTGGAGCCAAACGTGCTCGGGGGAGACCACCTGCTTCGCGGCAGCCTACCTTTCCAGGAGGTAGTGGAACAGGGGTTCCTGGAGACGGCTGCAGTAGCAGTCAATTAGTGTGAACTGTTGGTGGGAATATCAGCTGCTCGGCAGTGTGGCAGGTTTTCATCAATTATCCAGAGGAGGTTAACATAGACCTATGCAAGATGTGTCAGCAGAAGTTGAAGTTTGGGCAGGGTCCCAATGTTGGCACGACGGCCCTGCGTCAACATATGCTGCGCCACCATAAAGCGACCTGGGAGAACCGTGGCTCTGATGTTGTGGTCCAGCCTGCTGCATCACCCAGTGGCACGCCACTCCCTCTTTCAGCCAGTCAAGGCTCCACCACCTCAGCTGAATGGAGCTGTGCGTCAAACCCTCCTTCTGTCGCTCCAGATGCTCTTGCTCCTCCTACTTTTAGTCAGTAATTCGGACAGCAATCCATCGGTGAAGCTATGTCCAAGAGACAACAGTATGCGCCCACTCATCCAAAGCCACAGAAGCTGAATGTGCCCCTGTCCAAGTTGCTCTTGCTGCAGTCCCTGCGGCGGTGTCATGCTGTTCTTCACATGGTTTGCGTTGGCGAATGGAGTCACACAGGAGAGGAACTACTAAAACTAATTCATAAAGAAATAGGAGCATGGCTTACTCCACTAAAACTGGAAATGGGAACCATGGTGACTGACAACGGGAAGAACATTTTGCCTGCGCTCCCAACATGGAAGGCTGAGCCATGTGCCCTGCTTGGCACACATGTTCAATCTGGTTGTCAAGGGGTTCCTAAAGTGTTCCCCCCATTTGCAAGGCATCCTAACAATGGGAAGGAAACTTTGCATGCACTTCAGCCACTCATACACCGCAAAGCACACTCTCCTTGATCTGCAGCATCAGAACGGTATCCCCCAACATAGTCTGATTTGCGATGTTGCCACATGTTGGAATTCTACCCTCCACATATTGGACCAACTATACAAACAGAGAAAAGCCATCACCGATTTCTTGATGATCCAAGTGGATATGGGTACTCCCCTATGTAACTTCAATGTCAACCAGTGGCAGCTCATACGTGACACCTGCCATTTGCTCAGGCCCTTTGAGGAAGCCACATTATTAGTCAGTTACCAGGATTACAGGATAAACAACGTCATTCCACTGCTTCATTTGCACTGGAGACATGGTGCCTACATCTCATGGCCACATGAGCCTTGTGGGGGGCTAAACTGGAGGAGAAGGAGGATGATGGGGAGGGGCACAGTGTAGGTTTCATGAAATGGGTTGTTTTTCTAGTCATCTGACAGGAGAGGAGGAGCAGGAGCAGCCAGAGGAGCTAGAGGGTTTTGAGGAAGGGGACATGGAGGACCCAAACACACCGTGGCAGTATGCAGAGGAGATGGAGGAAGGGAGTCCCTCCGAATCACTTGCACAAATGGCACAATGTATGCTCACTTGCTTGCGTATTGACCGCCAAATTGTCACCATTGACTTCTGGCTCTCCACCTTATTAGACCCTCGCTACAGCCACAAAATGGGGTCTTTTTTTACACCCACTGAGAGGGAGAACAAACTGACCTACTACAGAGACATGCTACGTAGTCAGTTGGCCAATGCCTATCAGCGCCATTGTCCATCCTCTTGCAGGTTTGACTCAGGGGGGCTCTGCGCTCACCTTCCACTGCCATGGCTGCTGAGGTGGGGTGAGGTGACAGGAGCAGTACCAACTCCATCAGTAGCAGCCTACAGTCTACAGTCGCTGATGAGTAGCTTTCTTAAACCGCGTAGTGAAGCAACTCATCAGCAACAGGTAGACCTGGAGCCGGACCTGAACCAGCAGATGGTGGCATACCTGGACATGCCCATGCCAACACACCTTGAAGATCCGCTGGACTTCTGGGCAGCCAAACTTGATTTGTGGCCGCAACTATCAGAGTTTGCCCTGGAAAAGCTGTCCTTCCCAGCCAGTAGTGTGCCATCAGAGCGGGTGTTTAGTGTGGCGGGGGCCATGGTCACCCCAAGGAGAACTTGTCAGTCCACAAAAAATGTGGAGAGACTGACCTTTGGGAAGATGAATCAGGCTTGGATCAGCCAGGATTTCCACCCACCAATGCCTGATGCATCAGAGCCATGTGACTTCATACAGTATTAGTTCAAAGTAAACACTGGCACATTAAACTTGGGAATCTAATATAAATCTTACATTTAAATAAAAAAAAAATATTTAATCTTTTCAAGACGCCCTATGGTCGTCAACATCATATTACCTATGGAATTATCAGAAGAATCCAATGAAACAGGTTGGAGCGATAACAATGAACCATAACTGATTAAATGAAACATTTGCACTTTCATAGTCAGGGGGGCGCTGAGAGGCAGGGGCTGGAACATGTGGTATCTCACCTGGTGAAGGACCGCCAGCTCGATCCTCACCACAATGGGTACTCAAAAAATTTAAATAAATTCAAATAAAATAAAATAAAAATTACATAAAAAATCTGCCACATCCAGATGCTCTGTGGCCATGATTTTAATAGTGATGCCTGCAATCTGCATGTCATACTGAATAACAGTATTATTTCACTAATACAGCACACTCCCTATGCGGGTTAGGACAAGGGAAAGTGTTCTAAACCCTATTGAGCTTCTCTGTAGACCAGAAATAGCCGTTTTTAATTTAAAAAAAAATCAGAAAATTTGGCGAATCGGCCGAATCAAATTTTTCAAAAATTCGCTATTTTCTACTGATAACCTAAAGACTGATAATAATTTTATAGGACTGGTGGATCTCCTGTTTATATATACATTTATATATACAAGTAAAGTAAGTGCAATAAACAGCAAAATATCTTCTCCCACGGATTGGGATGTTCAGCAAATTCTTCACCATAAACTTTCTTTCTCTCTTGTCAAGGTTGTATGTGTATTAATAAAACTAAATGTGAGGTTATTGCCAAAATAACTCTGACATAATTTGCTACAAGTCAAACAGTAGTAAAGAAATAGCTCTAACACCAAAGGGCACCAAGATGGAAGACAAATGAAAAGTGATAGACTGGCGTTCTAAGTAGAAATATCTTACATTGTAGAATATGTATTGCCAATGTACAAACTGTATTTTCATGGACATTTTGGGGCCTATAAGGTGGATCCAATAAGCTGTTGTCATTCTAGAACAGTGTTCCCCAAAGTATTGATATTAATTCTATTTGTCCAACCCTAAACCACTATGATATCCAGTAGAAATGATAAAATGTATTTGCCATAAATTTAATTGATTACAAATTTTATGAAAAACTCATATTAGAATACAAACTTTTTGTGATTTGTTTCGGATCAGTTTTGTTCCAGCTCCTGTACACTGAGCGGCCCTTATATAAAGGATATGCTTCTCTCAGTCCAATTATGTGCACAAGTCAGTCAACTGGGAAAATGTGATTGTGATTGAGGCATGTCTAGCTGTCAACAATCTCCATCTTAAAAGTACACTACCCAAAAGTATCATCTGAAATCCTTTTTATAGAGCAGTGGGCGGGGAACAGTTTACACCCTTTTATTGTCAGACCACATAAGTAATCATTTACATATCTATCTGAAACATAACTGCATGCCGAGTTTTGCAGCAATACAATCTTTCTAACTAGGTTTACTATTTTATTCTGGCAATGTGTGTATTTTAGAATACCATAAACCACTTATCATGACTATATATAGACTTATTTAGTGTTTCTGAATTATTTTTGGAAAAAAAATATATGTATGTATGTGTATATATATATATATATATATATATATATATATATATATATATATATATAGATATATAGAAAAAAATGTTGCAGCACTCTCCAAAATAGTAAAAAAAAAATCCAAAAAGATTTATTGGCTCAATTCATAGCAAAGTTTCTGTCCTCTCACAGGACCATTTTCAAGCTTAGTGATACATCAACTTAAGGGTGTATATATACACCCCAAACACACATAATTGATCATCAAGATATAAAGTGAACCTCATTAAAAAATTACAGTGTAAATCCATATAAAACACACATTTGTGAAAATCCATCCATAGTATAAATGTGCTCATTTCATTTCCCACATACATATAAAGTGATCAGTGCATTTACATAGGTTAAAAACATGTATAACTTGAAACATTCAGAGTTATTCCTAGTAGACATTTAACATAGGACCTGACATTTGGTCTCAATTGAAAAAATATGTTACCAGAATTATGTTGTTTAATAAAACTATTTAAATTTTTTTTTTTTTCATTATTCATTTGATTTTTATTTATTAATTTCTATTTTTATTTGTTTGGAAGAAAAATAAAATATTATTATTATTTTTTTTTAATTCCGTTTAATATTCTGCATTTGAAGTCCCACCCGATCATGTAATTTAATAGAATACATGTATAGGCACAATATTATACTATGGTGGTGGAAAAATAATGCTGTCCCTCACGCGCCCAGTTTTACAATGGTATTATAGGTTACTTAGCCACGCCGAGAGAGTGGCCAGTTACTATGATAACATAAGTCATGTAATATTAAAATCACATGACCATCATCAGCTGATTGCGTTCTATGCGCGTCAGCGTATTGCGATCATGCGCCCCTATGTGGGTAGTTGCGCTGCCGCAGTTAATACCTACGCTGGCGGCGCCATGACATGCATGCACATACACTGGGTGAGCATGTTTTCTCTTCTCTAATATATTAACTATTGCACATGTTTGTGACAAATGTTTTTGATAAAACATGATTTTATATCAAGACAGGAGGCCTCGCATTATATGCAATAACTTTCTTTACTGAAAACATATAGCAGTATTAATAAAGTTCTTTTTCACTGAATTATAAGAAAAAAACTTAGGTAGCAGGTGTATCAGTACAGGTATGCACAGCCGAACATGCTGGTCAAGGTACTGGCCAATGAGCATCCAGCCCAGGTGATATAAGGTCCTGTATGCTAGAGATAGTCCTCTTTCTTTACTGCTCTGCAGATAAGTAGTTCATATCAGTTTATTGTCTTATAATGTAATACTTGTATAGTTCTTTCCATATATATTCTGGTCCTCCTTCTGATATTCATCCTCAGCTATATTCCGGTTGTATATAAAACAAAAAAAAAATACTTAAACCCCTTTTTTCCAACACAGTGTTCTCTCACCTCAAACCAACTCTTCATCCTCCGGTGGGCTATTAACCTCGTTTTTAACCCCCTGTTACCTTCATCTTCTACTCCGACGCTCCTTCTATCCTGTATATGCACGCTTTCTCCTGCTCTATCTAACACGCGCGTAATCTCGGCTCTCGCGAGACTTGCCAGTGGTGATCACTGGCAGTCCCCGCCTCCCGCCCTGACAGACGCGCTCCTCTCCCTGTCAGAGCGGACCTCCGTCATTCAACGCTGTAATTCCTGTCACACGCCAGAAACCTAACCAATTCTAACCATTGTTGCCAGACTGTACTATAAGTGTTCTTTTAAGGACATTCCAGTCAGGTTTTTTCTCCAACTCCATTTAATTTATATATTGTTAGTCCTGTGGTAAAAATATTTGAGCCCGCATTAATATTGAAATTAGTTTTAGTCATAGTTAATACATTTATACATATTTCTGACTAACTTATATATATATATATAATTAATAGTAGTAATACCCATCATGTCTTCTGGACAAAATCAACCTAGTAATATGTCAGAAGACCATATTCAACAACTGGTTGACCAATCTGTCTCCAGGTCAGTCCAGACCGCTGTTAATAATGCCATGACTGCCATGCATGAATCCATGGCCAAATCGGTCGCTATGACCGTTTCTCAAATGATGTCCCACAAAACGCATCAATCTAATGTTCTTGTCAGAAAGAGTCTCTCAAAAAAGAGGCATATTAATACGAACGACCTTCCTAATCCCAAACATAAAAAACCCTCTTTTGAGGATGAAGGTCAGGACTATATTGAAAGCCAGTCCCAGAATGATGGCTATGATGATGGTGTGTAAACCTCACATCCAGGACCCTCTACCCGTGAGGAGCAAACAAGCAAGCGGGTTAAAAAAGCCTCATTTCAACCTGATCACACTAATTACAATGAGGACTCTTACAATAATGAATCGGATAAGTCAGTCGATTCAGACTATAATGACCCCTCCTACTTACCAGACGAAGTGGAGGGTGATGATGATGATAATGAATTCCATATGGAAGACTCCTCTACTGGAGAGGAAGGTATTCTAGATAGTAAAGGTGTTCCATTTTTTGATCCATCCCAAATTTCACACCCCAGATCGGGTGAATGGACACCTAATTCTTCAGTTGAAAAATGTATTGAACATTGGATAAAAAAGGGTTTAGATAATAAGACCCGTAATAAACTAAAGGCTGAATGCCCAAGACCTATTATCTCTTTGACTGCAGCTCATACACCTGAGCTTGACCCGATCCTTATAAAATACCTCCAAAAATCAGGTAAAAACCCAAAAAAAGGGCATTGACCGCAGCTTTAAGCTGTGTCAGGATAAATTTTTGGACCTTTTAGGTCCCCTTGCCAAAATATTGGACATTTCAGAGGAAGCATATAATTCTGGTAAACCCATCTATGTCCCTACCATCAGAGGTTGGGCCCAAAGGGCCATGTGCACCTTTGGAAATGTTAACCATTCCTTTTGCACGGAGAGGAAAAGAGCAATTCTAATGAAGTTAGACCCCCAGCTAACCCATTTAGCCTCTTCAAACCCCCAGTCTCCTAATGAAAGTTACCTTTTTGGTGAACAATTCATAAAAGAAATCTCCAAGTATGTAGGTTTATTTTCTTCCCTGGACAAAGCCCAATCTTCTCTGAAGAAGGTCTTTTCCAGCAAGGTTTTCTCCAGGGCCGGAAAAAGTCGAGGCCGTTTTTCCGGCCGTGGCCCCCATTATAGACCTCAACAAAGAGGATCCTATCAGCAAGATAGACCCTCCTATCCCGTCCCCACCACCCAACCCAACCCCTTCTTCCCAACCCGTGGACGTCCTTGGAGAGCGAGAGGACAAAGAGGTTTCACCCGTTCCAGACCATCAGGTAAGACTGTATGTTCCTCTTTCTTCCCCTCTTCCAGTGGGCGGTCGTCTCCTTCTTTTTTCCCTAAACTGGGTAACAATATCATCCGATCTATGGATCCTAAACACAGTAAAGGGATATCAGATAGAATTCATTTCTCTTCCTTACCAAGAACAACTCCCTCATCCAATTAATTTTTCCAATGCAGATCAGATTCTTGTAAATCAAGAGATAATAGAACTTTCCGCAAAAAATGCTATAATTCAAGTTCCTCTAAACTCCCCGGGCTTCATCAGCAACCTATTTCTGGTAAAAAAGAAGGATGGAGGTTTCAGACCAGTAATAAATTTGAAAATATTGAACAATTTTGTTCGTTATCAACACTTCAAGATGGAGGGCATCCATCTGTTGAGAGATAGTGTTGAGCGGCATAGGCTATATTCGAATTCGCGAATATTCGCAAATATATGGACGAATATTCGTCATGTATTCGCGAATATTCGCATATTCGTTATATTCTCGCTTTATTTTCGCATATGCGAACATTCGCGTATGCGAAAATTAACATATGTGAATATTAGAATATATTCAAAATTAGCACACGCGAAAATTCGCATATGTGAAAATTCGCATGTGCGAAAATTCGCATATGCTAATTTTCGTATATGCGAATTTTCGCGCACGCCAGTCTCACACAGTAGTATTACAGCCTTCTTTACACCACACAAGCTGGAAGCAGAGAGGGATGATCACTGTGATGTGTACTGTGAAAAAAAAAACAAAAAAAAAAAAAACGAATATTCGTAATTACGAATATATAGCGCTATATTCGCGAAATTCGCGAATTCGCGAATATGCGATATTCGCGAATAATATTCGAATTGCGAATATTCGTGAGCAACACTATTGAGAGATCTATTGCTACCAGAAGATTGGTTAGTAAGAATAGACTTAAAAAAGATGCTTATTTAACAGTCCCTATCCACCCCTCGCACCAACAATTCCTTCAATTCATATGGAACAACAAAAAATGGCAATTCAATTGCCTCCCCTTCGGCCTTTCCTCAGCTCCCTGGTGTTTCACCAAACTGATGAAACCAGTCATGGCCGCTCTTCGTTCCCGAGGAGTCCGTCTAATAATTTATCTGGACGACATCCTCATTATGGCCAATTCCCAACACTTAGCCTACATTCATATGGAATGGACCCTCTCTCTTCTGACCCATTTGGGCTTTTTAATCAATTACGACAAATCTGTCCTTACCCCTTCCAAAGAACTGGAGTTCCTAGGTTTTCTCATCAATACCCATTCTACCCTTCTGAGTCTTCCCCCCAAAAAACTAAGAACCATAAGGAAAGAAATCCGTTCTCTCCTCAACAAGAACTTTATCTCCCTACGAGCCATAGCTCGTATAGTAGGCCTCCTTTCTTCCTCTATACAAGCGATCTTTCCAGCCCCATTACATTACAGGGCCCTCCAACGTTTAAAGATTCAACATCTGAGGGAAGGATTACTTTATTCAGACGAAGTCTTACTTTCTCCAGAAGCCAAAGAAGAACTTCTTTGGTGGCTTCAGCATATTCAAGTATGGAATAGCAAGACAATTTTTCATTCCAACCCAGATTTAGTCATGGAATCAGACGCAAGTCTGAACGGCTGGGGAGCTCGTTGCGGCTCCCTTTCTACAGGAGGCAAGTGGTCCCCTTCGGAGTCTCTATTGCATATCAATTGTTTAGAACTCCTGGCAGGCTTCTTTGCTCTCCAGAGTTTTGCGAAGGATTACTCAAATTGCTGTATTCTTCTTCGATTGGACAACATTCCTGCTGTCCAATACATAAATCGTTTAGGAGGAACGAAGTCGGAGACTCTTGCCAACATTGCCAAGAATCTTTGGCACTTTTGCTTAGACAGAAATATTACTTTAAGGGCAGAATACCTTCCGGGTCTCTCCAATATTGTAGCGGACTGGAATTCCAGATATCTCATAGATTCCAGCGATTGGAAGCTGGATCCCTCCATATTTCAAGAACTGAATCTTCTCTGGGGTCCTCTCCACTTGGATCTCTTCGCTTCCCGTCTCAACTGCCAACTTCCACGATTTTTCAGTTGGAGACCCGATCCGGAAGCATTAGGGGTAGATGCCTTCCTTCAGAGATGGCCTTCTCAAACCCTTTACGCTTTCCCTCCATTTGCTCTGATCCCCAGAGTCTTTCTACAAGTATCCATTTGGAAAACAACCATAGTCCTGGTCACCCCCTGGTGGCCATCCCAGTCGTGGTTCCCTCATATTCTCAGGAAACTGATAGATTATCCCAGGATACTTCCTCACCATCCGTCCCTATTATTAGACCCTCTAGGGAACCCTCATCCTCTGATCTTATCCCATCAACTCCCTCTGGTTGCTTGGCTAATTTCAGGACAACCTCATTTGAATCAGAAATTTCTCAATCAGTTAGAGACATCCTGGCAGATGCCTGGGCTCCAGGTACCAGAAAGGCTTACCGATCAGCCTGGAAACTTTGGGCTGATTGGTGCAGTCAACGGAGTCTGGATCCCGTTCATGCATCTATTCCTCACATCTTAAATTACTTATCATCTTCTTTTGATTCAGGGAAAGCGTACCGCACCATAAATCTGTACCGTTCTACCATCTCTTTCTATCACTCTCCCATAAACTCCATGCCAGTAGGTAAACACCCTATTATTTGTAAATTGTTAAAGGGTATTCGCTTCCGACGCCCTCCTTTACCCAAATATACATCCACATGGGACGTTAATCTACTCCTTAATCTTTTCATTTCTTGGGAAGATAATGAGTCTTTATCTCTCAAATTCTTATCCTTCAAACTCACTTCCCTCCTTTGCCTTATTTCTATCAAACGGGTCTCTGACGTCAAAGCCCTAGATATCTCTCGCAGGCAATATTCACCTCAAGGAGTTATATTTTTTGTTACCAGACGCACCAAAACTAATTTTCATTAGGTTTTCTATCCCGCTTTTCCTCATAACGAAAAACTGTGTGTAGTCCGTTGTCTCCAAACCTATGAATCCAGAACTGAACCTTTACGTCACCCTAACTTTGCCCAACTTCTAGTTTCCTACTGCAAACCGCATCGTCCAGTCTCTTCCGCCACTTTAGCTAGATGGATCAAACAAACCATGTCTTTGGCTGGTATAGATATTTCCTTATTTGGCGCACACTCAACTAGAGGAGCTGTCTCTACCAAACTCTTTCAGTCAGGCGGTTCCCTTTCAGACTTGCTCACAGCTGCAAATTGGTCTTCTGAGTCTACATTTAAATCCTTTTATTTCAGACCTGATTCTCATGTATCCATGTCTCTGTTATAATTATTTTGTATATTGTTAGATAATACTTATATGGCAATATAGCTTTAAACTTGCATATAATGCGAGGCCTCCTGTCTTGATATAAAATTGGAGATTTTCCTATCCTAGGTGACGGAAAATATAGATTTTATGAAAGACAGGAGGCGAGCATTATCCCTCCCTTAACCCATCCCTCTAATAATTTTTATTCTGTTACAGCTTACTAATATTCCGGATGCATGGACCTCTCTATTCTACATCTCTACGCTATGGATTATTGCCACATTTCTTTGCCAAGTTTTCCTTCAGTTCCAACGCTGACTTCATCCCATTCCTAGATCTTCTCCTGACGAAGAATTCTTCTGCATGTTGTTCCAGTTCTGTTCATGGATTTGACTCTGTTATCTACTATTGATTTATTTGACTATTATTAAAGAAAGAGGACTATCTCTAGCATACAGGACCTTATATCACCTGGGCTGGATGCTCATTGGCCAGTACCTTGACCAGCATGTTCGGCTGTGCATACCTGTACTGATACACCTGCTACCTAAGTTTTTTCTTATAATTCAGTGAAAAAGAACTTTATTAATACTGCTATATGTTTTCAGTAAAGAAAGTTATTGCATATAATGCGAGGCCTCCTGTCTTTCATAAAATCTATATTTTCCGTCACCTAGGATAGGAAAATCTCCAATTATGTAATATATGCAATTATTGTCAGACAGGCAATTTTTCAAGTTATACAAGTTTTTAACCTATGTAAATGTACTGAGCACTTTATATGTATGTGGGAAATGAAATGAGCACATTTATACTATGGATGAATTTTCACAAATGTGTGTTTTATATGGATTTACACTGTAATTTTTTTTTTTTTATGAGGGTCACTTTATATCTTGATGATCAATTATGTGTGTTTGGGGTGTATATATACCCCCTTATATTGATGTATCACTAAGCTTGAAAATGGTCCTGTGAGAGGACAGAAACGTTGCTATGAATTGAGCCAATAAATCTTTTTGGATTTTTTTTCTCTATTTTGGAGAGTGCTGCAACATTTTTTTTAATGTATATCTAATGGACTTTGATCGGGTCTAAGGACACTGGCACCAAACCAGTGACTGAATAAGTAGTGCTGCAAGCCTTTTTTGGTCCTTTTGCTATCTTGAAACAGGAATTTCTCATCCACAATATATGCAAAAAATGGTTTATAGGCCTGGGATTGTTAGCTGAGTGGGTGTCCAGTTTATAATTTTATGGCTGCGCTTCAGTTTTTATAGAATCCCACAAAAAGATCACTTTGCTTGTGTGCAGTCTTCTTCTTTGCAGTTGATTGGCATTTCAGAAACATTTCAGAACTATCTCAACTCCCTCCTTAAAGAAGAACTAAACTTATCTGACACTTATTCTGTATCCACATGGATGGGGGATAAGTGTCTGAAGGTAGGGAGTCCGACAGCTAGACCCCCCACAATCTCCTGTGCAAGACTCCAGTTGCCTACATATCCTCAGCACTCCAGCCCTCCCCTTTCTGGACGAATGCAAGTGATGACCCATTCAGCCAATCACTGACTGAGACGGGACATTACTGATTGGCTGAGCAGGCCGTCACTTGCTTTTGGCCATGAAGGTGTGGGCCACTTTGCTCCAAGGACATGTAAGTAGTCGGGGCCTCGTACAGTAGATTGCAGGGAATCCCATCAGTCGGACGCTCTGGAATCAAACATTTATTCCTTATCTGGTGAATAGGGGATCAGTGTCTAAAAAGTTCAGTTCTCTGGACTACCCCTTTAACCGATGTAGACATCAAATGAAAGGGTCACATGCAAACAGATCATAAGGATCCTGTTCACCCTTTTTATTAGCGAGGGTCCCAGTGCATTAATATTTACAATGGAATAGCTATCTATCTAAATGAAGTACATTTTCAATGATGTTTTCTGTTCGTCCACCACTTCGGATGATTTGAAGGTGTGGGGTTCGCTATTCTTGATTCCAGCTGTTTGACCCCCACCAATCTAATAGTTTTACCTTTCCAGTGGTAAATAATACCTCTGAATGCCCAGGTTTTCTGAGCTATTAAACTCTCTGTCTATATAACCTTGTAACTTGTTTGTTTAATTGATTGTGGTGCTTTGTCAACCACTACGGCACAAACCTCAAATATTTGCAGTCTGAAGCTTACACGGCAGCTGACAGACCCTGGTGCTCCCTCCCTTCCAGCTCTGGCTACCAAAGCCTCTGCTGCTGTTTACCTATTAGGAGCTGATAGAGAGAAAAGAGTGTGTTAAATTAATTTAGGTTAGGTTTATATTCCATTTTTTTCAATTATATGGTTTCTAGAAGGTTTGTCTCCTGTGGGAATGAAGCATTAGATAAATGTAAAGCCTTTGGTAACCCACCCATGCTATTAAGAGATTCCTTAAAAGGAATAGATTTAATAATCTTGTTTATCTCCAGACATAACATCACAAAGCTTTCTTGGTCGTTTTTCAAGTAAGGCCCAGATATTTTATACAGCAATAAATAAAGTAGAATAGATTGAACTATAAAGTAAAATAGACCTCAGTAAGTGGAGAATTCTTGACTCTTTCTTGGTAAATAAGTAAACAAAGATATTGCAAATATGCAAAAACTGTTAAAAATGCTTAAAGAAAATGCTAAAAAAAAATTGAAAAATGCATATAAACATTCAACAAGCAGTCCTTCCAACATAGAAACACATGAAGATATCGTGGAACGGATTAATGTTAATATAGATGGATAATTTAATAATTGTACTATTGGATCACTCCCCATAGAGGTGTTTCCATGTCCTTCACAGAGTCCCATGAAAGTAGGAAATCTACCCTGTGAAGGCTGATCCTGCAATCACACAACTTAGATTATTATTATTTTTTTTTTTTTTTGCCACTGGAAGGTTGAAAACAATTAAAAGACAGATAGTAAGTAAGAGAAATTGCTCTTAGTTTGTAGTCAAAGGGGTCACACAGGTCTACATAGGAGCTGCATACATAAAACTATGACATGTTTTTAAACTGGATTTTCTAAAGTTGTTTTATTTTTACTAAGATGTTCATATCCTAAAAGGGGTACTCCTTTTAAATCAACTGGTGCCAGAAAGTTAAACAGATTTGTAAATTACTTCTATTAAAAAATCTTAATCCTTCCTGTACTTATTAGCTGCTGAATACTACAGCGGAAATTCTTTTCTTTTTGAAACACAGAGCTGTCTGCTGACATCATGAGCACAGTGCTCTCTGCTGACATCTCTGTCCATTTTAGCAACTGTCCAGAACAGCATATGTGTTACGCCGAGCGCTCCGGGTCCCTGCTCCTCCCCGGAGCGCTCGCGGCATTCCTCTCTCTGCAGCGCCCCGGTCAGACCCGCTGACCGGGAGCGCTGCACTGACATTGCCGGCGGGGATGCGATTCGCATAGCGGGACGCGCCTGCTCGCGAATCGCATTCCAAGTCACTCACCTGTCCCGGTCCCCGGCTGTCACGTCCTGGCGCGCGCGGCTCCGCTCCTTAGGGCGCGCGTGCACCAGCTCTCTAAGATTTAAAGGGCCAGTGCACCAGTGATTGGTGCCTGGCCCAATCAGCCTAATTAGCTTCCACCTGCTCCCTGTCTATATTACCTCACTTCCCCTACACTTCCTTGCCGGATCTTGTTGCCTTGTGCCAGTGAAAGCGTTTAGTGTTGTCCAAAGCCTGTGTTCCAGATCTCCTGCTATCCTCTTTGACTACGAACCTTGTTGCCTGCCCCGACCTTCTGCTACGTCTGACCTTGCCTCTGCCTAGTCCTTCTGTCCCACGCCTTCTCAGCAGTCAGCGAGGTTGAGCCGTTGCCGGTGGACACGACCTGGTTGCTACCGCCGCAGCAAGACCATCCCGCTTTGCGGCGGGTTCTGGTGAAAACCAGTAGCATCCCTAGAACCGATCCACCGACACGGTCCACGCCAATCCCTCGCTGACACAGAGGATCCACATCCAGCTAGCCGAATCCTAACAATATGTTTACAATGGGGATTTCCTTTTACTCTGGACAGTTCCTAAAATGGACAGATATGTCAGCAGAGAGCATTGTGGATTACGATTACTATTTTTAATAGAAGTAATTTACAAATATGTTTAACTTTCTGGCACCAGTTGATTTAAAAAAAAAAATAAATACGTTTTTCACCGGAGTACCCCTTTAAGGACACAGCAGGTCTTGGCCATGAGGACACAGTCAATATTAATTTTGGTTTTTCTTCCTTGACTTTTAAAAGCCATAACTCTTTTATGACCTGGGTTGTTGACTGTGCCTCTGAACTCTGAGCTAGCTGAACACCACTTGGCTGCTCCTGAGCTACTAAGCTTTGCACTAGCTGCAAACACCATCTCAGCTCTGCTACATCAGATGCTATTTGTTGTGCTTATACCATCTACAGCATCAGCTTGCCCCTCCTGCCTGTATACTGTCACGATGCCGGCTGGCAGGTAGTGGATCCTCTGTGCCAGAGAGGGATTGGCGTGGACCGTGCTAGTGGATCGGTTCTAAGTCACTACTGGTTTTCACCAGAGCCCGCCGCAAAGCGGGATGGTCTTGCTGCGGCGGTAGTAACCAGGTCGTATCCACTAGCAACGGCTCAACCTCTCTGGCTGCTGAAGATAGGCGCGGTACAAGGGAGTAGACAGAAGCAAGGTCGGACGTAGCAGAAGGTCGGGGCAGGCAGCAAGGATCGTAGTCAGGGGCAACGGCAGGAGGTCTGGAACACAGGCTAGGAACACACAAGGAAACGCTTTCACTGGCACGATGGCAACAAGATCCGGCAAGGAAGTGCAGGGGAAGTGAGGTGATATAGGGAAGTGCACAGGTGATCAGACTAATTGGAACCGCTGCGCCAATCAGCGGCGCAGTGGCCCTTTAAATCGCAAAGACCCGGCTCGCGCGCGCCCAAGGGAGCGGGGCCGCGCGCGCCGGGACAGGACCGACGGAGAGCGAGTTAGGTACGGGAGCCGGGGTGCACATCGCGAGCGGGCGCTACCCGCATCGCGAATCGCATCCCGGCTGGAGGCGGTATCGCAGCGCCCCGGGTCAGTGGACCTGACCGGAGCGCTGCAGTGAGGAGAGTGTAGCGAGCGCTCCGGGGAGGAGCGGGGACCCGGAGCGCTCGGCGTAACAGTACCCCCCCCCTTGGGTCTCCCCCTCTTCTTAGAGCCTGAGAACCTGAGGAGCAGACTTTTGTCTAGGATATTGTCCTCAGGTTCCCAGGATCTCTCTTCTGGACCACAACCCTCCCAATCCACTAAAAAAAAGGTTTTCCCTCTGACCTTTTTGGATGCCAGAATCTCTTTGACGGAGAAGATGTCCGAGGAGCCGAAAACAGGAGTGGGAGGAACAGATTTGGGAGAGAAACGGTTGATGATAAGTGGTTTAAGAAGAGAAACGTGAAAGGCATTAGGAATACGAAGAGAAGGAGGAAGAAGAAGTTTGTAAGAGACAGGATTAATCTGGCACAAAATTTTGAAAGGACCAAGATAGCGTGGTCCCAACTTGTAGCTAGGGACACGGAAGCGGACATATTTAGCGGAGAGCCATACCTTGTCTCCAGGGGAAAAAATGGGAGGAGCTCTTCTTTTCTTATCCGCGAATTTCTTCATGCGTGATGAAGCCTGTAAGAGAGAATTTTGAGTCTCTCTCCATATGATGGAAAGGTCACGAGAAATTTCATCCACAGCGGGCAGACCAGAGGGCAAGGGGGTAGGGAGGGGGGGAAGAGGGTGACGGCCGTACACCACGAAAAATGGGGATTTGGAGGAGGATTCAGAGACTCTGAAGTTATACGAGAATTCGGCCCATGGTAGAAGATCTGCCCAGTCATCCTGGCGGGAGGAAACAAAATGTCGTAAATAATCACCCAAGACCTGGTTAATTCTTTCTACTTGTCCATTGGATTGAGGATGATATGCAGAAGAAAATTTTAATTTAATCTTGAGTTGTTTACAGAGAGCCCTCCAGAATTTAGACACGAATTGGACGCCTCTATCCGAGACGATCTGCGTAGGCAACCCGTGAAGACGAAAAATGTGTACAAAAAATTGTTTAGCCAACTGAGGCGCTGAAGGAAGACCAGGAAGAGGAATGAAATGTGCCATTTTGGAGAATCGATCAACGACCACCCAAATAACAGTGTTGCCACGGGAAGGGGGTAAGTCAGTAATAAAATCCATACCAATCAGAGACCAAGGCTGTTCGGGGACAGGCAGAGGATGAAGAAAACCAGCGGGCTTCTGGCGAGGAGTCTTATCCCGGGCACAGATAGTGCAGGCTCGTACAAAGTCCACAACATCCGTCTCCAGAGTCGGCCACCAATAGAAGCGAGAGATGAGTTGCACAGATTTCTTGATGCCCGCATGACCTGCGAGATGGGAGGAGTGACCCCATTTGAGGATTCCGAGGCGTTGGCGTGGAGAAACAAAGGTCTTTCCTGGTGGAGTTTGCCTGATGGAGGCTGGAGAAGTGGAAATCAGGCAGTCAGGAGGAATGATGTGTTGCTGAGAGAGTTCAACTTCAGAAGCATCCGAGGAACGAGAGAGAGCATCGGCCCTAATGTTCTTATCGGCAGGCCGAAAGTGAATTTCAAAATTAAATCGGGCAAAGAACAGAGACCACCTGGCCTGGCGAGGATTCAGCCGTTGGGCAGACTGGAGGTAGGAGAGGTTCTTTTGATCGGTGTAAATAATAACTGGAAATCTTGATCCCTCCAGCAGATGCCTCCATTCCTCAAGTGCTAATTTAATGGCTAGAAGCTCTCGATCCCCGATGGAGTAGTTCCTCTCCGCCGGAGAGAAGGTCCTAGAAAAAAAACCACAAGTAACAGCATGCCCGGAAGAATTTTTTTGTAGAAGGACAGCTCCAGCTCCCACTGAGGAGGCATCAACCTCCAATAGGAAGGGTTTAGATGGGTCAGGTCTGGAGAGCACGGGAGCCGAAGAAAAGGCAGACTTGAGCCGTTTAAAGGCGTCTTCCGCTTGAGGAGGCCAAGACTTGGGATCGGCATTTTTTTTGGTTAAAGCCACGATAGGAGCCACAACGGTAGAAAAATGTGGAATAAATTGCCTGTAATAATTGGCGAACCCCAAAAAACGTTGGATAGCACGGAGTCCGGAGGGGCGTGGCCAATCTAAGACGGCAGAGAGTTTGTCTGGATCCATTTGTAGTCCCTGGCCAGAGACCAAGTATCCTAGGAAAGGAAGAGATTGGCATTCAAACAGACATTTCTCTATTTTGGCATAGAGTTGATTGTCACGAAGTCTCTGAAGAACCATACGGACATGCTGGCGGTGTTCTTCTAGATTGGCAGAAAAAATCAGGATATCGTCCAGATATACAACAACACAGGAGTATAAGAGATCACGAAAAATTTCATTAACAAAGTCTTGGAAGACGGCAGGGGCGTTGCACAGGCCAAAGGGCATGACCAGATACTCAAAGTGTCCATCTCTGGTGTTAAATGCCGTTTTCCATTCATCCCCCTCTCTGATGCGGATGAGATTATAAGCACCTCTTAAGTCCAGTTTGGTAAAGATGTGGGCACCTTGGAGGCGATCAAAGAGTTCAGAGATGAGGGGTAGGGGGTAGCGGTTCTTAACCGTGATTTTATTAAGACCGCGGTAGTCAATGCAAGGACGTAGGGAGCCATCTTTTTTGGACACAAAGAAAAATCCGGCTCCGGCAGGAGAGGAGGATTTACGGATAAAGCCCTTTTTTAAATTTTCCTGGACGTATTCAGACATGGCAAGAGTCTCTGGGGCGGACAGAGGATAAATTCTGCCCCGGGGTGGAGTAGTGCCTGGGAGGAGGTCGATAGGACAATCATAAGGCCTGTGAGGAGGAAGAGTCTCAGCTTGTTTTTTGCAAAAAACATCCGCAAAGTCCATATAGGCCTTAGGGAGACCGGTTACAGGAGGAACCACAGAGTCACGGCAAGGGTTACTGGGAACCGGTTTTAGGCAGTCCTTGGAACAAGAGGGCCCCCAACTCTTGATCTCCCCAGTGGACCAATCCAGGGTTGGGGAATGAAGTTGAAGCCAGGGAAGTCCAAGGAGAATTTCAGAAGTGCAATTGGGGAGGACCAAAAGTTCAATCCTCTCAT
This sequence comes from Hyla sarda, assembly GCF_029499605.1. Classification (NCBI taxonomy): domain Eukaryota; kingdom Metazoa; phylum Chordata; class Amphibia; order Anura; family Hylidae; genus Hyla; species Hyla sarda. Next base: position 82,524,184 of record NC_079192.1, read on the forward strand.
GATGAGATCCGATGCACATTAGAAGGGGCTCCGTGCGGAAACGTATGGTACAGTCCAATCTTTCATTGTTTACACAATTGATGTAGAGGGGTCTGGCGAGACTGGTCACCGGGATGTTGAACCTGTTGACGAGAGAGGCCAAAATAAAATTTCCTGCTGATCCGGAGTCCAAGAAGGCCATAGTAGAGAAGGAGAAGGCAGAGGCAGATATCCGCACAGGCACAGTAAGACGTGGAGAAGCAGAGTAGACATCAAGGACTGTCTCACCTTTGTGCGGAGTCAGCGTACGTCTTTCCAGGCGGGGAGGACGGATAGGACAATCCTTCAGGAAGTGTTCGGTACTAGCACAGTACAGGCAGAGATTCTCCATGCGGCGTCGTGTCCTCTCTTGAGGTGTCAGGCGAGACCGGTCGACCTGCATAGCCTCCACGGCGGGAGGCACAGGAACAGATTGCAGGGGACCAGAGGAGAGAGGAGCCGGGGAGAAGAAACGCCTCGTGCGAACAGAGTCCATATCCTGGCGGAGCTCCTGACGCCTTTCGGAAAAACGCATGTCAATGCGAGTGGCTAGGTGAATGAGTTCATGTAGATTAGCAGGGATTTCTCGTGCGGCCAGAACATCTTTAATGTTGCTGGATAGGCCTTTTTTAAAGGTCGCGCAGAGGGCCTCATTATTCCAGGATAATTCTGAAGCAAGAGTACGGAATTGTACGGCATACTCGCCAACGAAAGAATTACCCTGGACCAGGTTCAACAGGGCAGTCTCAGCAGAAGAGGCTCGGGCAGGTTCCTCAAAGACACTTCGGATTTCCGAGAAGAAGGAGTGTACAGAGGCAGTGACGGGATCATTGCGGTCCCAGAGCGGTGTGGCCCAAGACAGGGCTTTTCCAGACAGAAGGCTGACTACGAAAGCCACCTTAGACCTTTCAGTGGGAAACTGGTCCGACATCATCTCCAAGTGCAGGGAACATTGGGAAAGAAAGCCACGGCAAAACTTAGAGTCCCCATCAAATTTATCCGGCAAGGATAGGCGTAGACCAGAAGCGGCCACTCGCTGCGGAGGAGGTGCAGGAGCTGGCGGAGGAGATGATTGCTGAAGCTGTGGTAGTAACTGCTGTAGCATAACGGTCAGTTGAGACAGCTGTTGGCCTTGTTGCGCTATCTGTTGTGACTGCTGGGCGACCACCGTGGTGAGGTCAGCGACAACTGGCAGAGGAACTTCAGCGGGATCCATGGCCGGATCTACTGTCACGATGCCGGCTGGCAGGTAGTGGATCCTCTGTGCCAGAGAGGGATTGGCGTGGACCGTGCTAGTGGATCGGTTCTAAGTTACTACTGGTTTTCACCAGAGCCCGCCGCAAAGCGGGATGGTCTTGCTGCGGCGGTAGTGACCAGGTCGTATCCACTAGCAACGGCTCAACCTCTCTGGCTGCTGAAGATAGGCGCGGTACAAGGGAGTAGACAGAAGCAAGGTCGGACGTAGCAGAAGGTCGGGGCAGGCAGCAAGGATCGTAGTCAGGGGCAACGGCAGGAGGTCTGGAACACAGGCTAGGAACACACAAGGAAACGCTTTCACTGGCACGATGGCAACAAGATCCGGCAAGGAAGTGCAGGGGAAGTGAGGTGATATAGGGAAGTGCACAGGTGATCAGACAATTGGAACCACTATGCCAATCAGCTGCGCAGTGGCCCTTTAAATCGCAAAGACCCGGCGCGCGCGCGCCCTAGGGAGCGGGGCCGCGCGCGCCGGGACAGGACCGACGGAGAGCGAGTTAGGTACGGGAGCCGGGGTGCACATCGCGAGCGGGCGCTACCCGCATCGCGAATCGCATCCCGGCTGGAGGCGGTATCGCAGCGCCCCGGGTCAGTGGACCTGACCGGAGCGCTGCAGTGAGGAGAGTGTAGCGAGCGCTCCGGGGAGGAGCGGGACCCGGAGCGCTCGGCGTAACATATACCTGGTGTATGGCACCAGGGCATTCTGGCCTGGCAGGCCAGCTACCACTTAACCAGAACTATTTTTGCTAAAAAGACCTGGTATTTACCATGCTGCTGATGTCCCACTTCCACATCCTGGAGCAGTAAAAGGGGTAAAGACCAAGGGAAAACCCAAATCCAAACCACTAAGTGACATAGCTGGTCCACACCCACTGGGGCTCCAACTGGTGGTTCCAACCACTGAGACCCCTTGTGATCACTGGGACGGGACCCAGCGCTCAGTGAGGAGCATGTGCTGCACATGCTCCATTAATTTCTATGGGATCCCCGAAAAGAACCGAGTACAGCTTTCGGGTATCATCAGCGATCTCATAGAAATTAATAGGGGCGTTTGTCATCTATAGACAACACCTCCTGAGAGACAACACTTCCTGAGAGAGCCAGAGTCCCATCCCTCTCATTCTTTGCCTATCTCCTTATACATTTTTGTGAAGGCTATGATAAAGATTAAAGTCTGTGTATGTGAAGACTGTAGTAAATAACCTTTACCACAAGGTCTCAAAACAAATGACTCAACCCACTTAGGCCACACTGTAAACTGTCACAAAAAGGAATCTGTAGTGCTAAGGAAGGGGGTCTCTTTTCCATTTGGAATTAGTATTGCTTCATCTAAGTCATCCGAATATATATGAGACAAAAATTTCTGTGCAGAAAATGAGAACTAAATATAATTTTAAAATGACATTGGTTCCTTACGTTGATCCACTTGACAGGAGTTTGTATATTTTAGATATTACAGGTAATATTTCACAGAGCTCAAAGGGACAATTCTGAACATAGAAGAAGCACTTCTATGCAAGTCAATAGGGTATAATTGCTGTAGCTTCACAGATTAAAGTACTCTCACGACAATAATGGGCATCACTTGTAAGTGAATGAATAGTAAAAGGAGATCACAAAAGAAAAGATCAGCAAACTTAGATTATACTTGCGTAGATGTGCTCCTTTGTGTGGCTAAATGTTTTCTCTACACCCAGGAATACAATGGAACATTTCACCACTATTATAAGATGCTTTAATGGTTTATACTATGGCGTTTATGTCATTTTCTGTGTTCACTAAAAGGACCCAATTTTGTTGTTTTTAACCTTGGAACTTTACAAAAAAATAAAAAATAAAAAGAAAAGCTATTGCCTAAATTTCCTTGTGATTTACCAAATCTTATATCATGTTGTTATAGAAATCAATGATGTTGCCTATCCACTATACTCACAGCTAGGATGAGTTCATGTAAGGTTTGATTATCTGTTAATAAATATTGAAAGTTTTACATTGTTTACAAATAAATTGAGTCTCAAATTTGTGAAAATGTTCTCTCATCAAAGTATCCACCCTTAGCAGTGATCACAGTAGTAAAATGGGCTAATACTTCACATAGCCCAATTATCTTGTAGAGCCCCTCCCCCAAATAAATAAATACATTTTGACTTGTAAAGTGGCCATCTCAAAATCTCAAACAATCTCACTTTTCTAGGTGATCCCAGAGTTAAATTGGATTGCAAAAAAAGGACTCTGGTGCCAAAACCATGTTTATTAGCACCTGTTATCGATTATTTGACTGATCATATGTTTTTTTTTTTTTTTTTTTTTTTTTTTTTTTACAGACAAAACGCTAATTTTTGGGTGGTTTACTTGCTATAGTGTGAAACCACAACTGAAAAGACAGGTGCCAAAAGGGATGGTGGACCAGGATGTTGTGATTTCCTGATTCCTTGATTATCTATATATGAGACAGTGAGTGACAGCGAATGTGACAGTCTGTGACCACAAAGTATTTGTGACAGTGAGTGCCAGAGTAAGTGTTAAAGTGAGTGAGAGCATATGTGAAAGGGTATGTGTTATAATGAGTGACAAGGCATATGTGACAGTCCATGTGTTATTGTGAGTGACAGCATTCTGTATGTGACAGTGTAAATGTGACAGTGAGTGTCAGTGCATATGTGACAATGTAAGTGTTTAAATGAGAGACAACATATGTGACAGAGTAAGTGTATAAGTGCCAGTGCATATGTAACATAGTATTTGTTATAATGAGTGACAGTAAATATGTGGAAGTGTGAGTGTGACATTAAGTGCCAGTGTATGTGCTATAGTGAATGACAGAGCATATGTGACAGTGTACATGCTATAGTGAGTGACAGCATATGTGACAGTTATAGTGAGTGACAAAGCAAAGGTGACAGTGTAAGTGTTATAATGAGAAACAGCATATGTGACAGTGTAAGTGTTATAATGAGAAACAGCATATGTGACAGTGTAAGTGTTATAATGAGAAACAGCATATGTGACAGTGTAAGTGTTATAAACAGTGACAGTATAAGTGACAGTGAGTGCCAGAGCATATGTGACAATGTTTGTGTGCCAGTGAGTGCCAGTGCATGTTTTATAGTGAGTGCAAGTGCATATGTGACATAGTATACATGACAGTGAACTCCAGTGTAAGTGTTATAGTCAGTGACAGAGCATATGTGACAGTTACAGTGTATAGGTGAAAGTGAGTGAAAAGATGAAATTTTTTTTTTTTTTTTTTTTTTTTTTACAAGAAATATGTAGAGAAGTTAGTTTAGTTTACCAAAACTACCAATAATAATTACTACAAATCAGTCATTATCTTCAGTAATGGTGAACAATAAATCCGTGTTGCTTAGACAAGTAGATGTATTTCATATTTCCTGTTCTAAGATTTCCTAAGACTGAACTGGATGTACAGATAGAAATCTATTATGATCTAACCCGCTTTTCTTCTGAGATCTCTGCAACATCCAAAAATACTGTATTTTACCTCTGGAGAGGCATTGAATGATACCAGTCAGTTCAGGTATTCCTGTCATTGAGCAAGGTCTGGATTTTGTGTTTGTCAGAAAAGAACATCACAAGGAGCAATAGTAAAGTCATTTTGAAAGGTAATGACAAAGGTTGAATTTCTCTGTCCCCTAAGCAACATTATATAAAAATACACTATTCTTGTTTTACAAGACAGTTTCAATGACAAAACATTGATGCCTGGCCAGTAGGAATGTTGGATGTCATATATAATAGGTGCAGTGGGGATTTAGGAGAGAATAGTTAGAGATCACAAGAGCTTTGTTACCTCACTGCGTAAAGGAACACTCCAGACCAAATGAATGGAGTGTAATGCCTAGTGCAGGACCTGAGAGGGCCGTGCATGAGGCAGCATAGCTAGAGGCATTATGTAAGTGTTAATTATCATGGGATAGATTTGCTGCAGATTTTCCATGCAGATTTGCATACAAAAAACCCCACAGTGTATTACAGTACCAGTCTTATGAGATCTGAACATACCGTATATACTCGAATATAAGCCTTGTTTTTCAGCACGATTTTTCGTGCTGAAAACGCCCCCCTCGGCTTATACTCGAGTGAACTCTCCGCCTGTCAATGCCTTCTCAGTAGTCTTCAACCTGCCATCGGCTGTGCAGGCATGCTGGGAGTTGTAGTTTTGAAACATCTGGAGGTCCGCAGGTTGAAGACCACTGAAAGGGATTGACAGGCGGTGATGATGATGAGGGAGATGATGACCGGGTGAAAATGACAGGGTGATGATGAAGGGGGGGATGATGACGAGGGTGATAATGACGGGGTGATAATGATGGGGGTGTTAATGTCGGGGGTCTGGATGATGACAGGGGGGGATGATGACAGGGGGGATGATGTATTTCCCACCCTAAGCTTATAGTCGAGTCAATAACTTTTCCTGGGTTTTTGGTGTGAAATTGGGGGCCTCGGCTTATATTTGGGTCGGCTTATACAGTACTCGAGTATATACGGTACCTCATCCATACACTGCTATGTTGAAAATATTATCAACTTTGAATATACTACCAATTTTCCACATTGACATTGGCTGTCAGGTAAGGGGCAGTGCAGACCTGACTCTTGCCCCAACCACTGTTGCTCCCTATTTAAATGATCTGCCCTAAATAGTGGACCCCACCTGGGCAACAGTCTCTACACTGGACTAAGAAAAATCCACAAAATGTACCCTGTCATTGTCAAGGGTATATTAGTACCAGGAACATGAACGCCCAAAGGGCACAAAGACTTACTGTATAGCCCCAAAAAACAAAAAGGAAATATAAAGTGCAATGTTAAAACCACCTATATTGCTAAAGGGAAATGAACAAAGGTTATGTATAAATAAGTGTAAAAACACATATGAACAGTGCACTGGATGTAAATGTTGGTGCCACATTTGATGTGAAGGCTTCAATAGATGGTGCCTGCAGTGTACCTGTTACCCTCCGGTAACACCAAATCAACTACCCCCCCTGATGTGTTTCTCTCCTTAGAGCTTCCTCAGAGATCTGGGCTAATAGCTAATAGTACAGGGGGCATCAAGGGAAGTCAGACAGGCCCGTTCAGCAACACACAGGCAGAAGAGATATTTAAATTAAAAAAAAGCAGAAAATAGGTTAACCAGAATTGAGCCAGAGAGTCAAAACCTAGAGGGGAGTGAAGTAAAAAAAAAACAGAACCAGCAACAGGGTCAGGACAAGGAAAAGTCCAACCAGGAGAACAGCACAGTACAAAATCATCAGGCAACAGAATGGATAGGGAACGTCTGTTTTTAGCTTCAATGTATTGCCAGCCATATACTCACTTATTGGGAATTAGCATGAAATGCTCCCATCACATTCTTAAAAGACTACCGTTCACAAGTCCCATAAAGTACCTGCAAGAAAGTGAGTAGCCTGGAAGGGTTGAGTGTGTAATGTCCAGATCCAGAAATGCTTGTGGTGCGGGGAAGCTTAGTACCACTGCCCTACGGATAACATAACTAAAGAGAGAATCCCTGTGCCATGCATGACCCCTTCAAGCCCTATTCAAGGCAAAACACAAAGTATTAGTTTAACCTTGAGTGTCTCTTTAAATATATAGATGAGACATAAAGTGCAGACCCTTTCAAAGGAAGCAAACTGGGTATCTGTCTTATAATTGAGAGAACATATATTTTTAGTATTTTGCGAAATTTATATCTGAAAAGCTTTAAATGTTACATGGATAATGAAACATTGTATTTCAAAATCACCAAGTTTTAATGATTTTAATGTCAATGATTTTAACCCTGGATAATAAGGGATGTTTTTACTTATGAATTTGATTCTGAGACTGTTTTTTCATGACATTTTCTACTTTATGTTAGTGGTAATTTTTTGTTGAAACTTGCATCATTTTTCATCATGAAAAATTTGAAAAACTCCAGCTGGGAGTTTGAGATGCGGCGGGAAATTTGCCGCAGCTTAAACTTGCAGCGGGAGGCTCGCTGTAAACCCTCACCTGTGTGAATGTACCCTGTACATGGGGGGGGGGGGCACACCTAGTTAGGGTCTGTTACCTAACTCAGTGTTTCCACACCAGTGTTCCTCCAGCTGTTGCAAAACTACAACTCCCAGCATGCATGGCCTGTCAGTGCGTGCTGGGAGTTGTAGTTTTGCAACAGCTGGAGGCACAAGGGTTGGGAAACACTGAGTTAGGTAACAGACCCTAACTAGATGTTTCACCACCAGTGTGTCTCCAGCTGTTGCAAAACTACAACTCCCAGCATGCACTGACAGCTGAAGGGCATAATGGAAGTTGTAGTTATGCAACATCTGGAGGGACATAGTTTTGAGATCACTGTGTAGTGGTCTCCAATCTGTGGTCCTACAAATGTCTCAAGTCTACAAATCGCAGCATGTGCAGACTGTCCAGGCATGCTGGGAGTTGTAGTTTGGCAACATCTGAAGTGCCAGATGTTGCAGAACTACAATGCCCAGCATGCCTGGACAGTCTGGGCATGCTAAGAATTGTAGTTTTGCAGCCTCTGGAGGGCCAGAGTTTGGAGACCACTATATAGTGGTCTCTTAACCATGGTCCTTCAGATGTTGCAAAACTACAACTCCTAGCATGCCCAGACTGTCTAGGCATGCTGAAAGTTGTAGTTCTGCAACATCTGGCACTTCAGATGTTGCCAAACTACAACTCCCAGCATGCCTGGACAGTCTGGGCATGCTGAGAGTTGTAGTTTTGCAACATCTGGAGGGTTATAGTTTGCAGCCCTCCAAATGTTGCAAAACTGCAACTCCCAGCATGCCCAGGCAGCCAAAGGCTGTTCAGCATGCTGGGAGCTGTAGTTTTTAAACTTCTAGGGAGTCACAGTTGAAGATCATTCACTTCGATCTTCAGACTGTGTCCCGCCAGTCACGCTCGCCGCCACTGCCACCACCGAGTCCCGCCGCAGCCATCACCAAGGTACGCCCGCTCTGCCCGGACTTGTATGGGTGGGCAGAGTGGGGGATCATGACTTTTAACCCCCCTGCCCCCTTCTGCCATTGGTCGGTCAGTACTGACCGCCCAATGGCAGGGGATAGGAGGAGGTGGCACCCTTGCTAACTTGCTCCTATGCTTAAGGGTGATCGTCGCTGTCTCTGACAACGCAGATCACCCTTATTTTCTGGGTTCACCAGTGATCGGTTAAATTCTGACCGGCGAATGACAGCTTTTTCCGGCTGATCGGGTCCCTGGTGACCCAATCGCCTGGAAAAATAAGAGTGATCTGCATTGTCAGAGACAGCAACAATCACCCTGAAGGATAGGAGTGAGGTGGCAGGGGTGCCACCTCCTCATATCCCCTGCCAAAGGAATCACCACAATTGCCGACAAAGGGGGATATCAGCAGTCATCCTGTTCTGATCACCGCATTGTGTGCATTGGTGACCGGAAATGCCAAGTACCAAGGTGCAAAGGTGTACCTGTATTTCCTTGGTCCCCAGCAAGTTAATGTTACATTTTTTTTACATACATTTATTTACATGACTACATGTCTGAATGTAACAGAGTTTACAGTGCACTTATACAGGAAGTTCAAGTTCAGATGACAGCAGAAAAATTGCATTATGTTCTGAAATAATATGTTTTTCAGCAATAAAATAGTTAGCTCATATTCATTGCTTAAAAAAAAACAAAAAACAAAAACTTTAAGGAATGTGCCTGCATGTTCACAAAATATCAGAACAAAAGAGACAGAACACTTCCTGACAAATGAAAAAGAGAATAAAATAGTGTGAGTTGCTAAACATTACAGTAAGGTGGTGAGAGTAAAGATTTATTACTGAGTCTGTCTGTGTATGTACATAAGAGTGCATACACACTACGTTTCTTAAGATACGGGACCGTATATGGCTGGGGAGAAGGGGGCGGAGAGTCGGGGGCGGGGCAACCGCACGCTGCCGTATGCGGTCCCGTATCTAATGTATTTCAATGAGTGACCGGAGTGAAACGCTGCCTCCGGTTGGCTCCGTTTGCCCTGTATACGGTTTCCCGACCGGACCTAAAAACGCTGTTGACTACGTTTGTAGGTCCTGTATGGAAACCGTATACGGGCCAAAATGGAGCCAACCGGAGGCAGCATTTCACTCCGGTCGCTCATTGAAATACATTAGATACAGGACCGCATATGGCAGTGTGCGGTTGCCCCGCCCCCGACTCTCCGCCCCCTCTCCCCAGCCGTATATGGTCCCGTATCTTAAGAAACGTAGTGTGCATGCACCCTAAGAATGGTTCACAAAAACATATTCAATATAAGCGAGATGTGAGTTTTCACTTGTGCCACACTTATACCTCATTCAGAAGGCTTTATCTCTCCTGTTTTTAAAAGGTTAAAGTAACCAAGTGTGGTGTCCCATCATATGTTGTCCTGTGGGCTAGATTGTTGTTATGTTAAGTGCACTGCTCCCTAGTGTAATTTATTATACTGTGTTGTATTCAAAGTTGTGTTAAATTGTGTATTACTGTATATCCTTAAGGGAATTCGGACGTGACCAGGTGATCCTGACGCCCCAATGGTAGCCCCCCAAACCTAGTCCTTATATAGTGTAGGGAGAGGAGCAGTTGAGGAGTTGTGGAGGTTTTCCGTTAAGTGTGAGAGGAGGGTGTAGAGGAGTCTCAGAGTTGAAGAGCTGAGGAACAGAGTGAGGAGACCTGAAGAAAAAGCCTAAAGTCTGCAGACACGTCGGTCTCAGAAAAACAATAGCGCAGAAGGTGAAATTCAAAGCCTTGTTGTAAGCACAGTCCTTGGGGAAAACATAATCTTCAGTCAGTCAGTACAAGTCTCTTAATCCAGAGTGGGCTGCAATAATCACTAATCTGCAGTTGCATCTACTAAAAGTCTCAGCAAGGTGGTGGCTTCCCAGGTTACACTCAACATGTCCTTTAGCACTAAAGTCTGTACTGTCACGGATTTACTAATTCCCGCAGCCATAAAGATAGTTATCCGTAACCAGGCATCGGTGTCATCCTTGTCCCCGAGCTTGGTCCAGGAAAAGCTAATTTTATCTTCGGACCGTGGAGGTTAACGGTGCCCTGGCGTCATGAAAAAGTTCACTCCACCTTCCTTCCACCCATGGTGTCCCCTCACATGTGAATAAGACATCTGGATATGGGGCTATCACACACACACACACACACACACACACACACACACACAGACACACACACACACACACACACAAATATACAGTATCTCACATAAGTGAGTACAACCTCACATTTTTGTAAATATTTTATGATATCTTTTAATGTGACAACACTGAAGAAATGGCAGTTTGCTACAATGGAAAATAATGAGTGTGCAGCCTGTCTAACAGTGGTTAATGTTGTGGCACCTTAAAATAACTCAACACATACCCATTAATGTCTGAACGTTGGCAACAACAGTGAACACACCCCTAAATTAGCAATTTCCCTCCCTGGTATCATGTGATTCCTTAGTGTAACACGGTTTCAGGTAAATGGGGAGCAGGTGTCTTACATTTGGTGTTATCGCGCTAACACTCTCTAGTACTGGTCACTGGAAGTTCAACATGGCACCTCATGGCAAAGAACTCTCTGAGGATCTAAAAAAAAAGAATTGTTGCTCTACAGAAAGATGGCCTAGGTTATAAGAAGATTTCCAAGACACTGAACGTGAGCTGCAACACAGTGGGCAAAACCATACAGTGGTTTCACAGGACAGGTTCCATTTAGAAGAGGCCTCACCATCGTTGACCAAAGAAGTTATGAGTACGTGCTCAGTGTCATATCCAGAGGTTGTCTTTGGAAGACATGTGAGTGCTGTCAGCATTGCTGCAGAGGTAAAAGAGGTGGGAGAAGGTTACCCTGTCAGTGAGCAAACCATATGCCCCTGCATCAAATTGGTCTGCATGGTGTCCCAGATGAAAGCCTCTTTAAAAAACGAAGCACAAGAAAGCCTGCAAACAAGCAGACTAAATACATGGATTACTGGAACCATGTCCTGTAGTCCAATAAGACCAAGATAAGCTTATTTGGTTTAAATGGTGTTAAGCGTGTGTGGCAACAACCAGGTATGGAGTACAAAGACAAACAAAGCCTACAGTCAAACATGGTAATGGAAGTGTCATAGTCCAGGGCTGCATGAGTGCTGCTGGCACTGAGAAGATATAGTTAATTGAGGAAACCATGAATGCCAACATGTACTGTGACATACTGAAGCAGAGCATGATCCCCTTTCTTCAGAGACTGGGCCGCAGGGCAGTATTCCAACATGATAATGATCCCAAAACACCTCCAAGTTGACCACTGCCTTGCTAAAGAAGCTGAGGGTAAAGGTAAAGGATTGACCAAGCATGTCTCCAGACCTAAACCCTATTGAGCATCTGTGTGGCATCCTCAAAGGAAAGGTGGGGGAGTTTCCAACATTTACCAGCTCCATGATATCGTCATAAAGGAATAGAAGAGTACTCCAGTGGCAACCTGTGAAGCTCTGGTGAACTCCATTTCCAAGAGGCCTAAGGCCATGCTAGAAAATGAAAAAGTATTCAGAACAAGATCAACTTGGCACTCAAAATGATTTTGAATCTTTATTAATGCAGTCCATAAATGCAGAACTTTGTCTGATGTTTCAGACAAAGTAAGGAACTTCCTCAGAGATTGAGACTGCAGTGGAGGTACGGGTGATGAGAACGGCCTGAAACCAGGAGAATTGTGAGGAGTATCGCGACCTATGGCCGCTGCAGCTTGGACTGAAAATTCAGACAAAATTCTGCATCTATGGACTGCATTAATAAAGATTCAAAGGCATTTTGAGTGCCAATTTGATTTTGTTCTGGATATTAAGGATTGGGATCCTACTTGTGCACCATTAAGAAAAGTGCCATATATTCTTTCTAGCCACACAAAATATTGACATACTCACTTTTGGTTCCTATTTTTAGACATTAATGGCTGTGTGCTGCGTTATTTTGACACAACATTAAACACTGTTATAGTGTTTTGTAACATAAAGAGAGATATATAAAAGAGAGATATAATAAAAACAATTACATATATATATATATATATATATATATATATATATATATATATATATGTCAGACAGCACCAGGGCTGTGCAAGTGGCCTCTGTGAAAGTGGTTGCCCAGTACGCCATCTCCGAAAATCACAGCACCAGTCAGGTCTTGGATCATGAAGAAAACTGGAATTTTTTTATTGTCCCCAAATAAAGTGCAACATTTCTGCAGCAGTAGCCTTTATCAAGCTTCATGATCCAAGACCTGACTGGTGCTGTGATTTTCAGAGCTGGTGTATATATATACTTTTTTTTGCCAAGCTTCCTGTTTCGACTCGTGAGGACAGCAGACCATACAAGAACAGATGTTACACAGTATATAGTATTTTATGATTTTAGTTACTATTTATATGCACAATTTTAAAGGAAACCTAGCACCATTTTTATGTTGACTGAACCACACATGATTTCAAGTGTTTCAGGAAGCATGACAGTGATGACAGGTTCCCTTTACAGCTGTCATGACTTTAAGCCTGTAAGTCCTGCTTCTCCCCATCCTCTAACACTGTGTGACCTCTTAATATTTTAAACAACTTTATATGTAAAAATATTGAACTAAATTGTGTCTCTTTCAGGTTTCCAGAACTGACAACATGGAGTTCTGTAGGACCTGATCAGCTCACTCGAAAGTCTTGTGACTCAATAAAAAGGGCTAGCAAAGGGTTAAACAGTTTTTTTTAAGCTATCTATTACATGGATAATAAGGTGTTTTCCATTCTACTTCCTTGAATAGTCTTACAGCTATCCGCTTCTCCAATAACCGAGCAACCATTACATCTTTCTGAACTTCCAATAATCTGGAAACTGCCTAGCCTGCCAATAGTAAAGTAGTGGTCTATTTTTCCTATGATCTGGCACCTGTCTGGTTCTTCAATGTAGAAATTACCTGGCACTCCAATAATATGACACTGTCAGGTCACAATAATAGCATATTATTAACAAATCTTCTTATAGAATGTCTTCCATCTCCACAATGTGTCATGAAATGAGCAGCCTTTCTGTCCTCAGAGGAACACTTTGTCTAAGCTGCTCCTTATTATTCTCTCAGGTTTATTACAAGGAACGCGGCATGAGTCCATAACAGCATGCATGGTCTCCAACTGAGCTCTCCCTCCCTTTCCATCTCATCTCATTCGTATTGTTCTTTTCAGCCCGCAACAGTATCACCGATCACTTTGACCTGCTTCAAATTTCTCAAAATTGCTTTAATATGGCTCTTCCTGGACTACTAATGCTTCCTCTCAAATCAATTTACACTATATGGCAAGGGCCTTTACACTTTTTGAGAGAAAGAAAGTCCCCTACATACATTCTGCTACATATACGGAGATACGCTGGAGATATTCTGCTTCCACAAAGAGGAGCATTCTCTTGGACACTCAGTATAAGAACCTGCAGGCGGATCTTGTGCATATGTAAAAAGATGTTAAAGGTTCACCGACAATTCATTAATCCTCTGACATGTCATAAAGAAATACAAGTAAGGGGCTGAGCACTACGTTTTTTTTTTTACTCTTCAATGGTTGTTGGCGTTTTGTGCCTAGGAAGATTAGATGGAAAGACATGTTAGGCAGCTTACAGCCATGGTTTGAATTAAAGGGGTATTCCGGGTATTCCAAAGGACAGGGGATAAGCTGTATGATCGCAGGGTTCCCACCGATCTCAGTGCAGCTTCCAGCATTCTGAGCCGGGCGCTGCATCCGAGACGGGGACGTGATGTTACAGTCACGCCCCCCCTTGTGACATCACGCCACACCCCCTCCATTCATGTCTAAGATGGTGGGGGTCCCCAGCGGCAGGACCCCTGCGATCATACATCTTATTTCCAATCCTTTAGATAGGGGATACGTGTATAAATCTGGAATGCCCCTTTAAATTTGAAACATGAAGAAGGTTTCTGTCTCTTTAGGTTGTTCTCACATAGTATTTTGGTCAGTACTTGTCAGTATTTTGGCAGGGCTGGCCCTACAATGGATCCCGCTGGGTCCACTGGACCCAGGCGGCACCTTCACAGGAGCGGCAAATTGCTGCCCTGAGAAGATTTTTGACTCCTTCGCGACCCATGACGGACCTAGTCCATCATAGTGCCACTCAGATTGTATGGATCATGTTCCTGACTCGAGCCTGTTCCATAACTGGCAGCACCAGGCTGATTCCTGTAGCGGGGGGCCGCAGCTAATAGCCGCCACACAGCAATCACTGCAGCCAGCTATTAACCTTTTAGAACGCCGCTTTCAAACCTGACAGCAGCATCTAAAGGGAGATTTAAACCATCCCTGGTGGTTCAGTGGGATGGATCGCCCTCCACAATGTCCTGGGCCAGCCCTGTATTTTGGTCAGTATTTTGGCCAGTATTTGGTCAGTATTTTGATTAGTATTTGGTCAGGTATTGGTTAAGATTTTGATCAGTTCATTATATTGGTAAGTATTTTGTCAGTATTTTGGTCAGGAGTTGGTCAGTATTTTGGTCAGTATTTAAGACTACGCTCTCACATTGCACTTACGCAGCTTTGTGAACTGAGCCTCAGTCTAACAATCAATGGAAGTCTAAGTGCAAAGTCATATAATACATTCAGATAAATCAGATGTTCAAGGGGCTGGCTCAGGAGAGATTACTAGGATATTTCTAGGGAAAACATCAAACTCCTATCAGCAGGGGTCCGACCACTGTGACCAACATCTATATAGATATATAACGTGTATATGTTTGTATGTTCCAGCATTATTTCCAAATGGCTTGAGATATTTTGATAAAACCTGGTACTCATGTTACTTACAGTATATGTCAACTAAAAATATAATAGAGTTATATTAACCCTTACCCATCCCCTTATGCGAGGGTTATTTTTTTTCTGAAGTCCCATGTAAGTCCATAGGACTTCCAGTACATCTCCTGATTCTGTTACTCTTGGGCTGCAGAGATTGCCCAGGACTTTAAACATTTTTCCCCACTGTCCGGCAGGCAAGTGCAGAGAATAGTTAGTGCAGGGAGGTCGGAATATGAAATCGGAATATAGGGACAGGATATGAGGAAGGCATATGAGGTTGGGATATAAAGACAGAATATGAGGATGGTATATTAGGTTGGGATATGAGGACAGGCTATGAGATGAGGATATGAGGATGGAATATGAGGACAAGAGCATTACTGTTGCTTTTCTTCTTTCACAAGGTTTAGGTAGGAAGACCGGGCAACACTGGGTGCTCAGCTAGAGTATTGCTAAAAGAAAGAAGAAATGAAGCTAGTTAAGTTACAACTTCACTCAGCTTTCTCTGGAGACTGCATGGTAAGTCATTAACTATACTTTGTTAGCCATTTGCCCCCTTGAGAAAGCAAACAGGAGACAAAGTGGCACAGCATTCTCTTAACACCTCTGTAACAAAATGGCAGAAAGACCTGGCACAGCTGACTAATGGCTCTCCATACTGTGGCGAGGTGATGGGACCTATCCTTTCCCGACTGGTGAAGTGTGGTGCTAAACGTGTATGGAAGATAAGCACATTCGTATGTAGCAAAAAGAAAAGTAACACGTAGCGACTCACCACTTCTGTAGAAACTTGTTTAATAGTGCTGGTTAGCGTACAGCTGGCACAAAACAACGGGAACGGGTGTGCAGGGAGGGCTAGACGTGGCGGGGGGAGCTCAAGACGATGGATCCTATTTCGCGTCCAGTGACGCTTCTTCCTAGAGGACCGGAAGAAGCGTCACTGGACGCGAAATAGGATCCATCGTCTCGAGCTCCCCCCGCCACGTCTAGCCCTCCCTGCACAACCGTTCCTGTTGTTTTGTGCCAGCTGTACGCTAACCAGCACTATTAAACAAGTTTCTACAGAAGTGGTGAGTCGCTACGTGTTACTTTTCTTTTTGCTACATTCTCTTAACACCACTACCATTGACAGCTTTTAATAAATGGCCCATTGATCCTCCCTTTAAATGTTGCATGCCCATTAGTTCCTCAGGGGTTTCTTTTTTTTTTTTCTTAAATATTAGTTCTGGGTATGGCGATAAACTAACATGAAATAAATTACAAAAAGGGAATAAAATAAGAAATTACAAAAAGGGAATAAAATCTTATTTTACATTTGGGGTGAACAAGATTTTACACAACATAACAAAACAACAAGAAGCTAAGTGATGGTTGCCTCAAGAGTCCCTTTATAAGAACTACTTACATTCTCTTTGTGACTGCACTATTTGCCTAAAATTGGAAATATTGTATATAATAGTGCTGTTATTGGGCTGAATGGGTTTTCTTTTATAGATTTTATTTGTACGTTCCCTTTCTTCTGCTGATGCATTTTTAGCACAGCAGCACAATATACCATTTATAATAAACTATCTACAAGGAGCATTGTTGAATCTGTATGAAAGACAATATACAAGTTTACATGCAGACCAGCTTTGGGAAAGCAATGAGTGGATCAGGTTTTTGAGCAAATTTGCTATGAAGCAAATTCAAATGGGTTTTCACTCAGGTGAAGTGAATGTCTGTTTGTGCAAGACATACTGAGTCTGAACTAGTCAGTCAATGGAATTCAGTCCTTTATTTAGTACTAGAAGCCCTTTATGCAGGTCATCGGGGTGAACAGATGTTATTGCTTTCATACCCTTACAAAACTAATGCTTAGAATTGCATGTAAGTACATTGGATAATTTATATAAAATGTACCGTATTTGTCCTTTACTCCTCTCTCCATCATGTGAAAAAACTTCTTTAGAAATATTTTTTTCTGCTTTTCAGCCATGTACGGCATCATTTTAGATACATACAAAAAAAAAAAAAAAAAAAAAAAAAATAACAAATATTTAAAAAAATCAAATAATGTTAAAAGAAATAAAAATTGAAGAACAGGCCTTGAACCAGGCTCTTAAAAATAGGTTAATGTCTGTACCTCTATCAAGATTATATACTGTATCTTGACTGTATACTCTACTCAAATACAATGCAAATAAATAAATTATTTATTTGAACTGCAGAAATTCTATAGGAGGCTGCAATTGGCCCAATTCACAGTATAGGCAGAGAACATTTAAATGCAAAAATCATATACAAGTGCAATGGAAAACAATTAAAATCTAGAACCAGGTGTTGAACAACCATGTCTTACCCCAGTAGCGTACATAGAAGAAAGTGTGCCTTATCAGTGTGGGCCTTATCAATGACATCTTATTTTACCCCACAACAAACAAAAATAGGAACAAAAAATGCAGTATCTCACAAGTACCAATATTCTATGGTGGGGGAACAAAGACCCTACGTGTATCGCCTCTACTTTAAAGGGGTATTCCAGTGGGGGAAAAAAAAAAATCATATCAACTGGTTCCAGGAACTTAAACAGATTTGTAAATTAAAAAGGCTGAGTTGGAGGTACTCAATCTGCTTAGTATGTATTGTCCGAGATCTCTATCCTGGTGGAATCCTCAGACCACCTTGAAATTAAAGGAAAAGTAGTGATGGTAGTGGATGAGATCTCAAGGACTGGGCAATAAAGGGTGTGAAGTGGCTGGAATAAAAGATGATGCAGGGAGTTGAATGAATGAGTGGATACAAAGTGATGGATGCGAATATAGATAGTGCGGCTTAGAGAATGACTCAGAGGATGTGTGATGCTTATTAGATGCAAGGCTGGTGATTAAGTATGGAAAGATAGAGAGGTAGATGTATAGTGTATATGCAAATGAATGGTGACTGTTGTGTGTATGTCTACTATGTTGCAAAATGTATCAGGTGTTGCTGAACTAACTACTGCAATAGATGTGTGAATAAAATTGATGTACTAAATGTCCAGGGTACAACACATTTATTAATCAAATAAAAACAAAATAATTGTTAAGTCAATTTAAACAGTTATGTAGAAATGTGGAGTAAGAGTGCAGGGCCCTTGCACTCTTTCCCACCTGTTATAATTAAAAGGGAGGTGTGTCAGGCAGTGTGAGAGTAATCAGACGCGTTTTGGACTATCGTAGTCCTTCCTCAGTGATGAGTCCGAAACGCGTCTGATTACTCTCACACTGCCTAACACACCTCTCTAGAGTCCACCACCAGATACCCCACGTTCACAATCTCAAGTCACCACCTACAGCTATCGCAAAGCGCTCCACGGCTATCACCAAGGAGCACCGAGCATTACCAGCATTATCACAAAGACCGAGACCCCTTCAGAGACAGAGACCGACAAATCCAGCGCACGGACTAGGCGACCGGCCTATTGGCAGACAGACCGCACCGCCAGGACATCCCAGCGTCACGGACATCGGGACCCCATCTCGCAGAGCCTCGCTCCATCTAACCACAGGATGGGTAAGTGGCACATAGTGCCGAAGACTTTATTTTTACGGCCGCCAAACTGCCAATTCATTTGCACTATTGCACAGCAGCCGCGCTGTGTATGCAGGAACCATCTAACTTTACCTTCAGTAGTTATCTATTGTTATTGTTATCTATTGCCCTGAACCTACGGATTAAGTGACTTGTTATTTATCCCCTCCACTGTACTTTATTTAAAAACGGCCGAGCCGTACCTCTGTTTTTCCTGCATCGGTGGGACCCAGACTGGGGGTCTCCAGAGGTTGCAAGTAAACATAAGTGGATCTGCCTCTAACCACCACTGAACTTTCAAACTGAGAGTGTGTTGTCATCTAATCACATATACTGTGTGTTTTATTTCACATGTTTTTATATATTCATCTGTACCTTTTAAATATAACAGGTGGGAAAGAGTACAAGGGCCCTGCACCCTTACTCCACATTTCTACCTAACTGTTTAAATTGACTTAACAATTATTTTGTTTTTATTTGATTAATAAATGTGTTGTACCCTGGACATTTAGTACATCAATTTTATTCACACATCTATTGCAGTAGTTAGTTCAGCAACACCTGATACATTTTGCAACATAGTAGACATACACACAACAGTCACCATTCATTTGCATATACACTATACATCTACCTCTCTATCTTTCCATACTTAATCACCAGCCTTGCATCTAATAAGCATCACACATCCTCTGAGTCATTCTCTAAGCCGCACTATCTATATTCGCATCCATCACTTTGTATCCATTCATCCATTCAACTCCCTGCATCATCTTTTATTCCAGCCACTTCACACCCTTTATTCCCCAGTCCTTGAGATCTCATCCACTACCATCACTACATTTCCTTTAATTTCAAGGTGGTCTGAGGATTCCACCAGGATAGAGATCTCGGACAATACATACTAAGCAGATTGAGTACCTCCAACTCAGCTTTTAGATTTGTAAATTACTTCTATTCATTTTTTTAAATTCTTCCAGTACTTTTTAGCTATTGAAGTTGTGTTGTTCTTTTGTCTGACCACAGTGTTCTCTGTTGACACCTCTGTCTGTATCAGGAGCTATCCAGAGTGGGAGAAAATTCCCATAGCAGTTCCTGAGACAGACAGAGGTGTCAGCAAATAGCACTGTTGTCAGACAGAAAAGAATGACTACCCTTCAGCAGCTGATAAGTACTGGAACGATTAAGATATTTTAATAGAAATAATTTAAAAATCTGTTAACAGTTGACATGAAAAAAAATGTCTTTGAATGGAACGCCCCTTAAGGGTGCGTTCACACGTACAGGATCCTGCACAGATTTGATGCACAAGATTTGTAATTTCCGATTGGAAGCTGTGCTCAGTCATTTAGTTTACATTGAAATCTGCAGCAGAAAATCCTGTGCATCAAATCCTGTACATCAAATCTGCGTATGTGGGAATGTACCCTTAAGCTTCCTCAGCTGCCTTTTGTTTGTGCACGCACACACCCAAACATGCATATATATATTGTGGCAGTGTGGCAAGGAAAGGGTGTATTTCCCTTGCTAACTCTGGAGAATGCTCCACCTGTGGCCTGATTAATGAGGTATCAGGAAGGGAAAGTGTGTTTAAAAGGAAAGGAAACAGAATAGTTGGGGCTCTCCCTGGGAAACAGCATGCTGCTGTAGGGAGATACACTCGGACCCTGTTGAGGAAGCACACAGCTGAAGTTGTGAGTGGTCCAAGAAGTGGTGTGAACTGTGAGTAACAGGTTGCAGGAGTCATATGTTTCACTGGCTGAGGGTAGCTCACCAGTTCGTAGTCAGGGCATGCTGATATGTGTAGTCAGTGACCAGATGGTCTAGGACTTTATTTTGTTCCTGTTTATGTTTTGTTTTACCTGCAGCCTGTGGAAATAAAGCTGGCAAGGAGCCAGACTTGTATGCGGAACTGTGGTCTGCTGTGTTATTGTGAGGAACGTGTCCCGTTGCAAGTGACCAGGACAATCCCAGAGCTAATCCCCATCGTCACATTTTGGTGGAGGATGCGGGCACGCAGTTGCTAAGGGCAACCTGTTGCCCAGGGCAACCGACAGATCGAGATTTTTTTTCTGGAAAAAGGACATCGGCAGGCCGTTGCTGGGGGCAACCGACATGGGCTACAACTGGTGGTCGCCAGGATGAAGCCGAGGTCCCTTGAGTTGTTGATGGGCGGAATCCCACTGTGAGTGGACTTGGATTGTTGCCAGACTGTATCTCGGATTATGCCAGAAATAATTCTCTTTGTGAAGTCCCACCCGGAGCCCGGTAAGACTGTTCAAATTACCTTTGATACATGTTTTGGGACAGTAAGCCATATGATGGAGGTATGTGCGGAACTTACAGTGGAAATTGTACTGGGCAGAGACTTTCCGTATTTCTGGCAGCTGTGGGATGCCGAGAGTGCACCTGAGAGTTCGCAACCAAAGGTTCCGGAAGTAGTGAGGACTGGGGGGTCTCTACTGGACTGTGTGAATGGTGCTGTATATTGTGAAGCCATGCAGGCTGATAATGTTTTTCTTGAAACACTTATCTTAATGTGTTCTGATGTAAAGAGTTCTATTCCCACCTCTTGCAGGACAAAAGAAAACCTGTGTGAGCTGGAAATAGAAAGTAAAAAGATGATGGTTTTGTTAGATCCAAAATGTGTAATAAGTCTGGTAAAGACCAGCTGCAGAAAGCCAGACCCTGCTGTAATGTCTATACAAGCTGGTATTTGGGGTTATAAAACAGTTAATGTGTGTATTTCTACTCCCTATGGTACCATAAGTCATAAGGTTGCAATTGAGCCTACCTTAGAGTATGAAGTAGTGCTGGGGAAGGATTTTCCGTTTTTTCAGTAGTTGTGGGAAGATAGTCAGATGACTAGAGCAGAAATACCTGATAGGCTCACAACACTTGATTTGCACCACATAGCAGGGGACAGTAACTCAGCAGAGGATGAGTACGGGGAGTGTCAGCAGACCCTAGGTATATGTCAGGTGGGAGTGTGCAAGACCACTAGGGGAGCTGAAGAACAGTCTACGAGTCAAGTTAAAGAGGTGACTGGAATAGAAGCAACAGAGATGGCTGTGAAAAGTAGTCAGGGCATGCTGATATGTGTAGTTAGTGACCAGACGGTCTAGGGCTTTATTTTGTTCCTGTTTACGTTTTGTTTTACCTGCAACCTGTGGAAATAAAGCTGGCAAGGAGCCAGACTTGTATGCGGAACTGTGGTCTGCTGTGTTATTGTGAGGAACGTGTCCAGTGGCAAGTGACCAGGACGATCCCAGAGCTAATCCCCAAGACTGTTCGTCACAATATATATATATATATATATATATATATATGTATACATATATATATGTATATATATATATATATGTATATATATATATATATATATATATATATATATATATATATATGGTGTTTATATTATTTCAAAAAATGTGGCCACCTAATGGGGTTGTGTTTACATGAAAACTAAGCTTTTTTCACCAGTATAATCCTTGCTACTTCTAACCTTCCATGGTGATTGCTTTTGCTAGAAAAAAATACAAAAACTTTATTTTTTCACAGGGCCATGACTAAAAATGTCTACAATTTGAAACACTTTGGTGTTTCATTAAAGTTTTTTTTATTTTTTTTTTCTGTATCAAAATACAATTTTTTAATCATGAAAAAAATAAAATTGTTGTATTTTATATTTACCCAGAGAACTTTTCGTTCATTGTGCTTTGTGTTAAACCGATAGTCCATCCAGCTCGTGCCTCCACTGGGTCCACCCCTTTATACCAAATCATGATCTAAGGGGGTGAGATAGTTTTGCTACTATTGCTTTTTGTAGACCATGATCTACATGATTTAGATAAAATTTCCAATGAGACTTTTTAAAAAGTCTTGTGTTCCAGATAATATATTAGCTACATACATACCAGCTTGTGGTTTGCTAATGAGCTTTAGCTTAGTAGCTTTTATTTTGCAACTGACAGCAAGATTTCCGTAGAGACTTTTTGTAATTACTAAAGACTAATTTGTTTGGTTTATCATATGGTATGTGATATTTATGCCTTAACACGGCAAAGAAACATATGTTTTACCCATCATAAATGACCTTCACAAGACGGGTATGATATGCAAAATGGCATTCAATTTTGAGAAAAGGAGACTTTTATGCTGGTGGCTGGCCAGTTTTTTAATAAAGGGCACGGGCCTAGAAAAATAAGTGAGCTTAAATTAGCATTATGAAATTCTGCTTAGAATCAGAGTCTTCTTTTTTATAATCAACAGAAGAAAACAATAAACCCCAAAGTACTTGCAGTTCAGACTAAGGTTATAGCCAGGACAGGCTGTGAACTTTATGGTGCCAGCTTCGGCCTGCAGCAGAGAGGCACCCTTGCTGGGGAAGGCCACGCACGCTTGACTCGTTTCCTGAAGACAACGTGAAGCCTCGGGAGCAGCGCTTCCTAATTAGATTAACTGCTACTGTCGGAGATGTTAAATCGCTCGTACTGAAGAAAGCAAATTGCAGATTGTACATATCAGTGTACAATCAAACAGAAAACAGGTGTTTGCTAATTAAAATGGAGATTTTAATGAATGACCTCAGCGGTTTTGGTGAATAAATACCATTCTAGCATCTGCCATGTATTTTCCATCCAAATTTGCTTTCATCTTGTTTGAAAGGAACAAAGACAGGGAAAATAATACAATTACTACGGATCCGCGGTGGGTGAGAAACAGCCATCACAAATGATTTAGGAGAACGCTCTTCATCTTTTTAACGCACTGACATAATTATTGCACAGGCTTAGCCCATTACTCAATTTCATTGGGTACTTTAAAGGCCAATCCAATGAGCAGTTAATAGAGACTGGCATCTCCCCAAGGAGGTTATATGCCAGTCACCATTGAGCATTGCTATGAAGCTTTCCCTTGACATCTAACCAAAGCTCATGGGGACAACGCAGTTGTGTACTCTCTAAATAAGAAAATGATCTCCTCCTATAATGACATGTTATGTGTTCTTTTCAGGGCTGTTTCACCAAAGATAAATATTTATTATTTTGTCAGAGATCGCTTTTTGTTACAATAAAATATTGATTGACAACAATGCATTGATTGGCCATAAAAAAAGATTTACACTGTGTTTAGTTAAAAACATGGATGGATGTGTTTTCTGAATCCCTTCTGCAAATTGATTACCAGCCTTGTCACTGTCGTCTCTCAATTCAGCTATCTTTCATTCAGATGGCCATAATATGTCTTAATACAAGTCCCCAATAATTGGGAACAGATGACTTCTTATTTAACCGCAAAGGCCTTTTCTGGAGTTTGGTTTTGGAAAGGCATTACAGCCTATCACAAAACTTAAAATATAATCTGAGTTGTATGGTGTGAGATTACCAGCCATGTCACTCACTGTTGTCTAAATTACCTCTAGGTTTAAATCCTTAAGTCCTCTCCTATGAGAATATGGCCTACACTACTAGGGGCTACTGAGTCAATACCCTGAAATTGGTCCTGGTGTGGGTGGCAACTGGACCAGTAAACCAAGAAACACCAGTGTACAGCAGGGGGTCAGTTAGAAGCAAGTAGAGTACATGCTGAGGACTTGGAGAGACAATAAAATAGCATAGTCAAGAACTGGCAAACAGGTTAGGGCAGGCATCACAGATTAATAGTAAACAATCCAAATCATACAATAAAGAGGCAATTTGGTACAGGGGATCAGGAAAAAAAGGGGGGGGTGTTGGGGTTGTCAGGGAGTAATCAAATGGTAGCCCCTTATGAGGTACAGTGGTATCAGGAGCTTATATAAACACATGGAGGGAGGAGAAATCATGTAGCAGCCTGCAACAACCTGGTGGCACTATCTGCTAGCAGCATGCCGCTGGAAGTGATTTGACATGTCACTAAGATTACCACAAGGAAAGTAGGATGCTGGTGGGTGGGAACTGCAGGCATTACACCAGCTTTTTACAACAATGCAATTTTGTGATTCTCTGTGATTAACCTGTTCAGGACGCCGGGCGTATGCATACGCCCTGCATCCCGAGTCCTTAAGGACGTGGGGCGTATGCATACGCCCATGGGAATTCCGGTCCCCGCCGCTAGCCGGTTGGGGACTGGACCGGGATGCCTGCTGAAATCATTCAGCAGGCACCCTGGCACATCGCCCGGGGGGGGGGTTTGAGACGCCCCCATGTCGGCCATCGCAGAAAATCGCACGTCAATTCAGACACACATCAATATAGACCAAACTTCAGAGGGACAGGCTAATCTATTGTGTGCCTAATTTATCAAAAGGCGAAAGGCTCTTCATAAATTCTGTGCACAGACTTCGGGATCTATGCTTTAGACTGTATTTAAACCTGCTCCAACATGGTCTGACATTTCGGCGTACTTTCAGCCGATGCGACTTGTCGCTGAAAAGTCACTTTTGATAAATTCAGCACCAATGCATTTCCCAATGCATTTCCATCTAAAATAGACTAGAATGCATCATGTTCTAAAAATCTTCTAGAGCAAAAGTTGCAGAAAAGTCGCACATATTTAGACTGTGACTTTCTGTGCGACAAATTTAGAAAGGAAAAACCAGTCTAAATCCTTTGATAAATATCCCCCTATGTGTGGATACTCAGTCACTGTTGTATAAATGAAGCCCTTTGAATGTTCTGATAGTAGGTCATGATATTGTTGTTGAATTGCTTTAGTGAGAAATTGGAACTTGTTTAGGAGCTCCATCGCAGAAACTGTTTAAAAAGTTGGACCGGGGCGAGCAAAAAAATGCTATATTTTTTTTTGTCCTGTCAGATCCTGTGAAATAAACAGACACCATATGGAAACCCAATGTATCCTATTAAAGGGAGTATTCAGTAATAGAAAAACAGAGCTTTTTTCCTCCAAAAACAGCACCACACCTGTCCATAGGTTGTGTATGTTATTACCACTTGGCTCCATGCTGCTGAATAGCGTTTGTTAAAGGGGTTCTCCGGTGCTTAAACATCTTATCCCCTATCCAAAGGATAGGGGATAAGATGCCTGATCGCGGGAGTCCCGCCACTGGGGACCCCCGGGATCATCCTCACGGCACCCCGTTTGTAATCAGTCCCCGGAGTGTGTTCGCTCCGGGACTGATTACCGGCGACTACAGGGCGGGTGACGTCACGCCTGCGACACTCGTCCCTTCAATGCAAGCCTAAGGGAGGGGACGTGATAGCTATCACGCCCCCTCCCGTAGGCTTGTATTGCGGGGCGGAGCGAGACGTCACATGCCGGCGCAGGCGTGACGTCACACGCCGCCCGCCCTGTAGTCGCCCGTAATCAGTCCTGGAGCGAACATGCTCCGGGGACTAATTACGAACGGGGTGCCGCGTGCATGATCCCGGGGTCCCCAGCTGCGGGACTCCCGCGATCAGGCATCTTATCCCCTATCCTTTGGATAGGGGATAAGATGTTTAAGCACCAGAGAACCCCTTTAACTCCTTGACAGGGTGGTGCACACACTATACAGCCATCTGTTTGGCTGTATAATGTATACAGTGAAGAGACTGATACTTCTCATCACTGGTTTGGGCCTTTTCTTGTTTGGCCCAGCCCCCTCGTGACATCATTGCTAGAGGCAGGGCTACACAAGAAGCGGCCCGGACCAGCGACGAGATAATAAGTATCACTCACTTCACTGTCGGCCCAGCAAGAGAGGAGTTAATTAGTAGTGGATCCACTGGTTTACTATGACAAAATAATTAAGAGTTATGGCATGGAATAGAAATGTGGGGCACTCACCCAGACTTGCTTGCAATGGCTTCTTATTGTTCACATGAACATGCGGGGTACAGCATGGAGGCGATCAGGTGGTGAGGATGTGGGGGTATGGAGCTGGCGCCAACTCCATACCCCCGCACCCTCATCACCTGCTCCCTTCCACGCTGTACCCCACATGTTCATGTGAACAATAAAGAAGCCATTAGAAGCAAGTCTGGGTGAGCGCATTTCTATTCCATGCCATATTCTCCACTACACCTGATTTCTGCGTGTCAGCACCTGAACAGACCCATCACAGCTTCTGGGGGGCCATTCCAGGTAACCGCCATACCAGGTAGTGTCGAGTGCATCTTTCTTGGAACTTTACAGAATTAAGAGTTAAGTTTCACTTCCTTTTCGAACCAAACCACACACATTCCAAAAGTTTGGCAAGCCAAACTTTTGGAAAGCTCGCTCAAAATCTTATTTCTATATTAAAATAACTAATTTCTTTACTGAATTTCCAATGTTCTGGAAACAGCTTCAACAGTGCTATGCTGTTTATGCAACTCCTGTTAGTCTCCATGGAAGTTACATAAACTTGTGTAATACAGCCAGCTCAGCTCTTTTTTTGGCATCCTGACCACCTCTAGCAACCACTAGCAGGCCAAATAGAGCCAGCAGGCCCTCATTCTCAAAATATGGGTCCCATAGATGTGACCATCAGTGAAAGTGCCCTCAATGTTGGAAATGACGATACTACTTTACTTAGTTTTCTTAAAGTCACCAAAGTGTTCACATAAGTTCTAATATGCAATAGAGACATGTCAGGAGTTAGGATTGGTTTGGGTCCGGCTAATGAGACCCGCACCATCCTGGTCTGCTCAGTTTTCTTTGGCTATTCTCAGAAGTCTATGAGACTTATCAAAACCTGTGCAGAGGAAAACTTGGCCAGTTGCCCATAGCAACCAATCAGCTTGCTTCTTTCATTTTTAAGAAGGCCTGTGAAAATTGAAAGCAGCAATCTGATTGGTTATTATGGGCCACTGGACAAGTTTTCCTCTGCACATGTTTTGATAAATCTCCTCCTGTTGTGTGCTCAGATTTCTGAGTAAAGTCAAGCAGAAACAAGGGGACACAGCACTCAGGGTTGCGTTTTTATCCCTTCATCCTAGCGATCGGTGAGGGTCCCGGAGCCGGACCCCACCGATCACAACTTCTTATATGTCCACTTTCCATTGGCTGCCATATATGGTGCATGTTTTCTAGTATGTGAATATTATTAGGAGACATTAAAGAAAACTATAAATAACAAAGACCAGGTGAACAGTCCAGAATATACCTTAGAGGGCAACTATAGCAAGATTACCAGTGTCGGTGCTTTAGTAGTATTATACCATATAATGCATTTATTTCTAAGACAGACTCAACATGTCTGGTTTGCAGGTTTTGGGGACCTGGCACATGCAACATTTATTTCCCCCCATGTTTTGCTAGATCACTGTAATAGCAATGTAACAAATGCATTTTCTTCTATAGCAGGAGACTCTCTGACCACATAGCGCTTCTTATTACATTATACTTTCTCTTTGAACCATATTACCTCAGCTGCAGGGAGCTGTGTACATCTCATATAGCGACTCTACATACATCTCATGAATTCATGAATAAGCAGCAGGCAGCTAGTAAATCCTTTACCTTTGATCTATCTTGCGATGGCCCTTGAGAAATCCTTTATGTTAGCTTAATACCCATAATAAACACAGCTAGAAGTATATACAGTAGATCTATATGCTGTGCAGTATGTATGGTAAAGCATAATAACATGCTGTCTGCAGAGGAAAGACTATAACTGAATATGTAAAGCACTGAAGTATGCAGATACACAATTTATAGTACAATAATTGCACTTTTATAGATGGCAGGAAGAGTCCCAATGCAGAAGATGCATCAGCTCTGCTTGCCAAGTGTATTATATTGCTCATAAAACAGACCGGAGAGGAGCTCTGATAGAACAATTATCACTTAAAATGTGTGTGATCTCCAGGCAGCCGTCATTATCAACCTGTAATCTCCAACCAGTAAGGCACTACCTGCAAGGTGCTTATAGAAGGACAGAAAATAGGGCCTGCGAGGACCGGAACCCGGGATAGATAAATTACATTATGGGGAGGAAATTACTTTTAAAAAATATTTAGCATCATTTTTGCAATGAAATTAGAATGCAGAAGGTTTAGCCGAGCCACTTTGCCTTTGAATACCAGTGTAATAGTTGGTACAAATGAGTAGAAAAAATAAAATAAAATTCACCAAGCAAGCAAGAGACAGAAAATGATCAGCTGCACTCACCAGGTACATGCCATTAGATCTTCTTTATTAATTCAATTTGACGCAGTGTCGAGCAGTAAAATCAAAGAGACAGGAGCGCTGGAGTCCATTACTCCAGTCTCCTTGATTTTACTGCTTGACACTGCACCATATTGAATTATTAAAGAATATCTCATGTTATGTACCTGGTGAGTGCCACCAATTTGCATTTTTCTATCCCAGGCTGAGCACCCAGAGCTGGCTCAGAGCTCCACACCTGGAACTAATGAGAACGCGGCTTAAAGGTGTACCAGCAGTGCCGGATTCTGTTTCTATTTTCCGTGAAAAAAAAAAATGTTCACCACCACGATTATGCCGGCTGAGAGATTGGTTATTACCCACCATTGAACTTCACATTGTATCCTATTGCAGATATTAGTCAGACTGTCCTGATCATGCTGTGCTGTCTATAAAAGAGACTTAAAAGGGTACTCCGCCCCTAGACATCTTATCCCCTATCCAAAGGATAGGGGATAAGATGTCAGATCGCCGGGGACCCGCCGCTGGGGACTCCCAAAATATAGCAAGCTGCACCCACCTGTAACTGCTTCCGGAAGTGCTGGACATTCTCTGGCTAATTTCTCCCGACCACGGGGACGGAAGATCGTGACGCCCCGTGTGATGCCACACTCCACCCCCTCAATGCAAGTCTATGGGAGGGGGCATGACGGCCTACAAGTAAGCTAAAGTCTGTCTCCAGTCATGTCAGTCACTGTCATCCATTGCAGGGGTTCTCAACCAGGGGTACGTCAAGTGCATTGGCCAGTATTTTTCAGCGCAGAGTGGGGATTGGATGCCACACTATTATTCCAAAACCACTGCAAGTCCCAGCAAGCCCTTAAGATCTCTAAAGTCATTGGTCACATCGCTGGGCACGGCTACACTGTATAGACTATACAATCTGTCACTCAGTAAAGCTACCATGGTCTGTAACTTGGCATCGGAGTCATTATTGCTCCCGTGCCTAGCCCAGGATCCAGCAGTATACCTTCAGGTGGTATTGAGGATAAACCACTCCCTGGCGACATGAATACAAAGGGTTAATGCCATATGCCCCTAGGGTAATTCCATCTGCCCTGCATCTCACACCCCTCTACCACATTAACATGACCTAACATTGTGCGATCTGATGCTGATTATTCAGTATTGAAATTTAATTATGAATAGATTGGTAGTGTGGTAGCTTGAGGGTCACACTACCACAGGAGTCTCCATATACATTGTCTGAGATGGTTGGCACACCAGAAATTAAAGGACAACACTGCAAACTTTATTCTGGAGGTAGCAGCTGGGTGAGGCTGGGCCGCATGCGTCCCTTATATATTATGCCCCCATCATGCACCCCTTACATATAATGCCACCATCATGCACCCCTCATGATCCACCAGCAACCCCCCATTCCCCCTACCCCCGTGTGGTAATCGCATGAGCTGACGGATGATGGTGGTGCTACTTCTGGGGGTTCCCCACATTAGATAGGAAGCAGGTTCCCCACATTAGGTAGGTAGTAGCAGGTTCCCCACATTAGATAGGTAGTAGCAGGTTCCCCACATTAGGTAATTAGGTAGTAGCAGGTTCACCACATTAGGTAGTAGCAGGTTCCCCCCATTAGGTAGTAGCAGGTTCCCTACATTAGGTAGAACCAGGTTCCCCACATTAGGTAGAAGCAGGTTCCCCACATTAGGTAGAAGCAGGTTCCCCACATTAGGTAGTAGCAGGTTCCCCACATAAGGTAGAAGCAGGTTCCCCACATAAGGTAGAAGCAGGTTCCCAACATTAGGTAGAAGCAGGTTCCCCACATTAGGCAGTAGCAGGTTCCCCACATTAGGCAGTAGCAGGTTCCCCACATTAGGTAAAAGCAGGTTTCCCACATTAGGTAGTAGCAGTTTCCCCACATTAGGTAGTAGCAGGTTCCCCACATTAGGTAGAAGCAGGTTCCCAACATTAGGGAGTAGCAGGTTCCCCACATTAGGTAGTAGCAGGTTCCCCACATTAGGTAGAAGCAGGTTCCCCACTTTATGTAGTAGCATGTTCCCTACATTAGGTAGGAGCAGGTCCCCCACATTAGGTAGCAGCAGGTTCCCCACATTAGGTAGTAGCAGGTTCCCTACATTAGGTAGAAGCAGGTTCCCCACATTAGGTAGCATTGTCATCCCCCCCCCCAACTCTCACACACACACAGACAGACATCTACAAATGCACACACACATAGACACACTTACCTGTCCTGCGCTGCACTTCTCCTCTCCGCCGGCGGCCTGACGAGTGACATCACTGACATCCTCCTGCACGGGTCTGCGGAGGGACATCACATGCGCGACGTCCCTCATCAGACTTGGGCCGGCAAACCGGAGACCGGGAGGAGGAGGGTAAGTGAAGCCTTCATGCATTTAGCACTGCTTGCCTGAAGAACTGCATGTCCCAGGTGTCGGGCAATACAAATTACACATACCTGGTGCAGGCCACAAACTTTCGTTTCGCGGGACGCAAATGCCCCACGGGACGGGAGTTTGAGACTCCTGAACTACGTGGTCTGAGATGGTTGGCACGCCAGAAATTACAGGCCAACACTGCAAACCTTATTCTTCCTCCTGTTACGCCGAGCGCTCTGGGTCCCTGCTCCTCCCCGGAGCGCTCGCGGCGTTCTCCTCTCTGCAGCGCCCCGGTCAGACCCGCTGACCGGGAGCGCTGCACTGACACTCCCGGCAGGGATGCGATTCGCATAGCGGGACGTGCCCGCTCGCGAATCGCATCCCAAGCTACTTACCTGTCCCGGTCCCCGGCTGTCACGTCCTGGCACGCGCGGCTCCGCTCTCTAGGGCGCGTGTGTGCCAGCTCTCTAAGATTTAAAGGGCCAGTGCACCACTGATTGGTGCCTGGCCCAATCACTGTAATTTACTCCTCCCTGCTCCATGTGTATATTAACCCACTTCCCCTTCCTGTCCTGGCCGGATCTTGTTGCCTTGTGCCAGTGAAAGCGTTTTGTGTATGTCCCAAGCCTGTGTTCCAGACCTTCTGCTGTTGCCCCTGCCTACGACCCTTGCTGCCTGCCCTGACCTTCTGCTACGTCCGACCTTGCTCTTGCCTTGTCCTTCTGTACAGCGCCTGACTCAGCAGTCAGAGAGGTTGAGCCATTACCGGTGGAGAGGACCTGGTTGCTACCGCCACAGCAAGACCATCCCGCTTTGCGGCGGGCTCTGGTGAAAACCAGAGCAACTTAGAACCGGCACGGTCCACGCCTATCCCTCTCTGACACAGAGGATCCACCTCCAGCCTGCCGAATCCTGACACCTCCGTGCCAAACAAATATCAGCAACACTGTTCACATTATACAAAACAAAAACCTGTTCGGCTGAGCTCTAGCTCAACCAAGCAGGTTTTTATTTTGTATAATGTGCACAGTGTTTCTGTTATTTGTAGCTCAGCCGAGCAGAATTTTGTTTTGTATAATTTGCAGTGCTTTTGATATTTGTTGCTTGGTTGAGCAAGTTTTTGTTTTATATAAAATTTGCAATGTTGCTGATATTTATAGCTCACCAAGCAGGTTTTTGTTTTTTATAATGTGCACAGTGTTACTGATATTTGTAGCTCAGTCGAGAAGGTTTTTGTTTTGTATAATCTGCACAGTGTTGCTGATATTTGTAGCTCAGCTGAGCAGGTTTTTGTTTTATATAATGTGCGGTGCTGCTGATATTTGTAGCTCAGTCAAGCAGGTTTTTGTTTTATATAATGTGCAGTGCTGCTGATATTTGTAGCTCAGTTGAGCATTGGATTGTTTTGTATAATGCGTATATAAGTGAACATGAACACCTTCCCTTGCTGTCTGAATGAGCCTCGATGCTGTACACATAACATGTGTCATATAACATAAAGTCTCCCACTAGACTTGCCTTTCTCTTGGCTCCTGCAGGATTTGCATTGCCCATCTTTTCCCCTACTTCCTTCCTTGTATACTTTGTAGACGTAAATTAGCTCACTAGTGAGCTAGCCTCCAGGACCTGGCCTATTTGGGGCTAAACCAAAAACCTGAACTGGCCAGGAAGGAAATGAGAGGCCCCACTACCAACCTGCCTGTCATTCCATAAAATCCAGGCCTGTAAACAGGACCTACCAAAGATCTAGTAAGGTATGTCATGCTAAGAATAACCATCTACTCGGGATTTCATACATCTCACCCAGCTTTTCCTTGATAAGATGTGAACTTCCTTGAGTCTTAAAAATAAGGGATGAATCTTGCAGAAATATAGCAATCCCTGACCTATAGCAATATATTTCTAAACATATAGATTGGAAATGTCCATGATTGAACTTTTTTTAAGTGTCCTGCATTACAGATGTATTTGTGAAAGAGACGGATTGCACTGAAATTTGTTACGAAAATTCAAAACTTCTTTCCCAGCTGTTCACAAAACGCCAGTGACATTTCTTCAATAAGCTCATCTGCTGAGCAGAAAATAGGATTAGCACCTCTTGTCCTTCACTGATCTAGGAGGGGCTGGCCACATGTTTGTCTCTGGAGTACTAGCCTGCTGCTGGGATCTCCAAGTATACAAAGTCAAAGCCCCTTATTTAGCAGCTTACATGTTTATCATAATAATGATCTTTATTTATATAATGCATCACCAACATATTTCGCAGCACTGTTCATTACAGAAGGAACACACAAAATTTGACGTTACGCATATGAGAACCCTGCTGACAAGAGCATGCAGTCTATAATAATAACAATAACAATAATGATTATTATAATTTATCATAATCAATGATCTTTAAAGTATTTTGTGAGTATTTTGCAGTTTTGTGTCTAAACTTTTGTTGAGTTCCAGAAGAAGGCTGCTTTCACACTATAAAAATTCATCCGTTACAAATGTCCGTTAGAAAAGCCCTGGTAAACGGCCGTTAAACAATCCCATTTAAGTCTATGGGATTTTTTGATTATCCTTTATGATCCGTTATAGTCAGTCATCAATAACGGCCGTTAGTTGTGATGGAAGAAATAACGGCACATGCACTAATTTTCCTTCCGACACAAGAAACGGGTAAATTAATGGTCGTTATTTTTAGCATTGAAGTCTATGGCTGACGGATGAGCCTTTATGTCATCCGTTTGCACACAGTTTATTATATCCGTTATTACTTCTGAGCATGCTCAGAAGAGGTGACATCAGCAGACTCCTGCAGTGCTGAGGGAGGACTACTACTCCCATCATGGAACAGACTTGTTTCCATGATGGGAGTAGTAATTCCCCAGCTGCGGGAGTCTGCAGACAGCTGGGGAGGCTAGCTTAGTGTTTGTACTACAACCCCCATCATGGAACAGAGTCTGTTCTATGATGGGGGTTGTAGTACAGGGGCTGAGGGATTGATCGCACAGGGTTTCACTTCTGAGACCTGATGCAATCAAAAGTTATTAAGCAGGGGAGCGGGCGGCATGGTCCGCAACCCTGCGATGTATCAGTGTGTTTTACCTTCCATTTTTTGAATCCCCCGCGGGGAGCCCTGAAGGGCCGATCAGGGCTCTCAACGAGAGATTGAAAAATTTACTTTGAGAGTGGCAGGGGCCAAAGAGCACTGTGGGGGGCAAGATATATAGCGCAGCAGAGGGGGGGCAGACATATAGCCTATATATCTAGCCCCCCAGCAGCACATTAGATATGACCCCCGCCTACACATTAAATATCTACCCGCTGGCCCATTAAATATATACCCCCCGCCGACGCATTAAATATATCCCCCCGCCGTGCATGTATATGTGCCCTCGCAGCTCTTCTATATACATATGCCCCTACCGCCGTATGAATGAAAAGTATTTCTATTAGCAGCGCATAGAGCCAGCTCCTGGCACTATGCGCTGCTAATAGAAATACCTTTCATTCATATGGTGGCAGGGGTATATGTATGTAGAAGCACTGGGGGGGCAGACAAATAGCGTTATCTGCCCCCCACAGCGCTTCTATATACATATGCCACTACAGCACTATGTACGGGCGGCCGATGCTGCTGCTAGAATGCTTTTCACATATAGCGTTGCATAGGTATATAGAAGCATACACATGCGCTGCGGGGGTATATATTTCATGCGCAGGCGGGGGTCCTATCTAATGCGCTGCTGGGGGGCTAGATATATAGGCTATATATCTGCCCGCTCTGCAGCAATATATATCTTGGCCCCCACAGAGCTTTTAATATAGATATGGCCCCTACTAATCCCAAAGTTCATTTTTCAATCTCTCGCTGAGAGCCCTGATTGGCTCCTCAGTCCCGGCCATTCAGGGCTCCCCGTGGGGGATTCAAAAATGAGAGTTAAAACACACTGATACATCGCAGGGTTGCGGAGCTTGCCGCCTGCTCCCCTGCTTAATAACTTTTGATCACATCGGGTCTCAGAAGTGAAACCCGGTGCAATCAATCCCTCAGCCCTTGTACTACAACCCCCATCATGGAACAGAGTCTGTTCCATGATGGGGGTAGTAGTGCATCCCTCAGCCCCTGTACTACAACCCCCATCATGGAACAGAGTCTATTCCATGATGGGGGTAGTAGTACAAGCACTAATGTTGCCTCCCCAGCAGTCTGCAGACTCCTGCAGCCAGGGAATTTCTACTCCCATCATGGAAACAAGCCTGTTCCATGATGGGAACAGTAGTAGTCCAGGCTGAGGGAGTCTGTAGGCAAAGGTGTTTGGCCATACATGAGGGATAATGGGATATTTATTCAGCCGTTAGCACCCTTTATTTCATCCGTTATTAAACGTCTGTTTTTACACAGAAAACAAACATTTAATAACGGATGAATGCTCATAGTGTGAAAGCAGCCTAAGTGAACTTTGCAAATCTAAGTTCTACATAACAGTATAAATATGGCATGGACCAAGGGTGTAACAATTGTGGTCACAGGAGATGTGCCAGCTACTGGGCCTGCAGAGGAAGGAGGGCTATATCGGGAATCTGGGCAATATGTCCTGGATCCCTGGGCAAGAAAGAACTTTTTGTACATTTTTAAGACACACACACTTGGAACATATGGAGCCACAAAACAGGGAACTGTTGTTTCCCTATCCTGCTTCTTGAAGGAGGCAGCCGACTCACCCATAGTGGGTTGCTGCCAGTAGATTTGCTAGGGTGGGTGCAGACCACACCAGGTGACACCCTCTGGTGGGGTGACACCCTGACCCAGGTGTCATGCCTCAGACTGTACTGTATCTGTGAACTTGATCTCCAGTGCAGCTCGAGCTCACAGAAAAAATGTAATGTGAAAAAGGAATAATACCCTACCCACCCGATTCTTCTCCCACTGCGTGGACCGCTGCATTCCACAGTGGTTAATTTGGCGCTTCTGTCACTGAAACGTGGCGTGGTGGCAGAGTGTGATGGACGTCGGAGGTGCACTGACACTGACGTCCATCATGTTATTCAGCCTCTTAAGAAGAATGAGCAGGACAGCAGCGATACAGCAGTGAGGGGGCACCCTGCTGGGTGAGCCTTGGGTGGTTGCAGTGTGTCACAGTAACGCATACATATGGCCCAGTAATGTGTGCGTGTCAGGATGTGGGGGGTGCAGACATGAAGAGGCACAATATGAATCATGTCAGCTTTATCAACCCCCCCCCCACCCCAAAACTATTACTGTGCCTCAGGTCTGCATAATCACCCCCCAACCCCTATATCTTATGTGGGGGTTAAGGGGTGATGATGCAGACATGAGGCACAGTATTGTGTGTGTGTGTGTGTGTGTGGGGTTGTTAAGGGTCCTTGGGATGCTAACATTAGGCCCAGTATAAAAAATGGGGGTGGGAGGCATGAGACACGTTATATAACATATGTGGGCACTAGTGTATAATTAATTTATTTCTGGGGCTCAGTTTGTTTTGTATTTCAGAGGTATAGTGTATGGTATATGTAATTTCTGGGGTGGTACAGTTTTTATGGGCTACATGTATGTTGTGTTCTTATATTCATAGGGAACAGTGTGTGGCAGTATTTTATTCAGAGGGCCCAGTGTGTGGTAGTATTATATTCAGGGTGCGTAGTGACTGGCAGTATTATTTTCAGGAGGCAAAGTGTGTGGTAGTATTATATTCAGAGGGTACAGTGTGTGGCAGTTATTATATTCAGGGGGTACAGTGTGTGGCAATATTATATTCAGGGGCACAGTGTGTGGCAGTATTATATTCAGAGGGCGCAGTGTGTTGTAGTATCATATTTAGAGGGTACTGTGCAAGGTAGTATTATATTCAGAGGGTGCAGTGTGTTATAATATCAAATTCAAAGGTAGAGTGTGTGGTAGTATTATATTCAGAGGGTGCAGTCTGTGTTAGTATTATAGTCAGGGGGCAGTGTTTGGTAGTAGTATATTCAGAGGGGGCAGTGTGTGGTAGTATTATATTCAGTGGGTACAGTGTATAGTAGTATTATATTCAGATGGTGCAGTGTGTGATATTATTATATTCAACGGGCGCAGTGTGTGGTAGAGTTATTTTCAGAGGGTACAGTGTGTAGTAGTATTATATTCAGGGGCACAGTGCCTGGCAGGGTTTTATTTATTATTGTTTTTCATGTAGAGTATTAGACTCCGCTACTGAAGTGAGGATCCAATTCCGTCTGGTCATCAAGTTCTGCAGACAGAATAATTAGCTTAAATGCGGCAGTATGTCCCAGCTGAATTAGATAAGGAAAGACAACAGAGAAGACGTCAAGAACTGTGAGTCACTTATATTATTCTCCTATACATGTGAATCTCAAAAAATTAGAATATTGCGCAAAAGTTCATTTCTTTCAGCAATGCAACTTAAAGAGGTACTCCGGCGCTAAGACATATTATCCCCTATCCCGCCGCTGGGGACCCCCATGATCTTTCATGCAGCACCCTGTTACCATCAGCCCCCGGAGCATGTTTGCTCCAGGTCTGGTGACTGTCGATCACGGGGCCGGAGTATTGTGATGTCACGGCTCCTCCCCCGTGTGACGTCATCCTCCTCCCCCTCAATGCAAGCCTATGGGAGGGGTCATGACAGCTGTCAGTGTCTGACAGTGTCACACGGGGCAGAGCCGTGATGTCACAATACTCCGTCCCCGTGATCGGCAGTCACCAGTCCCAGAGCGAACTTTCTCGGGGGGCTGATGGTAACTGGGTGCTGTGTGAAAGATCAGAGGGGTCCCCAGTGGCGGGACCCCCGCGATCAGACATCTTATTCCCTATCCTTTGGATAGGGGATAAGATGTCTTAGCGCCGGAGTACCCCTTTAAAAGGTGAATCTAATATATGAGAGAGACTCATTACATGCAAAGCAAGATAGTTCAAGCCGTGATTTGTCATAATTGTGATCATTTTGGCTTACAGCTCATGAAAACCTCAAAGCAGCCCCCCCCCCACAATTACTATGATTTGGGGAACCATGTAATCTGCTGGTATTAGTCACTGTGCTTCAAGTTTAGGGTCAACACATCTGTCTACCAGGATATTTTGAAACACTTCATGCTTCCTTCCGCAGACGAGTTGCATTACTGAAATAAATAAACTTTTGCACGATTTTCAAATTTTCCGAGTTTCACCTGTATGACCCATCAGTGCTGTAGTCACTTGTAAGTTCTGCAGTAATGATTTGGGAAACAGCAACTCCCAGTATGCCCTTACCACTGCTTAGATCATACTAGGAGCTGTAATTTCACATGTTCACATGTTTTGCACTGTCCACTTAATTGGCAATTGATATATTTGATTTTTGAACTGGAAATAATTTTCTCTGACAAGCTACATTGTGGCTGTTCATCACAGCAGGCTAAAAAATTACTTTTAGGTGGGGGGTATGGGGTCACACCACTTTCTACCACACTGGGTGACACCAACACTAGCACTTGAGGGAGAAGAGCTCCAGGAGCTGCAGGGGCCTGAAGAGACAGGTGAGTGATTATTTATTTATTTGTTACATGGAGCCTTACTGATATATGAGGGAGAGTGGAGGGTTAATAATCACTAAATGGAGGCATATTTTGGGAGCACATGAAAGGGCCAAAATTTCTGTATAGGAGGGAACAGAATAGTTATACTACTGTATAGGGGCACAGAGGGAGCTTCACTTCTATATCGGCAAAGAGGGGCCATAAGTACTAGATGGGGCAATTGAGAGTCATAACCACTTAATGGGGGGCTAACAACTCTATTAGGTCACAGAGGGGATCTAATTACTATATGGGGGCACAGAGGGGCCACAATTGCTATATAAGGTTGCAGAGGGGCTTAATTACTATATGGGGACACAGAGGGGCAAACAATATATGAGGGCACATAAGGACCATGCTGCTATATTGAGGGCACCGAGGGGGTCTAACTACTATATGGGGGCACAAGTAGCTTAACTTCTATATGGGTCTTAAAGGAGCCACTATTACTGTGTGGGGTAATACATATTGAGAGATTGTATAAAGGTGATTCCCTAAGTATACAGCAAAGCTTTAAACATAATAAAATGTACTACTGATTTATGCACAGTCCATTTTGAGTATACTTTGGCATACCAATCTACCCGTATGAAGACATATATCTCATAACGGTAGACTACTGGTATGTAGTTTACATAGTGTAAATCTAGCCTAAATATGAATAAGTAATACTCTCACAGGCCAAATAAATTACCCCCAAGGTTTAGCTCAGGCAGAACTCGATGGCTATCCTCTTCCACTGTTCTCTCCCTCTGGATATCTTCTGACTCATCCTCCCTACCACATTAATCCTTCCTTATGTTATGATTTAATCTCTAACCACTTCTTATAAATCTCTCTTGCCGTATCCTTAACCAAATTATCTCTTTACAGCCAAGTAGCAATTTTATTACATTTAGCAGGAAATGTAAGACGGAACAGGCGAGAAATATAACAGAATATGCACTCCAGTCTAGAGAAGCTTTCTAAGATGTAAGAATGGGTTCACTCTTCATTGCCTGTAACATAACTGAACATACAACACAGGGTTTCATAGTGCTGCACACTCTCTGCATTCTAATCAAGTACCGAATGGAGCAATATGGCTGGAGCGGAAATTTGCATAAACAAAGAAAAAAATAATGACTCTCATATTTCTCATATTTATTAAAGCGCTATGGACGAGTAACTGAATTCTCCCTCCGATGCCTAACTGCCTGTTCTTCATGCATGCAAATGAGATACTAGTCGTGCGAGGTAGCGAGCCTACAGTGATGGGCAATTAGTCCGTTTATTTCATTCCATGTACCTAGCTTAATACATACCTTCTGGAACTAAAGGTCCAAGCTTTCTTGCCCTTTTGCCCATTTACTCAAGTATTTGTGCACAGTGACGTCTCCAGCTTTCATATTTTTCCTTTGGGGGGGGGGGGGGGGACACTGGGAGACAGAGAAAATTAGGGCAAGCATTTATGAAACACTATATCTTACATTTTATCAGCAGGACTGTCAGTTATTTAATATTTTTCAATGCATTATTTTTTAACCCATTAATAACACGTCCTCCATTTTCATTATGAGTATGTTAAGGGAGGATGAACAAGGCTTAATATATGAGTCCGCTCTAGCAGCAGTAAATTAATTATTATTATTATTTTTAATGTTTTTGTTTTATTATCACATTTTTAAAAGTAAGCAGATACAAATCTATAAGTTGGGTATTGTTATAATACTGATTTGAAAAATCAAGATTTCAGTTTGCCTGCAGAGTGAATGGCGCATAAAAAGAAACACCCCTCATCCCAAAATTAAAAAAATTGCATTTTCTTTTCATTTTACAAAAATTATGACTATTAAATGCCAGTGGGAAAAAGATGAAAGAAACAAAAATACTAAATGTGCATGACCAGATACATCATGCTAGGCATAAATATTTTTTACGGATACGTGTTATCTTAAAGCCTAGTTGGCTCCTTTTTAGTTGATATCTACCTATATGCCTCAGACCCCTGGATAAAGACCTCCCAGACCCTGAGATACATTTATATACAAAGAAATACTTACCCTATTACCCGAAAAAAAAAATCATACTCCAGCCCTCACACATAGTAGTCACACAACACAAAACACTCAATGTTCATGTGCATCCATCTGCATGTGCGGGCATGCAGTCATTACACTCTGCAGCAGTCATTACATTCACCCCTCTGCTAGCTTCAAGCTCCATGCGGCCAGAGAGGATGCAAGATGGCATGACATATAAGGCTCACTTTGTGACTGTGCTGCTCACTGGGGCATCAGGGGGAGGAGCCAGGAATGCACAGACACAGAGGTCCAGGGAGGAAGAGGAGGATAACAGTGCAGCCCAGGGCAAGTGAAGGGGCAGCACAGACGGTACACAGCACAACCACATAGTGACACTGACAAGACCTGTGCTGTGTGTCATGTCACTGTGTGCTCCAGCAATGCCTGGTCTGTAGTCCTCCAGGGATGTGCTTCCTGCTCTCACAGGTATTAGTATTAACTATTTACTGTGTGAGCAGGAGGACTTTGCATGTGGCACTACAATGTTTCAATTGAGCACATTGAGGGGGCACAGCATGACTTCATGGGTAGTGTTGAGCGGCATAGGCCATATTCAAATTCACAATATTTCACGAA
The DNA here is from genome assembly GCF_029499605.1 of Hyla sarda. NCBI lineage: Eukaryota > Metazoa > Chordata > Amphibia > Anura > Hylidae > Hyla > Hyla sarda. The sequence goes on from NC_079192.1 coordinate 82,565,537, forward strand.
TATATGGACGAATATTCATCATATATTCGCAATGTTCGCATGGTTGCAATATTCGTGGCCTTTTTTTTACTATGCACCCTAAAATTTGCATTATCACGTGATCTTCAGCAAACATGGTCATTCTCATTGGCCTACAAGCTAAAAGAAGGGAGGGATCAATAAGCAAATTTTCGGGCGCCCGCCAGTCTGACACACTTATTAGTATTGGAGCCTTGTTTACACCACAAGCTGGAAGCAGGGAGGGATGATCACTGTGATGTGTACTGTGTAAAAAAAAAAAGTGAATATTCGTAATTGCGAATATATAGTGCTATAGTCGCAATATTTGCATTGCGAATATTCGTGCCCAACACTATTAAGGGGAGCCATGGCCCCCTTTGCCCCCCACCTTGCGACCCCATTGTTTGTGGAACTCTCAATTTGGTAGGTGTTGGCTGTATATGAAGGATTACAAATTACAGTATGCTTGCTATCTGCAGATGATGACTCAAGGGCACAGTGCCACATGAGAGTCATTTTACCCAAAAATGCACGGTGAAACGAAAAAAAAAAATCATTGTGCGACAAAATCGAAAAAAAAAAAACGCCATTTTGTAACTTTTGGGGCCTTCCGTTTCTACGCAGTGCATATTTCGGTAAAAATTACACCTTATCATTATTCTGTAGGTCCATACGATTAAAATGATACCCTACTTATATAGGTTTGATTTTGTCGCACTTCTGGAAAAAATCATAACTACATGCAGGAAAATTTATATGTTTAAAAATGTCATCTTCTGACCCCTATAACTTTTTTATTTTTCCACGTACAGGGTGTTATGAGGACTAATTTTTTGTGCCGTGATCTGAAGTTTCTATCGGTATGATTTTTGTTTTGATCAGACTTTTTGATCACTTTTTATTCATTTTTTAATGGTATAAAAAGTGACCAAAATACGCTTTTTTGGACTTTGGAATTTTTTTGCGCGTACGCCATTGACCGTGCGGCTTAATTAATGATATATTTTTATAGTTCTGACATTTACGCACACGGCGATGCCACATATGTTTATTTTTATTTTATTTTTACACGGTTTTATTTTTTTATGGGAAAAGGGGGGTGATTCAAACTTTTATTAGGGAAGGTGTTAAATGACCTTTATTAACACTTTTAAAAAAAAAAAAATTTACACAGATCACAGGCGTGTATTAACACGCCTGTGATCATTGTTATCGGTGCTTGACTGCTCCTGCCTGGATCTCAGGCACAGAGAAGTCATTCGCCGATCGGACACCGAGGAGGCAGGAAAGGGCCCTCCCGGTGTCCGGTCAGCTGTTCGGGACGCCGCAATTTCACCGCGGCGGTCCCAAAATGCCCGACTGAGCAGCCGGGTCACTTTCACTTTCACTTTAGAAGCGGTGGTCAGCTTTAACCGCCACTTCTAAAGGGTTAATACCGCACATCACCGCGATCGGCGATGTGTGGTATTAGCCGCGGGTCCCGGCCGTTGATGAGCGCTGGGACCGACGCGATATGATGCGGGATCGCGGCGCGATCCCGCTTCATATCGCGGGAACCGGCGCAGGACGTAAATATACGTCCTGCGTCGTTAAGGGGTTAAAGATAATCTTACACCAGGGTGACCCGGTTTCTGACGCTGTTTACCATATGATATGAGGGTCCTTGTTGTGTACAATGGAGGCGGCTGCTGTAGTATGAGCCAAGATTTCTCTCTTCTCCATTGGACGTAACAGGAAATTTGCATTGGCGGCGAGACCGATGACTGATGTCTCCGGAGTGATTGTGCTAACATTGACATGGTGAGCAGTGATAGAAACCGGGTCACCTGACCTATCTACCTATAAATTCAAGTTAGTGCAGGTGACTCTGCTGTAAGATTGCCTTTAATAGTAGGTAGTATCCACTTGTAGGTAGTATAGATAGCTGCAGACATTAGTTGCAGACCCCCTGTAGACCGCAGCCCCACCCCTGTAGACCGCAGCCCCCTTTGTATACAGGGCCTCCCCGCTTGTAGACAGAACCTCCTCTTGTCCCCCTTGTAGACAGCACCCCCCATGTCCCCCTTACAGATAGCACCCCCCCCTTGTAGACAGTGGGCCCCCTCCTTGTAGACAGGGAGCAGGGTCCCCCCTTGTACGGAGCAGGCCAGCTCCTTATTGACAGCAGCCCCCCTTATAGACATCAGCTCCCCTCATAGACAGCAGCCCCCCACCCTTATAGACAGCAGCCCCCCCCTATAGACAGTGCTCACCTGGGGCTTTCCTCGGGTGTTGTCGCTCCGCTGTCCCATTCTCCCGATCGCATCATTGCGTCCTATGGAGGAGCATGTGATATACACATCACTCTGCTTCCTCCGTAGCATTACGCTGGACGCAGGGGAGGAGGAGTGATGTGTATGTCACATGCTCCTCTATGGAATGCCATGATGCGATCGGGAGAACGGGACAGCGGCCGCACAGCAGCAGGTATCGGTCATGGTATCGGGGACATTAAACGAGTCCCCGATACCATACAAATGCTGAGTATCGGCACCTATACTAGTATCGGTATCGGGACATCCCTAGTTTGTATGTTATCTTTTTATTATTGCTTTCCTTCAGTGTATGAAAAGGTCTCTGTAGTGAATCTTATATAGCAAGAGATTATCTGTGGCTGCCATCACCATTAAGATAGCACTGGGTCATCTGAAAAAAGGTCACAGCAGCCTCTGTGCACTTCGTTGGGGAGATTTATCATTGCTTTTAGAGATTTTTTTTTTTTGTCTATGTTTTGGCGCAGTTCAGACGCAAGCAGTATATTTTGAGACTTTTATGCGTCTTTTGATATAGACAGTTTCACTCTTTTTGCCTACTCAAAGAACTTTTTTTCTTTTTGACCATGCAGTGGTCACATATTTATCATTTGCAAATTTTGACAAAAGTTGCTATTTTGTGCGCAAAGATACTTTTTTAGGCGCAAAGCTACATCACCTACCAGTAGGCATGAGAATCACTTTTACCTTCTGCAATTCAACCTTTAACCCCTTGTGGATGACAGCGTCCCACTCCCCTTCTATGACACACACTCAGGAGCTGACTGCGGGTCATAGCTGGGTGGTCCTGGTGCCACCAGGACCCATGTCTAATGCCAGACATCACCAATAACAGCTTAAGTCCCTTAGACACTGCAATCAAATTTGATTGTAGCATCTAAAATGCAAGTAAAAATGTCCTGGCAGCTCTGTGAAAGTAAGTAAAAACACCTAACCTGCCAATTTCAGGACCCGGGAAAATGTCTACTTCCCTCCCTCACAAGTGTCTAGAAAAAGTGTATGTGGTAGAGCGTTTCCCACCACAGCAGAACTGCACAAAATTCATCATCCTGCTGCACCTTCTTGATAAATAAGATGCACGCTAGTCAAACCCACCACCCAAATAAATGTGGCAAAATAGCTCTATTGTAGACATTCTTTGATTAATCTGGGCCCATGTCTGTCCCTGGTCTCCAAATAAATCACCTTGCAGGTTCCATAAAAACGATATCCCATGCCGAAAAGATTTGGTGTCTCCTGATCTACCCTGTAGGTAATAAATGTTGCACAGGACGATTTTATTAGCTAAATGGCATCTTGGAAGCTATGTAAAATAAAATGCTGTTAGTTTTGCAGTTGCTGTCTCTTTGTTTGATAAATGACTATATATATGTAGACCGCAACAAAAACTGCAGCAGCAGGAGACTATAAAATAGAAACAGTTTTATGTTATTACTTTTCAGTAATACAACACCCAGCAGTGCTGTATTGCAATACATTACTTGTAATAGCTGGAAAAAAGTTTAATATACAGTACACAAAAACAAATATATGGCTGAATGGAGGAACTCTTCATGTGCTCACAGCTTCTGCACACTTTTCTTTAATAGTATATAAAGTATTATGCTAAAATGCCAAACATCTATACGGAGGAATAAGTTGAATTCATGAACTTCAATGCAAAATGTTTAACAGGGCATGTGCCATCTGAAATAGTGATGATAGGGGCATTACAAAAATCAGAAGTACCAAGTGTTGGGTGAAAATGCTAGAGCAAAGAAATGAGAAGAAAATTATCTGTCACTTCTCTATAGGCGCTCAAAAGGCATAGCCTATGCCCGGGGCCGTTTGAAGGAATTTTGGGGCCCCAAGCAAAAGGGACATAGAGCCCCCCCCCCCCCCCCTCTTGATGTTCATGCACATGACGCTCTAGGGCCGGCGTCAGGACGTAGCAACGCCGGTCCTTGAATTCTGGGAGTGCGACATGAGCGAATGTCGATACGATGCCCCCACATTAGGTGCAGCACAGTTCCCCCCCCTCACGTTAGGTGCGGCACAGTTACCCCCACGTTAGGTGCGGCACAGTTCCCCCCCATGTTAGGTGCGGCACAGTTCCCCCCACGTTTGGTGCAGCAGAGTTCCCCCCACATTAGGTGCAGCAGAGTTCCCCCCACATTAGGTGCAGCAGAGTTCTCCCCACATTAGTCTAGCAGTGTTCCCCCACATTAGGCGCAGTATAGTTCCCCCACATTAGGTGCAGTATAGTCCCCCACATTATGTGCAGTATAGTTCCCCACATTTGGTGCAGTATAGCTCCCCAAATTAGGCGCAGTATAGTCCCCCACATTAGGTCCAGTATAGTACCCCCGCATTGGGCAGTATAGTTCCCCACATTAGGTGCTGTACATTTCCCCCACATTAGGCTGTAGTTCCCCCACATTAGGTGCAGTATAGTCCCCCAACATTAGGTGCAGTATAGTTCCCCACATTAGGTGCAGTATAGTTCCCCGCATTAGGTGCAGTATAGTTCTCCACATTAGGTGCAGTATAGTTCTCCCCGCATTAGGTTGCAGTATAGTTCCCCACATTAGGTGCAGTATAGTTCTCCACATTAGGTGCAGTATAGCTCTCCCCACATTAAGCTATAGTTCCCCCACATTAGGTGCAGTATAGTTCTCCCCACATTAGGCTATAGTTCCCCCACATGAGGTGCAGTATAGTACCCCCACATTAGGTGCAGTATAGTCCCCCAATATTAGTTGCAGTATAGTTCTCCACATTAGGTGCAGTATAGTCCACCACACATTAGGTGCAGTATAGTTCACCCCACATTAGGTGCAGTATTGTTCTCCACATTAGGTTGGCAGTATAGTTCTCCACATTAGGTGCAGTATAGTTTTCCACATTAAGTTGGCAGTATAGTTCTCCACATTAGGTTGGCAGTATAGTTTACTCCACATTAGGTGGAGTATAGTTCCCCAAAATAAGGTGTAGTATGTTCCCCCACATACCTACAGCCTCCAGCCATACAGTGTATGGCTGGAGGCTGTATGCCTGTTTACTGCCCTACTTCAGTGCTCCGACAACTGCCCATCTGGTCCGGCCACCATAGCAGTAGGTCCCGGGACTGGAGGAGCGGTGGTCGAAGCACTGAAGCTGATGTTCCGCTGGTCACTTACCATGCTGGCCAGCGCATGTCCTGTTTGCTGCTCCGCTCCTTCGCGTTGCTTTCCAATGGGCGCACGCACGGGACGTCAGTGACGTCCCGGCGTGCGCTACCTCCCGGCGGTCCCTGCGACGGCCGAGAGGGTTAACAGGGGCATGGTTTGTCCTTAATAGGGATGTTCTTAATAGTGATGGTGAAATTTATCTGGGGGGGTGCAATTGCATTATATACACACACAACACACTGTACACATTACATACTGTACATGCAGGCTTCATACACACACATAGTGTACACAATACACACTGTACTTGCATCATACACACACACTGTACATATTACATACTGTACATGCATCATACACACGACACACTGTACACATTACATACTGTACATGCATCATACACACACATACTCTACACATTACATACTGTACATGCATGCTTCATACACACACATACTGTACACCATACACACTATACATGAATCATACACACACATAGTGTACACAATACATATTGTACTTGCATCATACACACACTGTACATATTACGTACTGTACATGCATCATACACACGACACACTGTACACATTACATACTGTACATGCATCATACACACACATACTGTACACATTACCTACTGTACATGCTTCATACACATACAGATACTGTACACATTGCATATTGTACATTCTTCATACACACATACTGTACACATTACATACTGTACATGCTTCATACACACATACTGTACACATTACATACTGTACATGCTTCATACACACACACTGTACACATTACATACTGTACATGCATCATACACACACATACTGTACACATTACATACTGTACATGCATGTTTCATACACACACATAGTGTACACAATACATACTGTACTTGCATCATTCACACACACTGTACATATTTCATACTGTACATGCATCATACACACGACACACTGTACACATTACATACTGTACATGCATCATACACACACACTGTACACATTACATACTGTACATGCATCATACACACAACACACTGTACACATTACATACTGTACATGCATCATACACACACACTGTACACATTACATACTGTACATGCTTCATACACACACACTGTACACATCACATACTGTACATGCTTCATACACACAGATACTGTACACATTACATACTGTACATGCATCATACACACATACTGTACACATTACATACTATACATGCATTATACACACACACTGTACACATTACATACTGTACATGCATCATACACACACACTGTACACATTACATACTGTACACATTACATACTGTACATGCTTCATACACACACACACTGTACACATTACATACTGTACATGCATCATACACACACACTGTACACATTACATACTGTACATGCTTCATACACACACACTGTACACATTACATACTGTACATGCTTCATTCACACACACTGTGCACATTACATACTGTACATGCTTCATACACACACATACTGTACACATTACATACTGTACATGCATCATACACACATACTGTACACATTACATACTGTACACGCATCATACACACACACACACACACTGTACACATTACATACTATACATGCTTCATACACACAGAATAGATCAGTGTTTCCCAACCAGGATTCCTACAGAGGTTGCAAAACTACAGCCTTTGGCTGTCCGGACATGCTGGGAGTTGTAGTTTTGCAACAATTGGAGGCACCCTGGTTGGGAAACAATGATATATATACACACATGCACTTTACATATAGTCATCCACAGAAGTAACACACACAGGCACAATACATAGACATATGTATTTAAAAAAAAAATGTCAGGCATTTGTCCGGCCCTGGTGATGGGTGGAATTGCCCCGTCACTACAGGACAGGCAAGCACTGGCTCTGCTCGGGGCCCCCCAGCCAGCTCGGGGCCCCAAGCAATTGCTTGGTTTGCCTGTCCTGTAGCGACGGGCCTGCCTACGCCAGACAGAATAAAAAAGGTCTTGCAGACCATGGTGAGAACAATCCTTAGCCCTGCTCTGTTGTCCGAGTCCTCATAGGAGCATATATTCCAAGGGGAACCTATGTTTTAGTAACTAGTTAGAGTTTTTCCAAGATTAAATGGAATAGTGTCAATGAACACAAAGAACATACTGACCGTGCTAGCCAAATTTTGAAATGAAGTTTAGTTGGCCACAGTTGATGGTACTAGATAAATTAGGAGTATGTGCAGCTTGTACTCAAATTTAAAGAGTACCTGTCACCAAATAAACTTTTCTAAACTAACTCAGGCTATGTTCCCTAACTACTCCTAACACTCCTTACACCCTTAAAAAAAGTTTAAGAGCTTTAACTCCTTAAATCCACAGGACGTTTATTTACGTCCTGCGCCGGCTCCCGCATCATATCGGGTCAGTCCCGGCTGCCATAAAGGGCCAGGACCCCGGCTAATAATGGACATCACCGATCACGGTGATGCCTCGTATTAACCCTTTAGACGCAGTGATCAAAGTTGACCGCCGTGTCTGAAGTGAAACTGAAAGCATCCCTGCAGCTCAGTCAGGCTGTTGTGCCAATCTGAACAGCTTGCAGGACACCAAGAGGATCCCTACCTGCCTCCTGCGTGTCCAATAGCCGAATGACTGCTCCAGGCAGGAGCAGTCGAGCGGTGATGACACTGATCAATGCTATGTTAATGCATGGCAGTGATCAGTGTAGAAAATCAGTGTGTGCAATGTTATAGTCCCCTATGGGGGCTATAGCATTGCAAAAAAAAGGGGAAAAAAGTGTAAATAAATGTGATTTCACCCATTCCCAAATAAAAGTTAGAATCACCCTCCTTTTCCCCATAAAAAAACAATGTAAATAAAAATAAATATAAACATATGCGGTATCACCGCTTTCGTAAATGTCCAACCTATAAAAATATCCCCACATGTGGAAAAATTAAAAGTTATAGGGGTCAGAAGAGGACATTTTTAAACATGTACATTTTCCAGCATGTAGTTATGATTTTTTCCGAAAGTACAACAAAATCAAACCTATTTAAGTAGGGTATTATTTTAACCGCATGGACCTACAGAATAATGATGATAATAATAACTATTATTATTATTATTTTTACTGAAAAATGCACTGCGTAGAAACGGAAGCCCCCAAAAGTTACAAAATGGCACTTTTTTCTACAATTTTTTCTACAATGATCAGGCCTGACGAAGCGCCAGTGGGCGTGTAACGGTCCGTGGCCGTGTCTGAGCTCTCCCCCACCTCGTTCCATGTATGCCCGTTCCCGCACCATAGTCTGACTGGACAATTTGCCTTCGGCTACCGTATCCACGTATCAGGGTGAGTGACTCACCTCCTTTATTTGCACATTTAATCCTGTGAATGATTTCCAAACCAATAATCTTAAAGTAATCTGCATTGTTTCTGGCATAAAAAAAAGCTTTTTATTTTAATCATGTTTTACTTTCATGTCCTTGTCTTGGTGCTAGTGATCCCCACAAGGATCTTGCTGTTTCTGTGCTCCTTCTGATCTCACACCACTATTTTGTTCCTTTACCCCATAACCTTGGGGACCCACCGTTGATACCGGGCATCACCCCCATATACACTCCCATAGGACCCCTTGAGTGGATTGGATACCGTTGCAAGTATAGCGCTTATAGCACACCTCGGACATTACCACTGACAAGCGCAATCGGGAGTTACACACTGAGGGTGGGCCCGTTGCCAGGTACCTGCAGCGCTTCCACGGGACCCATCATATGAGGACTCTGAGCCTTCTACAACCTCAAACTTAAAATCGGAACTTATTACAATAAAAAAAAGACATTGCTGCAGACCATACCTGATGATTTACTTAATGCGGGGCTCCGCCTTTGAGACAAGGAAACTGGCAGCCGCATCGCTAACTCTCCCTGCTGGGAGAGTTATACTATTACAAATGTTTGATTATTGTTTATTTACGTTGTTTGTTTGTTTACTTTGGTTGCTATGACGACCTGACGTCACTCCCGGTGTGCCGACTGGTGAGTGATGTTACTTGGCGGGCGCCTCCTCGTGCTTTTTAGCCGCCACTTGCAGTGGTCCAGGTTAGACAGCAGAGGAAGACATACATTGCCGAAACGCGTCCTGTTAAGATGAACTACAACAAATAAATTTGATTTATTGCATCATTTGGTGAGTGTGTGGAACCTTCTTCTTCTCCACCTTGTCTTGGTACTGACACTAATGTGCGCTGCTGGTGGAGGGCTCTGAACAGAATCAGTCTCCTTCCCCCTTTAGAATGCAACAATATAGTGCTTTCTTGCGCTCCAATCTATCAAAATGTGTCTTCCTAGCTTTTCTGCGATATTACTGAAGAGGCTCTGCCCTTTTACAGGCAGAAAGCTATCACTATGACCAAAGGATCCCTATGCAGGGACTTGGCTATGGGGAATGACTGAGCATGTGTGTCAACCATTTGGTGAAGTGTCATTTTGAATACTCCTGTTTGAAAAACATAAGCAAGCCTGTGTGAATTCTCTATATACCAGCCAACCTCCCCATGATCCTCCCTCCTGATGAAAAATCTAGTCACAAGGCAAATGTAGACAAAGTGTGCAGGCTCAGGACACAGGCCAGCATTTATCATTGTAGGTGTAAGTGAAGCATTTTTCTACACCTTTTTATATGTGCTGGTAATGTGTAGGAGCACCACTGTTACACTATGTGCTCCGGCCTCACATGCTGGCCGTGAGCCCATTGTCCCCTTACCTTCTGCTAACGACGGGGCTGGGAATCGCATCGAGGGACCCGCCTGCATGCAAGCCCCAGTCCGTCACTCTCCGGGTTTTTCTCCTGCCTCTCTGCTCCGGCGCACGTGTCCCCGTCCCTTTGGGCGTGCGCGCACCAGAGCTTTAAGATTTAAAGGGCCAGTACGCTCATTAGTGTAACCACCTGTAGCTTGTTTATAAATTCCTCCACCCTCCTCAGCTCTGCCGGATCTTTGTTGCCTTGTGTCCTAGAGAAAGAGTTCCTTTGTATTGCCTTGCCGTGTACCAGATCTCCTACTCTTGTGACTTGACCTTGCTTCTCTGCCGCCTGCCTACTGAACTCCTGCTACGTCCTGACTACGCTACTGTGCCGCCTGCCCTGACCTACTGCTATCCAGACTACGAGTTGCCTCATCCCTCCTGTGCCTCACATCTCCTCAGCCGCCTGTGTGGTCAAGCCGTGCCAGAGGTAGTGACCTGGGTGTCGCCTGCAGCTGCAAGCCCATCCTGCTTTGCGGCGGGCTCTGGTGAAGACCAGCGGCACCTTAGACTCCACTCCCTGGTACGGTCAGAGTCATCTGCCACACAAGCCCAGCGGATCCACATACACCAGAGTCCTGTCTTCAGAAACGTGAGTGTTACAACCACATTTATTGAATGGTCACAGAGCATTTGATAAATTTTGAGCAGGTAAAAATTTCTAACATTTCTCTCTTCACATGCACATACAAAAAGCTAACCCAAGTCTGGGCTGATGTAGTTTAAGAGACTTTTCAGTTGCTTTGCGCCTTTTTTTGTGCCTTTTCACAAAAATGTGCTGTTCATAAAACCCTTCCATATCATGTGTGTTACGCCGAGCGCTCCGGGTCCCCGCTCCTCCCCGGAGCGCTCGCAACTTCCTCGCATTTGCAGCGCCCCGGTCATACCTGCTGACCGGGTGCGCTGCAATGTCTCTCTCAGCCGGGATGCGATTCGCGATGCGGGAGGCGCCCGCTCGCGATGCGCATCCCGGCTCCCGTACCTGACTCGCTCCCCGTCGGTCTTGTCCCGGCGCGCGCGGCCCCGCTCCTTAGGGCGCGCGCGCGCCGGGTCTCTGCAATTTAAAGGGCCACTGCGCCACTGATTGGCGCAGCAGGCTTAATTAGTGTGTTCACCTGTGCACTCCCTATTTATACATCACTTCCCCTGCACTCCCTTGCCGGATCTTGTTGCCATTGTGCCAGTGAAAGCGTTTCCTTGTGTGTTCCTAGCCTGTGTTCCAGACCTCCTGCCGTTGCCCCTGACTACGATCCTTGCTGCCTGCCCTGACCTTCTGCTACGTCCGACCTTGCTCTTGTCTACTCCCTTGTACCGCGCCTATCTTCAGCAGTCAGAGAGGTTGAGCCGTTGCTGGTGGATACGACCTGGTTGCTACCGCCGCTGCAAGACCATCCCGCTTTGCGGCGGGCTCTGGTGAATACCAGTAGCAACTTAGAACCGATCCACCAACACGGTCCACGCCAATCCCTCTCTGGCACAGAGGATCCACCTCCAGCCAGCCGAATCGTGACAGTAGATCCGGCCATGGATCCCACTGAAGTCCCACTGCCAGTTGTCGCCGACCTCACCACGGTGGTCGCCCACAGTCGCAACAGATAGCGCAACAAGGCCACCAGCTGTCTCAACTGATCGTGATGCTACAGCAGCTATTACCACAACTCCAGCAGCAATCTCCTTTGCCAGCTCCTGCACCTCCTCCGCAGCGAGTGGCCGCTTCCGGCCTACAATTATCCTTGCCGGATAAATTTGATGGGGACTCTAAGTTTTGCCATGGCTTTCTTTCACAATGTTCCCTGCACTTGGAGATGATGTCGGACCAGTTTCCTACTGAAAGGTCTAAGGTGGCTTTCGTAGTCAGCCTTCTGTCTGGGAAAGCTCTGTCATGGGCCACACCGCTCTGGGACCGCAATGACCCTGTCACTGCCTCTGTACACTCCTTCTTCACGGAGATTCGAAGTGTCTTTGAGGAACCTGCCCGAGCCTCTTCTGCTGAGACTGCCCTGCTGAACCTGGTCCAGGGTAATTCTTCTTTTGGCGAGTACGCCATCCAATTCCGTACTCTTGCCTCCGAATTATCCTGGAATAATGAGGCCCTCTGCGCGACCTTTAAAAAAGGCCTATCCAGCAACATTAAAGATGTGCTGGCCGCACGAGAAATTCCTGCTAACCTGCATGAACTTATTCATCTGGCCACCCGCATTGACTTGCGTTTTTCCGAAAGGCGTCAGGAGCTCCGCCAGGATATGGACTTTGTTCGCACGAGGCGATTTCTCTCCCCGGCTCCTCTGGTCCTCTGGTCCTCTGCAATCCGTTCCTGTGCCTCCCGCCGTGGAGGCTATGCAAGATGACCGGTCTCGCTTGACACCTCAAGAGAGGACACGACGCCGCATGGAGAATCTGTGCCTGTACTGTGCCAGTACCGAACACTTCTTGAAGGATTGTCCTATCCGTCCTCCCCGCCTGGAAAGACGTACACTGACTCCGCACAAAGGTGAGACAGTTTTTGATGTCAACTCTGCTTCTCCACGCCTTACTGTGCCTGTGCGGATATCTTCCTCTACCTTCTCCTTCTCTGCTCTGGCCTTCTTGGATTCCGGATCTGCAGGAAATTTTGTTTTGGCCTCTCTCATCAACAGGTTCAACATCCCGGTGATCAGTCTCGCCAGACCCCTCTACATCAATTCTGTTAACGATGAAAGATTGGACTGTACCGTGCGTTACCGCACGGAACCTCTCCTAATGTGCATCGGACCTCATCACGAAAAAATGGAATTTTTGATCCTCTCCAACTGCACTTCTGAAATTCTTCTTGGATTACCGTGGCTTCAACGCCATTCCCCAACCCTTGATTGGTCCACAGGAGAAATCAAGAACTGGGGTACTTCTTGTCTCAAGGACTGTCTTAAACCGGTTCCCTGTACTCCCTGCCGTGACCCTGTGGTTCCCCCTGTATCCGGTCTTCCTAAGGCTTATATGGACTATGCTGACGTCTTTTGCAAGAAGCAAGCTGAGACTTTACCCCCTCACAGGCCTTATGACTGTCCTATTGACCTCCTCCCGGGTACTACTCCACCCCGGGGCAGAATCTATCCTCTGTCTGCTCCAGAGACTCTTGCCATGTCAGAGTACATCCAGGAAAATTAAAAAAAGGGGTTTATCCGCAAATCCTCCTCTCCTGCCGGAGCTGGATTTTTTTTTTGTGTCCAAAAAAGATGGCTCCCTACGCCCTTGCATTGACTATCGCGGACTTAATAAAATCACGGTAAAAAAACGCTACCCCTTACCTCTTATCTCGGAACTCTTTGATTGCCTACAAGGTGCCCACATCTTTACCAAACTGGACTTAAGGGGGGCTTATAATCTCATCCGCATCAGGGAGGGGGACGAATGGAAGACTGCATTTAACACCAGAGATGGACACTTTGAGTATCTGGTCATGCCCTTTGGCCTGTGCAACGCCCCTGCCGTCTTCCAAGACTTTGTTAATGAAATTTTTCGTGATCTCTTATATTCCTGTGTTGTGGTTTATCTGGACGATATTCTGATTTTTTCTGCCAACTTAGAAGAACACCGCCAGCATGTCCGCATGGTTCTTCAGAGACTTCGGGACAATCAACTTTATGCCAAAATGGAGAAATGTCTCTTTGAATGTCAATCTCTTCCTTTCCTAGGATACTTGGTCTCTGGCCAGGGACTACAAATGGACCCAGATAAACTCTCTGCCGTCTTAGATTGGCCACGCCCCTCCGGACTCTGTGCTATCCAACGTTTTTTGGGGTTTGCCAATTATTACAGACAATTTATTCCACACTTTTCCACTATTGTGGCTCCTATCGTGGCTTTAACCAAGAAAAATGCCAATCCCAAGTCCTGGTCTCCACAAGCGGAAGACGCATTTAAACATCTCAAGTCTGCCTTTTCTTCTGCTCCCGTGCTCTCCAGACCTGACCCATCTAAACCCTTCCTATTGGAGGTAGATGCCTCCTCAGTGGGAGCCGGAGCTGTCCTTCTACAAAAAAATTCTTCCGGGCATGCTGTTACTTGTGGTTTTTTTTCTAGGACCTTCTCTCCAGCGGAGAGAAATTACTCCATCGGGAATCGAGAACTACTGGCCATTAAATTGGCGCTTGAGGAATGGAGGCATCTGCTAGAGGGATCAAAATTTCCAGTTATCATATACACTGATCACAAGAATCTCTCCTATCTCCAGTCTGCCCAACGACTGAACCCTCGCCAGGCCAGGTGGTCGTTGTTCTTTGCCCGTTTTAACTTTGAAATTCATTTTCGCCCTGCTGACAAGAACATTAGGGCCGATGCCCTCTCTCGTTCTTCTGATGCCTCTGAAGTAGAGGTCTCTCCGCAACACATCATTCCTCCGGACTGTCTGATCTCCACTTCTCCAGCCTCCATCAGGCAAACTCCTCCAGGGAAGACCTTCGTTTCTCCACGCCAGCGTCTCGGGATTCTCAAATGGGGACACTCCTCCCATCTCGCAGGCCATGCGGGCATCAAAAAATCCTTGCAACTCATCTCTCGTTTTTATTGGTGGCCGACTCTGGAGACGGATGTTGTTGATTTTGTGCGGGCCTGTACTGTCTGTGCCCGGGATAAGACTCCTCGCCAGAAGCCTGCTGGCCTCCTTCATCCTCTGCCCGTTCCCGAACAGCCTTGGTCACAGATTGGTATGGACTTTATTACAGACTTGCCCTCATCCCGTGGCAACACAGTTGTTTGGGTGGTCGTTGATCGATTTTCCAAGATGGCACATTTTATTCCTCTTCCTGGTCTTCCTTCAGCGCCTCAGTTGGCAAAGCAATTTTTTGTACACATTTTTCGCCTTCATGGATTGCCCACGCATATCGTCTCGGATAGAGGCGTCCAATTCGTGTCTAAATTCTGGAGGGCCCTCTGTAAACAGCTCAAGATTAAATTAAACTTCTCTTCTTCTTATCATCCCCAATCCAATGGGCAAGTAGAAAGAATTAATCAGGTCCTGGGTGACTATTTACGGCATTTTGTTTCCTCCCGCCAGGATGACTGGGCAGATCTTCTACCATGGGCCGAATTCTCATACAACTTCAGAGTCTCCGAATCTTCTTCTAAGTCCCCATTTTTCGTGGTGTACGGCCGTCACCCTCTTCCCCCCCTCCCTACTCCCTTGCCCTCTGGTTTGCCCGCTGTGGATGAAGTGACTCGTGATCTTTCCACCATATGGAAAGAGACCCAAAATTCTCTTTTACAGGCTTCATCCCGGATGAAAAGATTTGCCGATAAGAAAAGAAGAACTCCCCCCATTTTTGCTCCCGGAGACAAGGTATGGCTCTCTGCTAAATTTGTCCGCTTTCGTGTCCCCAGTTACAAACTGGGACCATGCTATCTTGGTCCTTTCAAAGTCTTGTGCCAGATCAACCCTGTCTCTTACAAACTCCTTCTTCCTCCTTCTCTTCGTATTCCCAATGCCTTCCATGTCTCTCTCCTTAAACCACTCATCATTAACCGCTTCTCTCTCAAACTTGTTTCTCCCACTCCTGTATCCGGTTCTTCTGACGTCTTCTCCGTGAAGGAGATTCTGGCCTCCAAGACGGTCAGAGGAAAATAATTTTTTTTTGGTGGATTGGGAAGGCTGTGGTCCAGAAGAGAGATCCTGGGAACCTGAGGACAACATCCTAGACAAAAGTCTTATTCTCAGGTTCTCAGGCTCCAAGAAGAGGGGGAGACCCAAGGGGGGGGGGTACTGTAACGCCGAGCGCTCCGGGTCCCCGCTCCTCCCCGGAGCGCTCGCAACTTCCTCGCATTTGCAGCGCTGCAATGTCTCTCTCAGCCGGGATGCGATTCGCGATGCGGGAGGCGCCCGCTCGCGATGCGCATCCCGGCTCCCGTACCTGACTCGCTCCCCGTCGGTCTTGTCCCGGTCCGCGCGGCCCCGCTCCTTAGGGCGTGCGCGCGCCGGGTCTCTGCAATTTAAAGGGCCACTGCGCCACTGATTGGCGCAGCAGGCTTAATTAGTGTGTTCACCTGTGCACTCCCTATTTATACATCACTTCCCCTCCACTCCCTTGCCGGATCTTGTTGCCATTGTGCCAGTGAAAGCGTTTCCTTGTGTGTTCCTAGCCTGTGTTCCAGACCTCCTGCCGTTGCCCCTGACTACGATCCTTGCTGCCTGCCCTGACCTTCTGCTACGTCCGACCTTGCTCTTGTCTACTCCCTTGTACCGCGCCTATCTTCAGCAGTCAGAGAGGTTGAGCCGTTGCTGGTGGATACGACCTGGTTGCTACCGCCGCTGCAAGACCATCCCGCTTTGCGGCGGGCTCTGGTGAATACCAGTAGCAACTTAGAACCGGTCCACCAACACGGTCCACGCCAATCCCTCTCTGGCACAGAGGATCCAACTCCAGCCAGCCGAATCGTGACAATGTGTATTGCCAAAATCAGTGGATTGTAACTTAAAATCTGCAGAAATGTGTTAACAAAAAGGTGCAAATAAACCCTGCTTGCACCTTTTTTGTGCCTTTATTAGACACAAAAGACAATGATAAATGTTGGCCACAAAGTCTACTAAAGATTTATGGAACTTCAGTTGTACGTTCATGCTTTAATCCCCTTCTACCATTCAGTGCTACCTGAACCATGTGTAGCCATAAACACTGACAGGTTTCCCCTATACAGTGATATATATGGCTGCATTTTAGAGAAAACATAGCAATAAAGCCGACCAGGAACATATTGTGAGGTGACATATCGAAAAGTGTATATTTATCAAGAGAATGTTTGCATGTTATCATTTTATGATTTTTTTTCCTTCTCTGAATGATTTTGCCTTCATTTTATGAAATGTTTTCTGTTGTAGATCTTATTTAGCAAGAGATTAAACAAGATGGACCCCAGCAGTCTTTTCCTGCTCTTCCAGTCCTGATTCATTGGTCTATTCCTTAAAATTGATCAATTAAGTGGGGCCTGGAGAAGTCACTGGACATTGCCCTAATGATTCAGATCCATGTGTCATGTATGGGCAGGGAAGGAGTGCACTCTAATCTTGCCCGCTCCCCTATCCCTGCCCATTTACGCACCTGCCCTAACCAACAGGTTCGTAACCACGATGACAGTCCCTTCCTGAATATGTGAGGGGAGTAAATTTCAACACAATAAAATACAAAGAGACTGTCAAAGTCCAGGACCAGTGGGATACAGGCAAACTAACAAAAATAAAACTAAACACACTCACAAAAGTCAGAGTCAACAAACGGCGTCAAAGCCAGGAGAGGACAGAAGTACCAAATCACTATAACCAGAGGGAAGTCAAGTAGGAAGCCAGAAGTCAAGGATGCCGGGTAATATAAAAGATACAGGGAACACAAGCTTGCTACACAAGTCAAAAGACTGTTTCACATTCGCCGACTGAGAGCCAACTGCTGGGTTAAATAGGTAGGTCACAGCGGCTCAATCAGTCTGCTAACCAACCAGACAGCAGGGTGTAACCCGGCAACCAAATAAAATAAGAACCTGTTAGAACTCATTAACCCTGCAGGTTCTGACACCATGTTCCCATTTAGTTGAATAACTATGTTTAAGTGAATCATAAATCAATATAAAGAGGAAGCCCATTGATATTTAATGCTGCCCATCGTTTGGGCAGCATGAAAGTGGTGACAAATTCCCTTTAATTTTCTATTCCACCCACGATTCCATGTGGGCAATTTCTCCGGTTTAGTAGTAAATTTACCTCAGCTGATAACCACACCTTTAGGTCATGTGCAAATGGGCATATTGCATGCCAGTGTACAGTGCTGTGCAACGGTTCTGTTTGACCCATGGGAAGTACAAGGAAGCTGGCCCTGCAGCTCTCATTGACATCAATGGGAGATTCCATGTGTAACCATGTGGAAAAGAAGTGACATGTCATTTTTTCTTGTGCAATTTCCTGTCTCCAAAATAAAGTCAATGGAAGTCAGATTTTCAAAGTTGACACTTCATGGTTTTTTGTAGGGAAACAAGCATGGTTTCAATGCCAAAAAAGCATGAAGAATATGTTATTAGAAAATTTACTGATACTGTCTCATTCTCAGAAACTGGCACAGCAGCTATATAAAATGTCAGCCCATGTGTTTTACCAAATAACAAAATTTGAGCTTGTGCAACTTGAAATCATTGACCTACCAGCCCAACTCCTGGAGCACACCTGCATTTAAAAACTCTAAACTAAGTAGTATTTCTGGTACCAGAAATATGAACTTTTGAAAGTCTCACTTGAACACTATGTTAGATACCTAATTCTACCATAGGTGCCGGTTAACTGCTTAAAATAAAAGAACATTGTACAACTTGTATACAAAATGCCATTCATCCTCTAGACAGCTACTCAATGCTGATCTCATAAATCATGGGCATTCTCAGACAATCCCATACCTAATGACCCATGCCTTAAAATACTTTCATTTTGGTGGCCGTGCAGAATTGTACACCCCTGATACGAATTTATTTGTGTACTCTTATTGTCCTTCTACATTTCGTTTCACCTCCTCCTTCACCTTTGTCTCCGCAGTTGGAGGTCCTCATGAGTTCAGTGGGGAGTGTATAGTTCTCTATATACCCTTTTTCTTAAGCCAATTACCTTTTTAATTGCTGCTATTTCGGTGCGCCAATCGGAGGGCTACCATAAAGCTGACACCAGCAATCATTCTCCCTGCCAGCTTGTACAGAGCTGTGTAATGTTGTAAGCAGGGCAAGCAATATCATAAATTTGCTGATTTATGGTTCTCCTTGGCAGATGATGGACTTACATTATGTTTGGTTTTGGTGATTGTACAGAAATACAATATACAGGGGCTGTTAGTCAGAGCCCAGAAAAAGACTTACAGGCCTGACACTCACCTCCTCCCATTGTGCCATGGCTTTAAAGAGTTTGCAATGTAAGCTGAATTTTAAGCATTAGTTTATCTTAAAGTGGTTTCTGCAGAATGATAAACATGTGGATGATATAAATTCCTCAAGAAGGAGTTCTGACCAGGGTTTCAATGTACAGTTTAAACTCCTTTTCCATTCCTGTCATCTCCATGGAAGCATTTAGCTGGAAATGTTCACATAAGTATTGGGCTTTGAGCAAAGCTTTTCTCTAATGTGTATGAGGGCTTTTGACACAGCATAATTGATAACATTGATACAGGTGTAGAAATACTTATGGGCCAGAAACCTCAAAGAGTGACACTAAGTACTATAAAATTATATTTTGTGCGAGAAAATAACTGCAAATCATGATATGTGCAAGAATGGAACAAGCATTAATATTGTGGAATAACAAGTCATATTGTAAGATCAAAACACAGGCTGTCGAGGGAGCAGAAAATGTATCACCTTTTCTGAGTTATTGGCTGAGTGGAAATGTGGCATATCGACATCCAACACCAGGAAGAGTAGTATGGCTGAGATTGGTGCTATAGTCAATACGTGCATTTGCCGTTTAGCTAATTATTGGCCATATCTATGTCTCACCTCAGCTAGTGATTGGCTAAGCGTCACATCAAACATGCCGCAATAGGTAAGATTACTAACATGACTACAAGACTAATCAAAGTCCAAGAAAATTATGCACTCACCGAACTTTTGTTACAGTTTGTTAGTGACAACCAGGACAGATAGGATGCAAAACAAGGCAACTGCACTAAGAGGAGAGGCCATGAGAAAGCATAGTAGTGCAAAAATGGTTCCAACACCGTGGTGAGTGCCTGTTAAATTATTTTCTAGGACATTGATTATCACAATATCTGTATGCTGCGTGCTAATATCTACACTGAGTGTGAAACATGGTGGCGCATCATGTGTGACATGTTATACATCGCTTAGTAGGGAAAATTGTGATAACTGGTTTCCTTTAAATATTCTAGAGCTTAAATAAAGTAGGTGCTCATTTCTGCCACTTTGCTGCTAATGCTGTTTGAATGCTGCCGATCCCCATTGCACCAGAGAGGGATCGGCAACAGGTGATTATATATTCTTTTCTTTATTATTTCACCCTGAGATGTTTAATGTGTAAAATTAGGGCTCCAGAATATCCCTTCAAGGGAAGGTCTGATATACTCTGCTGCCTTTAACAATGAAAACCTCTAAAGTAGTAACTGAATGGTTTGCTTACTTTTTGTCAACATTAAAAAAAAATAAGTGTCGAGAGAAGAGCAGTTTCATAATGTACAAAGGTATAAACAATACGACCAACATGGCTAAGCATGCTTAAAGCCATCACTGTATCTCAGTCTACAGGAACAGATGCGCGGCTGTTTCCATCTATATATATATATATATATATATATATATATATATATATATATATATATATATATATATATATATAAACTCTATGGCCCTGATTTACTATTGTATATGTTTTGTCATATTGTGCGCCAGATTCTGTGTGTTCGCCGGAATGTGTGCTAGAATTTGCGCCAGAACTGAAAAAAACCTGATTAACTCTCTCTTTTACTGAGAAAACCCGAAAAAGGGGCATGACCGCCAGGAAAACCCGACAGATCAGAGCATGTGTAAAAAAAAAAGCTTAATGTAGGGAAAGTGCAAAATGTAGTTGAAACACTAGTAAATATCGTGGGAAAAAATTGTAGGGAATTAAAACCCACAAAGAAAACTCCACTCCACTCTTAGTAAATCAGGGCTAATGTGTGCATGTATGTGTGTATGTTCCAGCATCACTTCCAAACAGCTGCAGATATTACCATGAAACGTGGTACACATGTTACGTATATGTAAAAAAACAAACAAAGGATATGTAATTTATCCCTTACCCACACTCATTTGTGAGGGTCGGAGTTTTTGTTTAAAGTCCCATACAAGTCTATGGGAAATATATGTTACTGCATAACTTCCAAACAGCTGGAAATATTTCGATAATACTCAGTCACATGTTACTTATATGTCCAATAACAATATAGGATAGTTAATTTAACCCTAACCTACCCTCATTTGCAACAGGCAGGGTTTTTTGTTTAAAGTCCCATACAAGTCTATGGGAAATGTATGTTCCAGCAGAACTTCCATACGGCTGGAGATATTTTGATAATACTTGGTTACATATTACTTATATGTCAAATAAAAATATATGATAGTTAAATTAACCCCTAACCTACCCCCATATGTGAAGGATGGGGTTTTTGTTTCAAGTTCCATAAAAGTATATGGAACATTCGTTACCTAACTCCACAAGCTCTGCTCTTGGTGAATGCGTCAGTCCGGCTAGCAAGCCAACTTCACCGCATTCCATGCCCCATCTTGCAAATACATGCCCATCATTTAAGCCACACCCCTTTTATTTTCATTTTACAATCTCTTCATCACAACTCAGCCCCACCTGAGGATGGGATATGAGGATTAGAAATTAGGTTGGGCTATGGAGACGGGATTTGGGGAAGGGATATGAGTTCTGGATGTGAGGTCTGGATATGGGAACAGGCAGGGGTGTACCTAGAGCATTTGGCACCCGGGGCGGACCCTTTGTTTGGCACCCCCCACACACACACGCACCCCCCCTTAATTACACCCCCTCCCTCCCCTCCCCCCAGGAGCGGACTGACAACACTCGGGGCCCCCGGACCAAAAAAAAAAGCAAGGGCCCCTGCAGCTCGTCAATCTTCTGCCACACTCCTATTCCACCCAAATCCCACACACAATAAACTAAAATTTATATATGTAAGAAACACTTTAACGTAGGTAAATTTCTATGACCAATAATACTGGTATACAAGGAGTAAATATATACCATCACACAATAACTGGATAATACCGTAAGTGATTATATACAGGACCATATGGCGGTAGATAACAGCTGTACACAGGATGTGTATACCATATAAAGGATTGCAGTTATATTTTGGGACTCACAATTACGTCTTTTCTGATCAGCGGCGTCCTCTTTCCTTTTCTTCTCCGTCCGGATAAGACCGCCATGTGGATCTCTTAACATCTGCAGGAAAAACATGTCAGACTCTGCATATACTCAGTGCCCTCCCCTCCTCTACACAATCTTCCCATCTATAGGCCCACAAACTGTAGTAATGCCCTCCTTGGTGTCCTGCACAGTAAAAGGGCAGGTAGGTAGGTAGCCAGGTAACCCCCTCTTTCCCATAGGTATATACAGAGTTACACCCCCCCTCTTTCCCATAGGTATATGCAGAGTTACACCCCCCCTCTTTCCCATAGGTATATGCAGAGCTACAACCCCCCCCCCTCTTTCCCATAGGTATATCTAGGGCTGGGCGGTATACCGGTTCATACCGAATACCAAATTTTTTGGGCTGCACAATATGGATTTTCCCCCATACCGCAATTCCGGTTGGGCACCTCCCCCTTGGGAATATAATATCAGTCTAGCACAGCACTGTCCCCACATCGGGGAACTATTCCTATGTTACCCGCCAGCACTGTTCTGCTCCCCCCAATTAATGATCAGCCCAGCTGGGTACTACTCACATATGTCAAGCACTGCCCTCCTCCTCTTTGTTGGGGGCCGCCGGGCACTGGAACTCTATACTGTACGCCAGTGGTCTCCAAACTGCAGACCTCCAGATGTTGCAAAACTACAACTCCCAGCATGCCCAGACGGCGATGGAATTCTGTAAGCCAGTGGGCTCCACCCTGCGGAACTCCAGTTGTTGCAACGGCTGTCCGGGCATACTGGGAGTTGTAGTTTTGCAACAGCTGGAGGTCCGCAGGTTTGAGACCACTGCTGTACGCTGTATACCTATGCCCGGGCTGCAAAAGATACAGAAAATAAACTTTTAACTCACCCACGTCGCTGGGGATGGGAACGCCGGACAGCCGTCAGCCTATCACCGGCCAGAGCGATGCCCCGCCCCTGCCAGTGATAGGCTGAGCCCACTGTCATGTATGAAGCCGTATACAGTGTACAGTAGTGGTCTCAAACCTGCGGACCTCCAGCTGTTGCAAAACTACAACTCCCAGCATGCCCGGACAGCCGTTGGCTGTCCGGGCATGCTGGGAGTTGTAGTTTTGCAACAACTGGAGGTCCGCAGGTTGGAGACCACTGGAGTACAGTGAGTTCCATCGCCGGCGGCCCCCAACAAAGAGGAGGAGGGCAGGGCTTGACATATGTGAGTAGTACCTCGCTGGGCTGATCATTAATTGGGGGGAGCAGAACAGTGCTGGCGGGTCACATGATTTTGGGGGGGGGGGAAATACCGTTATATACCGTGGAACCACCGTAAGTTAAAAAAATACCGTGATACACATATATGGTCATACCACCCAGCCCTAGGTATATGCAGAGCACCCCCCTCTCCCCCCCCTTACCTAGAGGTATATGCAGAGCACCCCCCCTCCCCCCCTTCCCTATAGGTAAATGCATAGCAACCCCCCATCCCTCTCCCCCCTTCCCTATAGGCAAATGCAGAGCACCCCCCTCCCTCCCCCCCCTTCCCTATAGGTAAATACAGAGCACCCCCCCCCTTCCCTATAGGTAAATGCAGAGCACCCCCCCTCTCTCCCCCTTCCCTATAGGTAAATGCAGAGCACCCCCTCCCTCTCCCCCCTTCCCTATAGGTAAATGCAGAGCACCCCCCCCCCTCCCTCTCCCCCCTTCCCTATAGGTAAATGCAGAGCACCCCCCTCCCTCTCCCCCCCTTCCCTATAGGTAAATGCAGAGCACCCCCTCCCTCTCT
This sequence comes from Hyla sarda, assembly GCF_029499605.1. Taxonomy (NCBI): domain Eukaryota; kingdom Metazoa; phylum Chordata; class Amphibia; order Anura; family Hylidae; genus Hyla; species Hyla sarda. Next base: position 82,589,482 of record NC_079192.1, read on the forward strand.
CCCCCCCCCTCCCTATAGGTAAATGCAGAGCACCCCCCCCCCCCCTTCCCTATAGGTAAATGCAGAGCACCCCCCTCTCTCCCCCTTCCATATAGGTAAATGCAGAGCACCCCCCTCTCTCCCCCTTCCATATAGGTAAATGCAGAACACCCCCCCTCCCTCTCCCCCCTTCCCTATAGGTAAATGCAGAGCACCCCCCTCCCTCTCCCCCCTTCCCTATAGGTAAATGCAGAGCACCCCCCTCCCTCTCCCCCCTTCCCTATAGGTAAATGCAGATCACCCCTCTCCCCCCCTTCCCTATAGGTAAATGCAGAGCACCCCCCTCCCTCTCCCCCCCTTCCCTATAGGTAAATGCCGAACACCCCACCTCCCTCTAGGTATATGTAGAGTAACCCCCCCCCTTCCCCATAGGTAAATGTAGAGCAAAAAATAAAAATAAAAAAGGATGCTCACCTGATATCCCACGCAGCGATCTCCTCAGCTGCAGGGCCGCGTCTTCTCCCCTCCACAGTACAGGCGCTGATGAGTGACGTCACCGGCGCCTGTACTGCGTGCTGCGTGGGGGCGGAGGTCACGTCTCCTCTGTGTAGCTGCAGATGCGGCTCACACAGAGGGGACGCCTTCTCCTGTATGTGCGTGTATCGCGCATACAGGAGAATGTAGCGCTGTCTGCTGGGGATCTGGGACGAGTGTCCCGGACCTCAGCAGCGGCGGCGGCGGGTCAGTCCGCCCCTGGCACCCCCCTTGAGAGTGGCACCCGGGGCGGGCCGCACCCCCGCCCCCCCCCTTGGTACGCCACTGGGAACAGGATATGGGGACAGGATATGGGGGCTGCATATGGGGACAGGATATATATGGATGGAATATGAGGTCAGGATATGAGGTTGGGATATGGGCACAGGATATGGGGATAGGATAAGGGGATGGGATATGGGAAAGGGATATGAGTTCTGGATATAAGGTCGGATATGGAGATGGGATATGAGGACGTGATATGAGGGCGGGATACTGGAACGGGATATGGGAACAGAATATAGGGACAGAATATGAGGTTGGAATATGAGGGCGGGATATGAGGTTGAGATGTGAGGATGGGATATGAGGTCAGGATATGAGGAGGGGATTTGGGGTTGGGATATGAGGAGGGGATTTGAGGTTGGAATATGAGGAGGGGATTTGGGGTCAGGATTTGAGGATGGGATATGAGGACAAAAGCTTCCTTCTTTGCCTTTCCTCCCCTCCAGGAATTAGGTAGGAAAAACTGGACAGCGCCAGGTACTCAGTTAGTAAATCTATAGAATACAAGAATGAGAGACACAGGCTCATTAGGTCATCGATTGTCTTTATTGGTAGGATTTTCACATATTAGACTTTTATGTACACTTTTGAAATCATTTAATATCAAAAGTATTTTCTCAAACAGTTATATGACGGTCAGAGGGGTAGGAAAAAACATACAGCAGCAGATCGTATACAGTAGCAAATGGGAAACAAAGTGGAGGTGCACTATGTGGTTGTTACAGCGAGCGCTCCGGATCAGAGCGCCCGCCGCCTGCTTCTGTTGTCCCTGGTCCCCGGCGTCTCCCGGTCAGGAACACTGACCGGGAGCGTGGGTCCTATTGTCCCAGGAACGCGGCTCGCGTGGCGGCTGGCCACCGCTCACGCGCCGCGCCCTCCTCCTTCTTTCCTGCGCTCCGGCGCGCTGCTGCTCCATCCTCGGCATCCCGGCTCGCGCGTCCCCGCTCCCCAGGGCGCGCGCGCCGTCTATGGTAAATTTAAAGGGCCAGCGTACCAATAATTGATGTGCTGGTTCCTGATTCCCCACTGTGTCCCTGCCTATTTAAGTGTTCATCCCCTTCCTGCCCTTGCCGGATCTTTGTGCCTAGTGCCATTTTGAAAGCGTTCCTGTTGTATTTTGCCTTGCCCGTTTCCGAACCCGTTGCTATTGTCCTCTTGCCTGTGAACCCTTGTCGCCTTGTTACGCCGAGCGCTCCGGGTCCCCGCTCCTCCCCGGAGCGCTCGCTTCACTCTCCCCGCGGCAGCGCTCCGGTCACGTCCTCTGACCCGGGGCGCTGCGATTCCGCTGCCAGCCGGGATGCGATTCGCGATGCGGGTAGCGCCCGCTCGCGATGCGCACCCCGGCTCCCCTACCTGACTCGCTCTCCGTCTGTTCTGTCCCGGCGCGCGCGGCCCCGCTCCCTAGGGCGCGCGCGCGCCGGGTCTCTGCGATTTAAAGGGCCACTGCGCCGCTGATTGGCGCAGTGGTTCCAATCAGTGTGTTCACCTGTGCACTTCCCTATATCACCTCACTTCCCCTGCACTCCCTTGCCGGATCTTGTTGCCTTAGTGCCAGTGAAAGCGTTCCTTGTGTGTTCCTTGCCTGTGTTTCCAGACCTTCTGCCGTTGCCCCTGACTACGATCCTTGCTGCCAGCCCCGACCTTCTGCTACGTCCGACCTTGCTTTTGCCTACTCCCTTGTACCGCGCCTATCTTCAGCAGCCAGAGAGGTGAGCCGTTGCTAGTGGATACGACCTGGTCACTACCGCCGCAGCAAGACCATCCCGCTTTGCGGCGGGCTCTGGTGAAAACCAGTAGTGGCTTAGAACCGGTCCACTAGCACGGTCCACGCCAATCCCTCTCTGGCACAGAGGATCCACTACCTGCCAGCCGGCATCGTGACAGTAGATCCGGCCATGGATCCCGCTGAAGTTCCTCTGCCAGTTGTCGCTGACCTCACCACGGTGGTCGCCCACAGTCACAACAGATAGCGCAACAAGGCCAACAGCTGTCTCAACTGACCGTTATGCTACAACAGTTACTACCACAGCTTCAGCAGTCATCTCCTCCGCCAGCTCCTGCACCTCCTCCGCAGCGAGTGGCCGCTCCTGGGATACGCTTATCCTTGCCGGATAAATTTGATGGGGACTCTAAGTTTTGCCGTGGCTTTCTTTCCCAATGTTCCCTGCATCTGGAGATGATGTCGGACCTGTTTCCCACTGAAAGGTCTAAGGTGGCTTTCGTAGTCAGCCTTCTGTCCGGAAAAGCCCTGTCATGGGCCACACCGCTCTGGGACCGCAATGACCCCGTCACTGCCTCTGTACACTCCTTCTTCTCGGAAATCCGAAGTGTCTTTGAGGAACCTGCCCGAGCCTCTTCTGCTGAGACTGCCCTGTTGAACCTGGTCCAGGGTAATTCTTCCGTTGGCGAGTATGCCGTACAATTCCGTACTCTTGCTTCAGAATTGTCCTGGAATAATGAGGCCTTCTGCGCGACCTTCAAAAAAGGCCTATCCAGCAACATTAAAGATGTTCTGGCCGCACGAGAAATTCCTGCTAATCTACATGAACTTATTCACCTAGCCACTCGCATTGACATGCGTTTTTCCGAAAGGCGTCAGGAACTCCGCCAAGATATGGACTCTGTTCGTACGAGGCGTTTCTTCTCCTCGGCTCCTCTCTCCTCTGGTCCCCTGCAATCTGTTCCTGTGCCTCCCGCCGTGGAGGCTATGCAGGTCGACCGGTCTCGCCTGACACCTCAAGAGAGGACACGACGCCGTATGGAGAACCTCTGCCTGTACTGTGCTAGTACCGAACACTTCCTGAGAGATTGTCCTATCCGTCCTCCCCGCCTGGAAAGACGTACGCTGACTCCGCACAAAGATGAGACAGTCCTTGATGTCTACTCTGCTTCTCCACGTCTTACTGTGCCTGTGCGGATGTCTGCCTCTGCCTTCTCCTTCTCTACAGTGGCCTTCTTGGACTCTGGATCTGCAGGAAATTTTATTTTGGCCTCTCTCGTCAACAGGTTCAACATCCCGGTGACCAGTCTCGCCAGACCCCTCTACATCAATTGTGTAAATAATGAAAGATTGGACTGTACCATACGTTTCCGCACGGAGCCCCTTCTTATGAGCATCGGATCTCATCATGAGAGGATTGAACTTTTGGTCCTCCCCAATTGCACCTCAGAAATTCTCCTTGGACTTCCCTGGCTTCAACTTCATTCCCCTACCCTGGATTGGTCCACTGGGGAGATCAAGAGTTGGGGGTCCTCTTGTTCCAAGAACTGTCTAAAACCGGTTCCCAGTAACCCTTGCCGTAACTCTGTGGTTCCTCCAGTAACCGGTCTCCCTAAGGCCTATATGGACTTCGCGGATGTTTTCTGCAAAAAACAAGCTGAGACTTTACCTCCTCACAGGCCTTATGATTGCCCTATCGACCTCCTCCCGGGCACTACTCCACCCCGGGGCAGAATTTATCCTCTCTCTGCCCCAGAGACTCTTGCCATGTCCGAATATGTCCAGGAGAATCTAAAAAAGGGCTTTATCCGTAAATCCTCCTCTCCTGCCGGAGCCGGATTTTTCTTTGTGTCCAAAAAAGATGGCTCCCTACGTCCATGCATTGACTACCGCGGTCTTAATAAAATCACGGTTAAGAACCGCTACCCCTTACCCCTCATCTCTGAACTCTTTGATCGCCTCCAAGGTGCCCACATCTTCACTAAATTGGACTTAAGAGGCGCCTATAACCTCATCCGCATCAGAGAGGGGGACGAGTGGAAAACGGCATTTAACACCAGAGATGGACACTTTGAGTATCTGGTCATGCCCTTTGGACTGTGCAACGCCCCTGCCGTCTTCCAAGACTTTGTCAATGAAATTTTTCGTGATCTGTTATACTCCTGTGTTGTTGTATATCTGGACGATATCCTAATTTTTTCTGCCAATCTAGAAGAACACCGCCAGCATGTCCGTATGGTTCTTCAGAGACTTCGTGACAACCAACTCTATGCCAAAATTGAGAAATGTCTGTTTGAATGCCAATCTCTTCCTTTTCTAGGATATTTGGTCTCTGGCCAGGGACTACAGATGGATCCAGACAAACTCTCTGCCGTCTTAGATTGGCCACGCCCCTCCGGACTCCGTGCTATCCAACGCTTTTTGGGGTTCGCCAATTATTACAGGCAATTTATTCCACATTTTTCTACCATTGTGGCTCCTATCGTGGCTTTAACCAAAAAAAATGCTGATCCCAAGTCCTGGCCCCCTCAAGCAGAAGACGCCTTTAAACGACTCAAGTCTGCCTTTTCTTCGGCTCCCGTCCTCTCCAGACCTGACCCTTCCAAACCCTTCCTATTGGAGGTTGATGCCTCCTCAGTGGGAGCTGGAGCTGTTCTTCTACAAAAAAATTCTTCCGGGCATGCTGTCACTTGTGGTTTTTTCTCTAGGACCTTCTCTCCAGCGGAGAGGAACTACTCCATCGGGGATCGAGAGCTTCTAGCCATTAAATTAGCACTTGAGGAATGGAGGCATCTGCTGGAGGGATCAAGTTCTCCTGTTATTATCTACACCGACCACAAGAACCTCTCCTACCTCCAGTCTGCCCAACGGCTGAATCCTCGCCAGGCCCGGTGGTCTCTGTTCTTTGCCCGATTTAATTTTGAGATTCACTTTCGTCCTGCCGATAAGAACATTAGGGCCGATGCTCTCTCTCGTTCCTCGGATGCCTCAGAAGTTGAACTCTCTCCGCAACACATCATTCCACCTGACTGCCTGATCTCCACTTCTCCTGCCTCCATCAGGCAGACTCCTCCAGGAAAGACCTTTGTTTCTCCTCGCCAACGCCTCGGAATCCTCAAATGGGGTCACTCCTCCCATCTCGCAGGTCATGCGGGTATCAAGAAATCTGTGCAACTCATCTCCCGCTTCTATTGGTGGCCGACTCTGGAGACGGATGTTGTGGACTTTGTGCGAGCCTGCACTATCTGTGCCCGGGATAAGACTCCTCGCCAGAAGCCCGCTGGTTTTCTTCATCCTCTGCCTGTCCCCGAACAGCCTTGGTCTCTGATTGGTATGGATTTTATTACTGACTTACCCCCATCCCATGGCAACACTGTTATTTGGGTGGTCGTTGATCGATTCTCCAAAATGGCACATTTCATCCCTCTTCCTGGTCTTCCTTCTGCGCCTCAGTTGGCTAAACAATTTTTTGTACACATTTTTCGTCTTCACGGGTTGCCTACGCAGATTGTCTCGGATAGAGGCGTCCAATTCGTGTCTAAATTCTGGAGGGCTCTCTGTAAACAACTCAAGATTAAATTAAATTTTTCTTCTGCATATCATCCCCAGTCCAATGGACAAGTAGAAAGGATTAACCAGATCTTGGGTGATTATTTGCGACATTTTGTTTCCTCCCGCCAGGATGACTGGGCAGATCTCCTCCCATGGGCCGAATTCTCGTATAACTTCAGGGTCTCTGAGTCTTCCTCCAAATCCCCATTTTTCGTGGTGTACGGCCGTCACCCTCTTCCCCCCCTCCCTACTCCCTTGCCCTCTGGTCTGCCCGCTGTGGATGAAATTTCTCGTGACCTTTCCATCATATGGAGAGAGACCCAAAATTCTCTCTTACAGGCTTCATCACGCATGAAGAAGTTCGCGGATAAGAAAAGAAGAGCTCCCCCCGTTTTTTCCCCTGGAGACAAGGTATGGCTCTCCGCTAAATATGTCCGCTTCCGTGTCCCTAGCTACAAGTTGGGACCACGCTATCTTGGTCCTTTCAAAATTTTGTGTCAAATTAATCCTGTCTCTTATAAACTTCTTCTTCCTCCCTCTCTTCGTATCCCTAATGCCTTTCACGTCTCTCTTCTCAAACCACTCATCCTCAACCGCTTTTCTCCCAAATCTGTTCCTCCCACTCCTGTTTCCGGCTCCTCGGACATCTTCTCGGTCAAAGAAATTTTAGCTGCCAAAAAGGTCAGAGGGAAAAATTTTTTTTTAGTGGACTGGGAGGGTTGTGGTCCTGAAGAGAGATCCTGGGAACCTGAGGACAACATCCTAGACAAAAGTCTGCTCCTCAGGTTCTCAGGCTCTAAGAAGAGGGGGAGACCCAAGGGGGGGGGTACTGTTACGCCGAGCGCTCCGGGTCCCCGCTCCTCCCCGGAGCGCTCGCTTCACTCTCCCCGCGGCAGCGCTCCGGTCACGTCCTCTGACCCGGGGCGCTGCGATTCCGCTGCCAGCCGGGATGCGATTCGCGATGCGGGTAGCGCCCGCTCGCGATGCGCACCCCGGCTCCCCTACCTGACTCGCTCTCCGTCTGTTCTGTCCCGGCGCGCGCGGCCCCGCTCCCTAGGGCGCGCGCGCGCCGGGTCTCTGCGATTTAAAGGGCCACTGCGCCGCTGATTGGCGCAGTGGTTCCAATCAGTGTGTTCACCTGTGCACTTCCCTATATCACCTCACTTCCCCTGCACTCCCTTGCCGGATCTTGTTGCCTTAGTGCCAGTGAAAGCGTTCCTTGTGTGTTCCTTGCCTGTGTTTCCAGACCTTCTGCCGTTGCCCCTGACTACGATCCTTGCTGCCAGCCCCGACCTTCTGCTACGTCCGACCTTGCTTTTGCCTACTCCCTTGTACCGCGCCTATCTTCAGCAGCCAGAGAGGTGAGCCGTTGCTAGTGGATACGACCTGGTCACTACCGCCGCAGCAAGACCATCCCGCTTTGCGGCGGGCTCTGGTGAAAACCAGTAGTGGCTTAGAACCGGTCCACTAGCACGGTCCACGCCAATCCCTCTCTGGCACAGAGGATCCACTACCTGCCAGCCGGCATCGTGACACGCCTGCCCTGACCTCTGCTAAGTCCTACCACACTCTTGCCTTTTCCTTTTGTACTACGCCTGTCTCAGCAGTCAGTGAGGTTGAGTCGCTACCGGAGGACACGACCTGGTTGCTACCTCCGCAGCAAGACCATCCTGCTTTGCGGCGGGCTCTGGTGAAAACCAGTAGAAACTTAGAACCGGTCCTCCGGTACGGTCCACCCCAATCCCTCACTGACACAGAGGATCCACCACCAGCCTGCCGAATCCTGACAGTAAGATCTGGCCATGCATCCCGCTGACGTTCCATTGCCTAGCCTGGCGGACCTAACCACCATTGTCGCCCAGCAAGGTCAACAGCTGGCTCAGCTAACCACTATGTTTCAGCAGCTCCTGCCATCTCAGCAACAGCCAGCACCTCCGTCTGCATCTGCCGCTTCATCTCCTCCTGCAGTTGCTTCCGGATCCAGAATCCGTTTGTCCTAGCCGGACAAATGCGATGGAGACCCCAAGCAGTGCCGAGGGTTCCTGTCTCAGTGCTCCCTTCGTCTCGAGCTACTCTCAGATCAGTTTCCAACTGAGCGAGCCAAGGTTGCCTTCATCCTTAGTCTGCTTACCGGGAGGGCCCTGGCCTGGGCTACACCACTTTGGGACTGCGCTGATCCTGCCACCACCTCTGTACAGAACTTCTGCCGGGAATTCCGTAGCGTTTTTGAGGAACCCGCCCGGGTTACCTCCGCAGAGACTGCCATACTGAACTTGACCCAAGGAGGTTCCTCAGTGGGGGACTATGCTATACAGTTCTGCACACTCGCCTCAGAACTATATTGGAACAACGAAGCCCTCTGCGCTACTTTCAAGAAAGGACTTAATTGTGATATTAAGAATGTCCTTGCAGCTCGAGAGGATGTCCTTGCCCTCTACCCTCTGTGACCTCATCTTGCTGGCCACCAGGATTGATAAACGTTTTTCCGAAAGACAAGAGGAACTCCTCCAGGAGAAAGAAAAGACTCGTCCAAGACGTTTTCCTCGTCTGGCTCCCGTTTCTTTACGTCCACCTCAACCTGTTCCTGGGCCTCCCGCCGTGGAAGCCATGCAGGTGGACCGGTCTCGCCTGACTCCACAAGAACGAAGCCGTCGTAGAGACGAGAATCTATGTCTGTACTGCGCCAGTAGCGAGCACTTCCTGAGAGACTGTCCTCTTTGTTCTCCGCGTTCAGGAAACGCCCGCACCTAGTAAACGTGGGAGAGGCGTTGCTGGGTGTGGATTCTTCCTCTCCACGACTCAGCTTATCAGTGCAGTTGTTCCTACCATTCAAGTCCTCCTTCACGGCTGCCGCCTTCTTGGACTCCGGTCCTGCTGGCAATTTTATCCACGCCTCCTTGGTCGAGAAGCACCGAATTCCCATAGTCCATCTGCCTAAACCGTTGCTCGTCTCTACGGTAAATGGTGAGAGACTTTCTGCCACGGTTCAATACCGTACCCAGCCTCTGCGAATGGACATTGGGATATTTCTTACAGAGGCTTTGGAGTTTTTTGTCCTTCCTTTTTGTTCCTCAGAGCTTCTGCTGGGTCTTCCGTGGTTGCAACGCCATTGTCCAGTCATTAATTGGACCACCGGGGAGATTCTACGTTGGGGTTCCTCCTGCTCTGACCAATGTTTCAAGCCTGCTCCTATTAAACGGGACCCGCCTGTACTCCTGCCACCAGGTCTTCCCAAGTCTTACCACGGTTTTGCGGACGTCTTCTGTAAGAAGCAAGCAGAGACCCCCCCCCCACAGGCCTTATGACTGTCCTGTTGACCTAGCTGGTTCTTCTCCACCTCGGGGCAGAATCTACCCTCTCTCTCCTCCTGAGATTCAAGCCATGTCTGACTATGTACGAGAAAACCTTCAAAGAGGGTTTATTAGAAAGTCTTCCTCCCCTGCCGGAGAAGTTTTTTTCTTTGTCTCTAAAAAAGACGGTTCTCTCCGCCCCTCCATAAACTACAGAGGACTTAACAAGATCACCATCAAGAACAGCTATCCTCTGCCCCTGATCTCAGAACTGTTTGATCTTCTCAGAGGGGCTAAGATCCTTACCAAATTGGATCTTCGTGGGGCTTATAACTTGATCTGCATCCGAGAAGGAGATGAATGGAAGACCGCCTTTAACACTAGAGATGGACACTTCGAGTATCTGGTTTTGCCCTTCGGCCTCTGTAATGCCCCTGCTGTCTTCCAGGAATTTGTTAATGATATCTTCCGGGACTTGCTTTATACCTGTGTGGTGGTATATTTGGATGATATCCTTATATTCTCCTCAAACCTGGACCAGCACCGGGCTCATGTTCGTCAAGTCCTCACTTGTCTTAGGAGAAACCGCCTATATGCCAAGACCGAAAAATGTCTCTTTGAACGTTCCTCCTTGCCATTTCTCGGGTACATCATCTCTGCTCAGGGACTGCAAATGGATCCTGCCAAGCTTTCCTCAGTTCTGAATTGGCCACGCCCCTCTGGACTCCGGGCCATACAAAGATTCTTGGGTTTTGCCAATTACTACAGGCAATTTATTCCACATTATTCTACCCTGGTGGCTTCGATAGGGGCATTAACCAGAAAAGGAGCTAATCCCAAGACCTGGCCTCCTGAGGCTGAAGAGGCCTTCCAGTCCCTGAAATCTGCCTTTGCTTCTGCTCCGGTTCTGTCTAGGCCTGACCCCTCCAAACCATTCTTTATTGAAGTGGACGCATCCTCGGTGGGAGCCGGAGCTGTGCTGACCCAGAAGTCATCCAGGGATAAGACCATAACCTGTGTCTTCTTTTCTAAAAGTTTTTCCTCCACTGAAAGGAACTAATCCATAGGGGACAGAGAACTGTTGGCTATAAAATTGGCCCTAGAGGAATGGAGCATTTTCTTGAGGGTGCCACTCACCCAGTGAACATTTTCACGGACCATAAGAACTTAGCCTACCTCCAGTCTGCCCAGAGACTGAACCCCCGTCAAGCCCGTTGGTCCCTGTTCTTCGCCTGCTTCAACTTTGAGATTCATTTCCATCCTGCTGCCAAGTACATTAGGGATGATGCCCTTTCTCGCTCTTCTGACGTTGTGGGCAACTTACCTACTCCCCAACACATTATCCCACCTGAACGTCTCATCTCCCACGGACTTGCGCCTTCTACCTCCTGGCAAGATCTACATACCTCCTCGTAAACAGTTACAGATTCTCAAGTGGAGTCACACTTCCCTTTTTGCCGGTCATCCTGGGGTCAAGAAGACTCTTCATCTAATTTCTCAAAGGTACTGGTGGCCCTCTCTGGAGAGAGACGTCACCAAATGTGTTCAATCCTGCATGGTCTGTGCTCGTGACAAGGTTCCTCGTCAGAAAGCTGCGGGCCTTCTTCTGCCCCTTCCTGTGCCTGAGACCCCCTGGTCTCACATAGCCATGGACTTTATTACTGATCCTCCCTCCTCACATGGTATGACAGTCATTTGGGTTGGGGTGGACCGGTTCTCGAAGAAGGCTAACTTTGTGCCCCTGTCTGGTCTCCCGTCCGCGCCTGAACTAGCCAAACAGTTTTTTCTTCACATCTTCCGCCTCCACGGTCTTCCCAGACACATCGTCTCGGACCATGGAGTGCAGTTTGTTTCCAAATTCTGGAGGGCTCTCTGTGGTCAACTCGGAGTCAAATTGGACTTTTCCTCCTCGTACCATCCACAGTCCAATGGTCAAGTGGAGCGAATCAACCAAATCCTGGGAGACTATCTCCGCCATTTTGTGTCTTCCCGTCATGAGGATTGGTCGAATCTACTCCCGTGGGCAGAGTTCTCTTATCATTTCAAGCCATCCTCCGCCTCCAACAAATCTCTGTTTTTTGTGGTGTATGGTCGTCATCCCCTGCCACCTCTGCCTCTAACCACCGCTTCCTCTTCTGTACCTGCTGTCGAGGATCTTCTTCAAGATTTCTCTTCCATTTGGCAAGAGACCCACACAGCTCTCCTCAAGGCTTCGACCCGTATGAAGATCCAAGCCGATAAGAGTCGCAGACCTCCTCCAGAATTCCGTCCTGGGGACAAGGTCTGGCTTTCTTCAAAGTACGTCAGATTCAAGGTACAAAGTTACAAGCTGGGCCCTCGTTTCTTGGGTCCCTTCAAGGTCAAAATTTGCATTAATCAGGTTTCCTACCAGCTCCATCTTCCTCCCTCCCTTCGAATCCATAACTCTTTCCATGACTCCCTCCTTAAACCCGCTATCTTTAACCGCTTCTCTCCCAAACTTCTTTCTCCCACCCCTGTCGCTGGTACCTCTGACATCTTCATGGTCAAAGAAATTCTAGCTTCTAAGATCTCCCGGGGGAAAATATTTTTTTTTGGTTGATTGGGAGGGCTGCGGTCCTGAGGAAAGGTCTTGGGAGCCTGAGAGTAACATCTTGGACCGCAGCCTCATTTTCAACTTTCTTGGTACCAAAAAGAGGGGGAGACCTAAGGGGGGGGGTACTGTTACAGCGAGCGCTCCGGTCCCCACCTCCGAATCGGAGCGCCTGCCGCCTGCTTCTGTTGTCCCCGGTCCCCGGCGTCTCCCGGTCAGAAACACTGACTGGGAGCGCGGGTCCTATTGTCCCAGGGACGTGGCTCGCGTGGCGGCTGGTCACCGCTCACGCGCCGCGCTCCCTCCTCCTTCTTACCTGCACTCCGGCGCGCTGCTGCTCCCTCCTCGGCATCCCGGCTCGCACGGCCCCGCTCCTCAGGGCGCGCGCGCGCCGTCTATGGTAAATTTAAAGGGCCAGCGCACCAATAATTGATGCGCTGGTTCCCGATTCCCCACTGTGTCCCTGCCTATTTAAGTGTTCATCCCCTTCCTGCCCTTGCCGGATCTTTGTGCCTAGTGCCGATTTGAAAGCGTTCCTTACTGTTGTATTTTGCCTTGCCCATTGCCGAACCCGTTGCTATTGTCCTCTCGCCTGTGAACCCTTGTCGCCTGGCCTGACCTCTGCTACGTCCGACCACGCTCCTGCCTTCTCCTTTTGTACTACACCTGTCTCAGCAGTCAGTGAGGTTGAGCCGCTACCGGAGGACACGACCTGGTTGCTACCGCCTCAGCAAGACCATCCCGCTTTGCGGCGGGCTCTGGTGAAAACCAGTAGCAACTTAGAACCGGTCCTCCGGTACGGTCCACGCCAATCCCTCACTGACACAGAGGATCCACCACCAGCCTGCCGAATCCTGACAGTAGTTAGTGTGGCATAGACACATTGTAGTTTGACAGACTCTATGGTGGACATTTATCATTGTTGTCTTTGGAAGACGCATTTTGTCTTTTTTTTTTTTGCTTTGATTTAGCTTATGTGTGACACATTTATCATATTATTAAGGGGAGAGTCGATAAATTTGGTGAACAAGTAAAAAAACAATGTTTCTCTTATTCCAGCTGATAAAGTCATAATTAGGCACTGCTCACGTTCTTCTTCCAGACAGGGTAGATTTAGTGATCTAAAGTATATAGAAAACCAATTCTCCTATTCTGTATGCCATATACTATTTAACAGAGGAAACAACCCAAAAAGGCCGCCTACAATGGCTCTCTCCACTTTCCCCTATTATATTCTTCCACGTAGTCCCACCTTATCCTCAAGTATTTACCCATAATATATTTCTAATTTTGGTTTATCAGGGGACATATTTATGATGACATAAATGTCAAAAATGCCAAAAATATTCAAAGCCTGAACACTCATTTAGTGTTCTACTGCTCTGACAGCTTCGAATGACCCTATTAAATTTATAGATGTTTCAAAAAAGCGGTTTTATAGAATTCTATTATGTGTTGCACAGAAAAACTTTTTTCCTCCACTCTGCAGTATCTGTCAAAACTATTATTCTCTAAGGGCTAGTGAGATTTTCTTAGGAGACATGCTATTTTCTTGTGTAGGTAATAGGGTGATTACAGACTGTCATTAAATAATTGTTGTTCCTCTCTCAAAGCGCTTTACCAGTTGCCACAGAGACTAGGGATGAGGAGTAGGGATGAGAGAATCGAATCTGATGAATCCGAATTTGTTACGAATTTCAGGAGACATTTGATTCACAATATCGCCGTGATTCGATCTCGAGAATCACTTCATAAACTTCATTTAGTGTGGACCAGGCTCCCAGGCATCTAAAATGGCGGATTCACATGTGAGGACATGGGGCAAGGAATCCTGGGAAGGCGGGATGACCCTGAATCACATGCAGCATGCAGCCTATCAGAAGCCAGCCACCCCTGTGATGCCACAGTCCTATATAATCGGCAGCCATCTTGCAGCCAGTCACTTCAGCCTTTTATTGCAGAGAGATAGAGAGGGACAGACAGCACTGTGTTTTGCACAGAAAAGCATTTTTTAGCAGTTATTCACCTCCCAGTCACTTCAACGTTCTGTTTGCACAGAGAGCAGTGTGTGTTGCAGAGAAAAGCATTTTTACAGCAGCAATTCACCTCCCAGTCACTACAGCGTTCTATTACAGAGAAGGACAGAGCAGTCTGTTGCACAGTGTGTTGCACAGAACAGCAGTGATTCACCTCAAGCCCAAATCCAGCCTTGAAGCACTGATAGGGAAGGGAGTCAGATTCATTAGCGAAGCCATGTCCAAGAGACAACAGTATGCACCCACTCATCCAATGGTACAGAAGCTGAATGTGCTCCTGTCCAAGTTGCTGGTGCTGCAGCCCCTCCCTTTTTTTTCCTTTTTTTTTTAATGTTTTTTTTTTGTCAATTTTGAAGCAACGTAACAACATACAAGTAAACAGTTCCGGCAGGCCCACCCCACCCGCACCCAAAATAACAATCATACTGCAAGACTAGACATAAAAAGGATCAAGGGGTTAAATGGTAGTCTAAGTATACGAGTGAAGGGTATCCCCACCCAGAACAACAACGCATTAAAACCACACTACAGACAAACCATTCACACACATACTACAGAACACATCCTAGGAGCTCCCCAATTGTCCACAGAACCACCCTAAGCCTGGGAGGACCCATGAATTGGCGGATCAGCAGACACATCCAACAACAAACACTGTACCCAGACCTTGTCAAATTTTTCGGGCATTACCGACTTACATATAAGGCATTATATAAGGGAACATATTTGTTCACTAATGCTATCCACCGAGACACAGGGGGGAGGACACATCCTTCCAGGCCATCACTATAACCTCATGCGCACAAAACAAGAGGAAATGGATCAGTATGTGCCTATAAGAGCCTGTCTCTAGTCCATTAATAACTTCCAACAAACACACCTCCGGTGTCAAAACAAAGGGTAAGTCTAAATGATCCGACAAGAACGTCATCACCTCTCTCCAAAAAGGTACAACACAAGAACAAGTCCACACCGCATGCAGAAAGGTGCCACTCTCCCGCCCACACCTAAAGCAGACATCCGACTCAGAGACCCCCATGCGATGTAGTCTAACAGGAGTATAATACAGAAAGAATAAACCTGGATTGAATGAGCATATCTCGGGCACTAACTACCATAGGGTAATATGTCTCAACAACTTCCTTCCACATATCAGCAGAAAGATTAGGAATATCCTCAATCCACTTAAGCTGTGCCCCCACAAATGGGTCCGGGCCCAATGATTGCAGTAGAGGATAACTCTGAGTAAGAGCTAACCAAACTGCATAGAGACCGCATGCCGCAACTGAAGATCCCGGAAGTGGGCATCCCGAGAGACATTAAAACGTTTCCTTATATCAGCAAATGAAGGAAAGACACAGTCATCACCTATCAGATGCATGGTGAATTTGAGTCCCCGGGAGCTCCAGAATCTGGCCGCCTCCAACTCCCGTAGGTGTTCCAAATGAGGATTACAACACAGGGGTGCTCTAGAAGATATCCCCAGCTGAGGAAAGCTCCCAGAAACCACCGGCCAGACCGCTGCCACTGTCCTAATAGGAGCCAAGGATGAAGAGGGAACAAACCTGTACAATGTGTTAGTCAGTGTCTCATAGGACCCCATGAGAGCCCCCGCCAAAGCCGTGAAGGTATTGGAGAGGTCCAAGTCAATCCACTAGGCCGCAAACACTAGCTGCGACGCTAGAAAATAGTTATGCATATTAGGAGCGGCTAGTCCCCCCGCTGCTTTGGCGCCTGGAGCAGTGCCTGTCCCAATTTCGGAGGTTTATTCTGCCAATAGAAGGATCTCAGAGCCCTACTAAGTTTAACAAAAAAAAAAAACCCTAGGGGGAACAATAGGTGACAAATGAAAAAGGTAGAGAAACTTCGGGAGAAATCTTTTGAAAATGTTGACCCTACCTGCTAAGGACAAGGGTAAGGAATTCCATGCTTGTAAACGCACAAGCGTATGACCTAGAAGAGGGTCTAAGTTAAGTGCCATAAACTCAGAATGATTAGGTGACACCTCCACTCCCAAATACCTAAAGTGGGACACCGCCTGCATCCCATTAGGTAATACAGAAGGTAAAGTTCCTACCCGGGACAAAGACATAATGGACGATTTGGTCCCATTAACCTGTAGACCCGAGACATCCTTGAACCTTCCCAGAAGATCAAACAGAGCATCGAGGGAGCCCCCCACATCAGCTAAATAAACTAGGGTGTCGTCAGCATATAGGGATATCTTCTCGGTCAGGGAACCCCTAGGGAGTCCCCTAATAGAGTCAGAGGAGCGGACTGCTGCTGCTAGAGGTTCTACAGCTAACGCAAACAGAAAGGGAGATAGAGGGCACCCCTGCCCATCGGGAATGATCTAGAAATCTCCAAATTGGTGCATACTTGGGCCTCAGGGGCGTTATACAGCAAACAAACCCATTGCCTAAAAACAGGTCCAAAGCGGAGGACTAGCATCAGGCACCAAAGGCCTTATAGATATCAAGGCTAACCCCATATCCAGGTGATCCGTCCTCCTCCGCTGCGGAAATGTTAAGCTGGAGCCGTTTGACATTAACATCAGTCGCTCTCCCTGGCATAAACCCAGTTTGATCAGGGTGAACCAAAGAGGAAATGACCCCCTTAAGCCTGTTTGCCAGAACCTTTGCCAGAATTTTGAGTAGTGAAATGGTACGATAAGAGTCCGGCAAAGTCGGATCCTTCCCAGGCTTAGGCAGAACTACAATTACGGCTTCTCTCATAGATTCAGGCAGGGCCCCAGACTCCAAGGCCGTTGCATACAATTTAAGCAAGATAGGGATCAAATTCTCTTCGTTCAGCCTTTACCAGTACCCACCAACCCATCTAGCCACAGAGTCTTCCCAGAGGGCAAATCTTTGATAACCCTTGACACCTCCTCAGCCATCAAAAGGGCCTCAAGACTAGTGTTGCACGCGAATATTCGCAATACGAATTTTATTTGCGAATATCGCATATTCGTGAATTCGCGAATATTCGCGAATATAGCACTATAAATTCGTAATTATGAATATTCTTTTTTCACATTACACATCACAGTGATCATCCCTCTCTGCTTCCAGCTTGTGTGGTGTAAAGAAGGCTCCAATACTACTGTGTGAGACTGGCGAGCGAATTTTCGCACATGCAAAAATTTGCATATGTTAATTTTCGCATATGCGAATTTTCGCATACGCAAATTTTCACGTATGCGAAAATAAAACGTGAATATTACGAATATGCGAATTTAGCGAATATATGACGAATATTCGTCCATATATTCACGAAATATCGCAAATTCGAATATGGCCTATGCCGCTCAACACTACTCAAGACCAGAAGACTGAAGTGAGGTCAATGGGGTAAGGGGAAGGTTCCTTAGGGAGGATAGTATAACCTCAGGGGCCACCTCGGAGGAGGAAGAATACAAGGAACTAGAAAAGGAGTGAAATGCCCCATTAATCACCGATGAGTCAGAGCTAAGGGTCCCATCCTGAGTATACAGGGTATGGTGGCCACAGGACGGCTCTCCCTAGACAGGTAGGCCAGCAGCTTACCATTTTTGTCCCCAAATTCCAGTATGGCCGCCTCCCTTGCCACCATCTTCAAATGTACCCTATCCTTCTGTATAATCAAAAGGCGCCCAAGCCCACTCCCTCTCCACCTCCCTCAACACCGCTGCCTCAAGGACTCCTATTTTGATTGCAGCGCCTGTTCCTGGGCTCCCAAAATCACCCTCCTACTCGCAACCCCCACCATAAATGCTCCCTGAACTGTCGCTTTATAAGCGTCCCATTGGATTAAAACATCCGAATGGGAGGCATTATGGACCCAATAGTCAGAGTGAGCAACCTCTAGGGCAGAAGTAATTTCTTCCGCCTGAAGCCACCCAGGATGTATTCTCCACAGGCGGGAAGAGGGACGGGGACCCACAGACAGTGTAACTATTAAGGCAGAATGATCTGAGATCACCCTATTTGTTTAACACACTTCACTCACCGCTGGCAATAGGTCAGCCGAAGCATAGGCAAGATTAATTCGAGAGAAGGACTTATGCCCAAAGGAGTAAAAGGAAAATACATAGTCATCCGGATATTTCCATCTCCAGAGTGCAGTAAGGCCCAGACGCCAAGAAGCCAATTCAGATGATCCAGGGTCCGCAGCACTGGTGCAATCAAGCCGGGGATCAGGAACCACATCGAAGTCTCCAGTCTCCAGCTTATCCATAAGCGAATCCAATAGGACCACATCAAAGGGAGGAGGCACATATAGAGAGACCAAAGTGAAGCAGAAGGAAGACAATGCACAATGTAAGATCAAATACCTCATAAAGTGGTCACATGAAACCTGGGAGACTATCAAAGGTAGAGATTTTGACACCAAGACTGAGACCGCTCTAGCTAGGGACAAGCAAGACGAATGATAACCCTTCGCCACCCATGCCCTCTTAACCCCTTAAGGACTGAGCCCTTTTTCACCTTAAGGACTCGGCCATTTTTTGCAATTCTGACCACTGTCACTTTAAACATTAATAACTCTGGAATGCTTTTAGTTATCATTCTGATTCCGAGATTGTTTTTTCGTGACATATTCTACTTTAACTTAGTGGTAAAATTTTGTGGTAACTTGCATCCTTTCTTGGTGAAAAATCCCAAAATTTGATGAAAAATTTGAAAATTTTGCATTTTTCTAACTTTGAAGCTCTCTGCTTGTAAGGAAAATGGATATTCAAAATAATTTTTTTTTTTATTCACATATACAATATGTCTACTTTATATTTGCATCATAAAATTGATGAGTTTTTACTTTTGGAAGACACCAGAGGGCTTCAAAGTTCCGCAGCAATTTTCCAATTTTTCACAAAATTTTGAAACTCGCTTTTTTTCAGGGACCAGTTCAGGTTTGAAGTGGATTTGAAGGGTCTTCATATTAGAAATACCCCATAAATGACCCCATTATAAAAACTGCACCCCCGAAAGTATTCAAAATGACATTCAGTAAGCGTTTTAACCCTTTAGGTGTTTCACAGGAATAGCAGCAAAGTGAAGGAGAAAATACACAATCTTCATTTTTTACACTCGCTTGTTCTTGTAGACCCATTTTTTGCATTTTTGCAAGGGGTAAAAAGGAGAAAATTTTTACTTGTATTTGAAACCCAATTTCTCTCGAGTAAGGACATACTTCATATTTCTATGTTAATTGTTCGGCGGGCGCAGTAGAGGGCTCAGAAGGGAAGGAGCGTCAAATGGTTTTTGGGGGGCATGTCACCTTTAGGAAGCCCCTATGGTGCCAGAACTGCAAAAAACCCCACATGGAATACCATTTTGGAAACTAGACCCCTCAGGGAACGTAACAAGGGGTAATGTGAACCTTAATACCCCACAGGTGATTCACGACTTTTGCATATGTAAAAAAAAAAAAAAAAATTTTTACCTAAAATGCTTGGTTTCCCTAAAGTTTTACATTTTTAAAAAGGGTAATAGCAGAAAATACACCCCAAAATTTGAAGCCCAATTTCTCCCGATTCATAAAACACCCCATATGGGGGTGAAAAGTGCTCTGCTGGCGCACTACAGGTCTCAGAAGAGAAAGAGTCACATTTGGCTTTTTTGAAGGAAATTTTGCGCTGGGGGCATGTCGCATTTAGGAAGCCCCTATGGTGCCAGGACAGCAAAATATAAACACATGGCATACCATTTTGGAAACTAGACCCCTCGGGGAACGTAACAAGGGGTAAAGTGAACCTTAATACCCTACAGGTGTTTCACAACTTTTGCATATGTAAAAAAAAATAAAAAAATGTACCTAAAATGCTTGGTTTCCCAAAAAATTTACATTTATACAAAGGGTTAAAGCAGAAAATACCCCCCAAAATTTGAAGCCCAATTTCTCCCGATTCAGAAAACACCCCATATGGGGGTGAAAAGTGCTCTGCTGGCGCACTACAGGTCTCAGAAGAGAAGGAGTCACATTTGGCTTTTTGAAAGCAAATTTTGCTCTGGGGGCATGCCACATTTAGGAAGCCCCTATGGTGCCAGGACCGCAAAAAATACCCACATGGCATACCATTTTGGAAACTAGACCCCTCGGGGAACGTAACAAGGGGTTAAGTGAACCTTAATACCCCACAGGCGTTTCACGACTATTGCATATGTAAAAAAAATAAAAATAATTTTACCTAAAATGCTTCTTTTCCAAAAAACTTTACATTTTTAAAAAGGGTAAAAGCAGAAAATACCCCCCAAAATTTGAAGCCCAATTTCTCCCGAGTACGGCGATACCCCATATGTGACCCTTAACTGTTGCCTTGAAATACGACAGGGCTCCAAAGTGAGAGCGCCATGCGCATTTGAGGCCTAAATTAGGGATTGCATAGGGGTGGACATAGGGGTATTCTACGCCAGTGATTCCCAAACAGGGTGCCTCCAGCTGTTGCAAAACTCCCAGCATGCCTGGACAGTCAACGGCTGTCCGACAATACTGGGAGTTGTTGTTTTTGCAACAGCTGGAGGCTCCGTTTTGGAAACCATGGCGTACCAGATGTTTTTCATTTTTATTGGGGAGGGGAGGGGGGTTGTATAGGGGTATGTGTATACGTAGTGTTTTTTACTTTTTATTTTATTTTTTGTGGTAGTGTAGTGTAGTGTTTTTAGGGTACAGTTGCACGGGCGGGGGTTCACAGTAGTTTCTCGCTGGCAGTTTGAGCTGTTGCAGAAAATTTGCTGCAGCTCAAACTTGCAGCCCGATACCTACTGTAATCCTCCGCCCATGTGAGTGTACCCTGTACATTCACATTGGGGGGGACCTCCAGCTGTTGCAAAACTAAAACTCCCAGCATGCGCTGACAGACTGTACATGCTGAGAGTTTTAGTTTTGCAACAGCTGTAGGCACACTGGTTATGTATCACGGAGTTTGTGACCTTACTCAGTGTTTCAAAACCAGTGTGCCTCCAGCTGTTGCAAAACTACAACTCCCAGCATGTACGGTGCATGGTGTAAGGTGACTGCTGGGAGTTGTAGTTTGCAACTGCTGGAGGCACACCGGTCGTGAAACACTGAGTTAGGTAAAAAAAAAAACTCTAAGTTTCACAACCAGTGTGCCTTCAGCTGTTGCAAAACTACAACTCTCAGCAGTCACCGACAGCAAACGGGCATGCTGGGAGTTGTAGTTATGCAACCAGCAGATGCACCACTACAACTCCCAGCATGCACTTTAGCTGTTTGTGCAAGCTGGGAGTTGTAGTTATACAACAGTTGAAGGTACACTTTTCCATAGAAATAATGTGCCTCCAGCTGTTGCAAAACCATAAGTCCCAGCATGCCCATAAGGGAATTCTGGGAGTTGTGGTGGTCTGCCTCCTGCTGTTGCATAACTACAGCTCCCAGCATGCCCTTTTTGCATGCTGGGAGCTGTTGCTAAGCAACAGCAGGAGGCTGTAACTCACCTCCTGCTGTTGCTTCATCGCTGGACTGTCCCTCGCCGCCGCCGTCGCTCCTGGGGCCCCGATCCCAACATGGACGCCGGGGATCGGGGTCCCCAGCACCCGGGGTCGTCTTCCCGCACCCGCTCACGTCCTCCGGAAGAGGGGCGGAGCGGGTGCGGGAGTGACGCCCGCAGCAGGCGCCCTGATTGGTCGGCCGGTAATCCGGCCGACGAATCAGGGCGATCGTGAGGTGGCATCAGTGCCACCTCACCCCTGCAGGCTCTGGCTGTTCGGGGCCGTCAGAGACGGCCCCGAACAGCCAGTAATTCCGGGTCATCGGGTCACTGGAGACCCGATTGACCCGGAATCGCCGCAGATCGCTGGACTGAATTGTCCAGCGATCTGCGGCGATCGCCGACATGGGGGGGCATAATGACCCCCCTGGGCGATATGCCAGGATGCCTGCTGAACGATTTCAGCAGGCATCCGGCTCCGGTCCCCAACCGGCTAGCGGTGGGGGCCGGAATTCCCACGGGCGTATGGATACGCCCTGCGTCCTTAAGGACTCGGGATGCAGGGCGTATCCATACGCCCTGCGTCCTTAAGAGGTTAAGGGCCAACACCTTTTGACCAGTGAGGTGAGTTTCCTGCAAACAAATAATATGCGGGGTGTGTCTTTTAACAAAATCAACACTCTCTTAAACTTGGAATTAAGGTCTCAGACATTCCAATAAAATACCTTAAGGGACCCCATCACAAAGCCGGTGAGAAGCACAAACAGGGCTCAACACATCATACCAAAACCAGTCAACTAGAGGAGCTCCCACACACACCACACACAACCAAACAACACAGACAGACAGCACAGACACCACTCCACAGAACAGCAAAAACAGATAATAACAGGTAAACATTTCCTAAACAAATCCCTGTCTAACACTAACTAAACCAGTGCAGACCTTTACCCCTAACAAGATAACCATATCAGGAGAGTGCAGGAGCAACTTACAATCCACCAAACACCGCCTTCCGCCCCCCCCCCAGTAAATTAAGGACAACACCCCCTAAAAAACATGTGAGGTGTAAGTACTCACTATAACCCTTTTTACGTTCCTTGAGGGGTCTAGTTTCTAATAGGGTGTCAAATGTGTGGCGTTACTGCTGTTCTTGCACAATGGAAGCTTTGTAGATGCACATGGCCCCCGACTGTAATTCCAAAAAACTTTTCACTTCAAAAGCCCAATAGTGCCCCTTCTATTCTGAGCATTGCAGTGCACCCGCAGACCACTTAACATCCACATATGGGGTATTTTGTTTCTCATGCGAAATTGCACTACAAATTTTGGGGGCCGATTACCCCATGTGAAAATGAAACATTTGGGGTAACATTATCAATATAGTCTGAAAAATCTAATTTATCACTTTTACGGCCCACTGTTCAAAAAAACTGTGAGGTGTAAGTACTCACTGTAACCCTTGTTACGTTCCTGGAGGGGTGTAGTTTTCAAAATGGTGTCACATGTGCGGAGTCTCTGCTGTTCTGGCTCCATGGGAGGTTTGTAAATTCACAAGGCCCCCGACTTCAATTTCAACAAGATTCTCTCTTCAAAAGTTGAATGGTGCTCCTTCTGTCCTGAGACCTGTAGTGGTCCAGAAAAGCACTTAACATCCACATATGGGGTGTTTTCTTAATCGGGAGAAATTGGGCTTCAAATTTTGGGGTCCATTTTCTCCTATTACCCCTTTTGAAAAAGAATAAAATTAGGGTCACAACATCATTTTAGTGTGAAGAAAAACTAGGAAACTTGGCAACTCACCACTGCTGCAAACGACTTTATTCAGTCATAGATGACACTGCATTTCACCAGATGTCAAGGCAGGACAAGGCAGGGGGAGGCCACTCTGATCTATGTTCTGCTGGAGGTAGTGTTGGGAGAACTCTGCAAAGTGAAAACAGTATACAAAACCTGAGTGT
This sequence comes from Hyla sarda, assembly GCF_029499605.1. NCBI lineage: Eukaryota > Metazoa > Chordata > Amphibia > Anura > Hylidae > Hyla > Hyla sarda. The sequence goes on from NC_079192.1 coordinate 82,612,840, forward strand.
CGGCTACTCATTACGAAAATTTCAATAATCGTTTAGAGAAGAAAATGCAAGTTGTCCAAGCTGAAGTTAAAGAAAAGAAAAGAGAAAAGTTTGTACGCGACAAACTTGATTACGATCATGGCTCTGTCTTTTCTTGGAACACTAAAAAATAACTAAAAATAACAGAAACAATAGAAGATTTACTAGAAATCGCAGAAGACCCATATCAGACTTCTGGACAATCGATTCTGAGTACAGCCAATCAGATGATGCCAGAATGAAAACCTCTACATCTTCAACTACCAGCCTGATCCCTTTCGAAAAACCAGAAGAGGGAGAAGAAGTAAGAAAAGAATTCCAGAGAGGTCCATACAAGAAACGAAAATCGGTCACTTGGAGAGACCAATAGAACAGTCAAACGTTGTTAACATCGCTGGGGTCTCTTTACCGGAGGACTGTGTCTCACTCCTTTCCAAGGGTCTCAATCTCGGCCTTGCAGAGTCCTTCGACCCTGTACAGTTCGAGATTGACCTTTTTAAAGGTGGTTCTTCATACGTTTTTCAAGCATTCTAAAACAACCAGCGTATCTTCTGTTGTTCCTACTTGTGAAACCCCAGTCAATATTGGTCCCTTAGGATTTAACCCTATACATACCAGTGATGCAATAGACAGACAAATTATCACCGATTTATGTGAACTCACTGATACAGCCACTACCTATTGCGATCCAGTCTCGACTGAGGTTGTGTCATTTAGAGGGTGTAACGCTTCTAGATTTGCTCCTCCCGTCCTCCCGGGCAGTCCATTAGACTTGTTCAAGAGAACGGTTTTGAAGGATGTAAAATCTTTGATCTACCCCCCTATTTCTGACAACCTATTGAAGGTGGAGCGCAAAGCCTCAAGGTGTGTAGGGCAGATAAAGGAGGGGCTACAGTTGTTACGCTAAGCACACATTACCGAGAAGAAGCTTTGAGACAGCTAGGTAATAAAACTGTGTTTACACCCCTTACATCTAACCCCACGAACACCACACTGTCTCACACACGATCTTTATTGAATCATCACATAAACACAGGTGTCACATCGAGAAAGTCTGCAGAAAAACTCTTACCTGAGTTTCCTAGATACCCCACCTGGTATTGTTTACCCAAAATCCACAAGTCGCAGAGCCGACGCCCTGGCAGACCTATCGTCGCAGAGATCGGCTCTGCGACCAAAGCTTTATCTAAATATATCGAATGGTTATTAAACCCTATTCTGGCCCATACACCAACATATATCAAAGACACTAACCATTTACTTACCCATCTTGAAGACTTTATCTGGCAGGATACCTACAGTCTTGCCTCGATCGATGTGGAAAGGCTGTCACCGAGATCCTGGCCGACAAAGACAAAACTGCAGAATTCATTGATTTTATTTCTGATTCTTTACATTTTATCTTTAGAAAAAACTAATGTCCATTTACGGACAGAGGCACCTTGTTAAAACATAACTTTTACTGATAGTAATTAAAATTGATGATAACCAACAAATAATAGTGCACAAAAGTGGTGAAAGAAAAAGAAAAAAAAACCTGTTAGGTAACAGTAAAAATAGCCGTTCATACAGATTGTATAAAGTAAATAAGTACGCTCCTAGTTGACATCACAGTAGAAAGTTGGTGATAGTATTGAGTACACCATACTCCACTGGCTGTTTAAAGCAGTGCTCGCTATTCACAAACAAGGAGTACTTAGTCCCTATTCCCAACGCATTTCCATGCAGGCAATCAATGTAAATTGTTATTCCCCGCACTTCATCAGGGAATATGGAATCTAGCATACAGATATTGGAGCGGTAGCTTAGAAATATTAAAATTAAAAGGAGGGGCCCATCATTATATCAACAAGATATACAGTCGTGTATAGAAACATCAATGGGCAGGTTAGATCATCCTCATAGAGACAGATCCCCAAGCGAACTCATCTATCCAGCCATCTGATACAATAACCCCATGCTTCTGGGTAAAACAGACCTGTAGAAACAAAAAACAAACAGAGATCTCCCTTAGCAACCCTGGGTTCACTTGCCCCCTATGTCGCCCCTCAGGGAAATTAGAGGTATTTACTCACAGACTGCTGGATAGGTAGAAGAGACCAAGGGGAAACGGATACTGAAATAACAATATACCCGTGCTCAATTTATTTGTACACATAAACCGCGAATGTTGCCTGATTAGTAAGCATTTAGTAAGGTAATCCCAAAGAACTTACATACCGTGTCGGCAAGCGAAGCAGTAAGCTGCCCCTGCAGTGGCAGGGGGTCCCGGAACAGTATCCAGGTTATAAGCGTGTTAGATGAACACGCCGGCATCTTACTAACACCGGCGCGCATCCTATTTACGTCATTGGAGGCCCGTCCCCATGACGACGCGGCTGGGGGCGCGGCCTCCACACGGCGTCGGATAAATGAATGAAGTTAGTCCGGCCCATGATAGGTAAGACGGCGGATGCGATACCGGTTAACAGTATGAATGATGTTGAAACAATAGACTCCTGACTTAGGCTAAACATAGAGACATTACAAAATAATGTATTAACAGCAAATTCACTATCTGCATATCTCGTCACTGCCGTATGCAGCATTAAACCGCCTTAAACTTGCTCAGTTGTTATTAGAGGTGTGGCCAGGATTGTTCCTGCCATCACCCCTAGCAACAACTATAAGAAAGGCATATATAACCCATAAAGAAATTTTATCCAATGATAGTAATGATGACCAAAAATTGGTTATAGAAGGAGGTATGTAGGGGAGATCCGACGTGATTAACCCGTGAATCACGGTATCCAATAAAAACAGCATAAGAAAAATAACACCGTGCTAGATACAGATCCCACCGGTATTAGTGATTTACATTAATGGACCATAGGGGAGGGGGGGGGCGGAAGGGGGATAATTAATTAATTTTTTTTGAGCACGAGTATATTGTTATTTCAGTATCCGGTTCCCCTGGGTCTCTTCTACCTATCCAGCAGTCTGTGAGTAAATACCTCTAATTTCCCTGAGGGGCGACACAGGGGGTAAGTGAACCCAGGGTTGTTTTTTGTCTCTACAGGTCTTTTTTACCCAGAAGCATGGGGTTATTGTATCAGATGGCTGGATAGATGAGTTCGCTTGGGGATCTGTCTCTATGAGGGTAATCTAACCTGCCCATTGATGTTTCTATACACGACTGAATATTTTGTTGATATAATGATGGGCCCCTCCTTTTAATTTTAATATTTCTAAGCTACAGCTCCAATATCTGTATGCTAGATTCCATATCCCCTGATGAAGTGCGGGGAATAACAATTTACATTGATTGCCCGCATGGAAACGCGTTGGGAATAGGGACTAAGTACTCCTTGTTTGTGAATAGCGAGCACTGCTTTAAACAGCCAGTGGAGTATGGTGTACTCAATACTATCACCAATTTTCTACTGTGATGACAACTAGGAGCGTACTTATTTACTTTATACAATCTGTGTGAACACACGGCTATTTTTACTGTTACATAACAGGTTTTTTTTTCTTTTTCTTTCACCACTTTTGTGCACTATTATTTGTTGGTTATCATCAATTTTAATTACTATCAGTAAAAGTTATGTTTTAACAAGGCACCTCTGTCCGTAAGTGGACATTAGTTTTTTCTACAGTCTATTGCCGAGAGGTTTAGTATTTATTGGGGGCATGTATGGCCTGATACTCCTTGTATACATTTAATTTATTTACATTTTATTTTGACACACAATACTTCTCTCTTTGAGAACAGTTGGTATTGTCAGGAGACCGGCACTGCGATGGGCACAACGGTCTCCTGCACGTATGCCAACCTGTTTCTCATTTTTTTTAGAGAAAATACATATTTTCTACAAACAATCCGTTTGTGTGATACATAAAAAATGTCCTCCGATATATCGATGACATATTAGTCATCTGGGAGGGCCCAGAGAAAATCTTCGAAGATTTTGTACAGTATCTCAATACCTCCAATAAAGAGAACATGCTCTTTACCTCCAAGTTCGGAGGGAATACCGTTGAATTCCTGGATGTGCAGATCACAGTCTCTAACATTAAAATCAGTACCAAAAAATGCTCTTTTACATTGCTCTAGTTCTCACCCTGTCCAATGAAGAAACACTATCCCTTACTACCAATTTTGCGTTATAATTCTGATGAATCTACCTATCAAACCGAAGCCTTAGAGCTAAAAACTAGGTTTGCAGAAAGAGGTTATCCACAGAACATTATTGATAAAGCATTTAATAAAACTAAAAACATTAGTCGAGCATCCCTTCTAGCTAAAACTCAAAACAAAAATTGTAACAGACATAACAACACAGCCAACAATGATAACAAATGGATTATGTTTTTCTTTTCTAACTCAAATTTAAATCAAACAATAAGAAATGCGAGTTTAAAAAATTGGTTTATTTTGGAAATGAACCCCGATCTAAAAGAAATCACCAAATCCAAACCTATTATTGCACACCGTAAAAATACCACCTTGGGTGATCATTTAAAAATGAATGCTAAAAACACTGATCAAATTCATGAAAACTGGTTGACTAAAAATAGCCTGAAAGGGAATAAACCCTGCGGGCATTGTTCATTCTGTGCACTCAACATCAACAGCAGAGTTACACACATTGGAGGATATGAACAAATCTTCCCATACCTGATAACTTGTCGCACCGCATTCATAGTATATGCTCTCCTTTGCCCCTGTGGACTCTTCTATATTGGGAAGACTAAGAGATGCCTTTTTACAAGAGTACGAGAGCATATTCGCTCCATAATTACAGGTAAAGGCGCTCCAAGATTTATCTCCCATATGAACGAGATCCACGGGGGCAATGGCCAGTGTATCAGATTTGCTGGTTTAGAAATTGTGAGAGCTCCGAAGCAAGGAGGTGATAGACATCCCATTCTCTTACAAAAGAAATCCAGATGGATCATGAAGTTAGGTGCCTTGGGACCGGCTGTTCTCAATGACAGACACGATCTGAGTGTCTTTTTATAAATATTTCTTTTGTATTTTTACATTTTCTTGTTACACACACTTCTTGTATATACGTGATGTATTCTAATGACGTTTTTGCTATCATCAGCTGTTCCATTTGAATGAACCAATGTTTGTGTACCTCCCCCGCCCCCTCCTCCACACTGGCAGTGTAGCTCACCTGTGTATTTAGTGCTACCTCCAGCAGAACACAGATCAGAGTGGCTTGAAGAAGTGCCAGTCCGGCACAAAACCGCGCTGTCCCACACCTGACCCCCCCGCCTCCCCCCTGCCTTGTCCTGCCTTGACGTCTCGTGAAATTCAGTGTCGTCTATGAATGAATAAAGTCGTTTGCAGCAGTGGTGAGTCGCCAAGTTTCCTAGTTTTTCTTCACACTCACCTGTATTTTGGGACTGCTCCATCCCACTTGTGCACCACCAATACTGCTTTCTGCAGAGGGTTTTGACTCATCCCAGCTTCCACTAATAGAGACTGTTTACCCTTATCGATAGTAGTGCCAGCCTATGCACTCTTTTTCACAGAACATAATTTTAGAGTTAAAGATCTAATTTTCCATTTTCACGTCCAACTTCAACGCCAAAATAGTGTGCCATGTGGGTATTTTTTTGCTGTTCTAACATCATTGGGGCATCCTAAATGCAACATGCCCCCCAAAAACCATTTTAGCAAAATTCTCTTTCAAAAAGCCACATTTTGCTCCTTGTCTTCTGAGCATTTACCACTATGTTAAAGTAGAATATCCCACGAAAAAACAAACTCGGAATCAGAATGAAAGGTAAAAGTATCCCAGAGTTATTAATGCTTAAAGTGACAGTGGTCAGATTTGCGAAAAAGGGCTGCATCCTTAAAGTCAAAATGAGCTGCCTCCTTAAGGGGTTAAGATGGCATCAGGGTTCTTCAGGAGGGAGTCAAGAAGATACAAGAGTTTAAGGGAGAAAGATGTAACATATATGATGTATAGATACATCTCAGTAATTGAGGTGCACATATATGCTGTGCGTCCCTAGTTATGGGCGCATCTCAGATCTCTTTTATAATCCTAAAAGTGAACAGAGAGAGGAGGTTCCTGTAAGGAGATACTATTACACACCTGTCATGTAGCATACTGGAGTACCACGGTGGCGCCAGTGAATACTCTATGTGGGCACGGCGGTCTGTGCCTCCGGTAACCGTGGATCATCTTCCAAAAAAGGATGCATTCGCTCCACCAACTCTCAGTATGGAGCGCATATGCTGGAAGTGATGCGCCGGTTCACACGCCGGTGAACCGGATGTGATCATTGAATTGAAACTCAGATACCCACGCCGGGAAGGATGTATGCGCTCCATTGAATTGAAGTGCATATTTATTCGCACGAAAATATTGAACGTGTGCAAAATTACATGCGAATATAATAGATGCATCACATGTAATAGTAATATATTAATGTAAAATATATACCTACAATGTGGATGGAATAGATAAAGTATAGATATAGCATATGTATGCCAGCAATACAGTTTTAACATACCACATATGCAGGGGTCTCACTTACAAAATATTAACTATGTACAGGTGTGCAAAATCAATGCAACCAGGTTACTCCCCCTCTTTTGCACCGTACAATATTTATGGATAATGGCATTCAGAGAAAGATTCCTTTTAACCCCTTAAGGACAATGGACGTACTCCTACACCCCCATTTCCGAGTCCTTAAGGACCGAGGACGTAAGAGTACTGGTGCCACCTCATGATCGCCCTGATTCGTCGGCCGGTTTACCAGCCAACCAATCAGGGCACCTGCTGGGAGTGTCACTCCCGCAACCCGTTCCGCCCCTCTTCCGGAGGACGTGAGCGGGTGTGGGAAGAAGACCCCAGGAGCTGGGACCCCGATCCCCGGCATCAATGTTGGGATCGGGGCCCCAGGAGCGGCGGCAGCGGCGAGGGACTGACCTGCAGCGTGGATCAGGAGTTAGAGCTGAGTGACAGCCACCTGCTGTTGCTTAGCAACAGCTCCCAGCATGCAAAAAGGGCATGCTTGGAGTTGTAGTTATGCAACAGCAGGAGGCAGACCACAACATCTCCCAGCATTCCCTTATGGGCATGCTGGGACTTATAGTTTTGCAACAGCTGGAGGCCCATTTTTTCTATGGAAAAGTGTACCTTCAGCTGTTGTATAACTACAACTCCCAGCTTGCACAATCAGCTAAAGTGCATGCTGGGAGTTGTAGTGGTACATCTGTTGGTTGCATAATTACAACTCCCAGCATGCCCGTTGGCTGTCGGTGACTGCTGAGAGTTGTAGTTTTGCAACAGCTGAAGGCACACTGGTTGTGAAACACTGAATTAAGTAGCAAACCAGTGTGTCTTCAGCTGTTGCATAACTACAATCCCCAGCCAAAGTAGTATGCCTCCAGCTGTTGCATAACTACATGTCCCAGCATGCCCTTCCGCTGTCCGTACATGCTGGGGGTTGTAGCTTTTGCAACAGCTGAAGGCACACTGGTTGCAAAACACTGAGTTTGTTACCAAACACGGTGTTTCACAACCAGTGAGCCTCCAGCTGTTGCAAAACCAGAACTCCCAGCATGCACTGATAGACCATACATGCTGGGAGTTGTAGTTTTGCAACAGCTGGATGTTTCTCCCCCCCCCCCCCCCAATGAGAATGTACAGGGTACACTCACATGGGCGGAGGTTTACAGTAAGTATCCGGCTGCAAGTTTGAGCTGCGTCAAATTTTCTGCCGCAGCTCAAACTGCCAGCGAGAAACTACTGTGAACCCTTGCCGTGCAAATGTACCCTAAAAACACTACACTACACTAACACAAAATAAAATAAAAAGTAAAAAACACTACATATACACATACCCCTACACAGCCCCCCTCCCCTCCCCAATAAAAAAGAAAAACGTCTGGTACGCCACTGTTTCCAAAACGGAGCCTCCAGCTGTTGAAAAACAACTACTCCCAGTATTGCCAGATAGCCACTGACTGTCCAGGCATGCTGGGAGTTTTACAAAAGCTGGAGGCACCCTGTTTGGGAATCAATGGCGTAGAATACCCCTATGTCCACCCCTATGCAAATCCCTAATTTAGGCCTCAAATGCGCATGGCACTCTTTCGCTTTGGAGCCCTGTCGTATTTCAAGGCAACAGTTTAGGGCCACATATGGGGTATCGCCGTACTCGGGCGAAATTGTGTTACAAATTTTGGGGGGTATTTTCTGCTATTACCCTTTTTTAAAAATGTAAAATTTTTGGGAAACCAAGCATTTTAGGTAAAAAAATATATATATTTATTTTTACATATGCAAGAGTCGTTAATCACCTGTGGGGTATTAAGGTTCACTTTACCCCTTGTTATGTTCCCCGAGGGGTCTAGTTTCCAAAATGGTATGCCATGTGTTTTTTTTTTTGTTTTTTTTTGCTGTCCTGGCACCATAGGGGCTTCCTAAAGGTGACATGCCCCCCAAAAACCATTTGTCGCTCCTTCTCTTCTGAGCCCTCTACTGTGCCCGCCAAACAATTAACATAGACATATGAGGTATGTCCTTACTCGAGAGAAATTGGGTTTCAAATACAAGTAACATTTTTCTCCTTTTTATCCCTTGCAAAAATTGGGTCTAAAAGAACATGTGAGTGTAAAAAATGAAGATTTTGAATTTTCTCCTTCACTTTGCTGCTATTCCTGTGAAACACCTAAAGGGTTAAAACACTTACTGAATGTAATTTTGATTACTTTGGGGGGTGCAGTTTTTATAATGGGGTAATTTGTGGGGTAGTTCTAAGATGAAGACCCTTCAAATCCACTTCAAAACTGAACTGGTCACTGAAAAATAGTGAGTTTGAAAATTTTGTTAAAAATGTCAAAATTGCTGCTGAACTTTGAAGCCCTTTGGTGTCTTCCAAAAGTAAAAACTCATAAATTTTATGATGCAAACATAAAGTAGACATATTCTATATGGGAACCCAAATTTTTTTTATTTTGAATATCGATTTTACTTACAGGCAGAGTGCTTCAAAGTTAGAAAAATGCAAAATTTTCATTTTTTTCATCAATTTTTGGGATTTTTCACCAAGAAAGGATGCAAGTTACCATAAAATTTTACCACTATGTTAAAGTAGAATATGTCACGTAAAAACAAACTCGGAATCAGAATGATAAGTAAAAGCATTCCAGAGTTATTAATGTGTAAAGTGACAGTGGTCAGATTTGCAAAAAACGCTCTGGTCCTTAAGGTGTAAAATGGCCTGGTCCTTAAGGGGTTAAACAAATAGGCAAAAGCTCTCTTTCTTGGATATATACATTGCAAAGAAATCAGATGGCTATCTTCAGACTACGATGTTTAGAAAGCCAACTTGTACAAACAATCTTCTCAGATGGAGAGTTATCACCCTGAAAAACAGAGGATTGGAGTATCTGAGAATGAGAAGAAATTGCTCAACCCTTGGTGATTTCAGGAAACAAGCCTCTGATTTAAAAAAAAAAAACGTTTTGTCAAGAGGAGATATCCCATGAAGCCACTGAGTGCAACACATCAACACGCTATTTCCCAGGACAGGACATCTCTACTCATCTCAAAACCCAAAAATGGTGATGATGACATCATCCGTCTCATTGATAACCAGAATAAGAGACTCATGTCTATTTTGAGACGGCACTGGGGGATCCTATAGGCTGACCCCGACATTTCCAGTATAATTACCAAGTATCCATCTGTTAGCTATAGAAGAGGCAGATCTATCGGAGATCACATTATACACAGCCATAACACTGCACCCCTTAGGGAAGCTTCATGGCTGGAGCGGAGACCCACAGGTATGTTTAAATGTAGAGGTTGTGTAGCATGCCCCTACATTAGTCCTGGGAAAACCTTTAGTAATGCCCTGAATGGACGTTCCTATATGATTAGGGATTTCCTAAATTGTAGGACAGAGGGGGTCATATATTTAATTACGTGTTCTTGCTCACTAAATTATATTGGTATGACGAAATGAGAACTGATAAGAAGAGTCGGGGAACATCTTAGTGACATCAGACATCATAAGGATACCTCAGTGGCTAGACATGTCTGGGAAGTACATGGTGGAGACAGTAAAGTTCTTGAATTTAAGGGGATTGAGCCAATAAGAAAAAGTCCAAGACGAGGTGACTGGAACAGAAAGATTCTACACAAAGAGACCCAGTGGATCTTTAGATTTGGTTGTGTCACACCCCATGGTATTAATGATCAATTATCATACCAATGTTTTATTGAATCAACTCTGATTTTGTGTCCTTGGTTTTCCACGGCTAATTTTGTCGGTTATTGGGAAAATTGGTGGATCCTGGGTCTAATGACCAGGATAGGTATATCCATATACGGTTGGGGATAATTCTGTTCATTATAATGCAAGGAGCATTTTCAAAACCCACCTATTTGAATGAGGCTATGCTACTATTATTCTAGGGAATCTGTCTCTAGATGCCATGATCCATAAATATTGTATGGTGAAAAAGAGGGGGAGTAACCTGGTTGCATTGATTTTGCACACCTGTACATAGTTACTATTTTGTATGTGAGACCCCTGCATATGTGGTATGTTAAATATTGTATTGCTGGCATACATATGCTATATCTATACTTTATCTATTCCACCTATATTGTAGGTATATGTTTTACATTAATATATTACTATTACATGTGATGCATCTATTATATTTGCATGTAATTTTGCACGCGTGCAATATTATCCTGATAATTATGCTCTCCAATTCAATGGAGCGCATACATAATTTCCGCCGTGGGTATCTGAGTTTCAATTCAATGATGCGCATACATCATATCCGGTTCACCGAGGGGTGAACCTGCACATCACTTCCAGCATATGCATGCCACATCGAGAGTTGGAGGAGCTCATACGTCATTTCCGGAAGATGATCCACGGTTACCAGAGGTACAAACCGTCGTGGGCCCACATGGAGTATTCACTAGCGCCACCGCAGGACTCCAGTATGCTACATGACAGGTGTGTAGTATTATCTCCTTACAGGAACCCCCCCTCTCTGTTCACCTTTAGAATTATACAAGAGATCTGAGATGTGCCCATAACTAGGGACGCACAGCATATATGTGCTACGAGATGTATCTATAGATCATACATGTTATATATTTCTTCCTGCATAGCTTAAGCTCTTGTATCTTGAGGAAGCTAATGGTTTTATCCTCATTTTGTACATTTTGAGCACATTGTATTGCACTGTTTTATCATCTTGTAGATTTGTAAATGGTGATGCATCATCATTAGGGCATTTTCACTTTATGGTTGGATAGGGCGATTCAGGGTCCGATAGTGGACAGTCGACGATTGAAGTGGGGCTCATCCTCCACTGTCAGGCAGCGTAAGTGCAGGAGAAATATTTTAGGGACAGTTATTTAACTAACTGGTTCATTATATGTACTGTTTCCTACCAGAACTTGTTATATTGCCGACTCCTGCTACATTGTTTATCTGCTCTGCATCTTTTCAGCAAAACCGTAAGTGCCCATTTATGTCATTTATTTTTTAAGTGGCTGTCAGGATTCGGCAGGCTGGAGGTGGATCCTCTGTGTCAGAGAGGGATTGGCGTGGACCGTGTCGGTGGACCGGTTCTAAGTTGCTACTGGTTTTCACCAGAGCCCGCCGCAAAGCGGGATGGACTTGCAGCGGCGGTAGCAACCAGGGCGTATCCACCGGCAACGGCTCAACCTCTCTGACTGCTGAGATAGGCGCGGTACAAGGGATTAGACAAGAGCAGGGTCGGACGTAGCAGAAGGTCAGGGCAGGCAGCAAGGATCGTAGTCAGGGGCAACGGCAAGAGGTCTGGAACACAGGCTAGGAACACACAAGGAAACACTTTCACTGGCACAATGGCAACAAGATCCGGCAAGGAAGGGAAGGGGAAGTGAGGTATTATAGGGAAGTGCACAGGTGAAAACACTAATTAAAACCCATGCGCCAATCAGTGGCGCACCGGCCCTTTAAATCGCAAAGACCCGGCGCACGCGCGCCCTAGGGAGCGGGCCGCGCGCGCCGGGACAGCACAGACGGGGAACGAGTCTGGTAAGCGGGTCAAGATGCGCACCGCGAGCGGGCGCGTCCCGCATCGCGGATCGCATCACGGCTGGGGACATTATCGCAGCGCACCCGGACAGCGGGTCTGACCGGGGCGCTGCGAACAGGAGAATGCCGTGAGTGCTCCGGGGAGGAGCGGGGACCCGGAGCGCTCGGCTTAACAGTGGCACTTGTATACGTGTTTATTCTGACCATTGATCATTATTATATATACATTAATATTGTATCCATTATCTTATCAATTTCCCCCTTTACTAATAGCTTGTGGGATTTATTGGATACTGTAAATGAAATTTTGGTATATCTTCAGGTGACCTATTTACTCCGGACAATACGCATATACTTTTTGTATATTTTTGTGCACACCATACAGGCTACCAATAATAGCCTTGTCACTACACATTGGTGTATTTTTCAATTTTTAATAGGATTAAAATAAAGGTTATATTTTAAGAGGTCTTTGCATTGCCTAAAAACTTGGTGGTATTGGTGGCACATGGTGTTTTGTGCACACCATTCCTTTTGTTAGATTTAAAAAAGTTTTTGGGTCCATATATTTTATCCTAAGAAAAGTTGTTTTAGCTAATGCATATCCTCAATATTTACTTGTGCACACCAATACTTTGACAAAAAATACCGCTTTCTTCTGCATACCTGTCTCAGCTACTATTCTGATCCTGCCAACCACCTGATGCCACACATCTGATGCCAAGTCCTCCTTCTTTCACCCACCTTCATCACCGGGTACTGGTATTAACACCCACGACCCCACTCTACCAAAGTGTACCAAAGTGCATGACAGTGCTGACGTGTGGAGCTGTAACTACGTTCAGGGGCAATACATGTCCTTTACAGCCCACTGGGTGAATGTGGTTCCTGCACAGCCACAACAGCAATTTGGACAGGTCATGTGGTTTCTACCTCCACACTCTGAGGCCGTTGGTCCTGTGACAGTGTGTGACTACTCATCCTCCACAGTATCCCATAGTTACCCCAAGGAGAACTCGTCTGTCTATGAAAAATGTGTAGAGACTGACCTTTTTGAAGATGAATCAGGCATGGATCAGCCAGGATTTCCACCCATCAATGCCTGATGCATGAGAGTAGATTGACCATGGCGCCACACCAACACTTCCCAAATATGGATAGTGCCAAACAGATTTAAAGCGCTGCTCCCCAGTTACAAACAATGCTCTGCATCAGACTTTTTTTCACCCATTTTCGTCACCGGGTACTGGTATTACCACCCACCTCACCACTCTGTCACCGGGTCACTTTCAGGACTCCTGATGCTGCTGCTGCCACTTCCAGGCTGTCTCATTCAGCCACTATATGGTCTCCTCATGCTTCAGGCAACTCCAGGCTGTGCCATTCGGCCACTATATGGTCTCCTCATGCTTCGGCCACCTCCAGGCTGTGCCATTCAGCCACTATATGTTCTCCTCATGGTTCATCACCTCCAGGCTGTGTCATTCAGCCACTATATGGTCTACTCATGCTTCAGCCAACTCCAGGCTTTGCCATTCAGCCACTATATGGTCTCCTCATGCTTCATAAACAAAAATTTACTAGAACACAGCCGGTACAGCGAGGAGGTGCCTAAAAGTAAACTTTTAATAGCGTATGTAAAGAACACTACGTTGTGCTCAAATCCAAACCCCAAATAATAATAAATATTAAAACTGACCAGGTTTGTCCTGTATTTTGTTGCCAAGTTGGTTGTTATCCTTTACCATTCAAGGACCCAGGGCGTACCAAGAAAGGACCTGTTCGCCCATGGGAATTCCGGTCCCCGCCGCTCACTGGACGGGGATGGGACCGGGATGCCTGGTGAAATCAGTTGGGGGATCAATTCAGATGGGTGATTTGCGGCGATTCAGGGTCAATCGGGTCCCAGGTGACAAGGAAAAAAAAGGGTGATAGGTGCCGTCCGACACGGCACCTATCAACCTTTAGCAGCAGGAGTGATTTTTTGCCCGTTACTGGCCGACAAATCAGAAAGCCTTCTGTGGGGGTGTCCCTAACGGCACCTGCTCCACCCCTATTCGGAGAGCAGGTGCCGGGAGTGTTTACCTTGATTGGGGGCCCCAGATCCCCGCCATCGGCAGCGGGAACGGGGCCTCCGGAGCAGAGACAATGCCGGCGGTGGCAGGAGGATCCGGCATGTGTGCAGGAGCAGGAGGTAAGGCTGGCCTCCTGCTGTTGCTTAACAACAACTTCCAGCATGCACAAAAGGGCATGCTGGGAGTTGTTATGCAACAGCAGAAGGCAGTACTACAAATCCCAGCATGCCTTTTAGTTGTTTGTGCATGCTGGGGGTTGTAGTTATACAACAGCTGAAGGCACATTTTTTCTATGAAAAAGTGTGCCTCCAGCAATTGCATAACTACAACCTCCAGCATGCACAAAGGGCATGCTGGGAGTTGCCGTAGTGTGCCTCCAGCTGTAACTACCATTGCCAGCATGCCCTTCAGCTGTAAGTGCATGCTGAGAGTTGTAGTTTTGCAACAGCTGAAGGCACACTGGTTGAAAAACACTGAGTTTGTTACCTAACCCAGTGTGCCTCCAGCTGTTGCAAACTACAACTCCTAGCATGCACTGATAGACTGTACATGCTGGGAGTTGTAGTTTTGCAACAGCTGGAGGCCCACTGGTTGCGAAACACTAAGTTTAGTAACAAACTCTCAGTGTTTTGCAACCAATGTGCCTCCAGCTGTGGCAAAACTATAACTCAAGGCATGTATGGTCTGTCAGTGCATCCTGGGAGTTGTAGTTCTGCAACAGCTGAAGGTTTGCCCCCCCCCCCCATGTGAATGTACAGGGTACATTCACACGGGCCGGGGTTTACAGCGAGTTTTCTGCTGCAAGTTTGAGATGCAGCAAAGTTTCCGCCACAACTCAAACTCCTAGCGGGAAACTTGCTGTAAACCCCCGCCCGTGTGAATGTACCCTAAAAACATTACACTACACCTACACAAAATAAAAAGTAAAACACTACATATGCACATACCCCTACACAGTCCCCCCCCCCCCAATAAAAATAAAAAACAAATGCGCATGGCACTCTCATTTTGGAGCCCTGTCATGTTTCAGGGAAACAGTTTAGTGCCACTCACGGGGTATTTCCGTACTCCGGAGAAATTGCGTTACAAATTATGGGGGCTTTTTCTTCTTTTACCCCATATGAAAAGGTAAAGTTGAGTTCAACACCAGCATGTTAGTGTAATTTTTTTTTTACACTAACATGCTGGTGTTGCCTCATACTTTTTATTTTCAGAA
The DNA here is from genome assembly GCF_029499605.1 of Hyla sarda. Lineage (NCBI taxonomy): Eukaryota > Metazoa > Chordata > Amphibia > Anura > Hylidae > Hyla > Hyla sarda. The sequence continues at coordinate 82,628,218 of NC_079192.1, forward strand.
GTGGTAAAAGGAAAAAAAGACCCCCAAAATTTGTAACGCAATTTCTCCTGAGTACAGAAATACCTCATATGTGGACACAAAGTGCTCTATGGCGCACAACATGGCTCAGAAGTGAGAGCGCACCATGTACATTTGAGGTCTAAATTGGCGACTAATTTTACAGCGGTTCTGACATAAATGCAGAACAATAAATACCCACATGTGATGCCATTTTGGATACTGCACCCATCATGGAAAGTAACAAGGGGTATAGTGAGTCTTAATACCCCACAGGTGTTTGACAAATTTTCGTTACATTTAAATGTGAAAATAATAAAATAAAAAAAATCACTAAATCACTACCCTACATTTTTCATTTTCACAAGGGAAAATAGGAAAAAAGACCCCCCAAATTTGTAGCCCCATTTCTTCTGAGTAAGAACATGCTCCACATGTGGATGTAAAGTGCTCTGCGGGCGAACTACAATGCTCAGAAGAGAAGAAGCACCATTTGGCTTTTGGTGAGAGAATGTGTCTGAAAAAGAAGGCCATGTGTGTTTACAAAGCCCCCATGGTGCCAGAACAGTGGAATCCCCCCACATGTGACCCCGTTTTGGAAACTACACCCCTCACAAAATTTAATAATGGCTGCAGTGAGCATTTAGGTGTCTGACAGATTTTTGGACAGTGGTCCGTGAAAATGAAAAATTAAATTTTTCATTTGCACAGCCCACTGTTCCAAAGATCTGTCAAACGTCAGTGGGGTGTAAATGCTCACTGCACCCCTTACGAAATTCTGTGACGGGTATAGTTTCCAAAATTGGGTCACATGTGGGGGGGTCCCCTGTTCTGGCACCACGGGGGGCTTTGTGAACGCACATGGCCCCCGACTTCTATTCCAACCAAATTATCTCTCCAAAAGCTCAATGGCGCTCCTTCTCTTCTGAGCATTGTCGTTCGCCCACAGAGCACTTTACATCCACATATGGGGTATTTCCATGGGGCATTTGTGCCGGTTCAGTTCCTGAGATATTGCGCATTAGATTTTTATAAAACCCCACCCACTTTCCACCCCATGAAGCCAAAATTCCAAAACAAATACACCATTTGTTTGTGCTGTGTTTGTGCTGGTTTGTGCCGCAAAAATGAACATTTGCGCCAGTTTGGTTTCCGAGATATTGTGCGCTTGATTTCAGAACCCCGCCCACTTTCACCCCATGAAGTCAAAATAAAAAAAAAAATACACCAATTGTTTGTGCTACGTTTGTGCTGCAAAAATGAACGTTTGTGCTGTTTTGGTTTTCGAGATATTGTGTGCGCCATATGTGGGAACCCCGCCCACTTTCCACCCCATGAAGTCAAAATTCCAAAATAAATAATCCATTTGTTTGTGCTGCGTTTGTGCTGGTTTGTGCCGCAAAAATGAAGTTTGCGCCAGTTTGATTTCCGAGATATTGTGTGCTTGATTTTCTGAAACCCCGCCCACTTTCCACCCCATGAAGTCAAAATTCAAAAACAAATACACCATTTTTTTGTGCTGCATTTGTGCTGGTTTGGTTTCCGAGATATTGTACGTGCCATATGTGGGAACCCCGCCCACTTTCCACCCCATGTTGTCAAAATGTAAAAACAAATACACCATTCGTTAGTGCTGCATTTGTTCTGGTTTGTGCCGGTTCGGATCCAGAGATATTGCGTGTTAGATTTTTATGAAGCCCCGCCCACTTTCCACCCCATGAAGTCAAAATTCCAAAACAAATACACCATTTGTTTGTGCTGCGTTTGTGCTGCAAAAATGAGTGTTGGCGCCATTTTGGTTTCTGAGATCAGAGAAGTTAATTTAGCATTATGGGATTAACGTAGCAATATATGATTTATTATGATATACACACAGTTATTACTACATATTACTTCAGAGGTGGAAATGTCTGTATGTGCGTCTGTATGATGTCATAGGAATGTCATAGAGATGTCATAGAGATGCCATAGGGACATCATAGGGATGTCATAGAGACGTCATAGGGATGTCATAGTGTCAGAGATGTCATAGGGATGTCATAGTGTCAGAGATGTCATAGAGATGTCATAGGAATGTAATAGAGACGTCATAGGGATGTCATAGTGTCAGAGATGTTATAGAGATGTCATAGGGACGTCATAGGGATGTCATAGAGACGTCATAGGGATGTCATAGTGTCAGAGATGTCATAGGGACGTCATAGGGATGTCATAGGGATGTCATAGAGACGTCATAGGGATGTCATAGTGTCAGAGATGTCATAGAGATGTCATAGGGATGTCATAGGGATGTCATAGAGACGTCATAGGGATGTCATAGTGTCAGAGATGTCATAGAGATATCATAGGGACGTCATAGGGATGTCATAGGGACGTCATAGGGACATCATAGAGAAGTCATAGGGATGTCATAGGGACGTCATAGAGATGTCATAGGGACGTCATAGGGATGTCATAGGGAGGTCATAGAGATGTCATAGGGATGTCATAGGGATGTCATAGGGACATCATAGGGATGTCATAGAGATGTCATAGGGATGTCATAGGGATGTCTTAGGGACGAGCATTCTGTAATTGCTAATGTCCACTCTGTGTACATTTTATCATACACAATGGAGGTTATTGGCTGAGCAGCATTAGTTGACACTCTCAGCTGTTGAATGGGGGTGAAAGACCGTAGAATCAGGAGTTTGTCCGGCGCAGAAAGGAACCGTCAGGGAGCAGGATAAAATCAAGGGATTTATTAAATGCAACGCGTTTAGCTGTGCAAGAGCAGCGAAACGCTTTGCATTTAACGAATCCCTATCACGTCCCTGTGACATCTCTATGACATCTCTATAAAATCTCTGACACTATGACATCCCTATGACGTCCCTATGACATCTCTATGGCATCTCTATGACATCACTATGACGTCCCTATGACATCCCCATGACATCTCTATGACCTCCCTAGGACATCTCTATGACATCCCTATGACATCCCTATGACATCTCTATGACATCTCTGACACTATGACATCCCTATGACGTCTCTATGACATCCCTATGACGTCCTTATGACATCTCTATGACATCTCTGATACTATGACATCCCTATGACGTCTCTATGACATCCCTATGACGTCCCTATGACGTCACTGTGACATATCTATAACATCTCTGACACTATGACATCCCTATGACGTCCCTATGGCATCTCTATGACATCTCTATGACATTCCTATGACATCATACAGACGCACATACAGACATTTCCACCTCTGTAGTAATATGTAGTAATAACTGTGTGTATATCATAATAAATCATATATTGCTACGTTAATCCCAAAATGCTAAATTAACTTTTCTGATCTCAGAAACCAAAGCGGCACAAACGCTCATTTTTGCAGCACAAACGCAGCACAAACCAATGGTGTATTTGTTTAGGAATTTTGACTTCATGGGGAGGAAAGTTGGTCGGGGCTTCATAAAAATCTAACACGCAATATCTCTGGAACCGAACCGGCACAAACGCTCATTTCTGCGGCACAAACCAGCACAAACGCAGCACTAACAAATGGTGTATTTGTTTTTACATTTTGACAACATGGGGTGGAAAGTGGGCGGGGTTCCCACATATGGCACGCACAATATCTTGGAAACCAAAGCAGCACGAACGTTCATTTTTGCAGCACAAACAAATGGTGTATTTGTTTTGGAATTTTGACTTCATGGGGTGGAAAGTGGGCAGGGTTTCATAAAAATCTAACGCGCAATAACTCAGGAACCGAACCGGCACAAATGCTCATTTCTGTGGCACAAACCAGCACAAACGCAGAACTAACGAATGGTGTATTTGTTTTTGAAATTTAACAACATGGGGTGGAAAGTGGGCGGGGTTTCAGCAAATCAAGCACACAATATCTCGGAAACCAAAGCGGCGCAAGCATTCATTTTTGCTGCACAAACCAGCACAAACGCAGCACAATCAAATGGTGTATTTGTTTTTTAATTTTGACTTCATGGGGTGGAAAGTGGGCGGGGCTTCATAAAAATCTAACATGCAATAACGCAGGAACCGAACCGGCACAAACGCTCATTTCTGCGGCACAAACCAGCACAAACGAATGGTGCATTCATATTCAGCTTTTGTGAACATGGGGTGACAACTTCACACAGGTTTGTATTGCGCCCGCAGTGCACTTGACATCCAGACATGGGGTATTTCCATACTTAGAAGAGATGGGGTTACACATTTTGGGGGGCATTTTCAAATTTTTCAAATTTTGGGGAATACCAGCATTTTAGTGAATAACTAATTCATTTACACATCCAAATTTAACAAAGAGTCGTCAAACACCTGTGGGGTGTTAAGGCTCACTGTACCCTTTGTACAAAAACCATTTCAGAAAAACTTACTCTCCAAAATACCATTGTTGCTCCTTCCATTCTGAGCCCTCTAGTGCACCCACAGAGCACTTTACGTTCACATATGAGGTATTTCATTACTCGAGAGAAATTGGGTTACACACTTTGGAGGTCCTTGTAAAAATTAAAAAACTGGGTCTACAAGAACATGTTAGTGTAAAAAATGGAGAAATGTCCAAAATGTAAGAAATGTAATTTTGTATACTTTAAGGGATGCAGTTTTTATAATGGGGTCATTTATGGGGTCTTTCTAATATAAAGGCCCCTCAAATCCACTTCAAAACTCAAATGGTCCCTGAAAAATTCTGATTTTGAAAATTTTATCCCTCCTATCCCTGCTATTGGTTGTATAGATGCGACGACCAATAGCAGATCGGGGGCGGGGGGGGGGGGGGGTTACTTTTGGTTTCCCCGTTCTGCCCACCCACAAAAGGCGGGGCAGGACAGGGAAACCGACAGGGACTGTCGCCGAAGTCCACTTACCGATCTGCAGAGGCTGTGGGCGACAGGGATCAGCAGGCGACGATGTCGTGCGGCTGGCTCGCTGTATCTTACGGAAGCCGGTGAGTTGCCTAGCAACATCTGGAGGGCTACAGTTTGAGACCACTATACAGTGGTCTCTAAACTGTAGCCCTCCAGATGTTGCAAAACTGCAACTACCAGCATGCCCAGACAGCTGTTGGGGCATGCTGGGATTTGTAGTTTTGCAACAGCTGGAGGTCTACAGTTTAGGGACCACTGCACAGTGATCTCCAAACTGTAGCCCTCTAGATCTTGCAAAGCTACAACTCCTAGCAAGTTGACACAGCAGTTTGCTGTCTGTGCATGCTGGGATTTGTAGTTTTGCAACATATGGTGGGCCACAGTTTGTAGATCACTATGCACTGGTCTCTAAACTGTAGCCCTCCAGATGTTTCAAAACTGCAAATCCCAGCATGCCTTTCACTACATGCTGGGAGTTGTAGTTTTGCAACAGCTGGAGACACACTGGTTGGGAAATACTAAGTTAGGTAACAGAACCTAACTGAAGGTTTTCCAAACAGTGTGCCTCCAGCTGTTGCAAAAGTACAACTCCCAGCATGCACGGTCTGTCTGTAGTTTTGAAACAGCTGGAGGTTTGCCCCCCCTCCCCCCCCATGTGAATGTACAGGGTGCATTCACACAGGCAGATTTACAGTAAGTTTCCTGCTTGAAGGTTGAGCTGCGGCAAATTTTTCACCGCAGCGCAAACTCCTAGCGGGAAACTCATCGTAACCCTCCAGTGCGAATGTACCCTAAAAACACTACACTACCACAAAATAAAGGGTAAAACACAACATATAAACCCCCTTACACTGCCCCCTCCCCCCCCCCCCCAATAAAAATGAAAAACGTATTATATGGCAGTGTTTCCAAAACGGAGCCTCCAGCTGTTGCAAAACAACAACTCCCAGCATTTCCGGACAGCCATTGACTGTCCAGGCATGCTGGGAGTTTAGCAACAGCTGGAGGCACCCTGTTTGGGAATCACTAGCGTAGAATACCGCTATGTCCACCCCTATGCAATCCCTAATTTAGTCCTCAAATGCGCATGGCGCTCTCTCACTTCAGAGCCCTGTTGTATTTCAAGGAAACAGTTTAGGGGCCACATATGGGGTATTTCTGTACTCGGGAGAATTTGCACTACAAATTTTGGGGGGCTTTTTCTCCCTTTACCCCTTATTAAAAGGAAAAGTTGGGGGCTACACCAGCTTGTTAGTGTAAAAAAATAAAAAAAAATTACACTAACATGCTGGTATTGCCCCATACTTTTTATTTTCACAAGCATTAAAAGGAAAAAAAGATGCCCAAAATATTCAACGCAATTTCTCCTGAGTACGGAAATACCCCATATGTGGGCGTAAAATGCTCTGTGGGTGCACAACAAGGCTCAGGAGGGAGAGTGCACTATGTACATTTGAGGCCTAAATTGGTGATTTGCACAGGGGTGGCTGATTTTACAGCGGTTCTGACATAAACGCAAAAAAAAAGAAATACCAACATGTGACCCCATTTTGGAAACTACACCCCTCACGGAAAGTAACAAGGGGTATAGTGAGCCTTAACACCCCACAGGTGTTTAACCCCTTAAGGACCGAGCCCTTTTTCACCTTAAGGACCAGAGCATTTTTTGAACATCTGACCACTGTCAACTTAAACATTAATAACTCTGGAATGCTTTTACTTACCATTCTGATTACGAGATAGTTTTTTCATGACATATTCTACTTTCACATAGTGGTAAAATGTTGTGGTAACTTGCATCCTTTCTTGGTGAAAAATACCAAAATTCTGCTTGTAAGGAAAATGGATATTCAAATTAAATTTCTTTTTGGTTCACATATACAATATGTCTACTTTATGTCTGCATCATAAAATTGACATGTTTTTACTTTTGGAAGACACCAGAGGGCTTCAAAGTTCCGCAGCAATTTTCCAATTTTTCACAAAATTTTCAAATTCGATATTTTTTTGAAGTGGATTTGAAGGGTCTTCATCTTATAAATACCCCATAAATGACCCCATTATAAAAAATTACATCCCACAAAGTATTCAAAATGACATTCAGTCAGTGTTTTAACCCTTTAGGTGTTTCACAGGAATAGCAGCAAAGTGAAGGAGAAAATTCCAAATCTTCAATTTTTACACTTGCATGTTCTTGTAGACCCAATTTTTACATTTTTGCAAGGGGTAAAAGGAGAACATTTTTACTTGTATTTGTAACCCAATTTCTCTCGAGTAATATCATACCTCATATGTCTATGTAAAGTGTTCGGCGGGCGCAGTAGAGGGCTCAGAAGTGAAGGAGCGACCAGGGGATTTTGGAGAGAACATTTTTCTGAAATGGTTTTTGGGGGGCATGTCACCTTTAGGAAGCCCCTAGGGGGCCGAAAGAGCAAAAAAAAAAAAACACATGGCATACCATTTTGCAAACTAGACCCCTTGAGGAACGTAACAAGGAATTAAGTGAGCCTTAATATCCCACAGGTGTTTCATGACTTTTGCAAATGTAAAAAAAAAAAAAATTACCTAAAATGCTTGTTTTCCCAAAAATTTTACATTTTTAAAAAGGGTAATAGCAGAAAGTACCCCCCAAAATTTGAATCCCAATTTCCTCCGATTCAGAAAACACCCCATATGGGGGTGAAAAGTGCTCTGCTGGTGTACTACAGGTCTCAGAAGAGAAGGAGTCACATTTGGCTTTTTGAAGGAAATTTTGCTCTGGGGGCATGCCGCATTTACGAAGCCCCTATGGTGCCAGGAAAGCAAAAAAAAAACACATGGCATGCCATTTTGGAAACTAGACCCCTTGGGGAACGTAACAAGGGGTAAAGTGAACCTTAATACCCCACAGGGGTTTTACAACTTTTGCATATGAAAAAACCAAAAAATGTACCTAAAATGCTTGGTTTCCAAAACAAAATTACATTTTTACAAAGGGTTAAAGCAGAAAATACCCCCCAAAATTTTAAGCCCAATTTCTTCCGATTCAGAAAACACCCCATATGGGGGTGAAAAGTGCTCTGCTGGCGCACTACAGGTCTCAGAAGAGAAGGAGTCACATTTGGCTTTTTTGAAAGCAAATTTTGCTCTGGGGGCATGCCGCATTTAGGAAGCCCCTATGGTGCCAGAACAGCAAAAAAAAAATACACATGGCATACCATTTTGGAAACTAGACCCCTCGGGGAACGTAACAAGGGGTAATGTGAACCTTAATACCCCACAGGTGATTCACGACTTTTGCATTTGTAAAAAAAATAAAAAAAATTACCTAAAATGCTTGGTTTCCCAAAAATTTTACATTTTTAAAAAGGTTAATAGCAGAAAATACCCCCCAAAATTTTAAGCCCAATTTCTTCCGATTCAGAAAACACCCCATATGGGGGTGAAAAGTGCTCTGCTGGCGCACTACAGGTCTCAGAAGAGAAGGAGTCACATTTGGCTTTTTTGAAAGCAAATTTTGCTCTGGGGGCATGCCGCATTTAGGAAGCCCCTATGGTGCCAGAACAGCAAAAAAAAAAAACACATGGCATACCATTTTGGAAACTAGACCCCTCGGGGAACGTAACAAGGGGTAATGTGAACCTTAATACCCCACAGGTGATTCACGACTTTTGCATATGTAAAAAAAAAAAAAAAAAAAAAATTACCTAAAATGCTTGGTTTCCCCAAAATTTTACATTTTTAAAAAGCGTAATAGCAGAAAATACCCCCCAAAATGTGTAAAACAATTCCTCCCGAGTATGGCGATACCTCATATGTGACCTTTAACTGTTGCCTTGAAATACGACAGGGCTCCAAAGTGAGAGAGCGCCATGCGCATTTGAGGCCTAAATTAGGGATTTGCATAGGGGTGGACATAGGGGTATTGTACCCCAGTGATTCCCAAACAGGGCACCTCCAGCTGTTGCAAAACTCCCAGCATGCCTGGACAGTCAGTGACTATCTGGCAATACTGTAAGTAGTTGTTTTGCAACAGCTGGAGGCTCCGTTTTGGAAACAGTGGCATACCAGACGTTTTTCATTTTTATTGGGGAGGGGAAGGGGGCTGTGTAGGGGTATGTGTACATGTAGTGTTTTTTACTTTTTATTTTATTTTATGTTAGTGTAGTGTTTTTAGGGTACAGTCGCACGGGCGGAGGTTCACAGTAGTTTTTCGCTGGCAGTTTGAGCTGCGGCAGAAAGTTTGCCGCAGCTCAAACTTGCAGCCGGATACTTACTGTAAACCTCCACCCATGTTAGTGTACCCTGTACATTCACATTGGGGGGGGGAATACATCCAGCTGTTGCAAAACTATAACTCCCAGCATGTACGGTGTATCAGTGCATTCTGGCAGTTGTAGTTTTGCAACAGCTGGAGGCACACTGGTTGTAAAACACAGAGTTTGGTAACAAACTCAGTGTTTTGCAACCAGTGTGCCTTCAGCTGTTGCAAAAGCTACAACCCCCAGCATGTACGGACAGTGGAAGGGCATGCTGGGACTTGTAGTTATGCAGCAGCTGGAGGCATACTACTTTGGCTGGGGATTGTATTTATGCAACAGCTGGAGACACACTGGTTTGCTACTTAACTCAGCGTTTCACAACCAGTGTGTCTCCAGCTGTTGCAAAACTACAACTCTCAGCAGTCACCGACAGCCAACGGGCATGCTGGGAGTTGTAGTTATGCAACCAGCAGATGCACCACTACAACTCCCAGCATGCACTTTAGCTGATTGTACAAGCTGTGAGTTGTAGTTATACAACAGCTGAAGGTACACTTTTCCATAGAAAAAATGTGCCTCCAGCTGTTGCAAAACTACAAGTCCCAGCATGCCCATAAGGGAATGCTGGGAGTTGTGGTGGTCTGCCTCCTGCTGTTGCATAACTACAGCTCCCAGCATGCCCTTTTTGCATGCTGGGAGCTGTTGCTAAGCAACAGCAGGAGGCTGTCACTCACCTATAACTGCTGTTCCATGCCGCCTCACAGGTCAGTCCCTTGCCGCCGCCGTCGCTTCTGGGGCCCTGATCCCAACAGGAATGCCGGGGATCGGGGTCCCCAGCACCCGGGGTCTTCTTCCCGCACCCGCTCACGTCCTCTGGAAGAGGGGCGGAGCGGGTTGCGGGAGTGCCACCCGCAGCAGGCGCCCTGATTGGTCAGCCGGGAAACCGGCCGATGAATCAGGACGATCATGAGGTGGCACCAGTGCCACCTCACCCCTGCTGGCTATGGCCAGTAATTCCGGGTCACCAGGTCACTGGAGACCCGATTGACCCGGAATCCGCCGCAGATCGCTGGACTGAATTGTCCAGCGATCTGCAGCCATCGCCGACATGGGGGTACAAAATGACCCGCCTGGGCGATATGCCGGGATGCCTGCTGAACAATTTTAGCAGGCATCCGGCCCCGGCTCCGCTCCAGCTAGCGGCTGGGGCCGGAAATGCACAGGGCGTATGGATACGCCCTGTGTACTTAAGGACTTGGAATCGGGGGCGTATGGATACGCCATGTGTCCTTAAAGGGTTAAGGAAAATTCTTCAAAGTTGGATGGAAAAATGAAAAAAATTCACTAAAATGTTGGTGTTACCCTAAATTTTTCATTATCACAAGGGAAAATAGGAAAAAAGCAAACTACAATGCTCAGAATAGAAGGAGCACCATTGGGCTTTTGAAGAGAAAATTTGTATGGAATAGAAGGCCTCTTGTGTTTAGAAAAGCCCCCATAGTGCCAGAACAATAGACCCCCCCCACATGTGACCCCATTTTGGAAACTACACCCCTCACATAATGTAATAAAGGGTACAGTGAGCATTTATGCCCCACAGGTGTCTGACAGATTTTAGGAACAGTGGTCCGTGAAAATGAAAAATGTAATTTTTCATTTGCACAGTCCACTGTTCCAAAGATCTGTCAAACACCAGTGGGGTGTAAATACTCACTGCACCCCTTATTAAATTCTGTGAGAGGTGTAGTTTCCAAAATGGGGTCACATGTGGGGGGGGTCCACTGTTCTGGCAGCGCATGGCCCCTGACTTCCATTCCAAACAGTTTTTTTTTCCAAAAGCTCAATGGTGCTCCTTCTCTTCTGAGCATTGTAGTATGCCAGCAGAGCACCTGACATCCATGCATGGGGTATTTCCATACTCAGAAGAAATGGGGTTAAATGTTGGGGGTCATTTTCTCCTATTACCCCTTGTAGAAATGTAAAATTTGGGGAAAAAACAGCATTTTTGTGAAACATAAAAAAAAAAATCAATTTACACATCCAACTTCAATAAAAAGTCGTCAAACACCTGTGAGGTGTTAAGGCTCACTGCACCCCTTGTTATATTCCTTGAGGGGTGTAGTTTCCAAAATAGTATGCCATGTTGTTTTTTTTTCTGCTCTGGCACCATAGGGGCTTCCTAAATGTGACATGCCCCCCAAAAACCATTTCAGCAAAATTCGCTTTCCAAAAGCCAAATGTGACTCCATCTCTTCTGAGCATTGTAGTGTGCCAGCAGAGCACATGACATCCACATATGCGGTATTTCCATACTCAGAAGAGATGGGGTTACAAATTTGGGTGGGGCATTTTCTCCTATTACCCCTTGTAAAAATTTTAAATTTGGGGGAAAACTAGCATTTTAGTGATAAAAAAAAAAAAAGCATTTACACATCCAAATTTAACAAAAAGTCGTCAAACACCTGTGGGGTAATAAGGCTCACTTTACCCCTTGTTATGTTCCTTGAGGGGTGTAGTTTCCAAATTAGTATGCCATGTGTTTTTTTTTTGTTGCTGTTCTTGCACCATAGGGGCTTCTTAAATGTGACATGCCCCCAAAAACCATTTCAGAAAAACTCACTCTCCAAAATCCCATTGTCGCTTCTTCCCTTCTGAGCCCTCTACTGACATACACATATGAGGTATTTCCTTACTCAAGAGAAATTGGGTTACACATTTTAGGAAGATTTTTCTCCTTTTACCCCTTGTAAAAAGACTACAAGAACATGCCAGTGTAGAAAATGAAGATTTTGAATTTTCTCCTTCAATTTGCTGCTATTCCTGTGAAACACCTAAAGGGTAAACAAACCTTTTCAATGTCACTTTGAATACTTTGAGGGTGCAGTTTTTATAATGGGGTCATTTATGGGGTATTTCTAATATGAAGGCCCTTCAAATCCACTTCAAAACTGAACTGGTCCCTGAAAATTTTCGAATTTGAAAATTTTGTGGAAAATTGGAAAATTGCTGAAGAATTTGAAGCGCTCTAATGTCATACAAAAGTAAAAACATGTCAACTTTGAATTGTAAAACAGAACTTAGATCATTTTCAGGATGCCGATTGTTGCCATGAGTTACCCCGTTCAGTCATACCACTAATATAGCTGAACTTTGCTGAACTTTGTGGCATTAACTGCTACTAATTGTGACTATATTTGCTGCTACAACTATGCTAAGTGTGACCATATTTGCTGCTACCTGTCATCATTGCTGTCTGTGACTGTGTTAATTTAAGCCAAATTGAGACCAATACTTGCTGTTTCTGGTCACTAGTATTCTCTTGCCTCTTTGCTGCTGTTGGGCAGTGCAATAGATTCATAGCATATATAGATTACCGTATATGCCGGCGTATAAGACGACTGGGCGTATAAGACGACCCCCAACTTTTACAGTTAAAATATAGAGCTTGGGATATACTTGCCGTTTAAGACTACCCCTCCTACCGCGATGTACAGTACCTTGTAGCTCCCCCCATATTAAGTAGGCAGTATAGTTCCCCCACATAACGTAGGCAGCATGTTCCCCCACAATAGTAGGCAGCTCCCCCACATTAGGTCAGCAGCTCCCCCACATTAGGTCAGCAGCTCCCCCACATTAGGTCAGCAGCTCCCCCACATTAGGTCAGCAGCTCCCCCACATTAGGTCGGCAGCTCCCACACATTAGGTCGGCAGCTCCCCCACATTAGGTTGGCAGTCCCCCCCCCACAATAGTAGGCAGCTCCCCCCCACAATAGTAGGCAGCTCCCTCCCCCACAACAGTAGGCAGCTCCCCCCCCCCACAATCGTAGGCAGCTCCCCTCCCCCAAAATAATAGGCAGTTCCCCCACAATAGTAGGCAGCTCCCTCCCCCACAATAGTAGGCAGTTCCCCCACAATAGTAGACAGCTCCCTCCCCCACAATAGTAGGCAGCTCCCCCCACATTAGTAGGCAGCTCCCCCACAATAGTAGGCAGCTCCCTCCCCCACAATAGTAGGCAGTTCCCCCACAATAGTAGACAGCTCCCTCCCCCACAATAGTAGGCAGCTCCCCCCACATTAGTAGGCAGTTCCCCCACAATAGTAGGCAGCTCCCTCCCCCAAAATAGTAGGCAGCTCCCCCCACATTAGCAGGCAGTTCCCCCACAATAGTAGGCAGCTCCCTCCCCCACAATAGTAGGCAGCTCCCCCCACATTAGTAGGCAGTTCCCCCACAATAGTAGGCAGCTCCCTCCCCCACAATAGTAGGCAGCTCCCCCCACAGACATACAACTTCCAGCCATATAGAGTGTATGGCTGGAGGCTGTATGTCTATGTACTGCCCCCCACAGTGTTCATTAGGTCGGCAGCTCCCACACATTAGGTCGGCAGCTCCCCCACATTAGGTTGGCAGTCCCCCCCCCCACAATAGTAGGCAGCTCCCCCCCACAATAGTAGGCAGCTCCCTCCCCCACAACAGTAGGCAGCTCCCCCCCCCCCACAATCGTAGGCAGCTCCCCTCCCCCAAAATAATAGGCAGTTCCCCCACAATAGTAGGCAATAGTAGGCAGTTCCCCCACAATAGTAGACAGCTCCCTCCCCCACAATAGTAGGCAGCTCCCCCCACATTAGTAGGCAGCTCCCCCACAATAGTAGGCAGCTCCCTCCCCCACAATAGTAGGCAGTTCCCCCACAATAGTAGACAGCTCCCTCCCCCACAATAGTAGGCAGCTCCCCCCACATTAGTAGGCAGTTCCCCCACAATAGTAGGCAGCTCCCTCCCCCAAAATAGTAGGCAGCTCCCCTCACATTAGCAGGCAGTTCCCCCACAATAGTAGGCAGCTCCCTCCCCCACAATAGTAGGCAGCTCCCCCCACATTAGTAGGCAGTTCCCCCACAATAGTAGGCAGCTCCCTCCCCCACAATAGTAGGCAGCTCCCCCCACAGACATACAACTTCCAGCCATATAGAGTGTATGGCTGGAGGCTGTATGTCTATGTACTGCCCCCCACAGTGTTCAGGTCATTGATCGTAACACTGTAGATGACGCGCCACCGGTCACCCACCAGGCCCCGGCCGCGCTCATCCTCCTCCGGTCCTCCTGCGCCTCTATGGTTATACGCACGGGACGTCACTGACGTCCCGTGCGTACAACCATAGAGAGGTGGAGAAGTGCAAAAGGACCGAAGGAAGACCGCAGGAGGACCGGAGGAGGACGCACGGTGGGCGGGGAATGGTTAGTGACCCGCGGACATCCTTATGTCCCGAAAAGATTTTTCGGGACACAGGGATGTCCGGCATAGGAATACTTATGATTATCGGGCCGGCTCCTGTGTGCGGCTGCAGGCGGGGGCCAACCAGAGAATGTAAAAACGAATTCATGTATACTAAAAACCAGGGTGCCTACAGCTGTTGTGAAACTACAACTACCAGCATGCCCGGACAGCCTTTGCCGGTCCGGGCATGCTGGGAGTTGTAGTTTCACAACAGCTGGAGGCACCCTGGTTTTTAAGTATACAGTTATTAGTTTGTACATGCTCTGGCCAGCCCCCGCCTGCAGCCGCACACAGGAGCCGGCCCGATAATCATAAGTATTCCTATGCCAGACCCCAATACCTGGCGTATAAGATGACCCCCGACTTTTCAGAAGAAAATTGGGAATAAAAAAGTCGTCTTATACGCCGGGATATACGGTATATTTCTGCTTATACATTAATTCTTTTATGGTGGTCTCATTGTAATTAATTAATTTTTTTTTTTTTTAATATTGAAGTATTTCATTGAGCATATATTCTAGTTGTGAGTGCGGTGATTCCACAAGGGCCCTGTGGGTCACTGTCACCACCGCTTGTACATTATTTAATATAATAAATAATTTTTATTCATCCAATATATGGTATCCATATATCCTTGACCTTGAGCCCCAATTATTCCTTTGCAAACATAAAGTAGACATATTGTTTATCGGAATCAATATATAATTTATTTGGAATATTCATTTTTCTTACAAGCAGAGAGCTTCAAAGTTTAAAAAAATGCAACATTTTCAATTGTTTCATCAAATTTTGGAATTTTTCACCATTTTACCACTAACATAAAGTAGAATATGTCACGAAAAAGCAATCTCGGAATCAGAATGAAAGGTAAAAGCATCCCAGAGTTATTAATTTTTAAAGTGATTATAGTTTTGCCAAGATTTACAACATATAAACTGTTTTTCATTCTGAAAATGCCCATTTAAGAGTGGGCTGTTCAATATGAAAAGACATGAAAAAAAGCACATAAGCTCTGAGACATCCTATAATGTTCATGAACTCTCCCTTGTCAGGTAAATTCATGTCCGTTTGAATACATGAATTCCTTTGTGACAATATAGTTGGCTCATTGTAATATCTACACTTGGTATGTTAAGACTTTGCCATTTACAAACTGTTTCCCGTGTCTTTGCTTTAAAGAACCTGCCATTTCAGAATACTTCAAGGATTATAATAGGGCCATGGAGAAAAGAAGGTTAGCTCTTAGATAATATTAAAACTGAGATTATTGCATCTAAATACCAGAAGATATTCCAAACTCAGGCAAATGACATCATAGTAATATTTCTGTTTAGATACCAGAGGGGATCAATACATGTTGTATCTGGTTGCAGGACTTGAGTCATAGTGAGCTGAACACCATTTCAGCACCATGGTCAGCTACACTATAACCACAGTGGGGGAATTTATCTTTAGCACAGATTTTAGCACAAAGCAAAACCTACCGCTCAAGCGTGTGTGTTTTTTTTTCAGTTGCTGCACATTCATACTTCATAAATTTATTAAAATGACGTTAAGCCCATGGATCCTGCAAAAAGGGCTAAAGAGCTCACACACTCCTATGCCAGCTGGTCACTGGAGTACATATACGCAAAAATTGACTCAATTTTTTTTTCTGCAAGTGATAAATTAATATGGGGCAGCAACCAGTGCATCTACTAACTATGCCCATTGGAAGCCCAGAACAAGATAAATGATGAAGCCGGCGCAGACAACATGAATTTAGCACAAAATTTAATTATAATTTTGGTGCAAGTCAATTTGCAAAATACAATACAAAATACACACTGCTGGGGTTCTAGGGTTGTAATCCTGTCCGCAGGTCTACTTATTCTGGTGACCCTGCTGACTACACCAATTTTGGCTTATGTACCACCTACTTTCCTCACATAAACCTGAAAAACAAGTTCTTTGGCCATGCCTACTGTGGAAGCTACCTAGACTGCGGGGGCAGGGAAATGTATACTGAATGGCTTATTAGGGTGTAAAAGTGCATCCTATTCCATGTCCATAACACAAACTGCATGCAATTTAGCAGGTGCAAATCAGTGGATAAATTACCTCCATGAGGGGTAGTCAACATTGAACAACAATAAGCAATATAAGTACAAAAATCAAATTAAGGAGGTCAGCTCACCTCCAGTCTGAATAGGGACCTAACCGCGGCACAAGATGTAGGTTTCGGATTAGGGACAGCAGTGGGCCACTTCCCATATAAGTAACAGTATAGAATTTTTTTTTTTTAAAGTACCTGTCATGAAATAAACTGTTCTAAACTAACTCAGGATATGTTCCCTAACTACTCCTAACACCCCTACAACCCTTAAAAAAAGCTCTGTATCATACTTTTCTTCTTGCTCACATAAGTTCAATTTACCAGCAGGAGAAAGTGGGCGTTTCCCAGCAGGCATGACATCACTGAAGCCCGCTGGGGGACAACTTCGGCCCTCACATGGCTGCAGAACTGTGATGAACAGAACACCTCAGACTCTGTGCATCTTTCAGTCTTTTTTTTCTATCAGTGAGGTTCTCCTGCAGACTTCAGTCCATGCAGCTTTCTGTTAGAATCTGTGGAGCTTTCACTTTATGTGCAGCTGACAATCAAGCTCCATGCAAAAAAGCACTTCCTGAGTTTGGACTCCTGCTGGGCCGGGAGGAGACCAAACGCACTGTATTAATTGTGGCAGGGAACAGAACAGAGCCACCTAGTGGCCTTTTAATATTACATATTCATGTTGACAATTTTAAAAGCATGTGAATGGGAAAGTGTCTGCTAATTACACAAGGTACACTATATTAAAAGTTTTATTTGGTGACAGGTACTCTTTAACCAGTTGCCATCTAAGGATGAGCCGGCTCGAGCCCGCGTCATACCAGCCAGCCCCCAGCTGATTCCTGTAGCTGGGGGCCGGTGTTAAAAGCCGACATGCGGCAATTGCCGCTACCGGTTATTAACCCTTTAGATTGCCGCTGTCAAAGTTCACAGCGGCATCTAAAGGGCCTTTAAAACCATCCTCGGTGGTTCAGTGGGGTGGATGCCCTCCCCCCCACTTCCCCGATCCACTTCTGAGATAGCCGGAGGGCTTACCTCTCCTTCCATTCTGGTCGCTGCACTGTTAATGATAAAGCCTGGCAAGGCCAGGCTTTATCAATCAAGTGCAGAGCACACAGATCAATGTAGTTCTATGAAACCACATTGATCTGTATGAGGAATCTAATGATTCCTCCTAAAAGTTCCTTAAGGGAACTAAAAGTGTGAAAAAGAAAGTTAAATAAAAGGTTAAAAAAAAACACCCATTAACCTTTCCTTATTAAAAATTTTAAATCACCCCCCTTTTCCCAAATTCCATGTAAAAAATATGTAACCATAATAAAAATAAACATATGCGGTATTGCCGCGTGTGTAAATGTTCTTACTATAAAAATATATTGTTACCGTATATACTCGAGTATAAGCCGAGTTTTTCAGCATGATTTTCCGTGCTGAAAACACCCCCCTCGGCTTATACTCGAGTGAACTCGCCGCCCTCAGTGGTCTTCAACCTGCGGACCTCCAGATGTTTCAAAACTACAACTCCCAGCAAGGCTGTCCGGGAATGTTGGGAGTTGTAGTTTTGAAACATCTGGAGGTCCGCAGGTTGAAGACCACTTCCCGGGCATTCGTCATCATCCAGCCCCCCCCTCCCCCTTTTAGTTTTGTACTCCCCTCCGCTCAGCGGGACGTTAGGGTGAGCTGGTCCGGGCCATCTGTGCTGCAGGACCGTCCGGTGGGAAGGGATAGTTGTTCCAAGCTGTCCATCTTCACCGGGGGGGTCTCTTCTCCGCGCTTCGCGCCCGGCCCCGGGATAATGACGTTGCCTTGACGACGACACACAGATGGCCCGGACCAGTTCACCCTAATGCCCCGCCAAGCGAAGGTGAGTACAAAACTAAATGGGGAAGGGGGGGCTGGATGATGACAAAGGCCCGGGCAGTGGTCTTCAACCTGCGGACCTCCAGATGTTTCAAAACTACAACTCCGGGCATGCTGGGAGTTGTAGTTTTGAAACATCTGGAGGTCCGCAGGTTGAAGACCACTGTTAAATCTAACATTAACAAGCGGTGATGATGAAGGGGGTGGTGTGGGATGATGACAGGGTAATGAAAGGAAGGATGATGACAGGGTAATAATGAAGGGGGGATGATGACAGGGTAATGATGAAGGGGGATGATGACAGGTGATGATGATGAAGGGGGGAATGATGAAGGGGGGGATGATGACAGGGTAATGATGAAGGGGGGATGATGAAGGGGGATGATGACAGGGTAATGATGAAGGGGGGATGATGACAAGGTGATGATGGTGAGGGTGTTAATGACGGGGGTCTGGATGATGACCAGGGGGATGATGTATTTCCCACCCTAGGCTTATAGTCGAGTCAATAACTTTTCCTGGGTTTTTGGGATGAAATTAGGGGCCTTGGCTTATATTCGGGTCGGCTTATACTCGAGTATATACGGTAATTAAAAAATGGCGTACGTGCAAAAAAAAACAAAATTCCAATATAGCCTATTTTTTATATCATGAAAAAATTAATAAAAAGCAATCGAAAAGTCAGATAAATACAAAAATACAAAAACTTCAGATCAGGGCACACCGCCCCATATATGAAAAAATAAAAAAGTTATAAGGGTCAGAAGATGACAATTTTAAACGTACTAATTTTCCTGCATGTAGTTATGATTTTTTTGCAGAAGTACGACAAAATCAAACCTATATAAGTAAAGTATCATTTTAATCATATGAGACTACAGAATAAAGTGAAGATGAAATAATAAAGATAAAAATGTACTACGTAAAAACAGAAGCCCCCAAAAGTTACAAAATTATGTTTTTTATCTTCAATTTTGTCGCTCAATAATTTTATTTTTTTATTTTTATTTTTTTGCCGTAGATTTTTGGGTAAAATTACTGAGGTCATTACAAAGTAAAATTGGTGGCACAAAAAAAAAAGGTAAGGAGGAAAAAACGAAAGTGCAAAAACTGAAAAACACTCGGTCCTTAAGGGGTTAATATATTCAGCTCCCCAGAAAAAGTTATAAAGTGCAAGACTTGTAATTAAAAAAACATGACAACATTCTGACTGAACTGGTCACTAAAACAAGTGAATTATGCCTATGCGCCCTCACTGAACTTGGGCCTGGTGTCACATAAAGGGGCATGGCATCATGAACATGGCAACTTTATTACAATTTATGCTTGCAAACAGGCTTAAATAGTAGCTGAAATCTAAGCCAGCTTTGAGCTGGCGTAGATTTCTGCTACAATTTACATTTGTTTGCAGGATTAAATAGTAATAAAGACCACCATGTTGATTATGTCATGTCCCTTTACATGACACCATGCCCATTTTGCACATTTCGCTGCCCACTTGGCAAGAGCAGGGCACAATGGAATTTTTTTGGCGCAAAATGGTTGTTTGATAAGGAAAATGCAACTTTTTGACAAATACCCTAGGCAGAGAAATGACAAATCCACCCCCTTGTAAAGCCAAGAGAGAGGTAGGCATATTATCAACTGAAGTTCCAGTATGACTGTGGGTCTAAAAAGAAAATGTGACCATATTACTGTCTTCCAAATCTTGCCATATAAGGGTTTCTGGGCATATAAGATGAAAGGCCTATCTACAGGACACCTGGCATCCTCATGATTAATTGTTCAAGTAGTGGCTCCAGGCACATGCACAATGAATGGCTAGAAACAGATGGCCCAGTTCATTGTGTTGTGGTGATTCTAGGTTGAAGTGAATGGGAGCTGCACTGCAGTAACCGGACACAACCAATACACAATGTGTGTGAATGTGGCAATGTTGGGTGGGGCTGTGAAAAAAGTCATACTTAGCATCTCGCTACTGATCCAGGCCTCTTCCTGTGTAGCCCCCCCCCCCCCTCCTCCATGATGTCATCGCTAGAGGTGGATCAGTAACTAGATGGTAAGTATCACTCTCTTCACTGTACAGTATCCATTAGCACTAATTAACACATTCCCTGTTGAGCCAGCGTACATTGCTCAGCCCAGCAAGATGTTACAGCAAACCGGCGGATTAACTTATTTACTGTGTCAAAGAGTTCAGCTTAATGGAGAACTGTAACAACATATTTTTCATTTCCCCTGTGCCTGGGCTGCAAAAACTAAAAAAAAAACTATTTTTTTAACTCACCTTCCTATGTTCCTCTGTTGAGCTGATATCGGCGTCCGGGTGCCCCGGTGCTGGTCTTGTTCCTGGTTCCTGAGCTCGGTGACTCATACTGCGCCCAGCTCATCACCGGCCACAGCGATGTCCTGCCACAGCCAATGATAGGCTGAGAGCACTGTCATGTAAGTAGCCCGGGCAGCAGGGAGAAGGCCCGACCCCAGGAACCAGGAAGAAGACCAGCTCCGGAGGACCAGGACATATATCTACGCAACGAGGAATGTAGGAAGGTGAGTTAAAGTATTTTTTTTTTTTTTTGTTTTTGCACCCCGGACACAGGGGAAATGAAAACTGTTTCACTGCAGTTCTTCTTTAACCCTTTTCTTTCTGGTTCACGCTGAACTTGTTCGCCGCGAACCAAAAACTTTCCAAAAGTTCAGCCAGCCAGACTAGCCAAACTTATATATATTTTTTTTTACATATTTCACCCTTTGCTCTATTAAAACTAAACAAAAAATGCTATGTTTAATGAAAACAACAATGCTAAAATAATTTTAATAGCTTAAGAAATAAAATAAAAAAGTTCGGGCTGTGAAGCCAAGTGCATGGTCATTTAGGAACAAAGCATTCTGGTTGTTAAAGGGGTACTCCACTGGAAAACATATATTTTTTTAAATCAACTGGTGCCAGAATGTTAAACAGATTTGTAAATTACTTTACTTACTATTAAAAAATCTTTGGTACTGAAAGGATTATCAGCTGCTTTATGCTACAAAATAAGTTCTTTTCTTTTTGAATTTCCTTTCTGCCTGACCACAGTGCTCTCTGCTGACACCTCTGTTCATGTCAGGAACAGTCCAGAGTAGGAGCAAATCTCCATAGAAAACCTATCCTGCTCTGGACAGTTTCTGACTTGGACAGAGGTGTCAGCAGAGAGCACTATGGTCAGGCAGAAAGGAAATTCAAAAAGAAAAGATCCTATGGATCATACAGCAGCTGGAAGGATTAAGATTTTTAAATAGAGGTTATTTACAAATCTGTTTTGCTTTCTGGCACCAGTTGATTAAAAAAATGTTTTCCAGTGGAGAACCCTTTAAGTGTTTACCTTTGCACTGTGGAATACTACAGCTGTCCTATAGTGGCCACTGTAGGTAAAACAATAATAACAGGCAGCTGCTCAATGTGTCCCTTCCATGATAACAGCTGACAGACAGAGGTTAGGGTAACCAAGCACAAGACAATGGGCTGATCGCTGAGGCGACTCTGTCCGAGAGGGGATATGAAAAAACCCTAAATACTTGTTTTGGCACGAGAAAAGGAAGAATGAGCAGTAATAATACTGTTGCCCTGTTGTCCTGATTTTGTAATCCATGTTATATATAAATATCAGATTACGCTATATACGTGATTTACCCGGCAGGAAACCAATTCTTAAACTATCACTGAACTTTGACTCGGAGGATAATCGGAGGATGATGAGAGCCATGTGGAAAATCTGCTTCCACGACAGATGGAAAGCCACAGACTTCCTCAGATTGCTCTAGGCTACAGCAGAAGGCTTCCACAATGGAATATGAATATATCCACTACACATGTGACAGCCCATAGAGTTAGAATTTGTGATCACTTGACTGTGCTAACCTCTCTGTTTTCCTCAGCCTGTCACTAACAGTATAAAAGCTGTCTCACCCAGTCCTGCACTCCTGCCCCTTGATTCACCCACAGCCTCCGTGTCCCTAGGAGACTTGAGCCTTGTTTATTTGCCATTGTCTCCCAGCAGGTAGAAGATTGCCCTGGAACTGACCCTGGCATGAAATAGCCAACTGGGAACACACAGACAAAAAGTATTTTCCAGCAGTTTACAGGCTTTGCTATGATTCAACGGCTCACTAGCTCTGATGTGTTTTGTACCAGTTATATCTTCACCTCCTTGTATCATATACAAAAGCACAAGGGATTGGTAAGGGTGACCTGAAATGACAGCAGATCTGTTTTAGAAGAAAGGTCATTTTAACCATGAGCATGTCTTTGACAGCGTAAAGAACATTATACTTTTCATGTATTTTAGATGTAGTTATACTTCAGTAGATTTTCATTATGCTTGTATTACATGCTTTGATACATTGAATGATTTAGTACATTGAGTGACATAGTACATGATGGTCCTCATTATACAATGGTTAATGTGCAGTCAGCACCTCCTGGCATACAGCCTGTCCCGAAACTCACCTTTGCCAAGGTCACAATTCCTACTATTCCTCCCCACCTCCAGATCCAAGCTTCTTCCTCCAGCCCTTCTGTTTTCTCCTCCATGGCTGCAGTTCCCGATCTGGCCAAAAGGGGCCACATGTGTGCTTGTGCGTCAGCTAAAAGCACCAGTGCCATCTTTAATGTGTCCTCTATCTAACCCTGTCCAAACTTAGCCTATTTAAGGCTAATCTGTCCTCTAACCTGTACCTGAAAAAGTCTGGCTTTGCCATAGCAAAAGTGTTCCTGATCTGCTATCCTGTAATCTCTGCCTTGCAATTATGTACTAAGCTGACTCTCCTGTGCATCTGGATCTGAACCACTGACCCTGTTGACCCTATTGCCTGCCATGACTCATCTGCAAGAACCTAACTCTGCTACCCGACTGTAAGCCTATTACTCACACCAGCACCTATCCCACCTCTGCCTGTTTAACGGTACCTGGGCCCATAGGCAAACAATCTGGAACAGGATAAAGGGTGAAAACTCAGATTCTACTTAGGCTCGACTTCTGACTTCTCAGTTGGGTAGCACTGCGGGTCCCCATCGATTTAGGCAGTCATGATATACACATGGGTTATCAATAGCTCTCCTTAATACAGTTTTCTAAAATATCAGTATTTTATCTGTCAAATTCTTATTTTGGCAATATGTGCCTTGGTGTTTATGTCCTTGCTTCATCACTATATTATACTCCTCAAAATAACTATTTAATTGACCACTGTGATCACCCCTGTTGGGGACCCTTCAAAGCAGATCCCCTGTATACACTTAAAGGGGTACTCCATCCCTAGACATCATGGGGGTCCCACCACTGGGGACTCCCGCAAACTCTCCTGCTGCACCCCCATACATCAGCAGCTTGGAGCTATGTTTGCTTCGTGGCTGATGGCGGGTGATACAGGGGACGGGGTATTGTGATGTTACGACCCCGCCTCCTTGTGATGTCACGTCATGCCCCCTCAATGCAAGTCTATGGGAGAGGTCCCATCCCATAGGCTTGCATTGAGGGTGTGGGGAGTGATGTCACAAGGGGGTGGGGGTGGGGGGTGGGGAGAGATTGTGGGGGTCCCCAGTGGCGGGTACACCGCCATCAGACATCTTATCCCCTATCCTTTGCATAGGAGATAAGATGTGTGGAGTACACTTTTAATATTCCTATTAGGGTGTTTAAAATGTGTTTTCCTAAATGGACATCCCTTTTAACATTTACCCCTTCCCACCTTGTGAAGTAAAAGCACAATAATGGCAGCTTTACCTTAACATCTAGTGGTGTACACTTAACTCCCAACAGCAGGGATCGGATAAAACTTTGGTTCCAGCTATTTAAGCACTGAGATCAATAGCTTCTTCAGTCATCACTCCTATAATTGCAGGAGCTTTAAGGTTTTATAGTGATGGCCCTGGGCCTAATAAAGGTCACAAGGACTGTCATAAGACAATGCCTGTTAGGTTGAAGAGGGGTTAAAGAGGTTTTCTAATCTAAAGTAAATCTGTTTGGTCCCCACTTCCTTACCTAAGGACAGCATACGGAATACGTGTATCCTTTTTTACCTTTTGTCTTAGTTTGACATATCCTGTCATGCGTGGCAAAAGATGACCAGCTTTTGAAAAAAAAAATATATATATAGTTTTACGATGTTGGGAGATTATGCCATCTGTATCTATATGTGACCACCGAATAGATGTCATGTGACTACTGAAGGCTTTACTGACATGCTGTGATATTATATAGAACTTTTTGTAAGAAATTGGAGTCCTGAACAAACTTACAAGGAAGCACAGACACATCTGTATAGAAGTTTCCTAGACTTGATTTAGCATTTTCCTATAATAAGCTGTTTATATGCAGTAAGGGCTCATAGATCCTACCATTCCCCCCCCCCCCCATTACACACACAGATTGACAGCTGTATGCACACATACAAGTGGCAGTGTTGATAAACCCTTGGATTAGAAATATTTTTTTCACATAAATAAAGTAAAGTAATATCCTCTTTAACGTTCAACCTGTGAAAACTTGCTTTGTGGGCAAATGTTTTGATTCTTATGTTCTGTAGGTTTGAAGACAAGATGGTGGAATCTACAGCAGGTTTCACAGTAAAGAAAAGCTGGCCGTTGATGAAGTTTCTCATTCTAAAAGGGATATTGGCCAAAGACATTCACGGTGACCTGGTGCAAACATTACGTGACAAGTGCCCTTTATACTCCACAGTGAGAAAACGGAGTTGCCATATTTAAAACTGGCCGATTTAACCTCCATGGTGAAGACCTTGCTGTGAGACTTCCAGAGGTGACCATTCTAGAAACCATATACGTCATCCATGTCATGATTCTGGAAGACCAGTAAATTTTTATTTTGAAGATAACCGAGAATATTTTCAGTGAAAGTGTTGGGTTTATAATCCATGATCATCTGAACATGAGGAAGGTGTCTGCTAAGTGGGTCCCGAAATGTTTGTCACACAGTGGTCATCATCAAGAACAAACTAGCTGACCTGGGCTTTGAGATGCTAGGTTGTCCTCCTTTTTCTTACTTGATCTGACACCCTTGGTGAATTTGACTCCATTTCTGATGCAAGTATGGGGGCTCATGTCTGGTTTGCCACCCATCAAAGGGAATTTTATTTGGATGAGTTGAAGAAGTTGCAACATCACAGTCAGTAGAATAGAATGTAGAATAATTGTGAACATTTGGTGTTCTATTTTAAGGACTTATAGGCACCCCTTTGCATATATGGAAAGCTGTCAATTACAATGTAAGGGTGAGGAAAACAGGACCCCATGTTTTCTTTATGAGTCCTTTTACCATATAAACCGCTTTCTCCATGGAAATACTGAATCAAATCATAAAAAGCTATACGTTTAAGAGCTGAGCTAGGATGTTGCAATATTGCCCTACAGATTCATACAATAAAGATTTAATAAAATTATTCCATATTAAGGATAATAGAGCAGTATCAGAATGACTGTTTTGTGCTAAACAAGGTTAGAGAGAATTATTCCCTCTGTGAGTTCTGTGGAATTTTTCTATACAACATACAGAATTAGATGATGAAAAGTCTACTGATGTGAAGGAAAATACTTATCATCACATTCTGGGATGAGCAGACTCGACTCTCTTAGGATAAACATGATTATACTGTGATTTCACAGGGGACAACCTCGAAGAGCAGCGTACCATCAAGCCTCTATGATAGGAATGTTCGAAAACCTATGTGGTCAAAATGTGGCACAGACAAATAGAAATTACCAGGATACTAAACAGCCCCCGTTGCTATGTAATTTTCATCACTAGCAATAAGATAATTTCTACCCACCAACTGTTGTTGCCCTGTCTACGCACACGGTTCCCCGTGCCAGCTGAGTTGCCACTTTTCCCCTATTAATCTCGCCAGGGATTAATTTCGCCTGCACATTATGCCCTACATAGGAATATGTTACAATAATTATCACTTTAAATGACCCTTACTTTTCTTAAAACAACATTTAGCATGTAAAAGTAATTATGTTTAATTACATCTCAAGCACACAGCAGGATGAACAGTAAATGCACTGCTCAAAAAAAGGGAACACTAAGATAGCACATCCTAGATCTTAATGAATGAACTAGTTGCATGAAATACTTCCGTCTTTACATAGTTGAATGTGCTGACAACAAAATCACACAAAAATTATCAATGGAAATCAAATTTATCAACCCATGGAGGTCTGGGGATGGAGTCGCACTCAAAATCAAAGTGGAAAACCACCCTACAGGCTCATCTAACTTTGATGTAATGTCCTTAAAGGGGTACTCCAGCGCTTAGACATCTTATCCCCTATCCAAAGGATAGGGGATAAGATGGCTGATTGCGGGGGTCCCGACGCTGGGGACCCCGTGACCTTGCACACAGCACCCCAGTTAAAATCAGTCCCAGGAGCATGTTTGCTCCGGGTCTGATTACCGGCGACCATGGGGCCGGCGGCGTGTGATGTCACACCTCCACCCCTGAGTGACGTCACGCTCCACCCCTCAATGCAAGCCAATGGGGGGGGGGGGGGGCATGACAGCTGTTCCGCCCCCTCCCACAGGCTTGCATTGAGGGGCGGAGCATGATGTCACATGGGGGCGGCGGCGTGATGTCACATGCCACCTGCCCCGTGGTCGCCGGTAATCAGACCCAGAGCGAACATGCTCCGGGGACTGATTTTAACTGGGGTGTTGCCTGCAAGATCACGGGGGTCCCCAGCGGCAGGACTCCCGCGATCAGGCATCTTATCCCCTATCCTTTGGATAGGGGATAAGATGTATAAGCGCCAGAGTACCCCTTTAAAACAAAGTCAAAATGGGGCTCAATAGTGTGCGTGGCCTCCACATGCCTGTATGACCTCGCTACAATGCCTGGGCATGCTCCTGATGAGGTGGTAGATGGGATGTCCTCCCAGACCTGGACTAAAGCATCCGCCAACTCCTGGACAGTCTGTGGTGCAACATGGCGTTGGTGGATGGAGCGAGACATGATATCCCAGATGAGCTCAATAGGATTCAGGTCTGGGGAATGGGCGGGCCAGTCCATAGCATCAATGCCTTCATCTTGCAGGAACTGCTGACACACTCCAGCCACATGAGGTCTAGCATTGTCTTGCGGAATTGTCATTAGTCATTAGGAGGAACCCAGGGCCAACCGCACCAGCATATGGTCTCACAAGGGGTCTGATGATCTCATCTCAGTACCTAATGGCAGTCAGGCTACCTCTAGCAAGCACATGGAGGGCTGTGTGGCCCCCCAAAGAAATGCCACCCCAAACCATTACTGACCCACCCCCAAACCGGTCATGCTGGAGAATGTTGCAGGCAGCAGAACGTTCTCCACGGCATCTCTATCTGTCACATGTGCTCAGTGTGAACCTGCTTTCATCTGTGAATAGCACAGGAGGCCAGTGGCAAGTTTGCCTATCTTGGGGTTCTCTGGCAAATGCCAAACGTCCTGCATGGTGTTGAGATGTAAGCACAGCCCCCACCTGTGGGCATCGGGCCCTCATACCACCCTCATGGAGTCTGTTTCTGACCATTTGAGTGGACACTTTTTGTGGCATGCTGGTGGTCATTTTGCAGGGCCCTGGCAGTGCTCCTCCTGCTCCTCCTTGCACAAAGGTGGAGGCAGCGGTCCTGCTGCTGGGTTGTTGCCCTCCTACGGCCTCCTCCATGTCTCCTGATGTACTGGCCTGTCTCCTGGTAGCGGCTTCATGCTCTGGACACTACACTTACAGACACAGCAAAACTTCTTGCCACAGCTTGCATTGATGTGCCATCCTGGATGAGCTGCACTACCTGAGCCACTTGGGTGGGTTGTAGACTCCGTCTAATGCTACCACTAGGGTGAAAGCACCACCAGCATTCAAAAATGACCAAAACATCAGCCAGGAAGCATAGGAATTGAGAAGTGGTCCTTTATGTCTTGCTAATTGCCTATAATTTCCATCTGTTGTCTGTTCCATTTGCACAACAGCATGTGAAATTGATTGTCAATCAGTGTTGCTTCCTGAGTGGACAGTGTGATTTCACAGAAGTGTGATCGACTTGGAGTAACATTGTGTTGTTTAAGGGTTCCCTTTATTTTTTTGAGCAGTGTAGTTATGAAATTACTGTTGAGAGTTTTTTTTTTTTTCAATTGCATATTTTATAGAAAGTGCCAAATATAAAGAATTACACAAATCTTTTTTAACTATAGATGAGATAGGGGGTATGATTCCACAGAACACTTCTGCGGTAAATGAGTCCAATAGTCTAAAGTTTCAGGTTTTAGTTGAAAGAACTGATGACTATGTTATGCATAGTGCAGGGCCTGAGAAAATGATGAGACATAGGCATTCTTGCTTTAAATATGAGTGTTATATACTGCCCACTCAAAACCTGCACAGAATATGATTTTTGCATGTATTTTCCCATTACATATATAAATTGTCACTGTTTCTACAAACTTTGCACAAATCCACAGTACAGACAAACACATCTTTTTTGTTTTATTAGAGAAAACATGCTTATTTCTCCTCAAATCACTCCCCTCAAACTTTCATTTAACAGTGAAAAACACAACTATATACCATCTTGTATTTATAAGGTGAAATAGAAGCTCACTGAGGGATTAGTTATATGCTGCCATATATGTCTAGGGAGAGGGGAAGGTTGAGTACATACTGTATATGGGACTGTGGTTGAGTGGAAAGAGACAGAATCAAACAGACACTGCAAGAAGACTACACAACATTTTGTGTGTATTATATCTCAACTTAGGGCAGCTAAGACTATTGACTACAGCTCTAGAATGTCTTCCATGTTGCTGCCACTGCTTTTTAGGGCCCACTCACTCTACATAAATTTAATACGGATTATACTTGCAGCAGACTCCAATTGATCTCAATGGGAGTCTGCTGCCTAGTGTTCACTATGGAAGTTCCATAGCAAAAAAGCTTGTTGATGGAAAGTAGGATTCTATCGGAACATGTTGGAATCCGCTGTGAAAAGTCCTAACACTACGCTGCAGTGAATGAGACTGTGCTTTTTATCTGTCTTAGACTGCCACGCACAGTAAGCACCGATTCCAGAGGAAAGGCTGTTGTAAGCTAAATTTCCATAGTGTTTACGGTACTAAGGGTTTACTGTAAAGAGACAAAATAGCAGGATGTTCTCTTCTGTGTGTACAGTTTATGGGAGACATTATAAATCCTAAGCTCCATCTAATAGCCCAGGGACAACTGAAAATTTGAGATGGAGCCTGCAAAGAGGAAGTCTAAAAAAAAAAAATGTCATGTGCAAGTTATATAGTGGTCATTAATAGTGCTATTCCAATGGGCAGCTTAACTTGAAAAGATACCTGAAAAGACAGGTATTCATGTACTAGTTATTGTCAACAACCAAATGAATAGAGACTTGTAAACTTTACAAAAGTTTGATTGTGCCGCATGTAAAAAAAACACACTAAGGATTCTTCATGCTTTTAAAAATGAATGTCCAAAACTGATCCCTTTTTGACGGCAAATGCCTGCCGGTGTTTATTTGCACACAGAGGTATTGAAAGAAACAATTGCTTTTTCCAAGCGGCCCAAAAATTTTTTTATTTTTTAAAGTAGCAACAGGTATTGTGCCTGGGAAGTGAAAAAGCAATGGCAATGGAATTGGCACCATAGAAAGTGCACAAATGTGACACAAAACCGTCTGTGTTGCTTTTCACAATTAGTGTAAAACAAAAAATCTGTCACACTTAACTACCAAGATAAACAGATTTTGCACTGACAGAACAGATGCAGTATGCTCTCTGTTGCTTTACTACAATTTTATATGTGTATGCTCCTACTCCTATCTGTATTGCTTAGTGTCCCTCACAGAGATCTTCACCTAACACTTGCTATTTCTAAATTGGCTCCTAAAGTTATGTGCAAATTCCTTTATAGTGGTCCTGACATCACCTCTATACTGCCACGTGATTGGCTTGGAGAACTGTTTGAAAGGCAAATGGGATTCCCCGAGTTCTTGTAATCTTTCTCCTTTCTGCCATGCAGCTGATGTAATTTTAGCTGGTTCTGCTGAACCACCCAAAGTTCGAGTTTTAGACAAACTGAACTTTTAGCAAAGCTCTGATCGAACTTTTGTTACACAGATTTGGGTATCTAATCTCTAAGGGTAGGGTCACATGTGCTGTGTTTTGCTACATATTTGCTGCTGCATATTTTCCTAGCAAAATTGCCTGCAGAAAATATGCAGCAAAATATGGCACATGGGGCCCTACCCTTAAAATAAATATCTCCTCCCCATGCAATGCGATATCCTGCTAGCAATAGGCAAATTATAGAGGAGCTGCAACACTCTGAACAGATCCCACACTTTAAAGGTGTGAATAAATAGCAGATCACGGCTGCACAGCTTCAGTCCAGGACGCTGCATCAGTCATTCTGGTGGAACTGAGGAAAGAACATAAAGGTGCCGAAAGGTGTTGTCCAGCTACAGTATATACCCAATGAAGTCATTGTCATCCTGTGCATTGCCTGTGGTCATGTTTTTGCAAGTTTTCAGCAGCACCTCTAAGACCTACTTTGTCCTTTTATTGCTTATCCACTCTACCACTCGTATAACCTTTAACACTTTTGCATACATTTTTGTCATGGACATTGACTGTAATATTACAGGAAGATATGTGCAGCCATAATCTCATCCTGCATTAAATAGATGAAGGAAGATAGCCAGATAGATAGATGATAGATAGATAGATAGATGAGATAGAGATAGATATGAGATAGATACAGTAGATGATAGATAGATAGATAGATATGAGATAGATGATATATATATATATATATATATATATATATATATATATATATATATATATATATGAGATATTTAGATAGATATGTGAAAGATATAAGATAGATATGAGATAGTTATGAGATAGATGATATATAGATATGAGATAGATAGATAGATATGAGATAGATAGATATGAGATATATTGATTGATAGATAGATAGATATGAGAAATATTGATAGATAATAAATAGATAGATAGATATGAGTTAGATAGATATGAGATATATTGATTGATAGCTAGATAATAGATAAATAGATATGGGATATATAGATAGAGAATATATAGATAGATAGATAGATATGAGATAGATAGATAGATAGATATGAGATAGATAGATAGATAGATAGATAGATAGATAGAAAAATAAAACAATAAAAAAGCAAAGATAAAAAAAAATAGTGTGAAACATAAAAGATTTCTTTAAGCTACGTCATTCCACATACAAATATAGTCATCTAGAAGCACAGGCTATTTGTATTACATTGGAAGTAAAACAAAATTGCTGTATAGAGGAAACTCCTGTACTGGGAAATATGACAAGACTTCACACTATGCCATTAATTGTTTTAAGTCCTAACACCTCTGTTGTGAGTATGAGGTTTGTTCTATCACAGTCCTTGAACCTGTCATTGAGCATTAGGTTGTGCTCCAGTACATTTTGTCCTAAAATATAGTAATGTGTAAAATTTAGTTTATAAACTAAGACTCTGCAGGATTTCAAATGGCAAAATGAGCATTACAATCTCTCCGCATTTATTGGATGTGTCCTGAGAAATTACTGTTGTGCTTAGCCCGGCTCAGTTCAGTTTGCTGGTTTTACAGATGTATTCTTGGCCAACATCATCCTTAAATCTGCTCATAAAAGGAACATTTAAATATATATATATGAGGAGCACCGCTTCCGGAGTAGAACAGAGATTCATAAAGGCCATTAGCACTCCATAGGCTTTCTGGGTAAGGAATATGCAATGCAGCTCATCAAACCACTTTCTTAGGTAGCATGCCCTAAGATCAGCTCTGGCTCCAGTTAGGGTGCTTTCACACCACGTTTTGTACTTATGGTTCCCGAATACGGCTGGGAGGAGGGGGGCGGGGCTTAATTGCGGCACCCGTGGTCAACCGCGTTTTTGCCTACGGTCGGGAAACCGCATACGGCCGAAAACGCAGCCGACCGGAGGCTGTGGTTCACTCCGATCGGCTCATAGACATGCATTAAATACGGTTCCTGAATACAGCTGAGTGTGGGCGCCATGATTAAGCCCCTCCCCCCTCCTCCCAGCCGTATTCGGGAACCGTAAGTACAAAACGTAGTGTGAAAGCACCCTTACGAAGACTGAGACTTTGTAACTAGAACCAGAGCTGATCTTAGGGCATGCTACCTGAGAAGGTGGTGTGATGAGCTGCTTTGTGTATATATATATATATATATATATATATATATGAAATGTCAGCTTTGTCACACTTGTATTACGGGAGATAGTGTGCTTTTACATTTACATGGATATATCTTCAGGGGGTGCAGAGGATTAAGTCACATCAAAAGTGTCACATGGAAGGTGGAGCTTCAAGTTACATTTCTGTACTTAAATGGGTACTCTGGTGGAAAACTTTCTTTTTTATATCAACTGGTGCCAGAAAGTAAAACAGATTTGTACATTACTTCTATTAAAAAATCTTCATCCTTCCAGTACTTATTAGCTGCTGAATACTACAGAGGAAATTATTTTATTTTTGGAATACAGAGCTCTCTGCTGACATTACAAGCACAGTGCTCTCTGCTGACATCTCTGTCTATTTTAGGAACTGCCCAGAGCAGCATATGTTTGCTATGGCGATTTTCTCCTACTCTGGACAGTTCTTAAAATGAACAGAGATGTCAGCAGAGAGCACTGTGCTCGTGATGTAAGTAGAGAGCTCTTTGTTCCAAAAAAAATAAAATAATTCCTCTGTAGTATTCAGCAGCTAATAAGTATTGGAAGGATTAAGTTTTTTTATAGAAATATATTACAAATCTGTTCAACTTTCTGGCAACAGCCGATTAAAAAAAAAAAAAAAAGTTTTCCACCAGAGTACCCCTTTAAAGTAATTGTTCTTCAACTTGAACTGGCAATGAAATAAGCCCCAAACACATTTATAATGCTGCCTAAGGCCTCTAATCCCCCAAGTCATTTTAAAGTGTTCTTAAAGTTCAGTTATGGGGACATGCGGTAACCCATGATAACTATTTCAGCTTGCCCATTTTTTAGGCCTATTCAAAACAAAATAGTGGCATAAAGTATCCCTGGTTGTCGGTAGATGCCTGCCGATGTTGATATGCACACGGAGGCATGGGAAGATCCCTTTTTTGTGGTGATGGGTTGTGTACATGTAGGCCTGGCTGGAAGTAGGGTGATGGTTGATTAGAGTTATTTGTAGTAGCCAGCTTACAGCTGGTGGTGAATGACTGATGTTACTATTGTACAGCATGAGATGGAGCAGTTATGTCAATAGCATACAGCAGGAGATGGCGGATTGGTAGTAGCAGGAAGGTGATTTTTAAATTAAATTTGAAAATGTTTCAATTAAGTTTTTTAATTTGGAAAAAAAAATTCTATTATATGGTTCCTGGACTGGTGAAGCTGACATGCTTGGTTGTGTATGCATAGACCTGGCTAAAACTACCAGAACATGTCATAGTGGCTTACCTGAGGTAGTCTGTGTAAAGCAGTGGGTTGAGACACCTTTAAAATTGGCTGGCTGCAGGGAGGGAGCTTGCAATAGCAACTGTCTTGAAAGGTGAACAGAGAACAGGGGGTTAGTGAGCTCTAACTGTCCCTACAGCTGCTGTCTCTTCCTTTTGTCCAACCACCCTAAAAAAACGGATCGACAACCACGGGGATGGTCCCAATACTGTGTTAAAGTGCTTGGTCATAAGAGTCAAACAAAACAAACTGTACATGTCGTAAAATAAGTCAGAAACGTATTGGAAATACTACAAAGCTAAAAACAGATATACCAGGTAGAATATAGCATAGCAACAATTAGTTCAAGACCCAAGATAAAGATTAACCCCTTAAGGACCGGGGTTTTTTCCTTTTTTGCATTTTCGTTTTTTGCTCCTTGCCTTTAAAAAATCATAACTCTTTCAATTTTGCACCTAAAAATCCATATGATGGCTTATTTTTTGCACCACCAATTCTACTTTGTAATGACGTCAGTCATTGTGCCCAAAAATCTACGGTGAAACGGGAAAAAAAATCATTGTGAGACAAAATTGAAAAAAAAACGCCATTTTGTAACTTTTGGGGGCTTCCGTTTCTACGTAGTACATTTTTCGGTAAAAATGACACCTTACCTTTATTCTGTAGGTCCATATGATTAAAATGATACCCTACTTATACAGGTTTGAATTTGTCGCACTTCTGGAAAAAATCATAACTTCATGCAGAAAAATTTATACGTTTAAAATTGTCATCTTCTGACCCCTATAACTTTTTTATTTTTCCGTGTATGGGGCGGTATGAGGGCTCATTTTTTGCGCCGTGATCTGAAGTTTTTAACGGTACCATTTTTGCATTTATAGGACTTATTGATCGCTTTTTATTCATTTTTTCATGATATAAAAAGTGACCAAAAATGCACTATTTTGGACTTTTGAATTTTTTTGCGCGCACGCCATTGACCGTGCGGTTTAATTAACGATATATTTTTATAATTCGGACATTTCCGCACGCGGCGATACCATTTATGTTTATTTTTATTTTTGTTTACACTGTGTTTTTTCTTTTATGGGAAAAGGGGGGTGATTCAAACTTTTAATAGGGAAGGGGTTAAATGATGTTTATTCACTTTTTTTTTGCACTTTTTTTTTGCAGTGGTATAGGTCCCATAGGGACCTATAACACTGCACACACTGATCTTTTACATTAATCACTGGTTTCTCATAAGAAACCAGTGATCGATGATTCTGCCGCATGACTGCTCATGCCTGGATCTCAGCCACTGAGCTGTCATTCGGCGATCGGACAGCGAGGAGGCAGGTAGGGGCCCTCCCGCTGTCCTGTCAGCTGTTCGGGATGCCGCGATTTCACCGCGGCTATCCCGAACAGCCCACTGAGCTAGCCGGCATGCTTTCGGTTTCACTTTAGACGCAGCGTTCAACTTTGAACGCCGCGTCTAAAGGGTTAATAGCGCGCGGCACAGCGATCAATGCCGCGCGCTATTAGCCACGGGTCCCGGCCGTTGTTAGAGGCCGGGCCCGAACCGCTATGACGCGGGGCCACGCCGTGGCCCCGCGTCATAGATCGGGAGTGGACACATGACGTTCCAGTACGTCATGTGTCCTTAAGGGGTTAAAGGCAGATATAATATGAACAAGACTAGATATGAGGATAAGTTTACAGCAGGCAAAACTAGGAGATTCAGGGGATGAACAGGTTAACTGAATGTCAGAACACTAAACAGGTCAAAAAATTAAGAGCACTGTTCACACAGGTACAGACACAAGACTTACTCATTCCTAGATAGATTGATAAGCACAAGGCTCAGAATAAGATTTTATCCTAGGCGATCCAGTATAAAACAAGGTCAAAGCAGGACTGACAAAAAGCACAGTGTGAAAACACAGGAAACACAAAGCATAGGCAGAAAGAACAATTCAAAAATACTAAAACTTGACAAAGGTACTAAAGCAAAGCAAGCTAAAATCTAGATATGAGACAGGACAAATAATCATTGTTAAAACTTAGGATACATGTGCTCAGACAGAGTGAACATAATGCAAACATGGTCAGAGAAACAGGTGTAATTACCAACCCAGAGCAGCACCTGAAAAAGGCCTTATATACCCTTCCATTGATGAAGGCTGGAAGCATTAACTCTTCTCAAACCAGGGGGAATAAACACAGAAACTGTTCAGACACAAACATAATGTCTGAACAGGACCCAAAGCAGAAAAATGCAAAATACAGATAAACTGTCAGGGGTTTTGTAGGCCAAAATGAATCCCTAAACTATCTTATATGTTTCCGCAATTTTGTGTATATTCTAGGAGGGCCCAAGTGAGTTCATGGAAAGGCCACAATTTATTCTAGGTCTTATTTCTTAGACTATGCCAGTCTGAGGGGAATACCTCTCTAGTCACTCCAGATTTACTGTACGACAGTGATAAGACAGAGGAGTATGTTTAAAGGGGTATTCCAGGATTTTTTTTATTTGACTGTGCTACAGGGGCTGTAAAGTTAGTGTAGTTCATAATATAGTGTCTGTACCTGTGTGTGACAGTTTTCTCCCAATTCTTCTGATATTTTCAACCCAATATTTATTTTTAACAGCATACAAAATGACTGTTGCCGAGACCTGACTCACTAGTCAGCTGATGACAGGGAGCCTGTCTGCTTCAATGGGTGGAGGGATCGCTTGGTGGGAGGGAGATCAATCTGCAACTAATGCAACAGCTGTGGGCACCCTGATTGAAAACCACAAGTCTTTGAATGGATGCAGCTCATTTATGTTTCAATGGGTGATGTGTGGGAGGGAGGAAAATGGAATTATGGGATTTGTAGGCAAAAAAGAAAACTCAAACAGGAAATGCCAGTTCACAAAAAGCTAGCCACAGTGTTATGGTAATCTCATGACATAGCATTTAGCCCCAAGACAAACACATATCTTTCCTAAACAAGTCCATTACTGTCTGCCAGGTATGTACTAAAATCACCATATAGTGGATTACCTTTAAGTTTTCGCTGGAGAATAGAGTCATGTCTGGTATCACCCCCACAACTTACTGAAAGGGGGGGTTGAGAAACTCAATGGGGGAGATTTATCATTATTTGTCTATTGTAGACACAGTTCTACCCCTTTACACTGCTTGTCTAATTTACTCTCTTGCTCAGAATTTACTAAGGTTGTGCACGTGCTTTGATAAATCAAAAATGGCGCTCCTGGGCCTAGGCTGTAACAGGCTGGCGTTATTTAGGCTGGGGAGGGCCAGTAACAATGGTCCTTGCTCACCCTCGTAACGTCAGGCTGTTGCTGCTTGTTATTTATTTATAAAAAAAAAAAACAGATAGGGTTCCCCCTATTCTCAGTATCAGCCAGATACTATTAACCCCTTCCCGACCTATGACATATCTGTACGTCATGAGTGGCAAGGTGTTCCTGACCCATGACATACAGGTACGTCATGAACATTTTTGCCGCTACTCGCGGCATCCCGCAGCGCCCGGTAAGATGGTGGCTATCACTGATAGCCAGCCATCTTACTGTGCGACCACGGGGGGATTCATCCCCCACCCCCTTCCCCAGCGATCGATGCTATCAGCTAGTCAAATCTAACTAGCTGATAGCAGCGAGGTGTGTGAGTCCCGATCACGGGGATCGGGACACACACCGCTCTGCTAAGTGTCCCTTAACCTTCCCCTGTCGTCACTTCCCCAGTCATGCGGTGTCCCGAGCGGTCCCAGCGAGAGCAGCGTCCTCCAGACGGTCCCGGAGGTGGTGCGTCCCGGCGGAGAGTTTCCGGCAGCAGGGCAGCATCTTCATTGGAAGCAGTGAGATCGCCGTAAAGCGATCTCACCGCTGCCTCTGGGAGTTTCAAAACGTCAACTCCCAGCATGCCCAGACAGCCTTTGGCTTTCTGTGCATGCTGGGAGTTGTAGTTTTGTAACATCTAGAGGTCCACAATTTGGAGACCACTGTATAATGGTCTCCAATCTGTGCTCTTCCAGATGTTGCAGAACTACAAATCTCAGCATGCTCAGTCTGTCCAGGCATGCTGGTAGTTGTAGTTCTCTAACATCTGGAAGAGCACAGATTGGAGACCATTGTACAGTGGTCTCCAAACTGTGGACCTCCAGATGTTGCAAAACTACAACTCCCACCATACCAGACTGCCCAAGCATGCTGGAAGTTGTAGTTCGGCAACATCTGATCTTTCAGATATTGCCGAACTACAACTTCCAGCATGCCTGGGGAGTCTGGGCATGCTGGGAGTTGTAGTTTTGCAACAACTAGAGGCACACTAGTTGGGAAACATTGTCCGTTTCCTACCTCAGTGCCTCCAGCTGTTACTATAACTCCCAGCATGCACTGACAGACCATGCATACTGGGAGTTGTAGTTTTGCAACAGCTGGAGGCACACTGGTTTGGAAACACTAAGTTAAGTAATAAACTTTCAAGTGTTTTGCAACCAGTGTGCCTTCAGCTGTTAGATGACTACAACCCCCAGCATGCACGGACAGCCAAAGGGCATGCTGGAAGTTGTAGCAGTATGCCTCTAGCTGTTGCATAACTACAAGTCCCAGCATGCCCTTCTGCTGTAACTGCATGCTGAGAGTTTTTGCAACAGCTGAAGGCACACTGGTTGCGAAACACCAGTTTGTTATCTAACTCCGTGTTTCGCAACCAGTGTGCCTCCAGCTGTTGCAAAACTACAACTCCCAGCATGCACGGACAGCCAAAGGGCATGCTCGGAGTTGTAGTTTTGCAACAGCTGGATGTTTCCCCCCCCCTCCCCCAATGTGAATGTACAGGGTACACTTACATGGGCGGAGGTTTGCAGTGAGTGCTGCAAGTTTGAGATGGTGCAAATTTTGCGCTGCAGCTCAAACTCCCAGCAGCAAACTTGCTGTGAACCTCTGCCCGTGTGACTGTACCCTAAAAACACTACACTACACTTACACTAACCTAAAATTAAAAGTAAAAAACACTACATATACACATACCCCTACACAGCCCCCCTCCTCTCCCCAATAAAAAATGTTTGGTATACTACTGTTTCCAAAACGGAGCCTCCAGCTGTTGCAAAACAACAGCTCCCAGTATTGCCGGTCAGCCATTGACTGTCCAGGCATGCTGGGAGTTTTGCAACAGCTGGAGGCACCCTGTTTGGGAATCTCTGGCATAGAATACCCCTATGTCCACCCCTATGCAAATCCCTAATTTAGGCCTCAAATGCGCATGGCGCTCTCTCACTTTGGAGCCCTGTCGTATTTCAGGGCAACAGTTTTGGGACACATATGAGGTATCTCCGTACTCAGGAGAAATTGTTTTATAAATTTTGGGGGGCTTTTTCTTCTTTAACCCCTATGAAAAGGTGAAGTTGGGGTCTACACCAGCATGTTAGTGTATAAAAATTAAATGTTTTACACTGACATGCGGGTGTTGCCGCATAGTTTTCATTTTCACAAGAGATAAAAGGGAAAAAAGACCCTCAAAATTTGTAATGCAATTTCTCCCGAGTACAGAGATACCGCATATGTGAGCGCAAAGTGCTCTGGGGGCGCACAACAAATCTCAGAAGGGAGAGTGCACCATGTACATTTGAGGTGATTTGCACGGGGGTGGCTGATTGTTACAGTAGTTCTGACATAAACGCAAAACAATAAATATCCATATGTGACCCCATTTTGGAAACTACACCCCTCATGGAATTTAATAAGGGTGTGTGACAGATTTTTGGAACAGTGATCTGTGAAAATGAAAAATACAATTTTGCACAGTCCACTGTTTCGAATATCTGTCAAACGCCAGTGGGGTGTAGTTTTCAAAATGGGGTCACATGTGGGGGGGGGGTCCACTGTTATGGCACCATAGGGCTTCCTAAATGTGACATGCCCCCCAAAAACCCTTTCAGAAAAACTCACTCTCCAAAATCCCATTGTCGCTCCTTCCCTTCTGAGCCCTCTACTGCGCCCGCCGAACACTTTACATACACATATGAGGTGTTTACTTACTTGAGAGAAATTGGGTTACAAATTTTAGGGTGATTTCTCTCCGTTTACCCCTTGTAAAAATAAAAAAATTGGGTTTACAAGAACATGCGAGTGTAAAAAATGAAGATTTAGAATTTTCTCCTTCACTTTGCTGCTATTCCTTTGAAACACCTAAAGGGTTAAAACACTTACTGAATGTCATTTTGAATACTTTGGGGGGTGCAGTTTTTATAATGGGGTAATTTATGGGGTATATCGAATATGAAGACCCTTAAAATCTACTTCCAACCTGAACTGGTCCATGAAAAAGTACGATTTTGAAAATCTTGAGAAAAATGGGAAAATTGCTGCTGAACTTTGAAGCCCTCTGATGTCTTCCAAAAGTAAAATCATGTCAATTTTTTGATGCAAACTTAAAGTAGACATGTTATATATGTGAATCAATATGTAATTTATTTGGAATATCCATTTTCCTTACAAGCAGAGAGTTTGAAAGTTAGAAAAATGCAAAATTTTCAAAATTTTCATGACATTTTTAGATTTCTTACCAAGAAAGGATGCAAACATCAGTGAAATTTTACCAATAACATAAAGTAGAATATCTCACGAAAAAACAATCTCGGAATCAGAATGATAAGTAAAAGGATCCCAGAGTTATTAATGTTTAAAGTAACAGTGGTCAGATGTTCAAAAAATGCCCCGGTCCTGAAGGTGAAAATGGGCTGGGTCATGAAGGGGTTAAAGGGGTACTCTGGTGAAAAACTTGTATTTTTTTTTAAATCAACTGGTGCCAGAAAGTTAAACAGATTTGTAAATTACTTCTATTAAAAAATCTTAATCCTTCCTGTACTTATTAGCTGCTGAATACTACAGTGGAAATTCTTTTCAGTTTGAAACACAGAGCTGTCTGCTGACCTCATGAGCACAGTGCTCTCTGCTAACATCTCCGTCCATTTTAGGAACTGTCCATAGCAAACATATGCTGTTCTGGACAGTTCCTAAAATGAACAGAGATGTCAGTAGAGAGCACTGTGCTCATGATGTCAGAAGACAGCTCTGTGTTTCAAAAAGAAAATAATTTCCGCTGTAGTATTCAACAGCTAATAAGTACAGGAAGGATTAAGATTTTTTTAATAGAAGTAATTTACAAATCTGTTTAACTTTCTGGCACCAGTTGATTTAAAAAAAAAAAGTTTTTCACCGGAGTACCCCTTTAAAGCAGCAACAGTCTGATGTTACCAGGGTGGGCGAGGACCATTGTTACTGGCCCTCGCCAGCCAAAATAACATCAGCTTGTTACCACCTAGGCCCAGGAGCACCATTTTTGATGCTCTGGGCCAGTTGGTAATGGCTCTTCCCGGCACCCCTGTGGCGGTGGGTACCGGTGTAATAATTATAGGTTAGCATTAGCTTATTTTGGTGCTAACGCTAAGCCCCAGCTTAGTAATGGATTCCGTCTATATGACAGCTTCCACTACTAACCCTGAATATTCAATTCTAAATAAACACGACACAGCCCTCGTTAACCTTTTTATTGAAATAAAAAAAAATGCTGGTCATCATCGCAGTCCACCGAATCTGACGTAGTCCTCCGCATTCAGGTATCTGAAATGAGAAGAAAAGAAAAACAAGAATAATGGGTTAGTAAATGTTTTGTGCTCTCCCCTGGGAAGAGCGCACATAATGCAGCGTGTTCCTAAACAGGGAGCCTCCAATTGTTGCTAAACTACTACTCCCATCATGGGGGGGCTGTAGTTAAGCAACAGCTGGAGTCTCCCTGTTTGGGAAAACACTGCTAGAAAGGCTCTGTTCCCATTATGCAAGACGCATAATGTGAACAGAGATCTGTCCCTCTGCCCTTGGACTAGTACTCCTATCATGGGACACAGTCTGTCGTATGATGGGAGTAGTTGTAGTACCGCGGTGCTGCTGAGGGATGGCACTTCCCTGCAGGACTTTTAGAACTACGACTCCCATCATGGGCAGACTCTGCCCATGATGGGAGTTGTAGTCCAGGAGCTGAGGTGCAGATTGCACTGGGTCATTCTGCAGAGGCCCGCTGCGATCCGCATTTATTAACTGTAAAAGCCGGCGGCACATGCAGCTCCACTGCGCTGCCACTGGCTCCTATAAACACTGTCATAATTCATAATCCCCGTTGCGGGGACATGGGAGTTCTGATTGGTAAATAGCTATTCATCAATCAGTGCTCCCATCTCCCAATGGGGATTATGAATTATAAGAGCTGTATATAGGAGCCCGCGGGCAGAGCAGTGTAGATGCATGTACCGCCGGCTTGTATAGTTAATAAATGCGGATCGCAGCAGATCTCCAGAGAATGATCTGCTGTGATCTGCCCCTCTGCCCTTGGACTACTACTCCCATCATGAGACAGATTCTGTCCCATGATGGGAGTTGTAGCCCAGGGGCTGAGGTGCAGATCGCACCGGGTCATTCTGCAGAGACCCGATGCGATCTGCATTTATTACTGTAAAAGCTGGCGGTACATGCATCTACACTGCTCACCCTGACGGCTTCTATATACAGCTGTAATAATTTATAATCTCCGCCGCAAGGAGAGGGGAGCTCTGATTGGTCAATAGGTATTCATCAATCAGGGCTCCCGAGTTCTGGCGGCGGCGATTATTGTTACGCCGAGCGCTCCGGGTCCCCGCTCCTCCCCGGAGCGCTCGCTTCACTCTCCCCGCGGCAGCGCTCCGGTCACGTCCTCTGACCCGGGGCGCTGCGATTCCGCTGCCAGCCGGGATGCGATTCGCGATGCGGGTAGCGCCCGCTCGCGATGCGCACCCCGGCTCCCCTACCTGACTCGCTCTCCGTCTGTTCTGTCCCGGCGCGCGCGGCCCCGCTCCCTAGGGCGCGCGCGCGCCGGGTCTCTGCGATTTAAAGGGCCACTGCGCCGCTGATTGGCGCAGTGGTTCCAATTAGTGTGTTCACCTGTGCACTTCCCTATATCACCTCACTTCCCCTGCACTCCCTTGCCGGATCTTGTTGCCTTAGTGCCAGTGAAAGCGTTCCTTGTGTGTTCCTTGCCTGTGTTTTCCAGACCTTCTGCCGTTGCCCCTGACTACGATCCTTGCTGCCTGCCCCG
Source organism: Hyla sarda (assembly GCF_029499605.1). Lineage (NCBI taxonomy): Eukaryota > Metazoa > Chordata > Amphibia > Anura > Hylidae > Hyla > Hyla sarda. The sequence continues at coordinate 82,671,228 of NC_079192.1, forward strand.
ACCTTCTGCTACGTCCGACCTTGCTTTTGCCTACTCCCTTGTACCGCGCCTATCTTCAGCAGCCAGAGAGGTGAGCCGTTGCTAGTGGATACGACCTGGTCACTACCGCCGCAGCAAGACCATCCCGCTTTGCGGCGGGCTCTGGTGAAAACCAGTAGTGGCTTAGAACCGGTCCACTAGCACGGTCCACGCCAATCCCTCTCTGGCACAGAGGATCCACTACCTGCCAGCCGGCATCGTGACAGTAGATCCGGCCATGGATCCCGCTGAAGTTCCTCTGCCAGTTGTCGCTGACCTCACCACGGTGGTCGCCCAGCAGTCACAACAGATAGCGCAACAAGGCCAACAGCTGTCTCAACTGACCGTTATGCTACAACAGTTACTACCACAGCTTCAGCAGTCATCTCCTCCGCCAGCTCCTGCACCTCCTCCGCAGCGAGTGGCCGCTCCTGGGATACGCTTATCCTTGCCGGATAAATTTGATGGGGACTCTAAGTTTTGCCGTGGCTTTCTTTCCCAATGTTCCCTGCATCTGGAGATGATGTCGGACCTGTTTCCCACTGAAAGGTCTAAGGTGGCTTTCGTAGTCAGCCTTCTGTCCGGAAAAGCCCTGTCATGGGCCACACCGCTCTGGGACCGCAATGACCCCGTCACTGCCTCTGTACACTCCTTCTTCTCGGAAATCCGAAGTGTCTTTGAGGAACCTGCCCGAGCCTCTTCTGCTGAGACTGCCCTGTTGAACCTGGTCCAGGGTAATTCTTCCGTTGGCGAGTATGCCGTACAATTCCGTACTCTTGCTTCAGAATTGTCCTGGAATAATGAGGCCCTCTGCGCGACCTTCAAAAAAGGCCTATCCAGCAACATTAAAGATGTTCTGGCCGCACGAGAAATTCCTGCTAATCTACATGAACTTATTCACCTAGCCACTCGCATTGACATGCGTTTTTCCGAAAGGCGTCAGGAACTCCGCCAAGATATGGACTCTGTTCGCACGAGGCGTTTCTTCTCCTCGGCTCCTCTCTCCTCTGGTCCCCTGCAATCTGTTCCTGTGCCTCCCGCCGTGGAGGCTATGCAGGTCGACCGGTCTCGCCTGACACCTCAAGAGAGGACACGACGCCGTATGGAGAACCTCTGCCTGTACTGTGCTAGTACCGAACACTTCCTGAGAGATTGTCCTATCCGTCCTCCCCGCCTGGAAAGACGTACGCTGACTCCGCACAAAGGTGAAACAGTCCTTGATGTCTACTCTGCTTCTCCACGTCTTACTGTGCCTGTGCGGATGTCTGCCTCTGCCTTCTCCTTCTCTACAGTGGCCTTCTTGGACTCTGGATCTGCAGGAAATTTTATTTTGGCCTCTCTCGTCAACAGGTTCAACATCCCGGTGACCAGTCTCGCCAGACCCCTCTACATCAATTGTGTAAATAATGAAAGATTGGACTGTACCATACGTTTCCGCACGGAGCCCCTTCTTATGAGCATCGGATCTCATCATGAGAGGATTGAACTTTTGGTCCTCCCCAATTGCACCTCGGAAATTCTCCTTGGACTTCCCTGGCTTCAACTTCATTCCCCTACCCTGGATTGGTCCACTGGGGAGATCAAGAGTTGGGGGTCCTCTTGTTCCAAGAACTGTCTAAAACCGGTTCCCAGTAACCCTTGCCGTAACTCTGTGGTTCCTCCAGTAACCGGTCTCCCTAAGGCCTATATGGACTTCGCGGATGTTTTCTGCAAAAAACAAGCTGAGACTCTACCTCCTCACAGGCCTTATGATTGCCCTATCGACCTCCTCCCGGGCACTACTCCACCCCGGGGCAGAATTTATCCTCTCTCTGCCCCAGAGACTCTTGCCATGTCCGAATACGTCCAGGAGAATCTAAAAAAGGGCTTTATCCGTAAATCCTCCTCTCCTGCCAGAGCCGGATTTTTCTTTGTGTCCAAAAAAGATGGCTCCCTACGTCCTTGCATTGACTACCGCTGTCTTAATAAAATCACGGTTAAGAACCGCTACCCCTTACCCCTCATCTCTGAACTCTTTGACCGCCTCCAAGGTGCCCACATCTTCACTAAATTGGACTTAAGAGGCGCCTATAACCTCATCCGCATCAGAGAGGGGGACGAGTGGAAAACGGCATTTAACACCAGAGATGGACACTTTGAGTATCTGGTCATGCCCTTTGGACTGTGCAACGCCCCTGCCGTCTTCCAAGACTTTGTCAATGAAATTTTTCGTGATCTGTTATACTCCTGTGTTGTTGTATATCTGGACGATATCCTAATTTTTTCTGCCAATCTAGAAGAACACCGCCAGCATGTCCGTATGGTTCTTCAGAGACTTCGTGACAACCAACTCTATGCCAAAATTGAGAAATGTCTGTTTGAATGCCAATCTCTTCCTTTTCTAGGATATTTGGTCTCTGGCCAGGGACTACAGATGGATCCAGACAAACTCTCTGCCGTCTTAGATTGGCCACGCCCCTCCGGACTCCGTGCTATCCAACGCTTTTTGGGGTTCGCCAATTACTACAGGCAATTTATTCCACATTTTTCTACCATTGTGGCTCCTATCGTGGCTTTAACCAAAAAAAATGCTGATCCCAAGTCCTGGCCTCCTCAAGCAGAAGACGCCTTTAAACGACTCAAGTCTGCCTTTTCTTCGGCTCCCGTCCTCTCCAGACCTGACCCTTCCAAACCCTTCCTATTGGAGGTTGATGCCTCCTCAGTGGGAGCTGGAGCTGTTCTTCTACAAAAAAATTCTTCCGGGCATGCTGTCACTTGTGGTTTTTTCTCTAGGACCTTCTCTCCAGCGGAGAGGAACTACTCCATCGGGGATCGAGAGCTTCTAGCCATTAAATTAGCACTTGAGGAATGGAGGCATCTGCTGGAGGGATCAAGTTCTCCTGTTATTATCTACACCGACCACAAGAACCTCTCCTACCTCCAGTCTGCCCAACGGCTGAATCCTCGCCAGGCCCGGTGGTCTCTGTTCTTTGCCCGATTTAATTTTGAGATTCACTTTCGTCCTGCCGATAAGAACATTAGGGCCGATGCTCTCTCTCGTTCCTCGGATGCCTCAGAAGTTGAACTCTCTCCGCAACACATCATTCCACCTGACTGCCTGATCTCCACTTCTCCTGCCTCCATCAGGCAGACTCCTCCAGGAAAGACCTTTGTTTCTCCTCGCCAACGCCTCGGAATCCTCAAATGGGGTCACTCCTCCCATCTCGCAGGTCATGCGGGTATCAAGAAATCTGTGCAACTCATCTCCCGCTTCTATTGGTGGCCGACTCTGGAGACGGATGTTGTGGACTTTGTGCGAGCCTGCACTATCTGTGCCCGGGATAAGACTCCTCGCCAGAAGCCCGCTGGTTTTCTTCATCCTCTGCCTGTCCCCGAACAGCCTTGGTCTCTGATTGGTATGGATTTTATTACTGATTTACCCCCTTCCCGTGGCAACACTGTTATTTGGGTGGTCGTTGATCGATTCTCCAAAATGGCACATTTCATCCCTCTTCCTGGTCTTCCTTCTGCGCCTCAGTTGGCTAAACAATTTTTTGTACACATTTTTCGTCTTCACGGGTTGCCTACGCAGATTGTCTCGGATAGAGGCGTCCAATTCGTGTCTAAATTCTGGAGGGCTCTCTGTAAACAACTCAAGATTAAATTAAATTTTTCTTCTGCATATCATCCCCAGTCCAATGGACAAGTAGAAAGGATTAACCAGATCTTGGGTGATTATTTGCGACATTTTGTTTCCTCCCGCCAGGATGACTGGGCAGATCTCCTCCCATGGGCCGAATTCTCGTATAACTTCAGGGTCTCTGAGTCTTCCTCCAAATCCCCATTTTTCGTGGTGTACGGCCGTCACCCTCTTCCCCCCCTCCCTACTCCCTTGCCCTCTGGTCTGCCCGCTGTGGATGAAATTTCTCGTGACCTTTCCATCATATGGAGAGAGACCCAAAATTCTCTCTTACAGGCTTCATCACGCATGAAGAAGTTCGCGGATAAGAAAAGAAGAGCTCCCCCCGTTTTTTCCCCTGGAGACAAGGTATGGCTCTCCGCTAAATATGTCCGCTTCCGTGTCCCTAGCTACAAGTTGGGACCACGCTATCTTGGTCCTTTCAAAATTTTGTGTCAAATTAATCCTGTCTCTTATAAACTTCTTCTTCCTCCCTCTCTTCGTATCCCTAATGCCTTTCACGTCTCTCTTCTCAAACCACTCATCCTCAACCGTTTTTCTCCCAAATCTGTTCCTCCCACTCCTGTTTCCGGCTCCTCGGACATCTTCTCGGTCAAAGAAATTTTAGCTGCCAAAAAGGTCAGAGGGAAAAATTTTTTTTTAGTGGACTGGGAGGGTTGTGGTCCTGAAGAGAGATCCTGGGAACCTGAGGACAACATCCTAGACAAAAGTCTGCTCCTCAGGTTCTCAGGCTCTAAGAAGAGGGGGAGACCCAAGGGGGGGGGTACTGTTACGCCGAGCGCTCCGGGTCCCCGCTCCTCCCCGGAGCGCTCGCTTCACTCTCCCCGCTGCAGCGCTCCGGTCACGTCCTCTGACCCGGGGCGCTGCGATTCCGCTGCCAGCCGGGATGCGATTCGCGATGCGGGTAGCGCCCGCTCGCGATGCGCACCCCGGCTCCCCTACCTGACTCGCTCTCCGTCTGTTCTGTCCCGGCGCGCGCGGCCCCGCTCCCTAGGGCGCGCGCGCGCCGGGTCTCTGCGATTTAAAGGGCCACTGCGCCGCTGATTGGCGCAGTGGTTCCAATTAGTGTGTTCACCTGTGCACTTCCCTATATCACCTCACTTCCCCTGCACTCCCTTGCCGGATCTTGTTGCCTTAGTGCCAGTGAAAGCGTTCCTTGTGTGTTCCTTGCCTGTGTTTTCCAGACCTTCTGCCGTTGCCCCTGACTACGATCCTTGCTGCCTGCCCCGACCTTCTGCTACGTCCGACCTTGCTTTTGCCTACTCCCTTGTACCGCGCCTATCTTCAGCAGCCAGAGAGGTGAGCCGTTGCTAGTGGATACGACCTGGTCACTACCGCCGCAGCAAGACCATCCCGCTTTGCGGCGGGCTCTGGTGAAAACCAGTAGTGGCTTAGAACCGGTCCACTAGCACGGTCCACGCCAATCCCTCTCTGGCACAGAGGATCCACTACCTGCCAGCCGGCATCGTGACAATTATGAACTATGACAGCTGTATATAGGAGCCATCAGGGTGCGCAGTGGAGGCGCATGTACCGACGGTTTGTATAGTTAATAAATGCGGATCGCAGCAGATCTCCAGAGAATGATCTGCTGCGATCCGCATTTAAATTAAAAAGCCGTTGGTACATGCATCTACACTGCGCACCCCGCTGGCTTCTATATACAGCTGTCATAATTCATAATCACCACCGCCGACACATGGGAGCTCTGATTGGTGAATAACTATTGACCAGTCAGAGCTCCCCTCTCCCAGCGGTGGGATTATGAATTATTACAGCTGTATATTAAAGCCGTCGGTGTGGGTCGGGGTGTAACTTTTACAGTTAATAAATGCGAATCGCAGCGGGTCTCTGCCGAATGACAAGGTGCGATCTGCACCTCAGCCCCTGGACTACAACTCCCATCATGGGCCGAGTCTGTCCATGATGGGAGTAGTAGTCCTAAAAGTCCCGCCGCCGGGGGATGTGCTAGTGCCATCCCTCAGCAGCGCCGCGGAACAACTACTACTCCCATGATGGGACAGACTCTGTCCCATGATGGGAGTAGTAGTCCAAGGGCAGAGGGGCAGATCACAGTAGATCATTCTCTGGAGATCTGCTGCGATCCGCATTTATGAACTATGAAAGCCGGCGGTACATGTGTCTACACTGCGCTGCCCGCGGACTCCTATACACAGTTCTTATAATTCATAATCCTGGCCGGGAGACGGGAGCTCCGATTGGTGAATAGCTATTGACCAATCAGAGCTCCACTCTCCCGGCGGCAGAGATTGTGAATTATGACAGTGTATACAGGGGCAGAGTGCAGCACAGTGGAGCCACATGTACCACTGGCTTTTACAGTTAATAAATGCGGATCGCAGTGGGTCTCTGCAGAACGAACCAGTGCATATGAGGTCGGGATATGAGGACGGGATATGAGGTCAGGATATGAGGACAACATATGAGGACGGGATGTGAGGTCGGGATATGAGGTCGAGATAGGAGGACAGGATAGGAGGACGGGATATGAGGAAGGGATATGAGGTCGGGATATGAGTTCGGGATATGAGGTTGGGATAGGAGGATGGGATAGGATGACGGGATATGAGGAAGGGATATGAGGTCGGGATATAAGACCTGGATATTAGGACGGAATATGAGGTTGGGATATGGGGTCGGGGCTCTGTCATTGTGCTTCTCTATGGTCTCCTCATGCTGATGCTCCAACCTCCAGGCTCTATCATTGTGCCACCATGTGGCCTCCTCATGCTGATGCTGCCATCTCCAGGCTCTCTCATTGTGCTGCTCTATGGTCTCCTCATGCTAAAGTTACCACCTCCACGCTCTCTCATTGTGCCACCATATAGTCTCCTCATGCTGATGCTACCACCTCCAGGCACTGCCATTGTGCTGCCATTTGGTCTCCTCATGCTGATGCTGCCACCTCCAGGTTCTCTAATTGTGCTACTCTATGTTCTCCTCATGCTGATGCTACCACTTCCAGGCTCTCTCATTGTGCTGCTATGGATACTGCAAAGCATAATTTTGGTGTTTGTCCCCAGTTTCAGAAATTCCTCTGCATTAGACCACAAGTAAGTATTGAGGATATGCATTACGTAAAACTTAGCTTTTCTTAGGATAAAATATATGGACCCAAATTTTTGTTAAATATAACAAAAGGAAAGGTGTGCAAAAAAACATCATGTGCGACCAATACCACCAAGTATTTATGCGATGTAAAGATCTCTAAAAGGTGAAAGGGAACAAGGTATGGTCCATTGTAACAGGTGTGGGTAAAAACTTCCCCTGCAAGGCCCTAATCTCGCACTATTAATTCACTTCTTGGAAAGTGTTACTCGTCCTAAAAAGGGCAGCCCCAAACAGGAACCTCTCCCTATTACCAACTAAAAACCATGAGTAATGGCAGTGCTTTTAGGTGGAAATAGGGAGAGGTTCCTGTGTGGGGCCATCCTTTTAAGGATGAGTAACACTTGCCAAAAGGGAATTCATAGTGCCATAGTAGGGCCTTACAGGGGGTGTTTTTACCCCCACCTGTTACAATGGACCATACGTTGTTCCCTTCCACCCTTTAGATGTCTTTGCATCATATAAATACTTGGTGGTATTGGTGGTACATGGTGATTTTTGCACACCTTTCCTTTTGTTAGATTAAAAAAAAAACATTTGGTTCCATATATTTTATCCTAAGAAAAGTTACGTTTTTCGTAATGCATATCCTAAATACTTAATTGTGCACACCAATACTTTGACAATAAAGACCGTTTTCTTCTGCCTACCTGCCTCAGCCACTATTCTGATCCTTCCACCGCCTGATGCCACACATCTAATGCCAAGTTCTCCTTCTTTCACCCACCTTCGTCACCAGGTGCTGGTATTGCCACCCACCGCACCACTCTGTCACTGGGTCACTTTCAGGGATCCTGATGCTGCTGCTGCCACCTCCTCTGTCTCATTCAGCCACTATATGTCTCCATGCTTCAGACACCTCCATGCTGTGCAATTCAGCCACTATATGGTCTCCTCATGCTTTACCACCTCCAGGCTGTGCCATTCAGCCACTATATGGTGTTCTCATGTTTCAACCTCCTCAGGCTGTGCCATTCACACACTATATGGTCTCCTCATGATGCCACAAACTCCAGGCTGAGCCATTCAGCCACTATATGTTGTACCCATGCTCCCGCCAACCCCAGGCTGTGCCATTCAGCAACTATATGGTCTCCTTATGCTTCACCACCTCCAGGCTGTGCCATTCAGCCACTATATGGTCTCCTCATGCTTCACCACCTCCAGGCTGTGCCATTCAGGCACTATATGGTCTCCTCATGCTTCAGCCACCTCCAGGCTGTGCCATTCAAACACTATATGGTCTCCTCATGCTGCCACAAACTCCAGGCTGTGCCATTCAGCCACTATATGTTCTACTCATGCTGCCGCCAACTCCAGGCTGTGCCATTCAGCCACTATATGGTCTCTTCATGATTCAGCCAACATCAGGCTGTGCCATCCAGCCACTATATGGTCTCCTCATGCTTCAGCCAACTCCAGACTGGGACATTCAGACACTATATGTCTCCTCATGCTTCAGCCAACTTCAGGCTTTGCCATCCAGCCACTATATGGTCTCCTCATGCTGCCACAAACTCCAGGCGGTAATTCAGTCACTATATGGTCTCCTCATACTTATGCCACCTCCAGGCTCTGTCATTGTGCCTCCATGTGACTTATTGTTAAATTTGGTCCTTTGTTACCACACACCAGGGTCCGGGACATTAAAACTTGGGAGTGTAATCTTAAACTTTAATTAAAAAAATCTTGCATTTCAATTTCAAATATCAATTTTCAAAAATGTATGTAATCTGAGAGGCACAGGCTGGAACAGGTGGTGCCTCGCCTTGCGGTGATCCGCCAGCTCGATGCACACCAAAATGGATACTCAAAAAATTTAAATAAATTCAAATAAAATAAAATAAAAATTACATAAAAAATCTATTTACTCTCAATTTTGACGCCATATGGTCTCCCTGCTGCCACATTCAGATTCTCTGCCGCATTGATTCTAATAGCGATGCCTGTAATCTGTATGTCATACTGAATAACAGTATTATTTCACTAACACAGCACACTCCCTATGCGTGTTAGAACAAAGCAAACTGTTCTACACCCCTATTGAGGCTCTCTGTAGGCCAGAAATAGGCATTTTTTAATAGAGATTTGCCGCAAATAAATTTGGACCGAGCCATATATTTTAGGAAAATTCGGCGAATAGGCCGAATTGAATTTTCAAAAGTTTGCTCATCTCTAATAGTTATGCTGGAACATACACGCAGATAAACACACATACATACACACATACCCAAAAATCATCTTCAGAAAGGCCTTTGATATCCAATAAAATATACTGGCTGGAAATAAGCACAGCTTGAAAAAAAGATTTATTGACATATTACCGTTGGGTGAATTAACACTATGGAAAAAGGAGCTGACATTGGCCAGGTCAGTGCTGGTAACACATCATATAATGTATTGAACTGGCTTAATGTAGAGATGGTACAAGGTAAGTTAAGTAAAGTAAATGTAAGCAAATCTCCAGGGCCGGATGGACTACACCCAAGAGTTCTGTCACGATGCCGGCTGGCAGATAGTGGATCCTCTGTGCCAGAGAGGGATTGGCGTGGACCGTGCTAGTGGACCGGTTCTAAGCCACTACTGGTTTTCACCAGAGCCCGCCGCAAAGCGGGATGGTCTTGCTGCGGCGGTAGTGACCAGGTCGTATCCACTAGCAACGGCTCACCTCTCTGGCTGCTGAAGATAGGCGCGGTACAAGGGAGTAGGCAAAAGCAAGGTCGGACGTAGCAGAAGGTCGGGGCAGGCAGCAAGGATCGTAGTCAGGGGCAACGGCAGAAGGTCTGGAAACACAGGCAAGGAACACACAAGGAACGCTTTCACTGGCACTAAGGCAACAAGATCCGGCAAGGGAGTGCAGGGGAAGTGAGGTGATATAGGGAAGTGCACAGGTGAACACACTGATTGGAACCACTGCGCCAATCAGCGGCGCAGTGGCCCTTTAAATCGCAGAGACCCGGCGCGCGCGCGCCCTAGGGAGCGGGGCCGCGCGCGCCGGGACAGAACAGACGGAGAGCGAGTCAGGTAGGGGAGCCGGGGTGCGCATCGCGAGCGGGCGCTACCCGCATCGCGAATCGCATCCCGGCTGGCAGCGGAATCGCAGCGCCCCGGGTCAGAGGACGTGACCGGAGCGCTGCCGAGGGGAGAGTGAAGCGAGCGCTCCGGGGAGGAGCGGGGACCCGGAGCGCTCGGCGTAACAGTACCCCCCCCCTTGGGTCTCCCCCTCTTCTTAGAGCCTGAGAACCTGAGGAGCAGACTTTTGTCTAGGATGTTGTCCTCAGGTTCCCAGGATCTCTCTTCAGGACCACAACCCTCCCAGTCCACTAAAAAAAAATTTTTCCCTCTGACCTTTTTGGCAGCTAAAATTTCTTTGACCGAGAAGATGTCCGAGGAGCCGGAAACAGGAGTGGGAGGAACAGATTTGGGAGAAAAACGGTTGAGGATGAGTGGTTTGAGAAGAGAGACGTGAAAGGTATTAGGGATACGAAGAGAGGGAGGAAGAAGAAGTTTATAAGAGACAGGATTAATTTGACACAAAATTTTGAAAGGACCAAGATAGCGTGGTCCCAACTTGTAGCTAGGGACACGGAAGCGGACATATTTAGCGGAGAGCCATACCTTGTCTCCAGGGGAAAAAACGGGGGGAGCTCTTCTTTTCTTATCCGCGAACTTCTTCATGCGTGATGAAGCCTGTAAGAGAGAATTTTGGGTCTCTCTCCATATGATGGAAAGGTCACGAGAAATTTCATCCACAGCGGGCAGACCAGAGGGCAAGGGAGTAGGGAGGGGGGGAAGAGGGTGACGGCCGTACACCACGAAAAATGGGGATTTGGAGGAAGACTCAGAGACCCTGAAGTTATACGAGAATTCGGCCCATGGGAGGAGATCTGCCCAGTCATCCTGGCGGGAGGAAACAAAATGTCGCAAATAATCACCCAAGATCTGGTTAATCCTTTCTACTTGTCCATTGGACTGGGGATGATATGCAGAAGAAAAATTTAATTTAATCTTGAGTTGTTTACAGAGAGCCCTCCAGAATTTAGACACGAATTGGACGCCTCTATCCGAGACAATCTGCGTAGGCAACCCGTGAAGACGAAAAATGTGTACAAAAAATTGTTTAGCCAACTGAGGCGCAGAAGGAAGACCAGGAAGAGGGATGAAATGTGCCATTTTGGAGAATCGATCAACGACCACCCAAATAACAGTGTTGCCACGGGAAGGGGGTAAATCAGTAATAAAATCCATACCAATCAGAGACCAAGGCTGTTCGGGGACAGGCAGAGGATGAAGAAAACCAGCGGGCTTCTGGCGAGGAGTCTTATCCCGGGCACAGATAGTGCAGGCTCGCACAAAGTCCACAACATCCGTCTCCAGAGTCGGCCACCAATAGAAGCGGGAGATGAGTTGCACAGATTTCTTGATACCCGCATGACCTGCGAGATGGGAGGAGTGACCCCATTTGAGGATTCCGAGGCGTTGGCGAGGAGAAACAAAGGTCTTTCCTGGAGGAGTCTGCCTGATGGAGGCAGGAGAAGTGGAGATCAGGCAGTCAGGTGGAATGATGTGTTGCGGAGAGAGTTCAACTTCTGAGGCATCCGAGGAACGAGAGAGAGCATCGGCCCTAATGTTCTTATCGGCAGGACGAAAGTGAATCTCAAAATTAAATCGGGCAAAAAACAGAGACCACCGGGCCTGGCGAGGATTCAGCCGTTGGGCAGACTGGAGGTAGGAGAGGTTCTTGTGGTCGGTGTAGATAATAACAGGAGAACTTGATCCCTCCAGCAGATGCCTCCATTCCTCAAGTGCTAATTTAATGGCTAGAAGCTCTCGATCCCCGATGGAGTAGTTCCTCTCCGCTGGAGAGAAGGTCCTAGAGAAAAAACCACAAGTGACAGCATGCCCGGAAGAATTTTTTTGTAGAAGAACAGCTCCAGCTCCCACTGAGGAGGCATCAACCTCCAATAGGAAGGGTTTGGAAGGGTCAGGTCTGGAGAGGACGGGAGCCGAAGAAAAGGCAGACTTGAGTCGTTTAAAGGCGTCTTCTGCTTGAGGGGGCCAGGACTTGGGATCAGCATTTTTTTTGGTTAAAGCCACGATAGGAGCCACAATGGTAGAAAAATGTGGAATAAATTGCCTGTAATAATTGGCGAACCCCAAAAAGCGTTGGATAGCACGGAGTCCGGAGGGGCGTGGCCAATCTAAGACGGCAGAGAGTTTGTCTGGATCCATCTGTAGTCCCTGGCCAGAGACCAAATATCCTAGAAAAGGAAGAGATTGGCATTCAAACAGACATTTCTCAATTTTGGCATAGAGTTGGTTGTCACGAAGTCTCTGAAGAACCATACGGACATGCTGGCGGTGTTCTTCTAGATTGGCAGAAAAAATTAGGATATCGTCCAGATATACAACAACACAGGAGTATAACAGATCACGAAAAATTTCATTGACAAAGTCTTGGAAGACGGCAGGGGCGTTGCACAGTCCAAAGGGCATGACTAGATACTCAAAGTGTCCATCTCTGGTGTTAAATGCCGTTTTCCACTCGTCCCCCTCTCTGATGCGGATGAGGTTATAGGCGCCTCTTAAGTCCAATTTAGTGAAGATGTGGGCACCTTGGAGGCGATCAAAGAGTTCAGAGATGAGGGGTAAGGGGTAGCGGTTCTTAACCGTGATTTTATTAAGACCGCGGTAGTCAATGCATGGACGTAGGGAGCCATCTTTTTTGGACACAAAGAAAAATCCGGCTCCGGCAGGAGAGGAGGATTTACGGATAAAGCCCTTTTTTAGATTCTCCTGGACGTATTCGGACATGGCAAGAGTCTCTGGGGCAGAGAGAGGATAAATTCTGCCCCGGGGTGGAGTAGTGCCCGGGAGGAGGTCGATAGGGCAATCATAAGGCCTGTGAGGAGGTAGAGTCTCAGCTTGTTTTTTGCAGAAAACATCCGCGAAGTCCATATAGGCCTTAGGGAGACCGGTTACTGGAGGAACCACAGAGTTACGGCAAGGGTTACTGGGAACCGGTTTTAGACAGTTCTTGGAACAAGAGGACCCCCAACTCTTGATCTCCCCAGTGGACCAATCCAGGGTAGGGGAATGAAGTTGAAGCCAGGGAAGTCCAAGGAGAATTTCCGAGGTGCAATTGGGGAGGACCAAAAGTTCAATCCTCTCATGATGAGATCCGATGCTCATAAGAAGGGGCTCCGTGCGGAAACGTATGGTACAGTCCAATCTTTCATTATTTACACAATTGATGTAGAGGGGTCTGGCGAGACTGGTCACCGGGATGTTGAACCTGTTGACGAGAGAGGCCAAAATAAAATTTCCTGCAGATCCAGAGTCCAAGAAGGCCACTGTAGAGAAGGAGAAGGCAGAGGCAGACATCCGCACAGGCACAGTAAGACGTGGAGAAGCAGAGTAGACATCAAGGACTGTCTCATCTTTGTGCGGAGTCAGCGTACGTCTTTCCAGGCGGGGAGGACGGATAGGACAATCTCTCAGGAAGTGTTCGGTACTAGCACAGTACAGGCAGAGGTTCTCCATACGGCGTCGTGTCCTCTCTTGAGGTGTCAGGCGAGACCGGTCGACCTGCATAGCCTCCACGGCGGGAGGCACAGGAACAGATTGCAGGGGACCAGAGGAGAGAGGAGCCGAGGAGAAGAAACGCCTCGTGCGAACAGAGTCCATATCTTGGCGGAGTTCCTGACGCCTTTCGGAAAAACGCATGTCAATGCGAGTGGCTAGGTGAATAAGTTCATGTAGATTAGCAGGAATTTCTCGTGCGGCCAGAACATCTTTAATGTTGCTGGATAGGCCTTTTTTGAAGGTCGCGCAGAGGGCCTCATTATTCCAGGACAATTCTGAAGCAAGAGTACGGAATTGTACGGCATACTCGCCAACGGAAGAATTACCCTGGACCAGGTTCAACAGGGCAGTCTCAGCAGAAGAGGCTCGGGCAGGTTCCTCAAAGACACTTCGGATTTCCGAGAAGAAGGAGTGTACAGAGGCAGTGACGGGGTCATTGCGGTCCCAGAGCGGTGTGGCCCATGACAGGGCTTTTCCGGACAGAAGGCAGACTACGAAAGCCACCTTAGACCTTTCAGTGGGAAACAGGTCCGACATCATCTCCAGATGCAGGGAACATTGGGAAAGAAAGCCACGGCAAAACTTAGAGTCCCCATCAAATTTATCCGGCAAGGATAAGCGTATCCCAGGAGCAGCCACTCGCTGCGGAGGAGGTGCAGGAGCTGGCGGAGGAGATGACTGCTGAAGCTGTGGTAGTAACTGTTGTAGCATAACGGTCAGTTGAGACAGCTGTTGGCCTTGTTGCGCTATCTGTTGTGACTGCTGGGCGACCACCGTGGTGAGGTCAGCGACAACTGGCAGAGGAACTTCAGCGGGATCCATGGCCGGATCTACTGTCACGATGCCGGCTGGCAGATAGTGGATCCTCTGTGCCAGAGAGGGATTGGCGTGGACCGTGCTAGTGGACCGGTTCTAAGCCACTACTGGTTTTCACCAGAGCCCGCCGCAAAGCGGGATGGTCTTGCTGCGGCGGTAGTGACCAGGTCGTATCCACTAGCAACGGCTCACCTCTCTGGCTGCTGAAGATAGGCGCGGTACAAGGGAGTAGGCAAAAGCAAGGTCGGACGTAGCAGAAGGTCGGGGCAGGCAGCAAGGATCGTAGTCAGGGGCAACGGCAGAAGGTCTGGAAACACAGGCAAGGAACACACAAGGAACGCTTTCACTGGCACTAAGGCAACAAGATCCGGCAAGGGAGTGCAGGGGAAGTGAGGTGATATAGGGAAGTGCACAGGTGAACACACTGATTGGAACCACTGCGCCAATCAGCGGCGCAGTGGCCCTTTAAATCGCAGAGACCCGGCGCGCGCGCGCCCTAGGGAGCGGGGCCGCGCGCGCCGGGACAGAACAGACGGAGAGCGAGTCAGGTAGGGGAGCCGGGGTGCGCATCGCGAGCGGGCGCTACCCGCATCGCGAATCGCATCCCGGCTGGCAGCGGAATCGCAGCGCCCCGGGTCAGAGGACGTGACCGGAGCGCTGCCGAGGGGAGAGTGAAGCGAGCGCTCCGGGGAGGAGCGGGGACCCGGAGCGCTCGGCGTAACAAGTTCTTAGAGAGGTAAGTTCAGTAATATCTGTACCTTTGTTCATGATATTTAGAGATTCTCTGGTGTCTGGTATTGTGCCAAGGGACTGGCGCAAGGCGAATGTGGTACCAATCTTCAAGAAGGGCTCTAGGTCTTCGCCAGGCAATTATAGACCGGTAAATCTAACGTGCATTGTGGGTAAATTGTTTGAAGGACTTATAAGGGATTACATACAGGAATACATAGGGGATAATTGTATTATAAGTGATAGCCAGCATGGGTTTACTAAGGATAGAAGTTGTCAAACCAATCTAATTTGCTTTTATGAAGAGGTGAGTAGAAGCCTTGACAGAGGAATGGCTGTGGATATAGTGTTTCTGGATTTTGCCAAAGCATTTGATACGGTCCCTCACAGACGTCTGACAGGTAAGTTAAGGTCCTTGGGCTTGAAAACTTTAGTTTGTAACTGGATTGAACACTGGCTCATGGATCGTACCCAGAGAGTGGTGGTCAATGATTCGTACTCTGATTGGTCCCCGGTTATTAGTGGTGTACCCCAAGGTTCAGTACTGGGCCCGCTGCTGTTTAATTTATTTATCAATGATATAGAGGATGGTATTAACAGCTCTGTTTCTATCTTTGCAGATGACACCAAGCTTCGTAGCACGGTACAGTCTATAGAGGATGTGTATAGGTTACAAGATGACTTGGATAGACTAAGTGTCTGGGCATCCACTTGGCAAATGAGGTTCAATGTGGATAAATGTAAAGTTATGCATCTGGGTACTAAGAACATGCATGTGTCGTATGTCTTAGGGGGGATTAAACTGGCAGAGTCACTGGTAGAGAAGGATCTCGGTGTACTTGTAGATCACAGACTACAAAATAGCATGCAATGTCAGGCTGCTGCTTCCAAAGCCGGCAGGATATTGTCATGTATCAAAAGAGGCATGGACTCGAGGGGCAGGGACATAATACTCCCCCTTTATAAAGCATTGGTACGGCCTCACCTGGAATATGCTGTTCAGTTTTGGTCGCCTGTTCATAAGAGGGACACTGCGGAATTGGAAAGGGTGCAGAGACGCGCGACTAAACTAATATGGGGCATGAAACATCTTAGCTATGAGGAGCGATTAAAGGAGTTACAATTGTTTAGTCTTGAGAAAAGACGTTTAAGGGGGGATATGATAAACCTATATAAGTATATAAATGGCCCATACAAAAAATATGGAGAAAAACTGTTCCAGGTTAAACCCCCCCAAAGGATGAGGGGGCATTCCCTCCGTCTGGAGAAGAAAAGGTTTAGTCTAAAGGGGCAACACGCCTTCTTTACCGTGAGGACTGTGAATTTATGGAACGGTCTACCTCAGGAGCTGGTCACAGCAGGAACAATTAACAGCTTTAAAACAGGGTTAGATACACTCCTGGAACAAAATAACATTAATGCTTATGCAGAATTATAAAACTACATCCCTTTCCCTTATCCCCTTACACCCTTCCCTTCAATACCCTGGTTGGTTTTGATGGACGTATGTCTTTTTTCAACCATACTAACTATGTAACTATGTAACTATTATGTTATTATATTTGCCTTCTGTAAGTCAACTTAAGTTGAAATTAGTCTAATTTTAGTCTTTGTTGTCTTTTTATTTTCCTGCTAATATTGTAAGAACCTTGCATTTTAAAGAGCGGTACAAAAATAGATAGTAAGCTCTTGAACACCGGGCTCTCGGGCCTCTTGTTGAATGGTTAAAGTATTACTATACAGTATCTGATTTGGCAGAACTGATCATGGCAGTGTTTCCCAACCAGGGTGCCTGTAGCTGCTGCAAAACTACAACTCCCAGCATGCCAGGACAGCCGAAGGCTGTCTGGGCATGCTAGGAGTTGAAGTTTTACATTATCTGGAGCCACCCTGGTTGGAAAACACTTCCATGATCAGATCTGCTAAATGTGTTGTGCTTATTCAAAGAACTGCAGGGAAAGCTTCTGTTGTATGTTAAAATCACGGAGTCCAAGAGAAACACATTATAAATTCAGCTCTGCTACATCTCTAAGTGTGTAAACCTATAATAAATAGAGTCAGTGTATGTAAATAAGGTTATTACTGGTTATGAAATTGAAGCAACAAAACCTGTAATGTTTCGGGAAAGCTTTGAATGCTAATGCTCTTCTGAATTCTGCAATCGCTGAATATAAAGGGGGTATTCCAGAAGACATATTGCTCTACAGGATTGTCATTTTATAAAGCATACCCTTGTCCCGTAACACATTACAAAGTCAAAAGATATGTTTGAATGACTGCCTGTTCTCTTTAAATTGCAAAGTGCTTCTGTCATATGGGAACTTAATGCACAGGAGAAGAACATATGATTTATTATGGAGAACCATGTACATCGAGCAGGAATTTCCCATCATGTCACAGGTTGACTGAGCTGCTTGGCATGCCAAGCTGGTAAGTGAGCATTTATTTGCCATGAAATAAGCTTCTTCACCAAATAGCCCTGGTAAAACCATCCATTAAATCCCTAATATGTGTGCTTAAATCCTTGTAATTGGATTTCATCTGACGGCTGAAATGATATCTACATTGGAGTGTGAAGGGGGGGGGGGGGGGGGGGGCGTCACTGGAGAATTTCCAGAAGCGGATATATCTGATGAGCTGGGAATCCTATAATAGCAACTAGTGGTTTATTTGTTACGGGAATGGATTATGCTGTCTGTAAAGGGTATCATTTCTTAGCAAAACTGGATTGTCTGCCGATGAACTGATGAATTTAACCCCTTAAGGACTCAGCCCATTAGGACCTTAATGACTCAGACAATTTTATTTTTACGCTTTCGTTTTTTCCTCCTCCCCTTCAAAAAATCATAATTCTTTTATATTTTCATTCACAGACTAGTATGAGGGCTTGTTTTTTGCGCGGCCAGTTGTCCGTTGTAATGCCATCACTCACTTTACCATAAAATGTATGGCGCAACCAAAAAAAAACTATTCCTTTGGGAAATTAAAAAGAAAACCGCAATTTTGCAAATTTTGGAAGGTTTTGTTTTCACGCCGTAAAAATTATGGTAAAAATGACATGTGTTTTTTATTCTATGGGTCAATACAATTAAAATGATACCCATGATTATACACTTTTCTATTACTGTTGCGCTTAAAAAAATCGCAAACCTTTTAACCAAATTAGTACGTTTAAAATACCCCTATTTTGAAGACCTATAACTTTCACATTTTTCCGTAGAAGCGGTGGTATGAGGGCTAATTTTTTGTGCCGTGATCTGTACTTTTTATTAATACCATATTTGCTTATACAAAACTTTTATGACATTTTTATAAAATTTTTTGGGAATAAAATGTTATAAAAAAGCAGCTATTTTGGACTTTTTTTTTTACATTCACGCCGTTCACTGTATGGGATCATTTACATTTTATTTTAATAGTTCGAATATTTACGCACGATACCAAATATGTATATAAAACATTTTTTTACACTTTTTTGGGGTAAAAATAGGGAAAATGGGACAATTTACGTTTTTATTGGGGGAGGGGTTTTTTCAAATTTTGTTACTTAATTTTTTTTACTTTTTTTTACTTTTATTTTTACACTCTTATAGTCCCCATAGGGGACTATTTATAGCAACCATTCGATTGCTAATCCTGTTCAGTGCTATGTATAGGACATAGCACTGATCAGGGTTATCGGTCATCTTCTGCTCTGGTCTGCGGGAAGGCAGATCAGAGCAGAAGACTCCCGGAAGACAGCGTAGGCAGGTGAGCAGACCTCCGTCTGCGTGCAGGATGATCGGATCGCCGCGGCAGCGCTGAGGGCGATCCGATCATCCTGTTAAGTGACCGCGATCTGTATTGATCACGGCATCTGAGGGGTTAATGGTGGAAATCTGCGGGATCTCGGGTGTCCGCCATTACAGACGGGTCCCTGGCTGCAAACCACAGCCGGGACCTGCCGCGCATGATGCCGCCATCGCTCCGATGCCCGCGGTTATGGTCAGGACGTAAATGTACGTCCTGGTGCGTTAAGTACCACATCACCGGTGTCACCAACTGCTTCATTAAGGGGTTAAAGAGGTATTTCGATCACATTAAATGATGGTATGTCGCTAAGATATTCGATTTGTGGGATCCTAAAAATAAAGGGTTTTTCCCTTCACAGTAGTGCTCCTGGCCTCTGGCTGTGAAGAGAAATGTAGCATAGTCCCATTCACTTAAATTGAACTATGTTGCAGAGGGGATGACCAGGAAAACTGCTAAGCAAGGACAAATGGTAAAGGAGCTACAGTGCAAAACCAGATCTGCAGCCTCTTTATTCTCAAGATAACAAGGGATTTCAAGAAGTCTGATTCCTACAACTAACATGTCATCAATTTCTTTGATGCAAATAACCCTTTAGCCCATATCACTGTCATACACTTCCTTGCCCCAGTTCCATTGTTGCAAGGAACCTCCAGCAAGCACCCCAAGCAGCATACCACATAGTCCTGATGACTGGTCTTGCACATCGCCACTCATGAATCATTACAGTAGAATGCGGCTGACATAGCACATTAAGAAGGAATTAAAAGCACCAGGTTGATGAACTATGACACTGACATTTATGCCTCCCAGTGCTCTCTCTAGCTAGGATGTCCATGATTATGGTTCCTATTCATGTTCCTGTTTCTCTGTGTCTGTTCCTGTATTCCTGATCTGGACTGGTGGATCCTGACTACTGTCTTGCTTGATGACTTTGTACTGCTCTCTTGGTTTTGACCCACTGGCATGCTCCCATTATTTTTCCTTTAATATTGTTATGTGGTCCCTGTTCTCTCTGTAAGTTCCTGACCTTTCTGACTTCCTTTTCTGCTTTTTGCACTTAGCAAGTGAAGGGACCGTCTCCCAGTTTGGGGCTGTTATTTAGGGAAGATCGTACAAAAAGGAAGGGAAATTGATTTGAGGGACTTCAGACCTGCACTGTTCCCTACCTTTTGTGACATCTACACATGTATGGAGGAAGTGTATTACATAAATATGGAGCAGACTCAGGAGCTGTGCCTACTCTATAGCATGTGGCTGCCAGCTGCTAACTGCAGCTGATAATTAGAGTAACCGGCGAACCTTGGCTCTAGCTGTTGATGCGGTCAATTGTGACAGAAACATCTAGATGGTTAGCCAGCATGAGCATGCAGTTCTAAAGTCCAACTGGCTCTCCGGTGACATAATTTTGAAGGCCTCTGTGACTTCCATGGTAAGATTTCTATTTGGGGGCTAAAAATTTAATGGAAAAAAAATACTCCAATTTAAAAATATAGTATCACTATATACAGAAATGTTCAAACTAATAAATTATAACATTATTAATCCTGTACGGTTGTCACCTCACATCTCAGAATTTTTTTTTCATGAAAAGTAAAATGATCAAAAAAGCCTTTCTACTCAAGAATCTACAGTTCACTGTGATTACTTTGTGCCCCATAGATGGAAAAATAAAAAATAATATACAATGTAATGCAAATATTACTTTTAAATTTTGGATTTTTTTTTTATGTAATAAAAACTATTTCAGTCTGGCACTAATGTAATTATACTGACTCATGTAGCTTGTCGGTTTTCCCACATGGTGAACGCTTAAAGAGTACCTGTCATCAAACCATATTTTCTAAACTAACTCAGATTATATTCCCTAACTACTCCTAACACCCCTCCTGCCCTTACAGAAATGTTCTGAGCTTTAAAAAGCTTTGTATCATACATTTCCCCTTTCTCACATTGTGTGAGCTCCCGGCAGGAGAAAGCGTGCGTTCCCCAACAGGTGTGATGTCACTGAAGCCTGCGAGAGCTGTGCCTCGCCATGCCCCACCTTGCACCAGGGAACAAAACAGAGCCATCTAGTGGCCGTTTTTTCAATAACATTAAAAAACATATAAGGGTTGAGAATTTTAACAGCAAGTAAATAGCAAAGTGTCTTATAATTACATACGGAACAATATAGTATAAGTTTAGTTTGGTGACAGGTAACTCTTTAAAATCAACCCCAACACACACACACACACACAAAAGTTGCTAAACTGCAATTTTTTTCTTCTTATCAATTTTTTTATTTATATATATCATTTATTCTAGCTCCTTACTTCTATGAATGTTTTTATACATTATTACGATTAGCAAAACAAAGAGATTAATAACCACTTACACAATGCGTAGTCACATACAGTATAATTATCCAGGCAGCTATTATTTGCTTTGTTCCTGGAAGTTATTTTACTGGTTATACTTAGAGCAAATCATCTGGACCAATTCCCACTTGCTTGCACCAATGTTGAGCGCTGTTGCTGCAATTTCACAATATATCCCTGCCCCCCCCCCCATGAAATTAATTATCTAGTAATTTCATAGCAAGCCGCACAGATGATGCAGTTAGGTCCCTAATCCTTCCTGTAATCCCTCTCATTAATAATGTACCTAATATATTTTAAATGGGAGAAAATGAGCAAAGTCAGGAGAAGAATCGTGTTCAGATGATATTTCTGAATCATTCTGAATATAAGATAAATTCTAGGGAGAAAACTATTATGGACATCTGCAATATCTCTTTATGTACATAAGTATTACTTTATTGGCTTTAGAAACATTAAAGGAGTTATCCAGTAGTATAGGGTATAAGTGTCAGATCATGAGGAGACCAACCACTGGGCCCGCCCGGTGCGCGGCTCTATATGCATGAATGGAGTGTATCTCTGACTCTCCCATAGAGGTGCATTTGAGGGGGTATTTCAGCCACATCTTCCTGCTGTGGTTGGTACACTGTATGCATGCAGAGAGCCTGGGAACTGGGCTGGAGATCGGGGGGGGGGGGGGGGGGTCCCAGCTAACAGATAGGGGATAAGCTTCGTTATACTGGACTACTCCTTTAACATTGAGGGCTCATACACAATACAGAATCTCCAAATTCTATCTCTAGCGGGTGCCGGCAAAATAAGCTGGCACTAGGACCACTCGAAAATGCGCAGTCTCAATAGAAACAAAGCATTTCAGAGCAGTTACAGATGAAAAAATGAACATGTCAATTCTTTTGATGGAGTCTGGGATTCAGAATTTCCGTGGTGGAGATATGAAAAAAAATAAATAAATAGGTGGGGATTTTTTTAAAACCTGTGCAGAGAAAAAGTGGAGCAGATAACATATCAGATTGCCTATTTTACTTTTCAGGGGCCTTTTTAAATATTAAAGAAGCAATCTGAGTGGTTGTTACAGGCAACTGCATCACTTTTATTCTACACAGATCTTGATAATTCTCCTAACATAGGGCCTATTCTTACTAGAATGGGGCATTGATCTTTGGGCTTAGGTCTGCTGACCCCTCCAGACCGAGGGGTTTAAATTGTGATGTTCACAGATATTGTCAGAAGTAAATCATCATGCCAAAAGTCCATGAAGGCGCTGAGATTAAATTTGATGGTACCCCTTTACAACTGCTGATCAACTTGCCCAACACAGTGTTACAAAAGAGGTTTAAGCATCACTATTGTTTAAAAAAAAAAAAAAAATTTGAAATGTTGCCCAGACAGTCAAAAGTTTTAATTGCAGCGGGTCTCACTCCTGAGATCTGCTGCAATTACAAGTCATTACTTGCAATTACAAGATGGAAAATTGTGCTTGACTGCCCTGCTGGCCACCAGATTTGACCTTTTTGCTGCACAGACTTATATAGCTAAAAAATCTGAACTGATTGACAGCCAGGGAGAGAGAGAAGCATGCTGCCTGCGATCACAACAGGGCTCCAAACTTTTGACATGTCTGGACAACATGTCAAACGTTTTTATAAATGATAGTAACACTTTAAAGGGGTACTCCACCACTAGACATCTTATCCCCTATTATACCACCAAAAGTGAAATAATAACAAAGTCACAATGGTTCACTTAAAATATATACACCAACCAAAAGAACCAATAGTGTAAAATATTAACTTTATTAAACATGTATCAAAATACAAAACAAACATTAAAAAAAGAGAATGTTTAAAACAAAGGCACTGATATGACAATACAGAAAAGTAGGGTGGTAGGAAGGGCTATTGCAGATGAAAATACAGGGAATAAAGAAAAGAGAACTAAGCAGGTATATATCTTGAAAAGAATACTATTGGCTATATAAGATTGACCTCAGAATACATGAATATACCATAGTGTGAAAATGATCATATTAAAGCATCATAAATAATACAGAAAACAGCTGAAACTCCAAAGGACATCCTGCCATGTGTGCTGCCCACCTTGGGGTTGGAGCTGGTTGGTTGGCAGCACACATGATAGGATGCCCTTTGGAGTTTCAGCTGTTTTCTGTGCTATTTATGATGCTTTAACATGATCATTTTCACACTATGGTATATTCATGTATTCTGAGGTGTCTATGTCTATGGGAGGGGGCATGACTGCCATCCCATCCCCTCACATAGACACGAATGGAGGGAGCGTGAAGTGACATCCCGACCACAGACATCACGGCCACCAGAAGCCAGCATTCTTAGCATAATTTTCAGAATGTGGGGGTGCTGGCCTGGAGATCGCGGGGGATCCCCTATCCTTTGGACCCCTGTAAGCGTCCTCCTTTTTATTATGTTATGCTCCTGGGGTTTTTCACAGAATAATGCAAAAATATTTGGCAGGAGTTAATGGAGTTAAGGGCCACAGAGTTAACATTTTAATTTGATGGTCAAATCATGATGAAGAAGTATTATACATTTTACAGATTGCAAAAGAAAATGGCCACTAACTGAATCAGTTTAAGAAAGCATAAGTTTTGTAATTTTAGAAATATAATTTCTGATAGTGAAGAGGAGTCAGATCTGAAGAGCTAAGGTTCTAGCAATTAAAGGAAAACTGCAAAAACTGGATATAATAAATTACTTAAGAAAGTACATTCTAATGGTGGCAGACAGAGATTGTACGTATATGAAACCTGATACTAAAAATACTAAATGAAAATGAAGACTCAGGAAAATAAGTTTGAGTTGATGAAAAACATTCTGTGCTGTGCACCAACACTTCAAAAATGTCAACAGATGCATCCAGAGATAGAAAAGCTATTTATCTACTTTAACAGCATAACAGAAAAATGGAAGTCAGTGGCATATGCTTTACACAATTCACACATATAGAACACAAATATGCCTGAATAGAAAAAGGAACCCTTGGCATGGCCTTTGTATGTGAATCTTTTCACTTTCTGAAAAACTTTCTGTAGGGAACAACATTTATTTTTGAACAGATCTCAAGGCGTTGCCCACTATCACACGGAAGGAGCTAAAGAAAGCATCGCCATGGCTTCAACATCTGTTACTGAAACTACAGAAATATGACTATACAGAGGAGCTTACACCAGGCCGGTGCCTTAGCAAGGACATGAAATGAAGAAAATTTGGCCTCTGAAAGCATAAAAGTATGGAAATCAACATTAACAATATAAAGGCCAGAAAAGTGGTGTATGAGGAAATGTGCAAAAACTCTAAAATAAACATAGCCGTAAATATACATTTACAGGAAGTGATAACCAGTGTTCACTCTGACCATGCACACAGGCTTCAATATCCTTTATGTAGGAGATCTGTTGAATTGAGCACCTAGCAATAGAATAAAGCTGGCTATATCTAGAGTTTTATTGGGGTGTCAGCACTAAAACCCCAAACAATTAAAACTTTTGACATATTTGCATGACAAAAGGTTTTCTAAATGTCAGTAATGCTTTAAAGGGGTTATCCACCATAAGGTGGTTTTACTAACTACCTGTCGAACAGTAATGGACATGCTTAGGAAGGATCTGTGCTTCTCTTGGGGCTAAATGGCTATGTGAGATTACCATAACTTTGTGGCTATCTTTTTGTGAACTGGCTATTTCCTGTTGGAGTTTCCTTCTTTAACTATAAGTCCCATAAAACCTTGTTTGTAAGTGTGAGGTCACTTTTCTCTCTCCCACACATTAGCCAACTCACCCATTGAAACTCAAAGAAGCTGCATTCCATTCAACAGACCAGTGTACAGCACATGTAATAACCTTTTAAGGATTGAACAAGAATTGTGTTATACACCAACCTGGCTTAAAGAAGTACAAATACTTTGACTGACATCACCTGAATGTGTCAAAATAAAAAGATGCTAAAAAACGAAGAAAACGAAAAATCTAAAGACGTGATACAGTTAGATCAGCTACACGACAGCTGCAGAAGAGAACTATAACAAGATTGAAAGAGAACCGCACTTACCTGTGGATGCTTACTGGACAGATAACAAACAAGAAAAAGCTACCAGTCTCAACAAACACGCATAAAAAACGACAACGGCTGATGTGACATCTCAGAAACATGGCTTAAACTTTGAACTTTAACCATGCATATATACAATTCAATATGAATCTACCAAAAATTAAAAAAATAAGCTGTTATAGACCAATTCTCAAAGAACAAAACAAGTAAATTTTGTCATTTTTGGTATTGTATCATTTACAGCTATGATCATAATTTAGGATTTTGCTTTATTTATTTTTCTGAAATGCAGAAGGGTAATTTTAGGTTAACTAAGTTAACAAATAGTGGATAGGTGAGTCAGCTGTCAAAAGAAACAATCGGGAAGAATAAGCTAGTAGAGAGAGAAAAGCCATGATCACTGTATGTGCAGTGTCACAATGAATAATTGAAACTAAGAAGTCTTGAAATATAGTACAGTACTGCTAGTGATAGAATGAGCCAAGGATGTGTTATGGGGGAGTCTGAGATAGTAGTCAGAAAAGTCAGGTCACAGCAGTGGTTCTGCTTCAAGTTCATAGTATGCCAAGAAAGAATACAAGCCATACTAGGGTATACCTGTGCCTATAACTGGCATTACGGCTGATATAATGCCATCTTAACTATGCAGCTCTTTATCCTGATTGATCTGATTAGATGGGCGGTGAGATGGATCCTGAGCAGTTTTTGCAAAAACAGGGTGCCTACAGCTTTTGAAAAATTAAAACTGGCAGCAACCTGGACAGTCTTTGGAGTTGTAGTTTTGCAACAGCTGGAGGTACCCTAGTTGAAAAACACTGCTATATCATCAGTAGGTAAGTAAAATATAGCATCAAAAGAAAGAGATGGAGTTCTTCAGTGACCAGGGAGCAGTCCCAGAGCCTTATAACTTTAGAAATAAATGGAGCTATGACTCATTTATCAGTAGTAGCAAAGTAAAAAATTTTATAAGTTGCATAACACCCTTTCACACCAATTTTGTGCTGCACCACAACATCTAAAGTCATAATTCAAGCAATTTTGCAAATTATTATGGAAAATGGAATTCAAATTAGAATCACAGAAAAGTGTTCATGCTTACTAGTTATTGGTACAAGTGATGGACAAAAACCTATTCCCACAAAAATAATGCAAAAATAATGTATATACTATAAGTGTGTGTCCTTTGTATAATGTCTGATCCTGTGGTCAACTAGTATTCCTGTTACAGTACATTATCTTTTACTAGCAGCGAACATGGTGTTTCCTGGTCTTCCTACCTTAACCTTGTGTAAGAGGAAAAGCAACAATAACTTTCTCTTCCTCATATCCTGACCTCATGTCCTGTCCTCGTATTCCATCCTCATATGTTCATATCTCGTCCTTATATCTAGACCTCATAACCTGTTGTCATATTCTGTCCTTATATCCCGACCTCACATCCAAACCTCATAACCGGTCGTAATATCCCATCCTCATATCCTGTCCTCATATCTCTTTCGTATAAGCCGATCTCATAACCCAATCTCATACCACGCCCTTATATCTTAACTTCATATCTTGCCCTTATATCCTTCCTTCATGATTTGTCCTTATAGCCTGTACTCATATCCCGTCCGCATGTCTTGTTTGCATATCCCGTACCAATATCCCAACCTCATATCCTGTCCTCATATCTTGTCCTCATATCCTGTACAGATATCCCAACCTCATATCCCATCCTTACTAGGGAAAGCACAAAGAAAGAAAGAAATCAGAATAATGCTTATGTAACACTCACGTTTCAGAAGATCAGGAACTCCGGTGGAAATAGATCTGCTGGACCTTTGTGGCTCGGACTGTACCAGGGAGCGGAGTCTAAGTTGCCGCTGGTTTTCACCAGAGCCCGCTGCAAATCGGGATGGACTTGCTGCAGCAGGCGGCACCCAGGTCACTACCCCTGGCACGGCTTGACCACACAGGTGGATGAGGAGATGCGAGGCACAGGGGGGATAAGGCAGCTTGTAGTCAAGATAGCAGAAAGTCAAGGCAGGCGGCAAAGTAGCATAGTGAGGACGTAGCAGGAGGTCAGTAGGCAGGCGGCAGAGGAGCAAGGTCAAGTCGCAGAGCAAAGGATCAGATACACGGTAAGGCAACTCACAGGAATGCTTTCTCTTAGGTACAAGGCAACAAAGATCCGTCAAGGAAGTGAGGAGGGTGGAGGAATTTATCAATGAGCCAAAGGTGAATGACACTGATGAGCGCAATTGCCCTTTAAATTTTAAAGCTCTGGCACGCACGCCCTAGGGGACAGGGACACGTGCACCAGAGCAGAGAGGCAGAGGCTGGGGCAGGAGAAGCACCAGGTGAGTGATGGACTGGGGATTGCATGCAGGTGCGTCCGGCAATGCGAGTCCCAGCCCCGCTGGCAGCAGCAGGTAACGGGACCATGCGCTCACGGCACCCCTTTGGTCTCCATGCGCTAACGTAACCCCTTTGGTCTCTCCCTCCTTTTACAAGTCAGAAAACTCCTGAGAAGGTAACGGTCCAGGAAATTCTCTAAAAAAAAAGTTTACCTCTAGCAGTTTTTGTAGTAAGAATCTCTTTAACCTGGAAGATGTCAGAAGAGCCGGAGACAGGTGTGGGGAAAAGATTCTTCTGAGAAAACCGGTTTATGACAAGAGGCTTGAGGAGAGAGACGTGGAAGGAATTGGGAATACGTAACGTAACAGGTAGATGGAGTTTGTAGGAGACAGGGTTGATTTTTTATAGAATCTGGAAGGGACCGAGCTTGTAACAGGGGATCTTAAAGCGGATGTATTTGGATGAAAGCCACACCATGTCACCAGGAGAGAAGGACGGAAGAGGTCTTCTACTTTTATTCGCTTGAGCCTTCATGCATGAAGAAGCCTGAGATAACGACTGTCGGGTCTGTTGCCAGATGGCGGAGAAGTCACGGTCCAGTTCATCAATAGTGATGTCGCGAACATAAAAATTTTCGGTTTGCGATCGGCGAACGCGAACTTCCGCAAATGTTCGCGAACCGGGCGAACCACCATTGCCTTCAATGGGCAGGCGAATTTTAAAACCCACAAGGACTCTTTCTGGCCACAATAGGGATTTAAAAGTTGTTTCAAGGGGACTAATACCTGGATTGTGGCGTGCTGGAGGGGGATCCATGGCAAAACTCCCATGGAAAATTACATAGTTGATGTAGAGTCTGGTTTTAATCCATAAAGGGCATAAATCACCTATTATTCCTAAATTCTTTGGAAAAACGTGCTTAAGCTCCTTTTAGGCAGCACATAGAGCCCCCCTTTAGGCATCACATAGTTAGATCCCCCTTTAGGCAGCACATAGATTCCCCCATATTAGGCAGCACATAGTTAGAGCCCCCCTTTAGGCAGCACATAGCGAGAGCCTCCCTTTAGGCAGCACATAGAGCCCCCTTTAGGCAGCACATAGTTAGATCCCCCCTTTAGGCATAACATAGTTAGATCCCCCCTTTAGGCAGCACATAGATTCCCCCATGTTAGGCAGCACATAGTTAGAGCCTCCCTTTAGGCAGCACATAGAGCCCCCCTTTAGGCAGCACATAGATTCCCCCATATTAGGCAGCACATAGTTAGAACCTCCCTTTAGGCAGCACATAGAGCCACCTTTAGGCAGCACATATTTAGATCCCCCCTTTAGGCAGCACATAGATTCCCCCATATTAGGCAGCACATAGTTAGAGTCCCCCTTTAGGCAGCACTGGTTTTATTTCACAGCCAAAAAAGGTATTTTTTTTTTAAATTTGAACAACTGTCACACCAAATGTGATTTGCACTAGTGAGACAATGAGCAAAAAAGGTTGCCAGCGGAGTTCCCCTTTTAAGCAGAGGTCCCCAATCAGGGTGCCTCCAGCAGTTGCAAGACACACGGACTGAACTTATAGCCCTTTTAATACTGTAGTAACTTGCTTGAAGGCAATTAAGTTTTACACCGGAGTACCCCTTTTAACCAGCAGTTCCCTCCCAAACAGGGTGCCTCCAGCTGTTGCAAGACACACGGACTGAACTTATAGCCCTTTTAATACTGTAGTTAGTTGCTTGAAGGAACTTAAGTTTTACACTGGAGTACCCCTTTTAACCAGCGGTTCCCTCCCAACCAGGGTGCCTCCAGCTGTTGCAAGACACATGGACTGATATTTGAGCCCTAAAAAGGGCTTTTTTGGGTGCTGTCCTTAAAGCAGATGTTAGACTAGTGCTTTCGGAGTAAAGTGGACCCTAATACACGACCTAGCAGCAACCTAGCTTTCGCTTTCCCTATACAGCAGGCGCAGCTTCTCTGACCCTCCACTTTCTAAGCCTGCAGCATGCCGAATGAAGGTAAAATGGCGTCCGTGCAGGAGGTAGGAGGGTCTGGAAGGAAGGGACTGCTGCTGATTGGCTGTAATGTGTCTGCTGA
This sequence comes from Hyla sarda, assembly GCF_029499605.1. Lineage (NCBI taxonomy): Eukaryota > Metazoa > Chordata > Amphibia > Anura > Hylidae > Hyla > Hyla sarda. The sequence continues at coordinate 82,700,843 of NC_079192.1, forward strand.
CTCTGACTCACAGGGTCAAAGTTTACCGCAATGTTAAAGTATAGGGGGCGAATCAAACTTCACATATGTTCGTCCGGCGATGCAAACTCGAACATGCTAAGTTTGCCGGGAACTGTTCGCCGGCGAGCATTTCGCGACATCTCTAATCATCAACAGCAGGAACACTGGAGGAGACTGGGAGAGGAAGAGGAGGACGGTGATGGATCCGTAGACAACAAAAAAGCGAGACAACCTTGTGGACTCGGGATCCTTATGATTATATGAGAATTCAGCCCAGGGAAGAAGGTCGACCCAAACATTTTGGCGAGCTGAAACAAAATGCCATAGATAAGTCTCAAGGATTTGATTAACCCTCTCCACCTGACCGTTGGACTGAGTGTGATAGGCCGAGGAGAAGTCCAGATTGATATCCAGATGGTTACATAGGGCTTGCCAGAACTTAGAGACAAACTTAGAGACAAGATGGGGCCACCAGTAGTGCCAGGAGATAAGAGAGTATTGCGTACTCCATGATGTCCTGCTGTTAAGGAAGAATGACTTTGCGTCTCAATCTGTTGGGCACAAAGGATTTTCTGTGAGGAACTTGCTGAGTCTCTGCAGGAGCTGCAGTAATCAAACGGTCAGGACGAATAATATGCCTAGGCGTGGAGTCAAAACCAATGGCATCAGAGGACCTGGAGAGAGCATCAGCCCTGATGTACATGTCTGCTGGACGGAAGTGAATTAAGAAGTTGAACCTGGAAAAGAACAGTGACCACCTTGCCTGGCTGGGGTTCAAACGCTGAGCAGACTGAAGGTATAGAAGATTCTTATGGTCGGAGAAGATGCTGACCAGATGAGAAGAACCTTCCAATAAATGTCGCCTTTCCTACAAAGCTAGCTTGATAGCGAGGAGTTCATGATCTTTAAAGGGGTACTCCGCTGCTTAGACATCTTATCCCCTATCCAAAGGATAGGGGATAAGATTCCTGATCGCGGGAGTCCCGCGGCTGGGGACCCCCAGGATCTTGCACGCGGCACCCCGTTTATAATCAGTCCCTGGAGCGTGTTCGCTCCGGGTCTGATTACCGGTGACCACACGGCCGGCGGCGTGTGACGTCACGCCTCCGCCCCCGTGTGACTTCACGCTCCGCCCCTCAATGCAAGCCTACGGGAGGGGGCGTGATAGCTGCCCCCCCCCCCGTAGGCTTGCATTGTGGGGCGGAGCGTGACATCACACGGGGCGGAGGCGTGACATCACACGCTGCCGGCCGTGTGGTCGCCGGTAATCAGACCAAGAGCGAACATGCTTCGAGGACTGATTACAAACGGGGTGCTGCGTGCAAGATCCCAGGGGTCCCCAGCGGCGGGACTCCTGCGATCAGGCATCTTATCCCCTATCCAATGGATAGGGGATAAGATGTTTAATTACCGGAGAACCCCTTTAATGGAGTAATTCCTCTCAGCAGGAGAGAAGGTCTATGAGAAGAATCCCCAAGTTACAGTCTTGCCCATGGCGTTTTTCTGAGTAAGAATGGCACCCGCTCCAATAGATGAGGCATCAACCTCCAAAGCAAAGGGCCTCTCCGGATCAGGTCTTGTAAGCACGGGAGCAGAGGCAAATGCAGACTTTAAACGGGAGAAGGCCTCTTCAGCCTCTTGAGGCCAAGATTCAGGATTAGATGCCTTCTTAGTGAGAGCCACAATTGGAGTAACCAAGGATAAAAAAAATGTGGGATAAATTGACGATAATAGTTTGTGAATCCCAGAAAGCGTTGAATAGCACATAGGCCCGAAGGATGAGGCCAAGCCAATACTGCAGACAATTTATCTGGATCCATCTGCAGGCCCTGATGAGAGACAATGTAGCCAAGAAACGGAAGACTAGATTTCTTGAACAGGCATTTCTCCAGTTTGGCGTAGAGATGATTCTTCCGTAATCGCTGAAGAACCCGACGAACATGAGTACGATGCTCCTCTAAGTTGGAAGAGAAGATCAGGATGTCATCTAGGTATACGACAACACAGGTGTAGAGAAGATCAAGGAAGAAATAATCGACAATCTCTTGAAAAACGGCTGGAGCATTGCAGAGACCTAATGGCATTAAGAGATACTCAAATTGTCTGTCACGAGTATTGAAGGCCGTTTTATATTCATCTCCCTTGCGGATACAAATGAGGTTTTATGCTCCACGTAAGTCCAATTTGGAGAAAACCTAGGCCCCACTTAGACGGTCAAAAAGAGGTAGAGGGTAACAGTTCTTGACCGCGATTATGTTAAGTCCCCTGTAGTCAATGAATGGACGGAGTGAGCCACCTACAAAGAAGGAACCTGCTCCAGCAGGAGAAGAGGACTTATGGATAAATCCCTTTTGGAGATTCTCCTGGATATACTAAGCCATGGCTTTGGTCTCAGCATCCGACAGAGGGTATATCCTTCCACGAGGAGGAGTGGTACCAGGCAGAAGATCAATAGGGCAATCTTAAGGACAATGTGGAGGCAGAGACTCAGCCTGTTTCTTGCAGAAAACATCAGAGAAATCTTGGTAAGGTGGTGGCAGGCCAGGTAAAGGAGGAAGACGAGAAACAACTTTAGACTGAACTGATTGGAGGCAAATATTTTGACAAAGCAAAGCAATACTTGTATCCAGCTCACCCTCTGCTGCTGTGCTCGGACTGGACAGGGGAAAGTCCGTACAACGTGCAGAAAAAAGAAGAAAATGTCCCGCGCCAATCTCGTGGAAAAAGGAACTTCTTTATTGTGTTGCCATTGAAAACGACAAGGACTCAAAACTTGTGACGCGTTTCGGCCCGCAGGGCCTTAGTCATACATGTGTTACAAAAGTTAAAATCAGTTTATACATGCTGCGGGGAAGGGGCGTGGGCGGACACGTCCAGCCCACATCGCTCTTCCACCTGCATACATAATTACAAAAGTTAAAACCAATATGAACTCAGTATATACATATTCAATGAGCATGACAGAAAGAAATACATATTGTAATACCCCAATAATAAAAGGAAAAAATATAGAGGGGAAAAAAAGAGAACAATTGGTTATAACATGGGTGCTTTCAGTAAATACTCAGTAGTTGAAACAATATCGTATTAAAATGACATAAATATAGCATATAACTGAGAAATATATGAAAGCAGCCATGGAATAAGAACTGGAAGGCTGATAGCTATTTATATATTACTCCCTATATATACACAACTCTGGATGTAAACAAAATCTGCGAAATAAAAAGTGACATTAATAGTGCAGAATAGTGTCTAGCCTCTTATTCAGACCGGACGGTATTCTGGTATTTAACTTGAGTATCCAGTATATCTCTCGATTTAGTATTTACTGTCTTAGATCACCACCTCTGAGTGGCTTCTCGACTCTCTCAATGCCCTGTACAATAAAACTTGAGGTATTGCCTCCATGAACTTCGGCGCAATGTTTCGTTACCATGGATAAATGTCGTGCCTGAAAATGGGCTACATCTGATAGGTGCTTTCGTACTCTAATTTTCAATGGATTCATAGTGCAACCTACATATTGAATGTTGCAGGCACGACACGTAAATAGGTAAATAACTGCCGGCAGTCTTGCAGTTTATGTACTGTTTGATGTTAAATGGTTTTTTTTATTATTAGAAGAAGTGAAAGATGTAGAAGTGAACTTAAAACTGCAGCAGATGCATTTTTTTAGAGCCACGCTTGTAAGTTCCAGGGCAATTCAGCCAAGTAGGTTTTTGTTTTGGAGAGTCCACAAATAAACTAGGGGACAATTTTTGTCCCAAGGTGGGTGCTCTTCTTGAAACACATTTATAGCCAGACTTGAGGGCTTCCCGGAAATCGGGGTCGTTATAAATAATAGGCATATATTTACTAATGATTTGTTTGACTGCCCCAAAGTCTGTGATATATTGTGTGGAGAATATTACAGGAGAGATTGTTTTATTGTTTTGTGCATCCATGTCACTTTGTTTTTTGGAATGGGATGTAATTAGATCTGAGCGACTTCTGCTGGAGGCAATGGTTTTTGCCCTGGTAATAGTCCAGTTTGGGTAACCGCGTTGTTTCAAGAGGTTGCCTATAGCAACAAGCTCATCAGCTAAATCTTGATCGCGTGAACAGTTGCGCCAGGCTCTAACCATTTCCCCAACAGGCAAATTTTCCGTTATATGGGTGGGGTGACATGAACCAGCATGCAATATAGAGTTTACAGCCGTTTTTTAACGAAAAGTTGTAGTAATGATATTGCCGGTAGTCATGTCACCTCGCAGTGTAAGATCCAGAAAATTAACTACGTTGGTCTCAAGGGTAACTGTAAATTGAAGATTGTATTTGTTTGTATTCATGAATTCGGTGAACCCCGGTATGGCTGCCACATCGGACCCCCATATAAATAGGGGGTCGTCAATGTAGCGGCCATACCACAGCAGGTGGGCGCTGTAGGGGTTCATGGGGGCGAAAAGAATCTCCCTCTCCCACCAACACATGTATATGTTGGCGAGAGAGGGGGAAAGTTTTGCCCCCATAGATGCGCCAGTAATCTGTAAATAAAATTTATTGTTAAACATAAAGAAATTATGTTCAAGAAGGTAGTCCACAACAAGAAGAATATATTCACAGAGAGAGTGTGAATAATTAGAGTAAATTTTCAAAAACCATGTTAGTGCTTCAATGGCCAAATTGTGGGGGATAACCGAGTACAGGGAGGCCACATCGGCTGTGACCCACCTGTACTCGGGTTTCCAATGCACCCGCTCAAGCATTCCGAGCAGGTGCTTGGTATCCCTGATGTACCCTGGCATTTTGGGGACAAGGGGTTGTAATAAAGAATCAACCCAAGCACACATGCATTCGTTTAGGGACAAGATGCCAGCCACTATCGGTCTCAGGGGAGGGGGGAAGGTTTCCTTGTGAACCTTGGGGAGTGAAAGGAAAATGGGTATTATGGGGTCTTTAATAATAAGATATTCTTCTATTTTCTCAGTAAGGCACCCACTTTGCACCCCAAGGTTCACAAGGGAAACAAGTTTAGTTTTGAAATTAGAGGTGGGATTACTGGACAGCGGTCTGTATGTGTGTACATCATTTAACATATCCATATTTAATTTATTGTACAGACCGCTGTCCAGAATCATCACCGCACCCCTTTATCTGCCTTTCTGATGACTAGCTGATCTGATGTTTGTAGATCAGATAGTGCATTCCTTTCTGACACACTAAGATTATGATGCGTTTTCTTTTTTGTGGAGGATAAAGCAAAAATTTCCTGTTCCACAGCCTCTTGGAAAGTATCCAGGACTGGGGAGCAGGATGTGATGGGGTAAAACCCTGGATTGGTAGTTTGAAAATCATGAACAGTATCGTCCCCGTCACCATCACACAGATCTTGTAGCTATATGATGGTGGTGAGGTCACGAAAATCAAATCCCATCTCCGCCCCATCTGTAATGGCATTATCATCTACTATACCACTCGACACAAAATCATGTTGTGAAATATTTATCATTTGTGTATCAGACAACATAGATTCATCTGGGCGATTGATATATGCAAAATGTTTGCGAATAGTAAGATTTCTAACAAAACGATTCACATCGAGCATGGTTTGGAAAAATATCAGTCTATTTGTGGGTGAAAATGAAAGTCCTCGTGATAATAATGATAACTGAGTCTGTGAAATTATGGTTGCCGATAAATAGGAATACAGGTTACCTCTTGTTGTGTCTCGTGGATCTTTTTTCGGTTACGGTGCTTTCTTCCCGCACGTCGTTCTTTGCTGCTGGTTGTTTGTTTTGTGGCTTGGCTTTCTTGGAAGTGGGAAATGGTGAGGAAGCAGCACTGGGAACAATAGACTGGGAGTGGGCGGTCATCTCACTCGAATCCAGCTAACCAACTTCAGGTGAGGAGAAACTGACTCGAAAGTCTTTTCTTCTGCTGTTATTGGATTTGTTCTTTCTTCCTTTGTTGTATTTTCTTTTCTTAAGGATGGATCTGGGTGTTTGTGAATTAGATTCACCATTTGGCCACAGGAAAACCGATTGGGTTTGATAGTCCTCAAGATCACGTATACATTTTTGTTGTTTAACATCCGTGATTGTAGTTTCCAGTTTAATGATATTTTCAGAGATTTTTTTCGTCGAGGTCTTTGTATATAGGAGTATGTTCATATGGCAAAACATTTTTTAATCCAAGCAGAGGAGTAGATGAATAAGAAATTGGGTTTAGGAGACCCAAAAAAATAGCATGCTCCCAGCTAAATAAACCTGCTTGAATAGTTGGGTAATTAGTAGAATAGGAAGATTTTATTAAAGCTAGTTTCAGAAGTAGGTGCCGTAGAGAAGTGACCAAAGTGACCGTCTGGAGACCAAATAAAAGGATATGATAATGATAGTGTGACCCTTAAATTATCTCCTATATGGATAGGAAGAATCAAGGACTTGGCAGCATTCAGCTTATAGTAACTGACTTGTCCAAAATCTTGTATTATTTTCATTACTGCCGACAGTGAATGAATCGGTGAAGAAAGTGCAATCAACACATCGTCAGCAATTATTCCTTTGATCTCCAGTGAGTCTCTAATTTTCTGTGCAAATGGTTCCATAACTAATGTGAAAATAAGTGGGGAAAGGGGACAGCCTTGACGTGTACCATTTGTAATAGAAAAAGGATGTGAGAAAGATCCCGCAGAGTGCACCCTAGCTGAAGGAGAAGAATAGAGCACCATAAGAGCTGTGACAAGGTAGTGTGAAAATCCAAATTTATGGAGTATCGCTCTTAAGAACCCCCAGTATACACGGTCGAATGCCTTCTTCACATCCAAAGAGAGGAGTAGAGAAGGCATCCGACCATGCACTGCTGCTGCTATGATATCAATAAAGTGTCTAGTGCCGTATTGTGATTGACGTTTTTTCACAAATCCAACCTGATCGAAATGGATCAATGAAGAGAGGACTTTGGCTATCCTATTAGCCCATAATTTGGAATATAGTTTTAAATCCATATTAAGGAGTGATATAGGGCAGAAATGCTCGGGCACCTTCGGAGACTTTCCAGGTTCGGGAATTGTCACAATTGTTGCCTCCAGCATCTCCGCCCGCATCTCCCCCGTATATGCTATATGATTAAACAGAGCTGTAAGATTTGGGGTCAAAATTTTTGGGTGAATTTTATAAAATTCATTCACAAGTCCATCAGGACCTGGAGATTTCGACCCCTTTAGAGAACCTTTCACCGTCATAACCTCTTTTTTCAGAAAAGGGAAGTGTAAGTGCAGATAGCTGTGCAGAAGTGAGAGTAGGAAGTGATACAGATGATAAAAATTCCAAGATTAAATCAGAAGAGGGTATTTCCACTCCCTCTCTGCTTAGGTTATACAAATTAGAATAGTATTGCGCAAATATTTCCGCAATGGATTTGGGATCAAATACCTTCGTTCCATCTTTCAAAGAAAGATAATTTATCCGATTTCTCACGGATTTAGCTTTTACTTGTTTTGTTAATACTTTACCTACTTTATTTCCACCCCAGCATGAATTTAATTGAAGACGTCTCAACGCCCAGTCATACTGTGCAAGATCCATTGCCTGTAGCTCAGCTTCAGCGCTTGTGATCTGGTTCGCTATGTCTTTCAGTATGATATTTTATTTTGCCTATGTAATTCTGTTAGTAAAGTTTGAAAATGTAGTCTTTTTTTTTTCTTAGTTTCATGTAGTGGACTGTCTGTGAGATGATTTTGCCTCTAATAGTTGCTTTAAATGCACACCATAGCATTGTTTTGTCTACCACGGAGCCCCTATTATCTCTAAAGAATTCCGAAATCTCTTCTCCCAGCTTTGTCCTGTACTCAGAATCTTCTAGAACATAAGGATTGGCTTTCCAGGATAAGCAAGATGGAGAATTCTGTGTATCCAGAAGTTCAATGGATATTGGAGCGTGGTCTGACCAAGTTATTGTATGGATTTGAGATTGAGTTACTATGTCTATGAGTGTATTATTAACTAAGAAAAAATCAATTTGGGTATAAATTTGGTGTGGGTGTGAAAAAAAAGAATAATCCCTTTCTCCCGGATGTCATAAAGACCTTTTTTTAAATAGTAAATTGAACAGGGGCGTTGGTTCAGGTCTATTGGATTTGCATGTGGAATCCATTGAGGGCCAGATTGTAATATTAAAATCTCCCACCACTATCAACCACCTAGATTGTTGTAAATTCTCCATCTTGCTTAAAACTCTATGTATAAACCTAATTTGCTTCTTATTTGGAGTGTAAATTACCAGAATAGTATATGGTTTTTTGTTCAATTGACAATCCACCCTTAAAAGTCTGCCTTCTTTGTCTGTTTGTGTTTCCACATCAGACAAAATCACTGTTTCTCGTATTGCCAAGGCCACTCCTCCTTTTTTTTATTATTGGTATGAGAGAAAAATATGTTAGGAAAGTTTTTATTATGAAGTCTAGTTGAGTCTGCCTCCAGGAGATGAGTTTCCTGGAGGCATAGTATATCTGCATCTAAATGACGTGCTTCATCCCATAGATTTCTTATAGGGTGAGTTTAAGCCTTTGGCATTAAGAGAAATAAACCGTCTCCCCATAAAAGTAGGCTTTGTCTAATCTGCTTAATTTTATTATAACTCTTTTTGAGTTTTGAGTACAATACAAGGTTACATAGGGAATTAATCTCTTGTTTAGCACATGCACTTAAGCAATTATATAAGTTACAGCAGAAAAAAGAACATAGAAGAAAGAAAAGACAGTAAAAAAAGAGAGCATAGAAGAATAATAAAGAAAAAGGGGAAAACAAACAGCACATTATTTCAACTTTTATAACTGTATACCAAGGATCATTTCTGTTGGGAGCTTGAATATTAAGCTCCCATTGAGGGGGTACCATCTCAAACTAGAGGTGGTATCTACAGACGTGAACCCACCGGCGAAGAATAGAACCAAAAAAAGAAAAGCAAATTAAATACTTGATGACAACTCTAGTTCAATCGTTATTATTATTTTGTTTTCGCTATTTTATGTTGCACCACGGACCAATCTTTAGGAATCCTCTGTAGAGATTCAACAGCAGTAGGTCACAAATCGCTCAGATAGCTAGTATCAGTGGTCAAATAAGTTGCTTACAACGCCGGAGGCATACGGAGCCCCTAGTCTAGGCACTCTCCGACATGCGCCTTCCGGTCACGCCTCCTACATCACACCCCCTACCTGACTTTTCTACTTGGGCTCAGGCAGGTGCGACCTCCTTAGGAGATGTAAGCGATGGAGGCTCGCTTTTATGCTTTCAGGAGATTAGGGATAGGTATAGTCTACCCTCATGCGATTTCTTCAAATATTTGCAGCTGAGACATTTTTGGCATCAGTAAATTGGCCGACTCCACCATTATCGCCACTATATACAAATGATTTTGATCAACATAAAGGTATAAAAAAGGGGATTTCTAAAACATATTTTCACCTTATGCAGTTGCCCACCCAAACATATCCTCCCTTTAAACTTAAATGGGAGGCTGACTTGGGAATACAAATATCAGAGGAACAATGGTTGTCACTGTATAGTTTACCATTCCAACTCTCCAGATGTGCTAACCACTGGGAATCCTCGCACAAATTGATGTATAGATCATATCAAACTCCTCATTCACTATCGTTGATGTACTCACATCACTCTTCATTATGCTGGAGATGTGGCTTGGTTAGAGGCACTTTTTTTCATATATGGTGGGACTGTACTTTTATCAAATCTTTCTGGATGAATATTTATGACTTCCTTCAAAAAACGTTGGCAGTTCATTTTTCATGGTGTCCAGGACTGGCACTATTATCTTTGGAACTGATCAAAATCCCAAAACCCAGTGGAACTATTATATTTAATGTATTAACCAATGCCCGGATACAAATAGCATCACTTTGGAAGTCAACAAATTTTCCTGAGATTGCAATTGTTATCTCTAAAACCCACCATTCCTATATCATGGAAGGATTAATAGCATAACGTAATAATACAAATGAGAAATTTCAGAAAGCATGGCAGAAATGAAAAGTATAGGAACAATAATAAATTATAAGAACTATCTCTTGTAACTAAAACTGTTCTTTCTCTCTTTTCCTTTCTTTTTCTTTCTCATTTTTTTTCTTTCTTCCTTTTTTCTCTCGCTTTCTTTTTATATTTTTCTTCTTACTTCTTTCACTATGTAAGGAAATCATTATATAGTGTAATCATTGAACTGGAAATGACTTACATGATTTATATGTATTGTTACTGTAGAAATTTGTAAAGATAACAAAAAGAATATAAAAAAAAAAAAAGGAGTATGTTCATATTGTTGTAGGGATGCACAAATTGCAGTAATTTTTTCATTTATTTCCACCAGGGCTTTTTCCTCATATTGTATGATAAGATTAACAAATTTCAAAGAGGATTCTGCAAGTAGTGAGTGCCAATCAGCTTTAAATTCTGGTGAGAAAATGGTGGTTGGGAATTTTCTCAGGCATAGCACACGAGGTATCATATTTTGGCTTGTATATTTTTTGAGGGTTGCCATATCCCACCATATTTTTGTTTCTTTCACCAGTTTGTCTTCCAGTTCATGCATCATGATTTTAAGATCAATTAAGTCCTTGGGTTCCGTAACAGTGGCATTAAACATGTGCATAATACCTTCCTCACGAGGCAGGCTCCTGTTTGTACTTAGCACATCTCCGATGCCTGTATTAGTCATCTTAGGCATATCAGGTGTGTGCAGTTTGGAGCCCAGGGGAGCACAGAATATTTCCACCAGTAGTATACAAAGCAAAGCAATACTTGTATCCAGCTCACCCTCTGCTGCTGCGCTCGGACTGGACCGGGGAAAGTCCGTACAACATGCAGTAAAAAGAAGAAAATGTCCAGCGCCAATCTCGTGGAAAAAGGAACTTCTTTATTGTGTTGCCATGAGAAACGACAAGGACTCAAAGCTTGTGACACATTTCAGCCCACAGGGCCTTAGTCATACATCTGTTACAAAAGTGAAAATCAGTTTATATATGCTGCGGGGAAGGGGCGTGGGCGGACACGTCCAGCCCACATCGCTCTTCCACCTGCATACATAATTACAAAAGTTAAAACCAATATGAACTCAGTACATACATATTCAATGAGCATGACAGAAAGAAATACATATTGTAATACCCCAATAATAAAAGGAAAAAATATAGAGAGGGAAAAAAAAAGAGAACAATTGGTTATAACATGGGTGCTTTCAGTAAATACATGTATATTGTAACAATATATGTGTTACAATATACATGTGTTGGTGGGAGAGGGAGATTCTATTCGCCCCCAAGAACCCCTTCAGCGCCCACCTGCTGTGGTATGGCCGCTACATCGACGACCTCCTATTTATATGGGAGTCCGATGTGGCGGCCATACCGGGGTTCACCAAATTCATGAATACAAACAAATACAATCTTCAATTTACAGTTACCCTTGAGACCAACGTAGTTAATTTTCTGGATCTTACACTGCGAGGTGACATGACTACCGGCAATATCATTACTACAAATTTTCGTAAAAACAACGGCTGTAAACTCTATATTGCACGCCGGTTCGTGACACCCCGCTATGTAAAGGAAAATTTGCCTGTCGGGGAAATGGTTAGAGCCCGGTGCAACTGTTCACGCGATCAAGATTTCGCTGATGAGCTTGTTGCTATAGGCAACCGCTTGAAACAACTCGGTTACCCAAACTGGACTATTTCCAGGGCAAAAACCATTGCCTCCAGCAGAAGTCGCTCAGATCTAATTACATCCCATTCCAAAAAACAAAGTGACATGGATGCACAAAACAATAAAACAATCTCTCCTGTAATATTCTCCACACAATATAGCACAGACTTTGGGGAAGTCAAACAAATCATTAGTAAATATATGCCTATTATTTATACCAACCCCGATTTCCGGTAAGCCCTCAAGTCTGGCTATAAATGTGTTTCAAGAAAAGCACCCACCTTGGGACAAAAATTGTCCCCTAGTTTATTTGTGGACTCTCCAAAACAAAAACCTACCTGGCTGAATTGCCCAGGAACTTACAAGTGTGGCTCTAAAAAATGCATCTGCTGCAGTTTTATGTTTACTTCTACATCTTTCACTTCTTCTAATAATAAAAAAACCCATTTAACATCAAACAGTACATAAACTGCACGACTGCCGGCAGTTATTTACCTATTTACGTGTCGTGCCTGCAACATTCAATTTGTAGGTTGCACTATGAATCCATTGAAAATTAGAGTACGAAAGCACCTATCAGATGTAGCCCATTTTCAGGCACAACATGTATCCATGGTAACGAAACATTGCGCCGAAGTTCATGGAGGCAATACCTCAAGTTTTATTGTACAGGGCATTGAGAGAGTCGAGAAGCCACTCAGAGGTGGTGATCTAAGACAGAAAATACTAGATCGAGAGATATTCTAGATACTCACGTTAAATACCAGCATACCGTCTGGTCTGAATAAGAGGCTAGACACTATTCTGCACTATTAATGTCACTTTAATATTTATTTCGCAGATTTTGTTTACGTCCAGAGTTGTGTATATATAGGGAGTAATATATAAATAGCTATTAGCCTTACAGTTCTTATTCCATGGCTGCTTTCATATATTTCTCAGTTATATGCTATATTTATGTCATTTTAATACGATATTGTTTCAACTACTGAGTATTTATTGAATGCACCCATGTTATAACCAATTTTTCTCTTTTTTTTCCCCCTCTATATTGTTTCCTTTTATTATTGGGGCATTACAATATGTATTTCTTTCTGTCATGCTCATTGAATATGTATATACTGAGTTCATAATGGTTTTAACTTTTGTAATTATGTATGCAGGTGGAAGAGCGATGTGGGCTGGACGTGTCCACCCACGCCCCTTCCCCGCAGCATATATAAACTGATTTAAACTTTTGTAACACATGTGTGACTAAGGCCCTGCGGGCCGAAACGCGTCACAAGTTTTGAGTCCTTGTCGTTTCCCATGGCAAAACAATAAAGAAGTTCCTTTTTCCACGAGATTGGCGCTGGACATTTTCTTCTTTTTTCTAAAGATTTTGACAGGATTGTCTCCAGCAAATAATTTCTCCAGTTCTCCAATCCAGTTGCGGAGAATGGCGTTGCAGCCAATGAAGGCCAAGAAGAATCTTGTACAGTGTGACAGTACATAGAATTCAATCTTTTCTTTATGCAATACACCCACTTGCATGACAAGAGATTCATTACGGAAGTGAACCTTGCAGTCCAGATTTTGTCCATTAACAAAGGGCTTGGCAAGCCGAGAGACAGGAAGATGATACTTGTGGACCAAAGAAGCATCAATAAAGTCACCTGCTGATCCAGAATCCAAAAATGCTGTAGCACTGAAGGAAGACTTGGTAGAAGCGAATAGTTAAGCAAGGAGAGGTGGTATTCACACGTCTCTCCTGTTGCTTAAGATGGGAAAGATCCACTTGCATAGCATCTTCGGCAAGAGGCGCAGGAAACTGTAGAGGTGGGCATTGAAACACAGGTGCCAGGCGAGAATATCTCTGTGTACGGGCAGACGTAGCTGGGAGCCAGAAGACACTGCAGGAACTGGTAGTAGGAGTGGGCCAGGTTGCAGAACCTGCTGCTGCAAGGCCAAAAGCTGTTGCATCATAGCTGAAAGTTGGGAAAGTTGCTGGGTCTGTCGGGCCATCTGCTGTGACTGATGTACCACAACAGAGGGAAGATCCACAACTTCAGGCAGGGGTACCTCAGCAGGATCCATGGCCGGATTTTACTGTAACACTCACGTTTAAGAAGACAGGAACTCCGGTGGATGTAGATCCGCAGGACCTGTGTGGCAGATGATTCGGACTATACCAAGGAGCAGAGTCTAAGGTGCCACCAGTTTTCACCAGAGCCCGCCGCAAAGCGGGATGGACTTGCTGCAGCAGGCGGCACCCAGGTCGCTACCCCTGGCATGGCTCAACCACACAGGCTGGCTGAGGAGATGCGAGGCACAGGAGGGATAAGGCAGCTCGTAGTCAGGATAGCAGAAGGTCAAGGCAGGCGGCAAAGTAGCTTAGTCAGGACGTAGCAGGAGGTCAGTAGGCAAGTGGAAGAGGAGCAAGGTCAAGTCACAGAGCAAAGGATCAGATACATAGTAAGGCAACTCACAGGAATGCTTTCTCTTAGGCACAAGGCAACAAAGATCTGGCAAGAAAGTGAGGAGGGTGGATGAATTTATCAGTGAGCAACAGGTGAATTAGACTAATGAGTGCACTGACCCTTTAAATCTTAAAGCTCCGGTGCAAGCGCGCCCTAGGGGATGGGGACACGTGCACCGGAGCAGAGAGGCAGAGGCTGGGGCATGAGAAGCCCCAGGTGAGTGACGGACTGGGGCTCGCATGCGGGACCGTCCTGCAATGCGAGTCCCAGTCCTGCTGTTAACAGCAGGTAAGGGGAAAATGCGCTCACGGCCAGCGTGTGCGGCCGCAGCGCATAATGTAACAGCTTAGTTATAGAGAAGTCACCGAGAAGTCGTCCTCATGATCAGTACAAAATAATGTTTAAAATATAACTTTTAATGTACTACAAACTAAAAATAGAAGATAACAATTGAACTAAAGTATGTGCTACATATACTAGTGCTAGGGAGCCCGGGGGTGTGCAGACCCAATTCTTGAGGATAGATAAGTAAACCAAGCCTATAGTAGATAAAGATGGGTTATCTAAGATAGGAGCGACTGAGGTCCTGGATTAGAGGATGTAAATATGCGATTATTCAGCAATGAAATAATCCATAGATGAGAAAGATGGAGGGATATGTGCCCACTATGATCAACATACCCATCCCTCTTTCCCTGCCTTTTGAGGGACCCACCTCCTTAACAGGGTGGCCTCAACCACAGTGACGTTCCCTACTCTCACTAGGTGAGGGGAAAAACAACAAAATAAGTCAATAGATAGAAGGGGATAGGGCTGGACAACCCGAGGCTCCAGAGACAAAGTGTGTGTGATAGCCACAATAGTGCAAAACAATCAAAAAATAACCCAACTCCAACGCGTTTCACCTGTCAAATTTAAACAGGATCATCAGGGAAAACAGTGGCACAATACATGAATATTAGTGATAGTGATAGCACCAATTTTGAAACAGGGCACTTATGATGACCAAGTATTCCCTCAGAACGCAGCGAACCAAGCCCAGATAGTGGCTAATTCCTCCAAGTTTGCCCTCCTAGTGTGGGATGTACACTAGGTGCATGAGGTATGCCACATATATTAAATTGTACCCTATGCAAAGTAGAGGCTATCATTAGCCATGATATTTACTCAATACAGCCATGTATACAATCAAAAAAATGCATAATTTGCTAGCATAGATATATAAATAAAGATGCAATTATATATAACTAGATCCTCTGGATTATTAAAGTAGATACAGGTGGTGGTGTAGTTGACAAAATCACCATTAACCATTACCAGTAAATATGCATAGGTACCATGAAGTAGTTGTAACACCATCAGAGGGTGAAAATTGGTCAGGAATACGGCAGGGGATGACTTAGTGTTAGTGCACTAGCAGATGGGTGCACTACACACAGTGGTAGCAGCACAATAGGAGCTATCACTAAATAAACATAGATACAAAAACTGCCTAGCCTGACAGGTATATTAAGTATAGCCAATAAACAAAAAACTGGGGCCCATATCCTAAATACTGGATAGCTGGCATAGATAGTCAAGATATTCAAAGATGTAGAAAAAGGCTAGTGGAGTGTAATGGTACCCCAGCAGCAGGTATACTTAACACCCCCAGACGTTGGTACACTTAGGGCATCAGGTCTTAATGGGCTGGCGACATACTCCGATGTGATCAGCAAAATGTATCAGCCTGTTTTATATAGTGCGCATCTTACCTGGCGACCAGTCAGAGCCAGTGGCGCATAATGTGACGTCAGACGCCGGGCGCAAGCAGCGCGTCACTGATCTGTGGATGTCAGTGAAGCGGTCAGGTGCTTTTATGAGAATGCGACACTATGGCGCATGCGCGGTATAGCCGCGCCTCAAAACCAGAGCTGAATACAATCCAAAGACGCATCACGTGACCTATTTAGGTCACGTGAGCATTCCAAATGCCGGAAATGGGTTCCAAAAGGTATGTAACATGTAAATGAAGCAAATACTATAGCTGCACAATTTATGCAATCTTATATTGGGAACTAATGTTTTGCATAGAGATAAAAAATTGTTGTTATATAAGAGAATGATCGCTGCTGCAGATGATGAACTTGAAGTACAACAAAAGTTATTAAAAGATAGACTGACCAGACAATGCAGTCAGTCAGCAGGTACCCATTTTTTTCATAGTATGATAACAAGATATAAAAAAGGGGGACAATTCTAGATAAGCTGTCAATATTGATTAGTTATGATGAAATATCAATTATAAAATGATAATACAAGAGGGAGGTCTAACTATGAGCATCTAATAGATACGTGTATATGTATTAATTAATGACCAAAATATACTAGAAGATTGGGGGATTACTTCCCAATTTGAGAAGGAAAGGGGGGGGGGGTCAATTTTAACCAGATAAAGGGATTGCCATCTGTTATAGTGTCTTATCAAATAAAGGAGGTAAATGACAAATGTTCATTCAGCCCCCCAGGGGATACAGTCCCCAATCTGTAAATCCACTGGGTTTCTTTTTGCAGGAGGCGACTATCAATGTCGCCACCCCTTACATTGGCGTGTACTACCTCCACCACTTGAAAAGAAATTGCACAAGGTGTAGACGCATGTACAGATCTCATATGGTTAGAGATGGGTTTGTCTCTCTGATGATTAATGTCTCCTATATGCTCTAATATGCGACGGCATAGTTCTCTCTTAGTTTTTCCCACGTACAAAAGGGGACAGGGGCATAGGCATACATAGATCACATTAGAGGTTTTACAATTAGCAAAATCCCGACTAATGTATCTATGTCCATTATGTGGGCTCTGTAGATACTTTGTCACCTTAATGCACTCGCAGCCTTTACATGTACCACATCTGTATGTTCCTACCACTTTCCGATCAAGCCAGGTCCCTTTGGCTGATGGTGGTGAAAAGTGACTATGTATCAATCTGTCACCTAAATTTCTACCACGTCGATAGGTGATCTGTGGGCGTTCACCCACCAGATCAGATATCGACGGGTCTGATGTCAAGATTGGCCAAAACTGAGTGATAATGTTACATATAGGTGTGGCTGCTGTATCATACGTCCCAATTATTCGGAGACAGTTGTTCTCTTTTTTAGGGCGAGGGGTAAGTAACGAACTTCGATTACTTTTCCTTGCTTCATTATATGCTTTAGTAAGAATACTGTTGGGATATCCCCTCTCTCTAAGCCTTCGTCTCACCTTATTGGATTCTGTTCTAAAGGATGCGTCATTTGAACAATTTCTCTTCATGCGTAAATATTGAGCCTTAGGGATACCACGTTTTAGAGGCACTGGATGATGACTGTCCCATTTTAGAAAATTATTACCCGCAGTTGGTTTTCTATAAACACATGTATCTATTCTTCCCGAGGGGTTCCTGCTCAACACTACATCGAGAAAACACAGACTCTCTTTGTGTATTTCATAAGTAAAATGGAGGCCTATCTGATTTACATTAAGTTCCTGTACAAAAGAGATAAAATCTTCTCTCTGTCCTGACCAGATGATGATAACATCATCAATATACCTTCCCCAGAAGGATATTGACAGCTGATGTTTTTCAAAGGTGTCACCAAATACAATCGATCTCTCCCACCAGCCCAGATAGATGTTTGCATAGGTGGGC
Organism: Hyla sarda; assembly: GCF_029499605.1. Classification (NCBI taxonomy): domain Eukaryota; kingdom Metazoa; phylum Chordata; class Amphibia; order Anura; family Hylidae; genus Hyla; species Hyla sarda. The sequence continues at coordinate 82,718,670 of NC_079192.1, forward strand.
GCTGCTGGACTGCCCATGGCAGTCCCTCTGAGCTGGTGGAAGATCTTGGTGTTGAAGGTAAAGAAATTTCTGGTCAGGACAAAGTTGAGGAGTTGTAGAACGAATTCATTATGTTCTTTTAGATGAATACTTCTACTGGACAGGAATGATCTAACAGCCTCCATACCACAGTTATGTGGTATGGAGCTATAAAGGGCCTCCACATCGATGGAGCAGAGCCAGGAATCATTATCTAGTGAGACGTCTTCCAATTTTAGTAACAAATCGGTGGTATCCCTGATGTACGAAGGGAGCGATAATACAAAAGGACGTAGTATTTGATCAAGGTAGACCCCCGCATTTTGCGTGAGGTTGTTAATGCCTGATACAATTGGACGGCATTTTAGGGGTGAAAGCCCCTTGTGTATTTTGGGCAATCCGTAGAACGTTGCCATAGTGGGATACATAGGGTAGATAAAATCATGTTCTTTTTTTATCAATGAGATTGGAAAGTAAAGCTTTGTCAACAATGGCCTTAAGTTCTTTCTGAAATATCATTGTAGGATCCCTATCCAGAGTCCGATAGCCTGTTCTGTCTTTGAGTGCGTTTAGGCACATAGTGACATAGTCCCCTTGATCCATAATGACCAGGTTTCCCCCTTTGTCGGAGGATTTAATCACTATGGTTTTTTTTTATATCTTGTTATCATACTATGAAAAAAATGGGTACCTGCTGACTGACTGCATTGTCTGGTCAGTCTATCTTTTAATAACTTTTGTTGTACTTCAAGTTCATCATCTGCAGCAGCGATCATTCTCTTATATAACAACAATTTTTTTTATCTCTATGCAAAACATTAGTTCCCAATATAAGATTGCATAAATTGTGCAGCTATAGTATTTGCTTCATTTACATGTTACATACCTTTTGGAACCCATTTCCGGCATTTGGAACGCTCACGTGACCTAAATAGGTCACGTGATGCGTCTTTGGATTGTATTCAGCTCTGGTTTTGAGGCGCGGCTATACCGCGCATGCGCCATAGTGTCGCATTCTCATAAACGCACCTGACTGCTTCACTGACATCCACAGATTAGTGACACGCTGCTTGCGCCCGGCGTCTGACGTCACATTATGCGCCACTGGCTCTGACTGGTCACCAGGTAAGATGCGCACTATATAAAACAGGCTGATACATTTTGCTGATCACATCGGAGTATGTCGCCAGCCCATTAAGACCTGATGCCCTAAGTGTACCAACGTCTGGGGGTGTTAAGTATACCTGCTGCTGGGGTACCATTACACTCCACTAGCCTTTTTCTACATCTTTGAATATCTTGACTATCTATGCCAGCTATCCAGTATTTAGGATATGGGCCCCAGTTTTTTGTTTATTGGCTATACTTAATATACCTGTCAGGCTAGGCAGTTTTTGTATCTATGTTTATTTAGTGATAGCTCCTATTGTGCTGCTACCACTGTGTGTAGTGCACCCATCTGCTAGTGCACTAACACTAAGTCATCCCCTGCCGTATTCCTGACCAATTTTCACCCTCTGATGGTGTTACAACTACTTCATGGTACCTATGCATATTTACTGGTAATGGTTAATGGTGATTTTGTCAACTACACCACCACCTGTATCTACTTTAATAATCCAGAGGATCTAGTTATATATAATTGCATCTTTATTTATATATCTATGCTAGCAAATTATGCATTTTTTGATTGTATACATGGCTGTATTGAGTAAATATCATGGCTAATGATAGCCTCTACTTTGCATAGGGTACAATTTAATATATGTGGCATACCTCATGCACCTAGTGTACATCCCACACTAGGAGGGCAAACTTGGAGGAATTAGCCACTATCTGGGCTTGGTTCGCTGCGTTCTGAGGGAATACTTGGTCATCATAAGTGCCCTGTTTTAAAATTGGTGCTATCACTATCACTAATATTCATGTATTGTGCCACTGTTTTCCCTGATGATCCTGTTTAAATTTGACAGGTGAAACGCGTTGGAGTTGGGTTATTTTTTGATTGTTTTGCACTATTGTGGTTATCACACACACTTTGTCTCTGGAGCCTCGGGTTGTGCAGCCCTATCCCCTTCTATCTATTGCCTTATTTTGTTGTTATTCCCCTCACCTAGTGAGAGTAGGGAACGTCACCGTGGTTGAGGCCACCCTGTTAAGGAGGTGGGTCCCTCAAAAGGCAGGGAAAGAGGGATGGGTATATTGATCATAGTGGGCACATATCCCTCCATCTCTCTCATCTATGGATTATTTCATTGCTGAATAATCGCATATTTACATCCTCTAATCCAGGACCTCAGTTGCTCCTATCTTAGATAACCCATCTTTATCTACTATAGGCTTGGTTTACTTATCTATCCTCAAGAATTGGGTCTGCACACCCCCGGGCTCCCTAGCACTAGTATATGTAGCACATACTTTAGTTCAATTGTTATCTTCTATTTTTAGTTTGTAGTACATTAAAAGTTATATTTTAAACATTATTTTGTACTGATCATGAGGACGACTTCTTGGTGACTCTTCCTGCTAAGATCCTCTTGACATTTATCATTACGATAATATAGGATCACAAAACTTCGTAAGTGATTCCCTAGTCGGTGATAAGCTTAGTTATAGAATCAGACTACCCACATGGTTTGTTTGTGGTCTGTAACCATGGAAAAAATGTATGTGCATGGGGTTGTAGACACAAATTTGTAGAAATTAGTACTTAAGAATATTTGCAAAGTTGGTTCATTCTTCATCATAGACTTATTTAGGGAAACATTAAGTTATAAAGGTATATATGCCCTATTAGATGAAATGCATTTAAGAATTTTTTATTTTGTGTTTTTACCAAAGGGAAATATAATCTCCGGCCATTGATCAGGGGCCTTGGATGGATCAAATAATAATCAACGTGATCATGGATATGGTCCTCTATGTCCATTTTGAAATTCTCTTATTTTATTGGATATGTCATTGAGTATAGATTTTATCATTAGAAATCTTGCTCTTTAGCTAGTAATGGTTTTAGAAAAATTAATGCACTTTCCTCACAGGGAAGATAAGTCATGACTAATAGCAGGGACTTGTACACATGTATACAGAATCAATAAAACCAGGAGAAAAAGCAACATTAACTTGAGACTTTATTTTCGCAATATTGATACAGAAAGCTGTCATATATGATATAGATGTCTATGGGCACAAGGAAAATGAACGAGCGTCCTTATGCCATGTCTAGTCATCACACAGGCAACAGTACTCTTGTTATTTGAAATGCTTTTGCCAGATATATTATAGGTCGGTCTCATTATGTAATATCAAAAAAAAAAAAAAAAGAATATAAAATAACATACAACACAGGTTATAGCAATTTCTTTGTGCATTATCATTGCAATAAATGGTGCTGTTATTATTTTATTGAAATAATGATAATAAGCAAATTCAGTAGCAGTTTACAAGTAGGAATGTAATAAACAAGTGAAACAAAAAGTAACCAGACCAACAATTGGGTCCCCTGCACCCTGGGATATCCTAATGATTTGAGAGAGCGAGCTGAATCAGGCAAACCTGGATTGGACCCGAACTTTTGGATTTTTCTGGCTTGCCGAACACTTGAGTATTTATCATTTTGGCTTACGAAAGCCGTTAAATTGTGCGAGAAAAAAACAGAAAGCATGTTTTTTTTTTGCTGGGCGGAACAAGCAGGGTGGGCAGGGGGCAGTGAGATGACATAGGGAAAGCAGCAGATCACACGATAACCCAGGTCTACCATGTGATTTTCTGCTTACTGTGTCAATCAAGAACAAAGGCCAATAGGACACAGCATGGGCCACAGATAAAAAGGCACTGACGTCACGCACAGCGTTCAGAGCGCTTAGAACTTCTGCAGAGAGAAGGAGAGAGCCAGACATAGGGACAGTTAGTGGTTAGAAAGATAGAGATACAGATTAGAAAGAGAGAGAAGGATAGATAGATACAGCCTAGAAAGAGAGCGAGAAAGATAGATAGATAGATAGATAGATAGATAGATAGATACAGATTAGAAAGAGAGAGCGTGTGTGTATGTGTGAACAGGAGTCAATCCCCATACAAGAAACCTAAACGGGCTCCTATACAGCAGATAAGGAGACATCCTTCTCACATCCTCTGAAGGGCTCATCTTATGCTACCCCAAATCCAAAGCCCCTCAAACCTGCAAATGCCTGAATTGAATAGTGTTCCTCAGAAAGCTACAGTAGCCAGTGATCTGTATCTAGCCTGCAGTTCTGTTGCATTACATACAGTTCTGCAAACACTGTCAGTGTGCATTGTTTAGTAATCTCTGCCAGTTAAAAAGTGACTTGACAGGTAATACATATCTAGCTTGTAGTGTAGTCTGTTGCATTTCACATAATTCCACAAACACCATCAGTACTCATTGTGCAGTAATCTCTTCCAGTCAAAAAGTATGTTTAAGTAATAAGTATGTAGCCTGTATTGTTAATTCCGGCCTTTCGAAATTTCATAGAGTTCCGAAAACACCATAAGTACTCATTGTGCTGTCATATCTAGCATGCAAAAGCGTATTACTCTGACATGTATCTGGCATGTTAACACAGTTTTGTTAAATTTCATATTTCTCTGCAAACACACTTTAAATATTTCAAGTTGTATACACGCAAACATGCATTTTAGTAAAAAGCCTGTGCATTCCAAACACATTAGGCTTTTAAAGTGACTGTATTTTTTTTTTAATTTAGTTTTTATTAAACTTGCCTTACAACGTACCTTGTTGTAAGAAAAACACAGTTAAAAGCATTGAAACTTAAAGTTGACAAGTAGGTTAATGAAAAATCTACCAAAAAAGATAAAACAGTTCTTAAAAAAATATATCTGGTAAAGGAATTGTCCGTCCTAGAGGGTCTGCCTTTGATCCCCCCCCCCCAACCCCTACTGCTATGCAGAAGCATATCACTGGCCACAAGGAGAAGTTGGGTCATGGTAGCTTTTGCAGCATGTTGCTGAGGTGGGCGTAGGGCTGCAATGACCGAGCATAGCACTAGTGGGACTGGTGGTAGTGTGGTGAGGATTCTGGAAGGCATCATGGTGGATGAGGTGCAGAGGAGCGAGGAGGCCACAATGAAAAGTGCAAACTGAGAGGAGTGGTGGGAATGATGAAGAGGTGTTTAAAGAGGAGGATATCAGTGGGCCTTCTGGTCCGAGCAGCTCAGGAGCAAGTTACAGTGACACTGGTGTTGGGTCTGAAGGCTACAGATAACTCTACCTCACTACAGTCTGCTGTACGCTGGACACCAATCCACCTTACTTCCATCCAGGCCAACACGTACACAACCCCTCAGCCACAATAAAAGGGATATTTTTTGAATGCTTGCAAAAGTTCATGCTGTCTTCTTCACTTGCTAGACTAAGAATCTGTTGCTACTCCCAAAAAAGGGATAATTTTTTTGAAAAACCCAGTGCCAGATGCCACTAGTTAGGGAGTACTACCCTCACCCCTGCTTGATGCTAGTGACATCAGTCTGCCATCTCATGCTGTGTGCTAGTGACATCAGTCTGCCATTTCATGCTGTATGCTTGTGACATCAGTCCGCCATCTTGTGCTGTACTCTAGTGACATCAGTCTGCCATCTCATGCTGTATGCTATAAACATCTGAAGCCATGGTGTCTTCCCATGCCTCTTAGTGCATATTAACACTGGCAGGCATCTACCGACAAACAGGGATACTTTACCCTTTTAAGTATATTCAATGGTCAAAAAAGGTTTCGCTGGAATACCCCTTTAAGTCGTCACTATAGTATGAGCAAAATATTACATACAAGATGGGTTAAAGGGGTTATTCAGGAAAATGTTTTTTTATATATATCAACTGGCTCCAGAAAGTTAAACAGATTTGTAAATTACTTGTAGTAAAAAAAATCTTAATCCTTTCAGTACTTATGAGCTTCTGAAGTTAAGGTTGTTCTTTTCTGTCTAAGTCCTCTCTGATGACGCGTGTCTCGGGAAACACCCAGCTTAGAAGCAAATCCCCATAGCAAACCTCTTCTAAACTGGGTGTTTCCTGAGACACGTGTCATCAGAGAGCACTTAGACAGAAAACAACAACCTTAACTTCAGAAGCTCATAAGTACTGAAAGAATTAAGATTTTTTAATAGAAGTAATTTACAAATCTGTTTAACTTTCTGGAGCCAGTTTATATATACATTTTTTTTTTCGTTAACCCCTTAACGACGCAGGACGTATATTTACGTCCTGCGCCGGCTCCCGCGATATGAAGCATCATATCGCGTGGGTCCCGGCGCTAATCAACAGCCGGGACCCGCGGCTAATACCACACATCGCCGATCGCGGCGATGTGCGGTATTAACCCTTTAGAAGCGGCGGTCAAAGCTGACCGCCGCTTCTAAAGTGAAACTGAAAGTATCCCGGCTGCTCAGTCGGGCTGTTCGGGACCGCCGCGGTGAAATTGCGGCGTCCCGAACAGCTGATCGGACACCGGGAGGGCTCTTACCTGCCTCCTCGGTGTCCGATCGACAAATGACTGCTCCGTGCCTGAGATCCAGGCAGGAGCAGTCAAGCGCCGATAATGCTGATCACAGGCGTGTTAATACACGCCTGTGATCAGGATGAGAGATCAGTGTGTGCAGTGTTATAGGTCCCTATGGGACCTATAACACTGAAAAAAAAAGTTAAAAAAAGTGTTAATAAAGGTCATTTAACCCCTTCCCTAATAAAAGTTTGAATCACCCCCCTTTTCCCATAAAAAAAATAAAAGTATAAAAATAAACATATGTGGTATCGCCGCGTGTGTAAATGTCCGAACTATAAAAATATATCATTAATTAAGCCGTACGGTCAATGGCGTACGCGCAAAAAAATTCCAAAGTCCAAAAAAGCGTATTTTGGTAACTTTTTATAACATTAAAAAATGAATAAAAAGTGATCAAAAAGTCAGATCAAAACAAAAATCATATCAATAAAAACTTCAGATCACGGCGCAAATAATGAGTCCTCATACCGCCCTGTACGTGGAAAAATTAAAAAGTTATAGGGGTCAGAAGATGACATTTTTAAACATATAAATTTTCCTGCATGTAGTTATGATTTTTTCCAGAAGTGCGACAAAATCAAACCTATATAAGTAGGGTATCATTTTAACCGTATGGACCTACAGAATAATGATAAGGTGTAATTTTTACCGAAATATGCACTGCGTAGAAACGGAAGCCCCCAAAAGTTACAAAATGGCGTTTTTCTTTCGATTTTGTCGCGCAATGATTTTTTTTTCCGTTTCGCCGTGCATTTTTGGGTAAAATGACTAATGTCACTGCAAAGTAGAATTGGCGACGCAAAAAATAAGCCATAATATGGATTTTTAGGTGGAAAATTGAAAGGGTTATGATTTTTAAAGGAGGAAAAAACGAAAGTGCAAAAACGGAAAAACCCTGAGTACTTAAGGGGTTAAGCTGTTGTGTGGGGGGTTCTGGCAGTCATATGCCCCAGGTGCCCATTGCCAAGGGGTAAGACAACAAGTACTCTGCCTTGGCTGCTGTATTAAATAGAGGGATAGGGCAGCAAACTGGTTGGTTTTGCTGCTTTGTGATTTTATATGTCACAGCAATCTAAGATTAATGATGGCAAAATATTACAATGGATAAACATGGAAAGAAATCAATTACTGTAATTCAACTGTGTACAGAAATAATATATGGACAAGCAGAAGCATAAGGAGTAATAGATAGAACAAAGCCACATTCTTCATATGCTGCAGACTCTTAGCCGTATTATTTGTCAGGGGAAAGTAAAAACTATAGTAACCTTCATTGCCATCTTTCTTTGCTCCAGCAAAGCTGGCTATCCGGATACTTTGTTATATCCCTGGGTGAAGTCTTGTCAGGTTCAAATAGCCCAGCCACAAAATGGAGCATTTGATGGATTACCCTCAAACTCTCAAGGTGAACGGGCAGTTGTGGGATTTGCTCTGTCCTTCCTTCCACAATCTCGCAGGATGTACAAAACACATTCTTGGCATTCAACCCTTGACATTTTCAGTTCTCAGAATTCATCCTTTGAAGCTAATGAACAGAATTGTATAGAACGTGTTACCGGCTTCATACCAAACATAGGTAATAATATATGTCACTTGACTTTTCTATAAATGAAAATTGCTGAAATCTAAATATGATATACCAGTATGACTGTGTATGTGATTCTATACATACTAAGACTGGCAGTAGTCAAGATCATTGTAAAACATGTATTAGCTTATATTAACAGAATGTATCATTGTAGAAATCTACTGGAGATAATTTAGGAGTGCAGTTTATTGTAAAGTCTAATCTATTGCACATTTTATACTACATTGTAAGAATGGTGTTAGCTACTGACTGCAGTAATAAAAATTGTGTATAAAACACACACAGATTTTGCAGCACTGTACACTCAGATTTGTCCTTGCCATTATTGGGGTTCACAATCTAAATTCACCTATCAGTATGTATTTGGGGTGTGGGAGGAAACAGGAGTGCCCGGGGAAAACATACAAACTTGTTGCAGATGTTGTCCTTGGTGGGATTTGAACCTAAGACCCCAACGCTGTAAAGCAACATTGCAAACCACTAAGCAGCCACGCTGCAGCAGGACTAGCTTGTTTAAAAACTCCAATGGCGAACAGCTATTCTTTGTTTCCACGGGCCTTTCTAAAGGTTGCATTTGGAATCCCAAGCAGGGTAGAAAATTTTTTTTTTTTTAAAGCTAGGGAAACCTAACACATTTTGAATCTAAGTGATCATTAATCGGAGTTACTATGATTAAGGGTTATTTAGATCTGAAACACGTTACAGGTTTCTGCGTTTCTCCAGCATACCTATCATATATAAGTTTGATGTTTTTTGGATGTGTTACAGAATCTTTTTAGTGGATGTCTAATAAAGTTAAAAGTTTTTATCCACAAACAGTAGTGTTGGCACACAAGACTTCTTAACTTCATTTATATGATGCAAAACCAACCATAAAATTGAGGCTAAAAGATTAGATGTTCATAAAATAATGATGTAAAAATATATAAAAATGTATTCAATTACAATCTCTAGAATTAATCCAAGACCAGTGTCTTACACTACATGGCCCGTGTGTGTGCTACACTAATATAAATTAAATAAAATGTCATACAAAATATTTGTAATAATACTAAAATAACCATATAGCACAACAGATAGCAATAGGGGGAAAAAAGAAAAATTGAAGTGCAAATATTGCCACAAGGTATGTTTTTCGTATCTCCTACAAAGGGGAAAAATTGTAAATAAAACAATGTCCCTGTAGAAAAATTAGAAGTTTGTTCCTGTAATAAAAATAAATAAAATAATCAAATATTCTTCATTAAAAAGATAAAAATAGCTCACTTATGCAAAATGTCATAAATAGACTAGATGTCTATATCCAATTTGGATCAATATGTAACTATAGCAGTAGCACAATATTAGTTCTTAGAGTACTTATGGTAGATACAACAAACTTCCACTCCTGCAAGAAAATGTGTATTTAAATACACTTGCAGCTCACCCCTCTGCCGTCTTCTTTGATATATGGTCCAGACTGTGTCAGCTAAAGCTTTAGCCCCGCTTTCAGGCACTGACAGACTGACTGAGCGGGCGAGCTACACAGGAAGATACAGATCTCACTGTCCCTCCTGTTTGCAGGGGGCAAGGTAAGAAGTCCCAACTTATTGATGAGTAGGTGACCGAGAGGGTCTTTGCTAGAGTACAGGTAGGTACTCTGATGGAGGCAAAAGTTGTAGGTTCTCCGTCCTTGTGATAACAGTTTGCACTTTGCTATCCTGGAAACGCCATGACTGGCTGAATAGAATAATATCTGGCTGGATCACTATACTGGAACGGACCTTGAAGTACTTATGCATAAAAAAAAACAGTGCAATATTACATGTTGTATGGCAGCTATCATCAGATGCATTTCGATATCCACATAGGTGTCTCAATCAGTGATATAATATCAGTCTAAGTGCACTGTGGTGGTTGAAGCCTAGGTAAGTAAATTTTTAGCCTTTTTATATTGCTAGAAATTTGATGAATTGGGGAATTATTAAACTGCTTGTAACATACACACCCTCCCACAAAAGTAATGTTGTATGTCTACACTAAACCATGTTTATGTTAACTGAGAAGCAAGACATACAGTATATGCTTAGTGATGTACAGGAGCAGGGCCTGCCCTTGACAGGAGTCTCTGTTGCTGTACATACTTTCCATTGTGTCCTACGTCAATAGCATCAGGTGCCAAATAAAGTATATACAGCAGCAGGGACTTCAGTCAAAGGCTAAAGTACCTGTTCTGGTGAATACAGCCCAGAGGTAAGTGGGATGCTGTATATATCATCACTAACACTTATTAGTATATTTGCTTGGTTGAGCACTCTGCACCCAGGGCATCTAATATACAATGAAATCTCCCGTAGTGGACACCTCCCATTAGGGGACACCTCACAATAGCGGACAGTTTTGAATTCCCCGGCAGAGTCCCATAGGACTTAATGTATTTGCACCCTCCAAATAGGGGACATTCCCAATAGCGGTTGTGGACACACCTAAAAGGGGACAACAGGGGAAAAAACACTCCCAATAGGAACAAAACACTCCCAATAGAGGACAAAACACACCAAATAGGGGACAAAACACTCCCAATAGGGGACAAACAGGCTTACTGCTGTAGCAGCCCCAGCACACCCCCTGTTCCAAATCATCCACCCTGTTCCAAGTAATCCCCCCTGTGCCAAATCATCCCACCTGTGCCAAATCATCCCCCGTGCAAATCACCCCCTCCCCCGTGCCAAATCCTTCCCTCATCCCCTTGCCAAATCATCTCCCCCTGTGCAAAATCATTCCCTCATCACCATGCTAAATAATTTCCCCCATTCCCTCATCCCCTTGCCAAATCATCCCCCCCTGTGCCAAATCATCCCCCTGTGCCAAATGATTCCCTCATGACCATGAAAGATCATTTCCTCCATTACCTCATCCACTTGCCTAATCATCTTCCCCGTGCCAAATCATTCCTCTATTCTCTCATCCCTCTGTTCTTCTTATTTCTTACATGGCCAGCAGGCAGTGACGAGTGACTCTCCTCTGCGCTTCACTCAGTGATGACACTGATGGCCGTGAGCAGCAGCTGCCCGAAATGACGAGTCACGCATGGAGCATCACTCATCACTGATGGCAGCCGCCGCTGCCCTCATTGAGTGAAGCACAGAGGAGCTGCCTGCTGGCCAGGTAAGAAGTAAGAAGAACAGGAGGATGAGTTAATGGGGGAAGGATTTGGTTGTATATGGAAAAATCTGAATTAATTGTCAAAATCTGAATTAATTGTCAAATGCAAGAATTGGCATTAAGATTTAAAGGAAATGTGATTAGAAATGTTACCCATGCACCTGGCCTATATGTACTCCCCAACTATTCCACCTTTCATGATCAACAAAATTATCTCTTTCTCTGGCCCAGCAAATGTGTACAGCCAAATCTGAATCAGCCACCAAATGGGTGCAAATGGGTCATGAAAAGGATTTAGGAGCATCATGTCTTCCTGTCCCAGGTTACCAGCACTATGAGGGACCCCCATGGCAATTGTAATAATTACTATATGGCCTCTTAACTGCTATATATGCCCCTACCATTCCACCTTTGATGAATAGCAGAATTCTCATCAAATGTTCATTTTTAACTTTTTATTCAAGTAAATTATAGTTTTCTACCCAAAGACCTCTAGGACTCCTGAATTGATTAGCAGAATGTTAATTGGAAACATTTTACATACAAATGCATTCAACATTACTGAAAGGCGAACTTCAATATTCCACCTATTTCTCTTAAAGTCTTGACCGAGAAATTAGTAATGTAATTTGTAATTTGATAACACAGCGGAAGGAAGGGTCCATATATATATAGCGGTGAGTCACTCAGATCTCTCGGTAAGAAACCAATAACTGGTCATTCAGGAAGGGAGTGAGTGAAATTCATTTAATGCATTTCAGAAACAAAGTAATGAAACACTTACTTAGCGGTAATGAGACGCCAGCACTATTGGTGCCAGGGTCTTGCTGCAGTTAAATAAGCACTGAATTACTCCACTTGTGAAATGCATTCAATGCTATTTTCTTCTCTAATTTAGACTTGGCAGGTGTGTCATTTTTAAAAGAGCACATGATGAAAGGGCATTCTACAGCTCGCAAGACCAGCGCCAAGACGGAAAGCTTGTTATATGCTACTCTTATGTACTTCTGAAGTTTTTAATATAGTCACAGGAACAGTCATTAATGACACCACTTCAATTATTTCATATTTGCAACCTTATTATTGAATTAGGCTCGGCATACGTGGCAGGACATGTGAAAGCAGTTTGTATAAAGTCCAATCAACAGAAGAATAATGATGGAGCAATCACCCGTAAGGTGGTGTAAAAACTTCTGGCTTTATTCCATATAGGTGCAATGAAAAAACAGGTACAGGAACAGAGGGAGCGTGATGGAACAGGTGAGGCGACATGTTACATGCCGTAGAGCAAAGACCCCATAGAATAAGTAGCAAAAGTAAAGATGCACCATACAGACCAACTCACAGACCCCATATACCTTCTTAGCCACAATTCATGTATTCTGTATTTAATAATATGTCTTTGTTCTAATCTATATATATAAAACTCAACGTGTGTATGTATGTATGTATGTGTGTATGTTCCAGCATCACGTCCAAACGGCTAAAGATATTAACATGAAACGTGGCACACATCTTACTTATATGTCAACAACAAACATAGGATAGGTGATTTAACCCTTACTCACCCCCATTTGCCAGGGGCGGGGTTTATGTTTAAAGTCCCATACAAGTCAATGGGAAATATATGTTACTGCATAACTTCCAAAGGCTGGAGATATTTCGATAATACTTGGTCACATGTTACTTATATGTCCACTTAAAATATAGGATAGTTAATTTATCCCTAAACTACCCCCATTTGTGAGGGTCGGGGTTTTTGTTTAAAGTCCCAATCAAATCAATGGGAAATGTATGTTCCCACATAACTTCCGTAGGGCTAGAGATATTTCAATAACTGGTACACATATTACGGGTCGGGATATGAGGATGGGATAAGAGGTCTGGATAGGAGGGTCAGGAAAGGAAGACCGGGATAGGAGGAAGGGATAGGAGGTCGGGATAGGAGGTCAGGATAGGAGGTCAGGATAGGAGGTCGGGATAGGAGGACGGGATAGGAGGTCGGGATAGGAGGTCATGATAGGAGGTTGGGCTAGATGGACTGGATAGGAGATCGGGATAGGAGGTCGGGATAGGAGGTCGAGATAGTAGGACAGGATAGGAGGTCGGGATAGAAGGTCGAGATAGGAGAACGAGATAGGAGGACGAGATGTGAGGACGAGATAAGATGACGGGATAGGAGGTTGGGATATGGGGTTGGGATATGACAACAATATATGAGGACGGGATATGAAGTCAAAAGCTTCCTCCTTTGTTTATTTTCCTCCCCAACAAGGATTAGGAAGGAATAACCGGGCAACGCCGGGTATTCAGCTAGTATTTCCAATAAACTGATATTTTAAAGGGGTACTCCGGTGGAAAACTTTTTTTTTTTTTTAATCAACTGGTGCCAGAAAGTTAAACATATTTGTAAATTACTTCTATCAAATGATCTTAATCCTTCCAGTACTTATTAGCTGCTGAATACCACAGAGGAAATTATTTTCTTTTTGGAACACAGAGCTCTCTGCTGACATCATGACCACAACGCTCTCGGCTGACACCTCTGTCTATTTTCAGAACTGTCCAGAGCAGGAGAAAATCCCCATAGAAATCATATGCTGCTCTGGACAGTTCCTAAAATGGGGAGAGATATCAGCAGAGAGCACTGTGGTCATGATGTCAGCAGAGAGCACCGTGTTCCAAAAAGAAAATAATTTCCTCTGTAGTATTCAGCAGCTAACAAGTACTCGAAGGATTAAGATTTTTTTAATAGAAGTAATTCACCAATCTGTTTAACTTTCTGGCACCAATTGACTTAAAAAAAAAAAAAAAGTTTTCCCCCGGAGTACCCCTTTAACTGCTTAACGACAAAGGACGTAAATGTACGTCCTGGTGAGGTGGTACTTAATGCACCAGGACGTACATTTACGTCCTAAGCATAACCGTGAGCATCGGAGCGATGCCTGGATCATGCACAGCAGGTCCCGGCTGCTGATCGCAGCCAGGGACCCGTCCATAATGGCGGACACCCGCGATCCCGTGGGTGTCCGCCATTAACCCCTCAGATGCCGTGATCAATACAGATCACGGCATCTGCAGCATTGCGGTCACTAAAATGGATAATCGGATCGCCTGAAGCGCTGCTGCGGCGATCCGATCATCCAGCATGGCGGCCAGAGGTCCCCTCACCTTCCTCCGCTGCCTTCCCGGCATCTTCTGCTCTGATCTGCCTTCCCGCAGACCAGAGCAGAAGATGATCGATAATGCGGATCAGTGCTGTGTCCTATACATAGCACTGAACAGTATTAGCAATCGAGTGATTGCTATAAATAGTCCCCTATATTTTAGTGTAAAAATAAAAGTAAAAAAAGTTAAAAAATAAAGTAAAAAAAAAAATATTTAAAAACCCCCTCCCCCAATAAAAGTGTTAATTGTCCCATTTTCCCTATTTCACCCCCCAAAAGTGTTAAAAAAATATTTTATAAACATATTTGGTATTGTCGCATGCATAAATATCTGAACTATTAAAATAAAATGTTAATGATACCGTACGGTGAACGGCGTGAACGTAAAAATAAAAAAAAAGTCCAAAATAGATGCTTTTTTTTAATAACATTCTATTCCCAAAACAACTATAAAAAAATGGATTAAAAGTTCTATATAAGCAAATATGGTATCAATAAAAAGAAAAGATCACAGCGCAAAAAATTAGCCCTCATACCGCCGCTTATACGGAAAAATTTAAAAGTTATAGGTCTCCAAAATAGGGGGATTTTAAACGTACTAATTTGGTCAAAAAGTTTGCAATCTTTTTTAAGCGCAACAGTAAGAGAAAAGTATGTTATCATGGGTATCATTTTAATCGTATTGATCCAAAGAATAAAGTACACAAGTCATTTTTACCGTAAATTGTACGGCGTTAAAACGAAACCTTCCAAAATTAGCAAAATTGCGGTTTTCTTTTTAATTTCACCACACAAATAGTATTTTTTTTGGTAGCGCCATACATTTTATGGTAAAGTGAGTGATGGCATTACAACGGACATCTGGTCACACAAAAAACAAGCCCTCATACTAGTCTGTGGATGAAAATATAAAAGCGTTATGATTTTTTGAAGGCGAGGGGGAAAAATGAAAACGTAAAAATTAAATTGTCTGAGTGCTTAAAGGGGTACTCCACTCTAGGCATCTTATCCCCTATCCAAAGGATAGGGGATAAGATGTCAGATCGCCGCAGTCCCACTGCTGGGGAGCCCCGGGATCGCCGCTGCGGCACTGCGTTATCATTACTGCACAGAGCATGTTCGCTCTGCACGTAATGACGGGCGATACAGGAGCCGGAGCATCATTACGTCACGGCTCCATCGTTCGTAATGTCACGCCCCCCCCCCCTCAATACAAGTCTATGGGAGGGGTTGTGGTGGTCGTCACGCCCCCAGCCATAGACTTGCATTAAGGATACGGGCCGTGATGTCACAAGGGGCGGAGCCATGACGTCACGCTGCTCCGTCCCCAGTATTGCCCGTCATTACGCACAGAGCGAATTTGCTCTGTGCAGTAATGATAGCGCAGTGCCGCAGCGGCGATCCCGGGGCTCCCCAGCAGCGGGACCGTGGCGATCTGACATCTTATCCCCTATCCTTTGGATAGGGGATAAGATTTCTAGGGGTGGAGTACCCTTTTAAAGCTCAAATGGGCTGCGTCGTTAAGGGGTTAATGATCAAACCTTGGTGTAATATGCTCAGTTCTTAGTATTGTATTGAGGCTACAATATGTGGCAATATGATATAAAACCTTGGTAATAGCGACCACAATATAGTTACTTTTGACTTAAAATGTAGAAAACAAAGACAGGCGGGGAAGGCAAAAACATATAACTTTAAAAAGGCAAATTTCCCTGGGATGAGGGCTACACTACAGGACATAGACTGGGGGGAGGTGTTGTCAAATACTGATACAGAAGGTAAATGGGACATCTTTAAATCAACTCTAAATAACTATACAGCTAAATATATACCAAAGGGGAACAAATATAAACGATTAAAACTACCGTATATACTCGAGTATAAGCCGACCCGAGTATAAGCCGAGACCCCTAATTTCAACCCAAAATCCCAGGAAAAGTTATTGACTCGAGTATAAGCCTAGGGTGGGAAATACCTCATCCCCCCCTGTCATCATCCAGACCCGTCATTAACATCCTCATCATCATCATCCCCTTGTCATCATCCCACACATCCCCCCTTCATCATCCCCTTGTCATCATCCCACACATCCCCCCTTCATCATCCCCTTATCATCCCGCACATCCCCCCTTCATCATCCCCTTATCATCCCACACATCCCCCCTTCATCATCCCCTTATCATCCCACACATCCCCCCTTCATCATCCCCTTGTAATCATCCCACACCCCCCCCTTCATCATCCCCACCCCCCTTCATCATCCCCACACACCCCCCCCTTCATCATCCTCTTCTCATCATTCGCCCTCAGTGGTCTTCAACCTGCGGACCTCCAGAGGTTTCAAAACTACAACTCCCAGCAAGCCCGGGCAGCCATCGGCTGTCCGGGCTTGCTGGGAGTTGTAGTTTTGAAACCTCCGGAGGTCCGCAGGTTGAAGACCACTGCGGCCTTCAACATCATCCAGCCCCCTCTCACCCCCTTTAGTTCTGAGTACTCACCTCCGCTCGGCGCTGGTCCGGTCCTGCAGGGCTGTCCGGTGAGGAGGTGGTCCGGTGAGGAGGTGGTCCAGGCTGCTATCTTCACCGGGGGCTCCTCTTCTCCGCGCTTCCGGCCCGGAATAGAGGCGTTGCCTTGACAATGACGCAGAATTACGTTGGCAATGAACGCACCTCTGCGTCGTTGTCACGGCAACGTGACTATTCTGAGGCCGGGCCCGAAGCGCTTAGAAGAGGCCTCCCCGGTGAAGATAGCAGCCCGGAACACTATCCCACCGGACCACCTCCTCACCGGACAGTCCTGCAGGACCGGACCAGCGCCGAGCGGAGGTGAGTACTCAGAACTAAAGGGGGTGAGAGGGGGCTGGATGATGTTGAAGGCCGCAGTGGTCTTCAACCTGCGGACCTCCGGAGGTTTCAAAACTACAACTCCCAGCAAGCCCGGACAGCCGATGGCTGCCCGGGCTTGCTGGGAGTTGTAGTTTTGAAACCTCTGGAGGTCCGCAGGTTGAAGACCACTGCGGGTGGGGGAGTTCACTCGAGTATAAGCCGAGGGGGGTGTTTTCAGCACGAAAAATCGTGCTGAAAAACTCGGCTTATACTCGAGTAAATACGGTAAATCCTACATGGCTGACACATGATGTTAAAAGAGCAATAAACAACAAAAAAATAGCCTTCAAAAAATACAAATCTGATGGGTCAGCTATAACATTTAAACAGTACAAGGAGCTTAATAAAATCTGTAAAAATGTAATAAAAACAGCAAAAATTCAAAATGAGAGACAGGTGGCCAAAGAAAGCAAAACTAATCCTAAATATTTTTTTAGATATATAAATGCAAAAAAAAACAAGGACAGAGCATGTAGGACCCCTTAATAATGATAATGGGGAGGTTGTCACAGGCGATCAAGAGAAGGCGGAGCTACTGAATGAGTTCTTTAGTTCTGTATACACTATGGAAGAAGGAGCTGACATTGGCCAGGTCAGTGCTGGTAACACATCATGTAATGTACTGAACTGGCTTAATGTAGAGATGGTACAAGGTAAGTTAAGTGATATAAATGTAAGCAAATCCCCAGGACCGGATGGACTACACCCAAGAGTTCTTAGAGAGGTAAGTTCAGTAATATCTGTACTTCTGTTCATGATATTTAGAGAGTCTCTGGTGCCTGGTATTGTGCCAAGGGACTGGCGCAAGGCGAATGTGGTGCCAATCTTCAAAAAGGGCTCTAGGTCTTCCCCAGGAAACTATAGACCGGTAAGTTTAACGTGCATTGTGGGTAAATTGTTTGAAGGACTTATAAGGGATTACATACAGGAATACATAGGGGATAATTGTATTATAAGTGATAGCCAGCATGGGTTTACTAAGGATAGAAGTTGTCAAACCAATCTAATTTGCTTTTATGAAGAGGTGAGTAGAAGCCTTGACAGAGGAATGGCTGTGGATATAGTGTTTCTGGATTTTGCTAAAGCGTTTGATACTGTCCCTCATAGACGTCTGACAGGTAAGTTAAGGTCTTTGGGTTTGGAAATTTTAGTTTGTAACTGGATTGAACACTGGCTCATGGATCGTACCCAGAGAGTGGTGGTCAATGATTCGTACTCTGATTGGTCCCCGGTTATTGGTGGTGTACCCCAAGGTTCAGTACTTGGACCGCTGCTGTTTAATTTATTTATCAATAATATAGAGGATGGTATTAACAGCTCTGTTTCTATCTTTGCAGATGACACCAAGCTTTGTAGCACAGTACAGTCTATAGAGGATGTGCATAAGTTACAAGATGACTTGGATAGACTAAGTGTCTGGGCATCCACTTGGCAAATGAGGTTCAATGTGGATAAATGTAAAGTTATGCATCTGGGTACTAATAACCTGCATGCATCGTATGTCTTAGGGGGGATTAAACTGGCAGAGTCACTGGTAGAGAAGGATCTGGGTGTACTTGTAGATCACAGACTACAGAATAGCATGCAATGTCAGGCTGCTGCTTCCAAAGCCGGCAGGATATTGTCATGTATCAAAAGAGGCATGGACTCAAGGGACAGGGACATAATACTCCCCCTTTATAAATCATTGGTACGGCCTTACCTGGAATATGCTGTTCAGTTTTGGGCACCTGTCCATAAAAGGGACACTGCGGAGTTGGAAAGGGTGCAGAGACGCGCGACTAAACTAATATGGGGCATGGAACATCTTAGCTATGAGGAGCGATTAAAGGAGTTACAATTGTTTAGTCTTGAGAAGAGACGTTTAAGGGGGGATATGATAAACGTATATAAGTATATTAATGGCCCATACAAAAAATATGGAGAAAAACTGTTCCAGGTTAAACCCCCCCAAAGGACGAGGGGGCACTCCCTCCGTCTGGAGAAGAAAAAGTTTAGTCTCAAGGGGCGACACGCCTTCTTTACCGTGAGGACTGTGAATTTATGGAACGGTCTACCTCAGGAACTGGTCACAGCAGGAACAATTAACAGCTTTAAAACAGGATTAGATACATTCCTGGAACAAAATAAGATTAATGCTTATGAAGAAATATAAAATCTCATCCCTTCCCCAATATCGCGCCACACCCCTACCCTTTAATTCCCTGGTTGAACTTGATGGACATATGTCTTTTTTCGACCGTACTAACTATGTAACTATGTAACTATATATTTAGGGCTGCAATGTGTCAATATCTGATGCAGTTTGGCAATATTCAGTGCTTAGTATAAAAGATAAAGATCCATGGATCTCTGGACAGCAAACTGTGCATAATTGAGGCATAGCTGGAAAAAAAAATTCTACATGGAAGGCTGGACGTAACAAAATGTGGTGTCCCAGTACCGGATTGCATCTGTTACCTTGTGGTGAGGTCCCCAAAGACAGAGTCCCTAGGTACCGGTGGGGTCCTCATCAATAGTTAGCTCCTTGTCACCCCTTTAATAGTTAAAATTATTCAAATTCAATGTGTAAATATGTAAATGAAGTGTACTTACCTTGTTGTGGCGTTGCAGGACCTGCGGGTCACGTGATGCGTTCCAAAACTCTATGGTTTTCTGGTTCAAGGACCTTTGGAGGAAGTCTGGTGATCGCCCACCATGCATTGTAACGGTGAGTGACAGCTGACACGGACCAATCCAAAACGGCCCTGCCCCTGCCCATATAAGGGAGCGGCGGCCATTACTCTCTCTTTTCCTCGTGGGCTGATGATGATGGAGGATCT
Source organism: Hyla sarda (assembly GCF_029499605.1). Taxonomy (NCBI): domain Eukaryota; kingdom Metazoa; phylum Chordata; class Amphibia; order Anura; family Hylidae; genus Hyla; species Hyla sarda. The sequence continues at coordinate 82,738,832 of NC_079192.1, forward strand.
GCGCAGCTTTCATCAGCAGTGACTAGGCCCAAGCCTTGCGGCAACGGCCATCTTTACAAAACTGAGAGTTATCTCAATCCCTATTAACTCCGCAAGATCACCGGACCTAAATGGACCCCTAAATTCGGATGGATCTCTGCACCAATCCTAATTCTAATAATCCTTTGGATAAGTCAATGGTCCTCAGCATCTGTCAATCACTGCCGTGCTGTATAGAGACTGTATTGCTAAGACTGTTGCTGTTAATTAGATGTACCGCAAGTACCTCAGTAAAGTTTATGCAAGTTCATCTCTATTGTGGACCTTCATTCATTTAAGCATTTTCATTCATTTAAGGTACTTCTTCAGATAGATAGGCTAACCTTTTTGTAGGCAGAATTTTCGTTATCAGAGATGAGTGTAATGTGATACCTCTCCCTGTTAGAAAAGTCTTATTAAAGCATCTTACCCATTCTTTAAGTGCTTGTTCATCTTACTTGGGTTACAGGAGATCATTACAGATTAACTTCACACGTAATAATCTATAGAATGTATTTTCTCTAATTAGAAATTAATTTCTTCACACATTTTGTAACAGAACGTAGAGGATTTTCCCTTCACTGAATTAACCTGTCATCTACACAAAGCTCTCACCAATACATGTCCTATTTCTAATCTGTGGATGGTCAGACAGGTTCCTGAAGGGAATATTCTGAATTCTAGACTACTGTATTGCCTACTATATACAGTGGGGCAAAAAAAATTTTTGCCAGCCACCAATCGTGCAAGTTCTCCCTCGTAAAAAGATGAGAGATGCCTGTAATTTTTATCATAGGTATACCTCAACTATGAGAGACATAATGAGAGAAAAAAAAAATCCATAAAATCACATTGTCTGATTTTTAAAGAATTTATTTGCAAATTATCGTGGAAAATTAGTATTTGGTCACCTACAAACAAGCAAGATTTTTGGCTCTCACAGACCTATAACTTCACCCTTAATGGTCTATTCACACGTACAGTATTCTGTGCAGATTTGACGCGCAGATTTGATGTGCAGGATTTTCTGCTGCAGATTTCCATGTAAACTGAACGCATCTTGAAATCATGTGCATCAAATCTGGGCAGAATACTGTACGTGTAGGGTACGTTCACACATACAGGATCCTGCGCAGATTTGATGCACATGATTCGTAACTGCCGATTACTGTGCTCAGGCATTTGGTTTACATTAAAATCTGCCGTAGAATATCCTGTGCATCAAATCTGCGTATGTGTGAACGTACCCTAAGAGTCTCCTCTATCCTCCACTTGTTACTTGTATTAATGGCACCTGTTTTAACTTGTTATGAGTATAAAAGACACCTATCCACATCCTCAAACAGTCACACTCCAAACTCCACTATGGCCAAGACCAGTGGCCGTCGAAGGACACCAGAAACAAAATGGTAGATCTGCACCAGGCTGGAAAGACTGAATCTGCAATAGGCAAGCAGCTTGGTGAAAAGAAATCAACTGTGTGAGCATTTATTAGAAAATGGAAGACATACAAGACCACTGATAATCTTCCTCCATCTGGGGCTCCACACAAGATCTCACCCTATGGTGTCAAAATGATCATAAGAACGGTGAGCAAAAATCCCAGAACCCCACCTGGGGACCTAGTGAATGACCTAAGAGCTGGGACCAAAGTAACGAAGGCTACCATCAGTAACACACTACGCCGCATGGGGCTCAAATCATGCTGCAGTGCCAGACATGTCCCCCTGCTTAAGCCAGTACATGTCTGGGCCCGTCTGACGTTTGCTAGAGAGCTTTTGGATGATACAGAAGAGGAATTGGAGAATGTCATATGGTCAGATGAAACCAAAGTAGCACTTTTTTGGTAAAAACTCAACTCGTAGTGTTTGGAGGAGAAAGAATGCATCCAAAGAACACCATATCTACTGTAAAGCATGGGGGTGGAAACATGATGCTTTGGGGCTGTTTTTTCAGCAAAGGGACCAGGACGACTGATCCTTGTAAAGTAAATAATTAAGGGGGCCGTGTATCGTGAGATTTTGAGTGAAAACCTTCTTCCATCAGCAAGGTCACTGAAGATATAATGTGGCTGGGTCTTTAAGCATGACATTGATTCCAAACACACCGCCCGGGCAATGAAGGAGTGACTTAGTAAGAAGTATTTCAATGTCCTGGAGTGGCCTAGCCAGTCCCCAGATCTCAACCCCATAGAAAACCTTTGAAGGTAGTTGAAAGTCCATGTTACCTAGCGACAGCCTTAAAATATCACTGCTCTAGAGGAGATCTGCATGGAATGGACCAAAATACCAGCAACAGTGTGTGAAAACTTACAGAAAACGTTTGACCTCTGTCATTGCCAACAAAGCAAAGTATTGAGATGAACTTTTGTTATTGACCAAATACTTATTTTCACCATAATTTGCAAATAAATTCTTTGAAAATCAGACACTGTGATTTTATGGATTTTTTTTAATCATTATGTCTCTCATAGTTGAGGTATACCTATGATGAAAATTATAGGCCTCTCTAATCTTTTTAAGTGGGAAAACTTGCACAATTGGTTACTAACTAAATACTTTTTTGCCCCACTGTAATGCTGATTTCTAACATGCTTAATCAAAAAAAAAATTATTGTAATAATTCAGTACTTGTTTATTTTCCCAACGTCAATGGAGAGCACAGGAGGCCATCTTGCTTTACAAAATCCTAGATGTTAGCACACGTTTTTGGAGGCAGGTGGGCGAAAATGTCAGTCACACAGCAGGAATGCGCACCAGCATTGCCAACTGCTTCATGCTGGGCCCAGTGTTCGGCAACAGCAGGAACAAGTTGGATTGCAAGAAGAGAATACAAACAAGAACTATTTTGCAGTCAATAACTAATAAAATTCTAAATATAAAAATATGAGAATTCATTTTTTAATTAAGAGACATATTGTTCTCTTTAGATTAGTACATCTGAATGTTGCTGTCCAACGTAACTATTTTCAACAGTGATAAACATTATCTATTATAAAGGTTGAATGGCCACTGGTACAGTCAGGCCCCTACTGCAGGTGTAAAGCTATAGAAAAGCCCCCTGCTCTCCACCTTGACACTGAATTATTTATCTTTATCAGATATTGGAGCTCTGTGTGTGTGTTATATGAAGCCCAGAATCTGCTGCTAACTTTAGTGTGCCTTCAGCCACTACACAGGTGTCACCTACAATCATTCCCTTTGAAACTCACAAGTAATAAAAACCAACAGCAATAAAAGCTATGTGACAGAGAAAAAAGGGGTGTTACCAGTGATGAGAGGTGTGTCAGAAAGAGTTCATATTGACTATGTTAAACATATTGGTGTTGTAGTTATTTTATTCAACCCTTGTATCTAACCAGAGGAAAATAATCCTCTTTATCCACTTATCAGGCTACTTTTCCCTCCCCTACCTTCTTTAAAGGGGTTCTCCAGTGCTTAAACATCTTTTCCCCTATCCAAAGGATAGGGGATAAGATGCCTGATCGCGGGAGTCCCGCCGCTGGGGACCCCCGGGATCATGCACGCGGCACCCCGTTTGTAATCAGTCCCCAAAGCGTGTTCAGTCCGGGTCTGATTACAGGCGACCACCGGGCCGACGGCATGTGATGTCACACCTCCGCCCCCGTGTGACATCACGCTCTGCCCCTCAATGCAAGCCTACGGGAGGGGTGTGACAGCTATCACGCCCCCTCCCATAGGCTTGCATTGAGGGGTGGAGGTGTGACATCACACGGGGGCGGAGGCTTGACGTCACATGCCGCCGGCCCAGTGGTCGCCTGTAATCAGACCCGGAGCGAACACGCTCCGGGGACTGATTACAAATGGGGTGCCGCGTGTATGATCCCGGGGGTCCCCAGCGGCGGGACTCCCGTGATCAGACATCTTATCCCCTATCCCCTTTGGATAGGGGAAAAGATGTGTAAGCACCAGAGAACCGCTTTAAACTTTAATTTACTCTGAAAAACAGCTCAAGGCCTTCTTATGAGACAAGTCAACTCATTTTGGGATCAGAAGGGACAGACCCCTATAGTGCTTAAACTACTCAGTACTACTTTATAATGTCCTCCATGCTTCTGCTGCTTCTAAGGATGTACTATTGTTTTGGATGCATTCCAAGTGACCCCTCTAGGTTGATGCCCTGAGCCAAATTAGATAGTACGTGCTAATACATGCACGGAAAAAACAGGCTGACTCTCTCATTGGATCAACCAGTTCTCTGGTTTATTGTATTGTGTACACACACTACATATCCTTCAGTAGGGCATAGCACATTGTGTAAGCATTCTAATTGGCTAGCAGACTACTTTACATAAGCATTGCATCTTATTCTCTCTGTGCCGAAAGGGGATGGTCACATAGGGCGTGATTCAAGATGTAACCTCCATTTTAGAAGAAAGATCTTCATTTAATATTATTATTTTTAACACTATAAAGATATAGGGCAGCAGGTTTTCTTCTGTGTGTGTGATTAGTGTAGGGCATACATCATAGCAACTAGTGAATTGCCACTAGCTAAAAGGCAACTGGAAATAAAACATGATGCATGCAGATTTAAAATATGTTGGAAAATGCTATTTTAAAGTTGTATAATGGGCACAAATAGTATAATTTCTCATTCTCTCACACACATACCAATTTATCCAAAAAAAGACTTACCTGAAAGTGTAAGTAAAAAAACATGAAAATTAAGTGACTGATTCAGCTGCATTTGGAATATCCGAACAGATTTTGTTGGGCCATTATATAGGACTGTGCACACATTTCCATCCTGATAGCGGATTCCACCAGAGCATGGAGCAAGTTCAATGTTCTGATTCCGAAATTTTCCAATGGAAATTCTGCACTGTGGACAGGTAAACGAAAACCCTTTCACTCGCATTTTACTCTCAGGCAGCAGAATTTCCAACCAAAATTAAGAAGCGGAATTCCACTGTGTAAACCCAACCTCACTGCCCTGGGACCTTAAAAAAAAAAATACCTCCGGAGCATAAACTTTTAGTTTTCCTAAAAAAAAAATTATAAGCCAATTTATTGGTAATAGGACTGTGATACTTTTTCTACTGACTCACTTAACTTGTTTGTTTTTATGATTCCTATGTATTAAAGCAATGTAAAGATGGGGTTTTACCATGACATGGCACTCCAATTCCATCGTTCTCCCCATGCCTATCATCCTAGGATTGACAAAGAAGAAATATCCACTAATTATGACAATAGATATTTCCATGCATCAGTTAGATTCATCTGAAGAGGGTACCACAGCTCCACAGTATTAATACTGTAGATTTCTGGAGGACAAAAGGTGAGCCAATTAGACAGGAAAAATGTTTCCTAATTAGATTTTGATCTACGCTCTCAACCTGTGCCACCAGGGGGGGAATCAGCAATCTCTATGTCCCAGTTATTGTTCCCTTGTTAACTTGTTCAGTACGAGAGCTGTCAGCAACATTAATTAGGCTTTACCCCTATGAGAAACAACTGGAAACATGGGTAATTATGAATATGCTGGTCAGCGATTCACTGGTTAATTTCCAGAACAAACTGAATATTTTACATCCCTTGTGAAATCGGATGAAGTAATTGACAGGATTGCTAATAATCTCATAGGAAATGTTTTATACTGTTTGCTGTAAGTACTATGCTAATAATACCAGTAGTTGTACCATATAACTAGATGTCATTTGTTGTAAGCAAAAAAAATAAATAAAATACTTAAAAGATAGAGAAACAGAACATGGCTGCAAATCCACAACTTGTACTATGATCTTATAGCTTCTCAGCATAATTTCAAATATTAACAGGTTGTTAATAGTGTTGGGCTTGAATATTCACATTTCAAATTCTTATCACGAATATCGCAAATTTGCGAATATTGCAAATATATTCACTATATATTTGAAATTACAAATATTCACTTTTTTCCGCATATTCGCATATGTGAATATTTGTATATGTGAATATTTGCATATTCCTCCTTTTCACTTGTGGGCCAATTAGAATGATGCAAATACACTTGTCAGAGGTTATCAACAACATCCCTAGCAACCTCACTGTTTTCTTCCTCAAATACATGAATATGCGAATATTCGCATATGTGAATATTCGCATATGCGAATATAATTAATATGCCAAATTCACGAATATAAGACGAATATTCGTCTATATATTCACAACATATCGCAAATTCAAATATGGTCAATGCCACTCATCACTAGACTTGTTAACAGGTTGTGCAAGTCCACTTATCATGTCAAGGATACCTGATAACAGTGGGTACTTAAACTAACACTGGCGTAGCCGTGGGCAGTGACTACTGTTGCCACAAAATCAAGCCCACAGGGGTAATGACTCAGTGTCCAGGCAGCCCCACTGCTGTCCGACCAAGCCCCAGGCTCTAGGCCACCCCACCCTACAGATAAAGCACCACAGCACAATGGCAGCCATAAAGCACCTCACCAGTATGAACACCTACCGTGTGCTCAATGCCAGAGGGCTGGGAAAATGCAATGAGGAAACCCATATGCTGTCTCCTGCTGTGAGTACATGGTGAGTGAGCCCAGCCTGGGGTTAGGTTGGTCAGCATTGGAGCCACATTATGATCATATCGTACACTAACGACCTGTTAATTATAAATATATATATATATATATATATATATATATATATATATATATATGCACAGGATCTTTGTGCAGGACATAGGTTTGCAACACTGTCTGTGGGCATAAGGCTGGTTTCACACCGTAGTATTTGGCCCAGTATTTTGCATCAGTATTTGTAAGCCAAGACCAGGAGTGGGTCCCAAACACTGAAAAGGTACAAATGTTTCCAATACAATTTTTCCCTGTAGGCTCCACTTATGGTTTTGGCTTACAAATACTGATGCAAAATACTGCTGTGTGAAATCAACCAGACTCAGAAAGTTGAGGAAGTCACCATGGAGTGACGTAACGCGTGGGGTCCTGGCTGTCCTGTTCTGCACCTGCATTCAATTACAGCACAAAAAGAAAAGAGAAAGCTGCAAAAAAGTGCACACCCAAGCAGTAATGCATACAAAAGTCTTTATTGAGTACAAAAAAACACAAATAGGAATAAAGTAAGACAGCATGGACATTCAAAAACAATTAAAATACTCAAACATAGAGCAAAACCACAACATGGGAAGGGGCCATGAACTCCCTGCCCAACCTGTCCTGCTCAAATATCAAATATGAAGCTACTACTCCAGGTTGCACATATATGAGAAAATATACTAATACTAAGCCAAATAATATAAATGATTACCCAAATACATACAAAATAATAACACAATAAATAATCATATTGACAAACCAAAGACAGAGGAGAAGTCCTCTGTCTTTGGTTTGCCAATATGATTATTTATTGTGTTATTATTTTGTATATATTTGGGTAGTCATTTATATTATTTGGCTTAGTATTAGTATCTTTTCTCATATATGTGCAACCTGGAGTAGTAGCTTCATATTTGATATTTGTGCAGGACAGGTTGGGCAGGGGGTTCATGCCCCCTTCCCATGTTGTGGTTTTGCTCTATGTTTGAGTATTTTAATTGTTTTTCAATGTCCATGCTGTCTTACTTTATTCATATTTGTGTTTTTTTTTACTCAATAAAGACTTTTGTATGCATTACTGATTGGGTGTGCACTTTTTTGCAGCTTTCTCTTTTCTTTTTGTGCTGTAATTGTGACTTTTGCTGCCAGTAGCACCCCTCATTATTATCATTGGGATAAGTTTGGTTGAGCCTCCCCTTTCTTTCTCTTTTAGACTCAGAAAGTTGTATCAGGGTTATAAAAGTAGGAGCACATGTTAAAAATAAGTAAATAAATACACAAAAAAAGCATAGACTAATGTGGTGTGCTGTATATATGTGAGGCCTACCCTTCAGTTTGCTCCTGGATGTCCACAACTTATTTGCCAGAATTAAGATTAGGAAACACTATTTTAACAATACGTGTTGGTCTCGGAGGTGAGACCCCCTACCTTATAGATCAGTGATTCTTAACCTGGGTTCGATCGAACCCCAGGGGTTCAGTGAGTTAGTCTTGCAGGTTCAGGGAGGTCTAGACACACACCCGACTCATATGATTCATGATGACACACCCCGCTTGTCCATGATTGGCTGCAGGTGATCATGTCCCACCTAACAGATCTCAGAATACTGTTTTACCCTACTGTAAAGGAAGCCTCCCATCATTTGTGGCTCCGCTCCTACGTGATCGCCTGCATGCGTCCCTTGCTGGAACGCACCACTTCCGCCACGGCCTCCTGTGACGCACTTCCGGTCCTGCAGTGTCTTAAACAGGCTCAGCCAGACGGTCCCTCTGACATTCATATCCAGCATGAGTGAGGCAGCTGTTCACATTTAGTGTTGAGACAACAGATGTAAATGATGAATACCTCGATGAAATCATTGAACTTCAGCAGTGCCAAGTTCAACAGCAACTCTTCAGAACAACAACGCTCTCAACGTTTTGGTGTCAACAAATGGTAATGCACCCTATTATTGCTAAGAAAGCTTTGGAGATTTTCATACCGTTTGTTACAACATATCTTTGCGAGCAATCCTTTTCGAGGATGCTGGACATAAAAACAAAGAAAAGGAACAGACTTTGTTGTGAAAATGACATGAGAGTGGCACTTGCCAAGGTAAAGCCGCGCATTTCTGAACTGGTCTCTGAAAGACAACAGCAGAAGTCACACTGATTTGCAGTAGATATTCATTATTATGTTTTGGTTTTTGTGTGAAAATCATGTCTTCATGGTTTTGTTCTTTGTTCTTAATGGTTTTGTTATTTAATGGTTTTGTTCATATAAATATATACTTAAATATATACCTATGTTTTGAATTTGAAAAAATCATATTTTATTTTTCCAATTAAGAAGGGTTCGGTGAATGCGCATATGAAACTGGTGGGGTTCAGTACCTGAACAAGGTTAAGAACCACTGTTATAGATATTTATTTATGTCTACTTATAATTATAGTAAACTAAAAATAAAATTGAGCTCTACTACATTGAAAAACTTAACTACATAAAAAAATTAATCTACATTGAAAGGATTTTCTAATCACCCCTTATATCTTTTAATGTATTTGATGCACAGTACATTCTTGACACCTGACCCAGTGTGTTTCGTGAGTTGAGGCATGTTCTGCATAATAATAACTAGTTTCAAATGTATTACTTCAGGTAGGAAACAATGCAGTTCTGTGGGGCAGCACTGACTGGTAAACGTACAATGGAGCGTAGTGACGATGACAGCTGGCACACATGAATTATATTATAGTTATTACCCGGTGAGGGTTGCTGGGGCTAGATGTTTATCGTGCGGTAGAAAATGTAATGCGCAAACTAATTTCTTTCTGCTTGTAAAGTTGTATTTAACATATAGACAGACAAAGTGTATGCCTGGAATAGCAATGTTTAATGGTGAATAGGAAACAGTGCCCCTCGTTATTATGGTTGTCACTTAAAGCATACCGTAATTTTCTTCATAAGATAATGAAGGAGTGGGCGATGCTAATGTTGGGGGTATATATAAGTTACATTAGTTCTCACTGTCTATGGTAGCACTAACAGGAAATTCAGACCTTTATATGGATTATCATATGGGAACAGAAGCAACATAATATTAGATTTTTATCGAAATTTGGAGTTATTTTAAAGCAGACCTGTTATCGGGTTTGTAGAATGTAAAGTAAGGGTGTGGCTGTAAAGGGCATTTGATTCTGTATTTATACATACCCATGCAAATTAGCATTGGGGCACACTGGGCACTACCCTCGACTGCTGGATTATAGGGTCAAGGCAGGGTTATAGTACAATAGTGCCACTTCAGGGGTAGAGGAGGTAACCAGTGCTCAGAGCGTAGAGGCTAACTAGTGAAGGGGGCGAACTGTGCTGGGCTCTAGCAGCCGAGGAGAACACGTAATAGACTCAAAAGACTAATTTGCATATCTTCTTAAACCCTGATATCTTGGCACTGGAAGGGTATGTACAGATTTAGGGTCAAAGGGAGACATTTATTAATGTTGATGTAAGATAGTAAATATTTTACCCCTGTTTGGTTGGTGTATTGTTTGCACAGTTGCTGAAAATTTACCACAAAGGCGCACAGGATTTGACTTGATAAATTTTGTTCAATTATAGAAACCAGTGAGCTGCAATGATTGGTTTAAGCTTTGTGCTCTGGCATCTGATACTTTTGTACGTGTCCTACTAGGTGGTATAGGTTTGCACAAAAAAAGTAGGCTTTGCAGAAAAAAAAAAAAAAAAAACACTTCTAATTTAATTAGCAAAAGTAATAAATACAGCTCCACTGCAAAAAGTGGTGTATGGTGCACCAAACAGAAGACAACTTTGAAAGATATTCTATCAAAAATTGTGTAAAAAAAATTGCACAAAAAATGCTATTGTGTAAAATTTGCAGTGATAACATTGAAGTGGTGTAAAGCCCATGATAAATGTCCCCCAAAAGCCCTATGCAGCCAGACCTTTACTTTATAACCTTAAAAACCTGCTGACAGGCCTGCTTTAAAATTAAAGGAGAACTGTGGTGCAACACTTTTCGCTTCCCCAGTGCCCAGGCTGCAAAAACTGTGACTCACCTTCCTATGTTCCGATATCGGCGTCCCAGTCTTCCGGTGATGGTGTGCTTCCTGCTTCTTGGGCTCGGTGACTCATACTGTGCTCAGCGTATCACCAGCCACAGCCATATCCCGCCTTGGACGGGGATAGGCTGGGCACTCTGTTATGTAAGGAGCCGTGGTCTGAGGCCGGGGGCGGGACCGGTGGGTCCAGGCACAGTTGTGCTTCTTAGGACAAGGTGAGCTATATCTGAAATCTGAGAAAGGAGTTTGGCCCTGAAAATGTGTTCACTATAGAATAAATAAACATGATTACACAATGTGAGGTAAATTGCAAGCAAGTGCACAAAACAAGGCTGCGAGATTGTGAAAGATTGTGAAGACATGTAAGACGGCTTTTTTCTAGAGCTCTACTTGGGGTAGTGTAGATGTGCAAATTTTGCTGTTCTCTGTGTTGTATATTTGCAACAATTCGCACTTCCTAAAGTTCTGACCACTATAAAGTCGAAAAAAAAGCAGAGCTGACTAGTTTGTGCAATATTTGTTTTTGTACTAATGTTATTAACCCCTTCCTGGCATTTGACCAATCATGTCATGATGTAGGGAAGGTTGTATGGAGCGAATACCCACTGTGTATTACTGCTTGGTCCACTGGTGAGAAATCTTCATGTGTCTTTATACTGTTTCATGCTGCTTTATAGTGAATTGGTTTGCACTGTAAATATAACAATTTGTGTCCAGGCAAAAGCTATGTCTGTGAATGAGTTACCCACACAATAAACAGTGCAGAGCATTTGGGGATTGCAGGAGAGTGATTCAGCATTACACCCAGATAGACAGCAGAGGGAAAAGCTGAAATGTGGAGATCTCAGTAAGGTTATGTTCACATAGCATAATATTTACGGAATGTCTGTACATTCCATCGGCGGCAGGGGCTGAGTCATCAGTTGACGCTCGAATGACTTAAAAATGCATCATCTCTATAAACAGCAATGCATTTCCAAGCAGATTCCATTGAAAGAAAGAACATGTCAATTCTTTTTGCGGAGGACAACATTTTTATTTCTGCACCATGGCGGGTAAAATCTGCCTTGTGCACAATGCAACAGAATACTGTTATGTATCAATTCCTCCCAATTTTCAATATCTCTGCTTTCATCAATGGAAACATTCATTGCTATCATTACTTCTTCCTATGCCTTGTAGTGCACATTGTAATGTGTAAAATGTGTGGACCCACTGTGCTACCAAACTGGTTTGGCTTTGGGCCAAAATCTATGTACTCCAGTCTCTACAGTAGACCTTTACCCTTTATCCTGCTCATGTGTGGTGCCAAGGGTAAAATGTGGGCGAGATGTATAGTTTGCTACATTTCATCTTAGCAGCCTGTGTGGATGAGTCGTGCAGGGGGTAGCGACCGGGTGCCGCCTGCAGCTCCGGTGAGCTCTGGTGAAAATCAGCGGCACCTTAGACTCTGCTCCCTGGTACGGCCCACGCCATCTTCTACACAGGTACAGCAGATCCACTACCTCCGTGAGTGTTACAGATGATGTATCAGGTGCTGGGGTCTCTCACTCCTTCTTCCTTTGTCCTCCTGAGGCCCCTTTCACACTACCGGTATGCTCTGGCAAATTCAGCCATCAAATTCCATTGCGAGATGGCGAGATGTATAGTTTGTGACACCAGGGCAACGTTAACCTAAATGCTCCGAGGATGAGATAGCTTCACCTGGGCCAAGCATGGGACAATGATGACACCCATGCAAGGTTATGGATAACTATCTTTACTGAGGCAGGAATTGTTAAAGCTGTCACAGTACAGACTTTGGTGCAGAGGGAAGTGCAGAGTGACCTATGAAAGCCTTGCTGGGATTTCTAGTTGCTGTTGCTGTAGATTTGAGATTAAATAGCAGCCCACACTGACTTGAAGATTTTAGCCTGACTGACGAAAATATTTTCCCCTGAAACTCTATGCTCACCGTCAGGCTTTGACTTTCACCGGATCTGAACCAAACACTAGCCCAGACCAGACTCCAACTCTGACTAAACTCTGAGTACCCCCAGACTACTTAAGGAGTGTCTTAGGGGTACCCCATTGGGGCATCAGGGTTCACTTGGTCCACTCTGTCACAATCCTTTAAGAAGTACACAATTAATTATAACATAACATAGGAATAGGTTACAGTGTAACATAATATATGATGGAGCAGTGGGCCCAGCACAGAGACAGCAGGGATGCCCAAGGCAATCTTTAGTCCACAGGACAGCATCCTGTGCTGGGACACCACATGGATGTGGAAGCTAGACTAGATACCAGGTGACCAGATGGTACAGGTGCACCAGAGAGTCAGGGAAATACACGTAGTTAGCAGTCCTTTGTCAAACACAGAGTCATTTTCATTATCAGTCAAGATGTTCAAGGTCGATGGCACAAGTTCAGGGTCAACAATTCAGGTTGGCAACTGAATACGGAGTCCAAGGTCAAAGCACTTAGGGAGACTCTGGATAATATCAAAGCATGCTTGAGAAAGGCTACTGTGGTAAAAATGGTGGGGAACCAAAAGAAAAACACAGTTGTCATATTATCCAGTGTCTCCCTTGAAATTTGCATTTTGTATCATATTCTGGATTAGCTGTCAAGATGGTCATCTGTACAATGATGGAATTATAGTGCCGTCTTCTATTTTCACCTAGTGCAGGTTGCAGGTTGGTACAGTACAGGACAATATAAAGGACGGGCCCCGGAAGAAGCCTCCCTGAGTGGCGAAACGTCGGGCAGTGGCGTCCTGCACTTGGTCTGCATTGTCCGGTAATGTTATTTCACACTATGTGATTACTGTTTACTAACTTTGTTTGTGTTAACCCCTGGGTGGGTACCAACTATCCCATTTCCCTCACTATTGGTTTACCTTGGTGATCAAGGTAATATATTCGGGGACTATATTTGGGATTCCCTTCCAAGTGCTGTACTCCATTTCTTCGGTTTTCACTGTCAGTTTTTCCTTGCTTTTAAGGTTATTTTCTTGTCTGTGACTGTTTTTAATGATTTATATCGAAATAAACTTTTTCTATTTTTGATTCATTATACGTTGGTTCTCCGTGTATTTATATTACGTTTTTGCGTATGTTCTGTGACTTCCAAAGGGTCCCTTTTTTGGTTTTTGAACAGTACAGGACAAGACAGAAAGAAGAAGCCAGGAATGGATCAATACAAAAGAGAACAGGATAGGGCACATAACATCTTCACTGATGGACACAACAACACTCAAACAGAAGGAGTGGGCAGAGCTGCTTTATATAGACTTTCACGAGCATATATTTCTAAATCCTTTGCCTTTTTCCATTTTTCCTATTAGTTTTCTACTTTGTTTTCTTTTGCAGTGTGCGTGCATTGATTTTTAGCACAGTGTGCAACAATAACAAAAGGTTTATTCACTAACACAATATAAATGCACCAAATCACCTTAGCACACACACACACACACACATTTATATCACAGCATAATATTAATATATTTCATGCATACGACAATCACTGATACTTTATAGTTACAGTACAATACTTTACCCATCCAGCAGATCAAATATGATTACACATACACACAGTCCAAAACCCACTTTAGCTTCTTCTATCCCTTATGCTTTAGGGCATTGTTTCCCAACCAGGTGCCTCCAGCTGTTGCAAAACTATAACTCCCAGCATGCTCAGACAGCCTACGGCTGTCCAGGCATGCTGGGAGTTGTAGTTTTGCAACTGCTGGAGGCACTGTGGTTGGGAAACACTGCTTTAGGGGTTTTTACTGCTTGTTGCAGCAATGAAAGGGTTAATTCAGGGTACAGTTAAGGGGTTAATTCAGGGCCTTGGTACAGCTGCACGCACAGCTCAAAGAAAGAGAGGGGGGTTAAGTAAAAGGAGATTATGGGAGAGCCGAGATTTGGGACAATACTTTGCCAAAGATAGGCAAGCTTCAGCAGATGATCCGGCCAGGGGAGGAGACAAGGTCACTCCTTTGTCAGCAAAGTTCTTGTCATAGTGTTGCGGCAAGTGCTCCGGCCAGAGTGGCCATGAGCGCTCTCCTCCTCCTTCCTCTGGTGGGTCCGGGATTCGCATCGTGGGACACGCCCGCATGCAAATCTCGGGCAGTCACTGACCCCTTACTCCTGCTGGCTTCTTCACTGGTTCTGTTCCCTGGCGCGTGTGCTCTCGCCTCCTTGGGCTCACCCGCCGGAGCTCTGAGATTTAAAGGGCCAGTGCACCCTAAATTTGTGTTTGCACCTGTCCCTTCCTGATAATTCTGTGCACCTCCCTCTACCTCTTGCCAGATCTTTGTGTGCCCTGTGCCCAAGAGAAATTGTTTCTGTGTATATCCCTGCCTGTGTTCTGACCTTGCTTTTGTGCCGCCTGCCTGCTGACCTCCTGTTACGTTTCCTGCCTTGACCTTCTGATAGTCCTGACCATGAGTTGCCTTCCTGTGCTACGCTTCATCTCAGCAGCCTGTGTGGATGAGTCGTGACAGTGGTGGAGACCTGGGTGCCATCTGCCGCAGCAAGTCCATCCCGCTTTGTGGTGGCCTCTGGTGAAAACCGGCGGCACCTTAGACTCTGCTCCCTGGTACGGCCCACGTCATCTTCAACACAGGTTAAGCGGATCCCCTACCTCAGTGAGTGTTACAGATGGTCTATCAGGTGCTGGGGTCTCTCACTCCATCTCCCTCTGTCCTTTTGATGCCTCTTTCACACTGCCGGTAGGCTCCCTCTATTTCGGCCATCAAATTCCCTTTTTTTTTTGCAGTTTGCCGGCCCTAATTTTTCCGAAGTATACCGGCAAATAATGGGTCTCGATGGACCCCATTGTATTCTATAGCCGCCATTATTTTCGGAGAGAAAAGCCGGAGAAAGAGACGGTGCAAGCACTATTTTTTCTCCGGTTTTTCCTGCCAGAGACAACCCGGCAGTGTAAACGTAGCCTAAGCTGGGTTTATTTATCTGTAGGACATAGAAATAAGATAGATTAATAAAACTATGACCATATGATGCTTCTCTTAACAGCACCCATTGGTCATTGGCAGACGTAAATGCAGGGGAAGCCGCAATGCAGAAGCGGCTGGGAGAAGGATGATGAGCAGGGAACAGAAGCCTGCACCTAAACATTGGGTGGTCTTGCGCTGAAAGTTTTGACAGCAAGTAAACAATGTACTTTCTCCGGAGGATTCTACTTCATCCTTCATGCATGTACTATATTATGAATCACACATGCTATGTTTTCCATAAGATATCAAGGGCGTAGTATTGGAGCCTAGAAGTATTGCTTCTACTGGAGAACGAAGTGTCTTATGGGAGACAAAGCCACACACAGTGACTATAGATCTATAATATGATGCAGTGCCATACTAAAGGTTACTCACAAGATATGTATATATAACCACATGGACCTGATATTTATTATTAGCTTATTGCTTGAACTAGGCAGCAAACAAACTTTGCTTTCTTCATACTATCTGTGATAATCCTCATGAATATTGCAGACAGTAGCTTGATATTTAAAGAGTTTCCTATATACAGTATGGTCAACGGGAGCATTTGTTTGTGTATAATGCATGGCAATGCTAAGTAAGGGTAATACATGGAATAGCAGAGCAGTATAGACACAGCCAAGAATATTTACTGAGGAAAACAATCCACAAGCAGAAATCTAAAGTCTTTTCATTGTACAGCTGATTATTTCCCCCTGTCACATTGTCAATTCCAGCCTACTAACAGTGCACAGAGCTCTGCAGACAGACATGTATGTGAAGAACAATGCCCCGGACAGGTCACGGTTGGAGCCGGTGTCAGATAAATCCCTCTGTACTGTCAGGTAGGCCCACGCTATAAATATATCATCCATTCAGAGGCCAGTTCAGGCTGCTAATGTGGAGAGGATGAAGGTGCATTCCCCCTCTGGAATAAGAATTAACTCTCCATTAGCCAACCACATAACACTTGTGTTCAGGGCTTCACACTCGTGCTCGTGGTTACAGCAATACATACATACCTGTATGGAAAACATTACACTAAACCTAATGGTCAGATTTGTGCCCAATGATGGAGGGCACGCCTTTAGTGGGCATACCCTGTAATGGATCATTTTGAAAAAGAGGGAGGGTTGGGAGGGGTCCGCAAAACGTCAAGTACATCCCTCCCGTTGGAGCAGGGGCTTTATATACCCCCGCCCCTATCCACATCTACTTGATGCCCCACCTGAACGTGTGGGGGTGGAAAACTCCCACCCCTCACACAAATTCAGCCAATAGGCTTCCCACTTGTGTTCAGGGCTTCACACTCATGCTCATGGTTACAGCAATACATACGTACCTGTATGGAAAACATTACACTAAACCTAACGGTCCGATTTTGCTCAATGACCGTGACGGAGGGCACGCCTGTAATGGGCAAAAATTAACCTGGTAGGAATAGAAAAGGGGTTTATAACTATGGATCAAATACAAACAACCTTAACATGAACCCCAATTTTAGCCTCTGAATTGAGACAGAAAAAAAGAATCTGCGAACTAGCTAACCTAGTAATTGATGCCTGGAACCAAAGCTGTGGTAGACTTTCTTATTCTGTAATAAACGAGTCGGCATTGAAACCAGATCAAATTTACATACAAGCAGATAAATGCCTCTTTAACATACTTGCCTGTGACATTGTGGTAATGTATGAAACTATCTGGTCCCTGCAATTAGTTGGCAAAAATAAACTGTTAGCAAGTGACACACAACACGCTACCTGACAGACCTGGCCTGTGCGTCATGAAATTATGTCTACGAGGAACATGTCCGTGACAACAACTTCACAGTGTATGCTCCTGCAGGCGTGGCAGGTACGCAGCGTATACAACCGCCTACTTGTCGTGACATAGTAGTTCGGCAGACGTGTCAGTAAAAACAATTACGCAGTGCCTTCCCCTGCAGATGTGGCAGGTAGCACGGGTATACAACAGTCTGTGAAGTGTGATGTTATTGCTCTGAAGATGTGTCAGTAACAACAACCTGCATGGTGCCTCACCCTGCAGACGTGGCAGGTATACCGGGTAAAGCAACCACCTATATGCCGTAATGTTATTGCTCTGAAGATGTGTCAGTAACAATAACCTGCGTGGTGCCTCCCCCTACCAATGTGGCAGGCATACCGGGTAAAACAACCACATATACGTCATTATGTTATTGCTCTGAAGACATGTCAGTAACAATACCCTATGTGGTGCCTCCCCCTGCAAACGTGGCAGGCATAATGGGTAAACAACCACCTACGTGTCGAAATATTCTTGCTCTGAAGATGTGTCAGTAACCATAACTTGTGTGATACCGACCCCTGCAGACGTGGCAGGCATAATGGGTAAACAACCACACGTGTTGTATAGTTATTGCTTTGAAGACGTGTCAGTAGCAATTAACTGTGTGGTGCCACCCCCTGCTGACATGGCAGGCATCATAGGTAAACATCCATCTGTCTGTCGAGATGTTGTTGCTCTGAAGGTGTGTCCGTGACAACAACTATGTCGTGCATCCCTCTGCAGACGTGGCAGTGAACGGGTGTACCCCCACCTATGTATCACGAGGTGTTGCTCAGAAGATAACGTGTCAGTAGCAATAATTATGTGGTACATCCCCCTGCAGACGTGGCCGGTATCATGGCTGTACAACAGCCTATGAATCGAGATGTCATTGCTCTGAAGATGTGTCAGTACCAATAACCTGCATGGTGCCTCCCCCTGCAGACGTGGCAGGCATAACCGGTAAACAAGCCACCTATGTGTCGTAATATAATTGCTCTGCAGCCGTCTCAGTAAAATACCCTGCGTGTCACTTTTTTTTCTTTTCCCCTGCAAAAGTGGCAGGAATAACAGGTAAACAACCACCTATGTTTCGTAATGCTATTGCTCTGAAGATGTGTCAGGGACAATAACCTGCGTGGTGCCTCTCCCTGCAGATGTGGCAGGCATAACATGTAAACTACTACTTATGTGTTGTAATGTTATTGCTCTGAAGACGTGACAGATAACAATAACCTGCATTGTGCTTCCCCCTGCAGACATGGCAGGCATATCAGACAAACAACCACCTATGTGCCGTAATGTTATTGCTCTGAAGGTGTATCAGTAACAACAACCTGTGTAGTACCTCCCCCTGCAGACATGGCAGGCCTACCAGGAAACCAACCCCCTATGTGTCGAACTGTTATTGCTCTGAAGGAATGTCAGTAACAGTGACCTGCATGGTGCCCCCCTGCAGATGTGGCAGGCATACCAGGTAAACAACCACCTATGAGTCATGATGTCATTTCCCTGAAGATGTGTCAGCAACAAGAACCAGCATGGTGCCTCCCCCTGCAAAATGGCAGGTATAACGGGTAAAAAAAACACCTAGGTGTTTACTATTGTTTGTTCTGAAGACGTGTCGGACAACAACCTGTGAGTGCCTCCCCCCAGCGGTTGTGGCCGGCATAATAGATAAAGCACCACCTGTGTATCGTAATGTTGTTGCTCTGAAGACGTGTCAGTAAAAATGACCTGTGTGGTGCCTCCCCCTGCAGACGTGGCAGGCATAACAGGAACTGACGACCTATATCAGTGTGACGTAACTTTGGCAATAAATGGGAAAACTATAACGTAAGCCCCAAGCGTGAGCACAGTAGTTATAAGCGTATGAGCCGTATGATGGTATGCGCGTGTGTATACTATGACTGCATGCACTGCATAGAAGCACTCACCATGTACAGTAAATACTATGAGCATATACACCACAGCAACACCACCAGCTCGCCGATGCCATGCACCTTCATATGGCATCAATGCCATGAGCGTTCGGACAACCCGAATTGCAAGCGATCAGTATAACTACCATGAGCGTATGAGCAGAATGAATGCCATGAGTGTATGGAGAGTATACCTCGCACAAGCGTAACAATAGTATAACTACTATTGCTTATGACCAGCATGAATGCCACAATTGTATTGGTAGTGCGTTCCATGAGCGAATGAGTATCATGAGCACCTAAGAACATATAGCCATGACCCACAAACTGTAAATGCCATGCGCCAAACGCCCCAAGTGTACGCACAGCATACCACCATGAACAAGCGTGCAATACCAGTGGCATGAGCCTGGAACAGCATGAATACTATGTGCACCCGCCCAGTGTATGTGCCACCAGCACATACATGGAATGTCATGAATGTAAGAACAGTGTAATGCCATGTATGAACAGCATGAAACAGTGCAGATGTCCTGAACATGCAACAGTATAGATGTCCTGAGCATATCAACAGAATAAATACCATGAGCATAATGAATAACAACCGCCAGAGCACATGAACAGTGTAAAAGCCACAGCAAATACCCAGTGTAAACGCCACGGCATGAACAGTGTAAACACGATAAGCGTATGAACAAATGCGTATGGCATAAATTACTTGTGCGTACGGACAGCTTAAATGCCAAGAGCGTATGAATAGTGTGAATGTTATGAGTGTGTACAGTAAAAGCCAAGAGCGTATACAGTATGAATGCCATGAGCATGAGGACGGTGTAAAATCAGTGAGCGTGTGAACCGAGTAGTATACCAATATACCAACAGTATACCAAGCCATGAGTAAAAGAAAGGCATGAGTGTATGAACAGTATGAATGCTGAGAGTGTATGGACAGTGTAAATGCCGTGAGCGTATGGACAGTATGACAAGCCATGAGCATATGAACAGCATGAATGCCATAAATGTATGAACAGAATAAATGTCATGCACGTGTTAACCAATATGACACCATGCCACATGCTTGTAAACGGTAATTCAACAAATTTGATTAGTTTAATACCTCGGTTTGTGGTATGCGTCAGGAAGTGTGTGCCCTGATCTGGCTACCTTAAATGACTTGTTCGTAATGGATTGTTTTTGTTTTTTGAGTGTACGTGCAGTACAATGCTAATAGATGCTAAACACTTGTGTGTAGAATAAACGCTAATAGGGCATGTACCGTGTAAAAGCTATGAACCGTGTGTACCGTATTGAGTGCTGCACAGGTTATTTTTTTTTTTTGCAGAGCAGGGGACAGCTATGGACACATGGCCCCGAACCCGCATCGTAACAACAGGCACACATGCCGGCCTATAAGCGGAACATGCAGTAACACATATACACCCCAGGGACACTCTGCTGTGACGAAGGAAGCGTATGGCGCACATAAAGTCCCCGCTGACTAATGGAGGGGATTCTGATATAATATACATTGCTTACCCAAAGCTGAAAACAACCTGCTGGCTGCCGAGACTGCCAGCACCGTGGGCCGAACCGGTCCGTGGCGCTACCACCCCAGATACCTTACCATGCTGGTGGTGGGCAGCGTGTAATCACCGGATGCCGAGACTGCGCCACCTGACCTGGACTCGAAAACCGCGAGCTCCAATAGTTTGAGCGGCCATCTGAGCTACAAAAGTAGCGGGAGATTCAAACGCCAGCTACTCCCTGCCAGATACCGTGACGTCCGCAAAACGTCATGTACGCCCCACCCATAGGAGCAGGGAATTATATACCCCCGCCCCTACCCACAACTACTTGATGCCCCTCCTGAACATGTGGGGGCGTGGAAAACTCCCGGCCCTCACACAAATTCAGCCAATAGGCTTCCCACTTATTAAACCTTGGATTCTCTTTTTTTCAAGTTTTCATATCTGAAAAAGATTACATGGTTATTATATAGAATGTAAATAAAAAGTGTGTTACCCTGTTGGTTTATCAGCCTTATTGTAACATCAATACATAAAGGAGATGACCACCCAGAACTGCATTGTAAAGTAGTCTTCTATGAAGATGGTCTTCTCATAGAAGATGGCCAGTATGCATAATACGGTATATACTCGAGTATAAGCCGACCCAAATATAAGCCGAGGACCCTAATTTTACCCCAAAAACCCAGGAAAAGTTATTGACTCGACTATAAGCCTAGGGTGGGAAATACATCATCCCCCCATGTAATCATTCAGACTCCCGTCATCATCCCCCCCATTCATCATCACCGCCTGTCAATCCCTTCATCAGTGGTCTTCAACCTGCGGACCTTCAGATGTTGCAAAACTACAACTCCCAGCATGCCCAGACAGCCATCGGCTGTCCGGGCATGCTGGGGGTTGTAGTTTTGAAACCTCTGGAGCTCCGTAGGTTGAAGACCAATGCGGCCTTCGTCATCATCCATCCCCCCCCCCCCTTTTGTTTTGTACTCATCTCCTCTCGGCGGGAAGTTAGGGTGAGTTGGTCCGGGCCATCTATGCTGCAGGGACCATCCGGTGGGGATGGTTAGTCATTGCGGGCTGTCCATCTTCACCGGGGGGGCCCTCTACTCCACTCCGAGCCCGACCCCGGACTAATGACGTTTCCTTGACGACGACGCACAGGGACGTTTTCTTGTCACATCGTGGGCTCCTTAGTACCAAAGGAGCATGGTTTGAACACAACAGCCTACTTGAGTATTGTTGCTGACCATGTCCATCCCTTTATGACCATAGTGGACCCTTCTTCTGATGGCTACTTCCAGCACCATGTCACAAAGCTCAGATCATCTCATACATAACAATGAGTTAACTGGACTCAAATGGCCTCCATAATCACCAGATCTCAATCTCATCATGGATGGGCAGCCAACAAATCTGCAGCAACTACGTGCAGTGGTGTCCCTCCTCAGTCACCAATTGGTTAAAGGGTACCTCTCATCAAATAAACTTTTGATATATTTTAGATTAATGAATGTTGAATAACTTTCCAATAGCATGTTAATGAAAAATATGCTTCTTTCTATTGTATTTTTCCCGATCAGTCCTGTCGGCAAGCATTTCTGACTCATGCTGGAGTCCTAAACACTCAGAGCTGCCAGCCTGCTTTGTTCACAGCCAAACAGGCTGTGAGCAAAGCAGGCTGGCAGCTCTGAGTGTTCTCCTTTGTGAACAAAGCAGACTGGCAGCTCGTAATGTTTAGGACTCCAGCATGAGTCTGAAATGCTTGCTGCCAGGACTGGTAGGGAGACTCCTAGTGGTCATTTCTTCAAAGTGGAAAATTAAATAGAAAGAAGCATATTTTTTAATAACATGCAATTGTAAAGTTATTCTGCATACATTAATCTATAATATATCAAAAGTTTTTTTGATGAGCGGTACCCTTTAAGTGGGCATATCCTGTGGGATAAAGATTACACAGAACCCAGAGTAAGTGGAGACCAGCAGGAAAAGTAGGGTGTTGTGGGGTACCAGAGAAGGTAAGTATAGTATGTTTATTATTTTTACACTACTTCCAGCTCTGGGAAAAAAATAGCTGGTGCTATTTTACAGGGGAAGAGGACGTTTCATTCAGAGATCACCAGATTGTGTATCTAGTGTATCAAGTATGCACACAACTATTAGAAAATAAATATTGGCAAGGAGCTCTGAGTCTATGAAAGGGTTAATAATTGCATAAAGGTTACATTAGTGACTCATGCAATAGTTAGTTATATTACATATAACTGGTTCTATAATTATATTACAAAAGTAATGATATTAATACAGTATATCCGGTGGTTAGTATATTGACTGCAGGTTAGGGCCATTTTCATAAACATGTGTTTCTATAGGTATAAGCTGTTGTTTAAGCTATTCTGGATTTGAAACCTCAAGAAATGAGTATATAGTTTTATAGTTTATAGTTTTAAGTCTTTTATTATAAAAGATTCTCCTGTTAAAGATGAAAAAAATGTAGTTGTTTCAGTGTAGCCAGGTGCAGCACTTGAGGCAACCAGTGATACCTTGATGAAGCCAATGTTTTTGTCTTTGTAAGGAGACATGACTGTGTATGAGGAGATCTCCAATACTTTTATCCTTCTGTTATCACAGATGTTAGATGGATCATTTCCTTGATATATTGATCCATCTGGGTATATTGCCTCAAAACTTCCCTAACCTCTGCTTGTGCATTGTCAAATGACTGGACTAGAAGAAAAGTCGAGCGACACCACTAATCCCCCTCCACTAAACAATAAGCAGATCCAGCAGGTCAGCTCGGGTTACCAGGTATCCAGCAAAGCTCCTTGGCGGTGCTAGTAACAAAGTGCAATAGCATATGGAATATGTGAATAACTGAAGAACAATAAATTCCTGCACTCACCGCTGGAATTGCTGCTGTCGGCTCCTATATGGAACAACCGGCAAACCGCCGGTTGTTCCATATAGGAGCCAACAGCTGCGATTCCAGCGGTGAGTGCAGAAATGTATTGTTCTTCAGTTATTCACATTGTCAAAGGAGCCAAGAGCTCTGATGGTTGTGTCATCATCTCCTTTTATTTTGGTAGTCAGGAGGTGCTCCTTTTTGGTGTTTTGGTATGTTGACATTCACTCACTTCCATTGTTCTTTGTAGCCCGTTTGTGGAAAAAAATTTCAGATCTTGTGTTTTTTTTTTCTTTACAAAAATCTCACCTTAAAGGGGTACTCCGGCGCTTAGACATCTTATCCCCTATCCAAAGGATAGGGGATAAGATGCTTGATCACGGGGGTCCCGCTGCTGGGCCCCCCTTGATCTTGCATGCCGCACCCTGTTAGAATCAGTCCCCGGAGCGTGTTCACTCCGGGTCTGATTACTGTCGATTACGGGGACGGAGCATTGTGACATCACGCTCTGCCCCCTCAATGCAAGCCTATGGGAGCTATCACGCCCCCTCCCATAGGCTTGCATTGAGGGGGCGTCCCTGTGATCACGGGGGTCTCCAGCGGTGGGACCCCCACGATCAGGCATCTTATCCCCTATCCTTTGGATAGGGGATAAGATGTCTAAGCGCTGGAATACCCCTTTAAGAGGGTATAAGGTGCTATTGACTTTCTGAAGATAGTTGTAGCCAGAGAACCATTATCAAGTTTGAAGAAATATTTCAGGGACCATAAAATAATTGCTCAATTAATCCAGTAGACACAGTTTAGCATTCTATTAGTATATTTCTATAGATTTATATGTAAAGCCTTTCTCATTTAAACATATCTCACCTCCCTGAATTAAAGTTCTAACTTTCTCCTGCAGAGTCAACTCACTCCCCAGTTGGGTTGTACCATCTTTCTCTGCTCAGAGGGTTGACTTGTTGATGTCAAGTACCTAAAGGCCACACCAGCTTAACCTCTGAAGAATGATGCTAGTGGTTTTAAGATATAATTACACCAACTGCATCATAGAAAAAGCACTAAAGCAAGACCTGCCAGTCCTCGCTTACTATTCTCAAATTGTATCCATGTCTTAAAGAAGTATTCCGGATTTTTTTTTATTTGACTGTGCCTAAGGGGATGTAAAGTTAGTTTAGTTCATAATATAGTGTCTGCATCTGTGTTTGATGGTTGGTCTCACAATTATTATGTGATCTTTGCCCTTATGTTTATTTTTTGCAGAATACTAAATGACTGTTGTCTTAGCTTTTACCAGGTTGCAGTGTGGCCCAAGACATTAGATCACTAGTCAGGTGTTCAAAGGGAGCCTGTCTGCTCTTCAATGGGTGGAGTGAGGTGGGAGGGAGATCATTCTCCACAGGGCTGCAAGGAATTGTAGTTTAAATGACAGCATGCATGCAAGGGAGCTTCAATGGGTGGGGTGGCTGATGTGTGGGAGGGAGAAAAGTGACCTCACACTTAAAAACAAGGGTTCCTGGGACTTGTAGTTGGAGGGAGGGAACTCCAAGAGGAAATAGCCATTTCATAAAAAAGAAAGTGGCAGCATTATGGTAGACTCACAACACAGCCATTAAGCCCCAAGGCGAATCCTTCCAAAGCATGTCCATTACTGTCTGTCAGGAAAGTATTAAGTCACCTTACATTGGGTAGCCCCCTTTAAGGCTGTAAATACATTTAAATCCAGGAGAAATCTGGTGAGGATACTACTTCTCCTATGCTCCTAGAACCAACAATAAAGGTTCATTCACGCTATAGAAACTCCACAGGTGATGTTCTGGACAGAGATTCCATCTGGAGAGGGCACCGGCAGAAAAAGCCAGACCACTGGGAAATGAGCTGTTAATAGACGGCAATGCATGTCAGAACATGTTCATTATTTCAGCAGAGTCTTGGATCCAGAATTCAGCTTTGGAAACTCCTTGGTGTAACTGGTGCAGCAGAATCCCATAGAGAACAATGGGAGGCTGATGCATCAGAATTCTGCTTGGAAAATACATTGTGTGAATTAGCCCTTATTTTCACAGCTGGTTTGGGAAAATAATGATGAACTGGCCAGATCCCACCCCTGGTGGCATTGTCCCAGAGCACATATTACTGGCATATAGCTAATACATGCTATCAATGTATGCCTCATGGAGTAAATTCAATGTTTCCCTCCATCCCCTGTTATTACTAGAATAAACTAGCAGCAGTGTAAGAAGGCACTGTACAACTTTATCTAATGTCAGCTCAACTTGCTTTGCTCAAGAGACCATGTGGTCAGTCTTTTATGGTTATTGACCATCCATGCAAGCTCTGAAGAAACAGAAACAGAAACTATTGTGTAACAATAGTTGGATTCCAGCTGATCAAACATTGATTAAAATTCTAATAATGTACCGTCAATATCCGTTCTCCAGCTGTGGAGGTCCTGGAATATTCATACCATCGATTTTATGTTATGAACTTTATAATGCTTTGTGTTCCCTCCATTAGGGCTGCTGGAAAACTGAACAATTGCTGCCAAGTTCACTTATATACTGTATTATAGTTGACAATAAGAGACCCTTTGAATTAACAGAGATCTTTCTAAAACAGGTAGACTTTAAAAAAAAAACTTACATATAAACTATATAAGTGGTCTCAAAACTCTGGCCCTATAAATGTTGCAAATCTACAGCTACGATATTGAAACATATGGAGGGGCACAGTTTGGAAACCGCTGTGCTATAGCAAAACATGAACAAAAGTACAGGGACAGCTACATATTACACCTACAGGAGCTTTTACAACGTCCCATTATAAACCACAGGTGGTAATGTGAAGTCGGTCCATATTATTGGAGTTACAATAGCTTTCACTCTTCTACTTTATTCAAAATTTTGCAATATATATATATATATATATATATATATATATATATACATACATATACATACAGTCAAGGCCGTAAATGTTGGCACCCCTGAAATTTTGAAGAGAAAATTAAGTATTTCTCACAGAAAAGGATTGCAGTAACACGTTTTGCTATATGCCTTTAATCCTTTTGTGTGTATTGGAACTAAACCAAAAAAGTTAAGAAAAAAAGCAAATAGGACATAATGTCACACCAAACTCCAAAAATGGGCTGGACTAAATTATTGGCACCCTTAACTTAATATTTGGTTGCATACCCTTTGGGAAAAATAACTGAAATCAGTCGCTTCCTCTAACCATCAATAAGCTTCTTACACCTCTCAGATGGAACGTTGAACCACTCTTTCTTTGCAAACTGTTCCAGGTCTCTCTTATTGGAAGGCGCCTTTTCCCAACAGCAATTTTAAGATCTCTCCACAGGTGTTCAATAGGATTTAGATCTGGACTCATTGCTGGCCACTTCAGAACTCCATGTGTCCA
Organism: Hyla sarda; assembly: GCF_029499605.1. Taxonomy (NCBI): domain Eukaryota; kingdom Metazoa; phylum Chordata; class Amphibia; order Anura; family Hylidae; genus Hyla; species Hyla sarda. Next base: position 82,766,043 of record NC_079192.1, read on the forward strand.
TCCATTTCTGGGTGCTTTTTGACGTATGTTTGGGGTCATTGTCCTGCTGGAAGACCCAAGATCTCGGACGCAAACCAAGCTTTCTGACACTCACCCTGCATGCAGTTCACTGAGAAGGAGGGGGCATTGCATTGGTTCTGGAGAACTTCCTCCCTAACTCATCAGAACTGACATCTGGCTGCTCTGTACACTGAGGCTTTTTGACACGCTCCCAGTTCACACAGAGCCCTGCTTGTCCTGTCCTCACTTTCTGTATTTTGTCTCTGTACAGATATATACAAGCAATAGCTGCAGGGACCACACAGAGTTCTGGATGTGGATGGACCCATAGTGGTAAGAAGTAAAGAGCATTCATTCATCCAAAAATGTACACATTTTTTTTTACCAATGTATACATATAATGTTATTCACCTATATTATATTAACCCCTTAACGACCACAGACGTGAATGTATGTCCTGGTTTGGTGGCACCTGCCGCACCAGGACGTACATTTACATCCTGTGTATAACCGCGAGCATCGGAACGTTGCTCACGTCATACATGGCAAGTTCCGGCTGCTGAGGCGGCCGGAGGTCCCCTCACCAGGCTCTGGCCATCTCTCGGGGTCTTCTCCTCTGGTCTGAGATCGAGCAGACCAGAGCAGAAGATCAGCGATAATACTGATCCGTGCTATGTCCTATGCATAGCACTTAACAGTATTAGCAATCAAATGATTGCTACAGATAGTCCCCTATGAGTACATAAAAAGTGTAAAAAAATGTTGAAAAATGTAAAAATAAAAAGTAAAAAAAAGTGAAAAATCCCCTTCCCCAATAAAAATAAAAATTGTCAGTTTTTCCCATTTTACCCCCAGAAAGCATAAAAAAAATTTTATAAACATATTTGGTATCACCGCGTATATAAATGTCCGAACTATCAAAATATAATGTTAATGATCCCAGACGGTGAATGGCGTAAACGTAAAAAATTTTAAAAAGTCCAAAAATGATGCTTTTTTTGTCACATTCAAAATAATCTAAAAGTTTTATATATGCAAATGTAGTATCAATAAAAAGTACGGATAACGTTGCAAAAAATTAGCCCTCATACTGCCCTATATAGGGAAAAATGGAAAAGTTATAGGTGGTCAAAATAGGGCGATTTTAGATTACTGATTTTGTACAAAAAGTTTTAGATTTTTTTAAGCGGTACAAAAATATAAAAGTATCTAGGCATGGGTATCATTTTAATCATATTTACCCACAGAATAAAGAACAAATGTAATTTTTACTGTAAAGTATACAGTGTGAAAACCCTCCAAAATGTGCAACATTTTAGTTTTCAATTAAATTTCCTCCCTAAAATAAAGTTTTTTGGGGTTCGCCGTACATTTTATGGTAAAATGAGAGATTTCATTACAAAGTACAATTGGTCACGCAAAAAACAAGCCCTTATATGGGTCTGTAGATGGAAATATAAAAGAGTTATGGATTTTAGAAGGCAAGGAGGAAAAAACGAAAACGCAAAAATTAAATTGGCCTGGTCCTTAAGGTGAAAATGGTCTTGGTCCTTAAGGGGTTAAACATTTTTGCCAATGATGGTGCCCATTTAAAAATTTTCACATTTATACTGTACATTTAAATTTAAACATGTAAGGGAAAAAGAAGAAAAATACAGACTTTTTTATTGGCACACAGTATGAATATTTCAAACGCACTTGTATCCTAATCTTTGCCTGGCATTCCATCATTACTGACATTTAAATCATATAAAAATATTAGCCCAACACATCAAGCATTCCTAGTGGGAAAGACTGGAGAGGCCAGACAGGACACAGAAAGTAGGATTTAGTAAGTTTCTAACGGCACGATTACACTAGTCAGAAAAGTTCTTGCATTTGAGAGATCTCAAGTGCTCACCTTTTCATTTTACCCAAGACAGATATTCCTAATTATTAAAGGACGGATTAGTATCAGCATATACAAGTCTTTGGAAATTAGAGTTTTGCAAAGTTGTTTGTGACAGCTAGTTCATTACAGTCTAAATTTGATGCCCCTATTTTAATGGAATAAGATGTTCACTGTGTTTTGTGTGCCCTTTAAAAAGACTGCTATACTATTACTAAATGTAGACCTTGTCTGCAAAATAGCTTAATTAAAATATGAAGTGATAGGAAACTGATGATTCTAAGGTATATATATATATATATATATATATATATATATATATATATATATATAGTTTTGAATCATTATGAATTTATAGCGATTATTTAAATATTAGGTGATAAACTTTCACATAAAAAAATCTTACATTGGCAAAGTATAAAAGGAAAACATATTTTCACAACTGCTATATTCTAGATATACATATGTAGATATAGATATGAACTACACACATGGTAGCAATGATTGGCACTTCAACATGGGTCTGCAACTCTGAATGGAGTGAACACAGTCCTATGGTAAACGTATAACACACTTTGTCGGCCAATGTCCGAGCATTGGCAGACGAAGTGTGTTTGACACACAAAATGGATACCGTCCCTTGAAGGCTCCCCTGTTTATCTGACCTATGTACCTGCTGAGATCCCTTCAATAAATACAAGTCTGATCACGAGTGGCCAGTGCAGCACTCTATTTTATCTTAATTTTACTATAGATATAGATATACTTGGAGGTAGGAATCTACCCTGAGATCAAGTGTTGTCTAGTCTTTAAGAAGGAAACAGGAATATCCTACAGTCAAAGCATTTCTTTCATTAAAAGGTATTTTTGGTTTAGACAAACAATTTTAAAATTCACTTTTAGGGAATACTGAAGTTGAAGAAGTTATCTGGTGAAAAGTTTTTTTTAAGCTATGTGCCTAAGCTTGGTACTAAAATAAAAAATGCTTATACATACTTGCCTCGCTCCCCGTCAGGCTCCGGTATCAGGGCATGTCCTCTGCGGGTGCTGACGCTTCATGGAGCTGCACTTTGTATTGTCTGTATTTAATGTAGCTCACAGTGCCACTCTGACAATCACTGACTGGGACAGATGCTGTGCTCTGCAGCTCCGAGAAGCAGAGTGTCAGCAGTCGCAGGCGGGACCCCTGATACCGGAGCCCAACAGTATCAGGGGTGAGAAGTTTTTGGTGAGAAGTTTTCACCATGCAATCCTCACAATATACACTACATTGAATGTTTCAGCCTATAGGTTTTTCTCTTAGTTGATTACCAAGAACTATATCATGTAGTCATAATCATTTTTAAGCAGTGATAAAGAGAACAAGCACTTAGTATACGTGAATAAACAGTGATTTGTTTCCCTTGCATTAAAAATGTAATAATGCATATAACCAACTTTAACTTTTAATGTTAAATAATCAACACTGTAGCTTTAAGTAATGGATTTCCACTAATTTGCTCAATACGTTCATTCATCTGTAAGATAAACCATTATAGGCATCAATGTAATAATCAAGACGGCTTGTAATTGTTTGTCCCTAGAGTACAATCACAGGGAAGACATAGAAGACAAAGAGAAGTGTGTCACCTCCGACTCTTCCCTTTCAATACATTATGTGATACAAAAGCAGCCCCAGAATAAATACAGAGTGTATATATATATATATATATATATATATATATATATATATATATATGCAATCTCCACCACAGCACAAAAAGTCAGAGGTCCAGGATAAAGTGGAAAGGCTTCCAAGTTTATTCACACCATAAATGTGACAGTGGTGCAACGTTTCGGCAAACTGCCTTTGTCAAGCAGTTTGCCGAAACGTTGCACCACTGTCACATTTATGGTGTGAATAAACTTGGAAGCCTTTCCACTTTATCCTGGACCTCTGACTTTTTGTGCTGTGGTGGAGATTGCATGCTTATGGACTGCTGACTTGCTGGTTGGCTGTCCACGTGCACATACAGAGGGGGTCTTTGCTGGCTCTTATGCTTGGAATTATATATATATATATATATATATATATATATATATATATATATATATATATATATTAAATTATATGGGACACCTTTATGATGCCTTCTGGAAAATAGAGAACATTCAGTACATTACCAACCAGTCAAAAACTCTCTCTCCCCCCCCTCCCCCCCCCCCCCCGCCATCTACTTTAGTCCTGTAGGGAACCATGCTATCAACTTTTTTTTTTTTCTTCAAAAACTCCTATATGAGTATTTGTCTTTTGTACAACAATCAGCCATAACGTTAAAACCATTGACAGGTAAAGGAAAAAGCATTTATTAAGTCAGAACAATGACATCTGTCACAGGGTAAAATCCAGATATAGCTAGTACCAATACAATAGTGCCAGGACACTGCAGCCATTGTAATGCTGTACACATATTGCCTAGAGCTTTGTATGTGTACACACCACTGGTCACTTACACATTATCAGGAGTCCTGCAGGACCAGCCCTTGAGTGGAAATCTTGAGTTTTGCCAGGGCGTGACCCCTGCACAACAGTATCTGTGATGTCCTATGCCAACAGCATAGAGTGTTATGGAAACTTTGTAAGTGGAGCAGGGACTCCTGGCGAAATTTGACAGAAGTCCCTGCTCCACTTGCTGAACAGATAAACACATAAACAATCACTGGCTCACTGTTAATAGATTTGCTGGACTGGGTGCTCTGCGCCTGTTTCAGGGAATCTGTTCTGTCACTCAAGAGTAAACCAATGATGAAAAAAGGAGGCAGGCATAAAGATCTGAGCAACTAATATTTTATAGTTAGATAACTTGGTAAGGGTAACTTTAAAATGGCAGATCTTTTGGGGTGATAACGTTATACAACGGTTTGTACTTCTCAAAATCGGACAAGGAAGGACAAGCAGTGGACTGATGACTGGATCAGGAACACCCAAGATTGATGTGGAATTTGAGAATGAAGACGAGCCCATCTGATCAGTTCCCACAGAAAGGGTAGTGAAGTACAAATTGTTGAATAAGTTAATGCTAGCAACCTTCAGAGGGATTGATTAGTCAGCTGTATTGGTAGTATGAGAGGGACCAGAGCGGAAGCAATAGTTGCTACTTTGAACACTGTTCAAGTGGTTGTGATCACAAAAGGTTTGCTGGTCTGTCTTAGGTCTTTCTCTAAAAGGCTGACGTCTATATTTACATATATTTCATTACAAATATATTACCGTTTTTTCTATGTATTGTGTGCATGCATTGGACCAAAAGGGTAAGGGGAGAGATTAACAATTTCTACCTTAAAGTTTATTGCACTGTAAGAAGGAGCTAAAGAGTACATGTTCAGAGTAGTCTGGCCCATGCCCACAAGCTCTGCTGCTCTCTAACCTTTAAAGGGAGTTTGTAACATCTCTAGTACTGTTCAAAGTTTAGCCTGCCTAACCTGTCTCGCTACAGAGGTACAAGAGGAGGAAGCATTCAGGAGAAAGACAAAGTCAGAAGGTTTGATTGCAAAAAAAAAAGAAATCTACATGTGCTATTTCTATGGACCTTTCTTAGCAATTGATTAAAGGGTTATTCCAGGAATTTTTTTTATTTGACTATGCCACAGGGGCTGTAAAGTTGGTGTAGTTCATAATATAGTGTCTGTACCTGTGTGTGTGTCGGTTTTCTCACAATTCTTATGTGATTTTCACTTCAACATTTATTTTTATCAGCATACAAAATGACTGTTGTCTCAGATTTTTCGTAGGTTGCAATGTGGCCAAAACCTGACTCACTCATCAGCTGATGACAGGGAACCTGTCTGCTTCAATGGGTGGAGGGATCGCTTGGTGGGAGAGAGATCAATCTGCAACTAATGCAATAGCTGTAGGCACCCTGATTGAAAACAACCCATTTATGTTTCAATGGGTGGGGTGGCTGATGTGTGTGAGGGAGGAAGATGGAATTGTGGGATTTGTAGTCAAAAAAAGAAAAGTCAAACAGGAAATACAAGTTCACAAAAAGCTAGCCACAGTGTTAGGGTAATCTCACAACATAGCCATTTAGCCCCAAGACAAGTGCAGATCCTTCCTAAGCATGTCCATTACTGTCTGCCAGGTACGTACTCAAATCACCTTATGGTTGATAACCCCTTTAACGTCTGGGGATTGCCTTTTTAGCAGTTATATTCTCAGGAGGTTGTGTTTCAGTATGGCCCAATACAGTAAGTGTGGGACAGGATCCTTTCAAATATTTTCCACACAAAATCCTTGTGATGACCCATGATAGCTTTCTCAGTTAAAGGAATTATTTTTTTTTTTTAATCAACTGGTGCCAGGAAGCTAAACTGATTTGTAAACTACTTCCATTAAAAAAAAACTTTACCCTTCCAGTATTTTTTAGCAGCTGTTTGCTATAGAGGAAATTCTTTTCTTTTTGAATTTATTTTTTGTCTTGTCCACAGTGCTCTCTGCTGACACATGATGCCTGTATAATGAACTGTTAAGAGCAGGAGAAAACACCCATTCCAACCTATGCTGCTCTGGACAGTTCCTGACACAGACAGCGGTGTCAACAGAGAGCACTGTTGACAAGACAAAAAAAAAATCAAAAAGAAAATAATTTCCTCTGTAGCATACAGCTACTAAAAAGCACTGGAAGGGTAAAGATTTTTTTAATAGAAGTAATTTACAAATCTGTTTAACTTTCTGGCACCAGTTGATTTAAACACATTTTTTCTACCGGAGTACCCCTTTAAATAGAACTTTAACCCCTTAAGGACTCAACCCCTTTTCACCTTAAGGACACGAGCATTTTTTGCACATCTAACCACTGTCACTTTAGCATTAAGAACTCTGGAATGCTTTTATTTTTCACTCTGATTCCTAGATAGTTTTTTCGTGACATATTCTACTTGAAATGAGAGGGCTTCAAAGTTCAGCAGCAATTTTCCAATTTTTCATAACATTTTCAAAATCTGAATTTTTCAGGGACCTGTTCAGTTTTGAATTGGATTTGAAGGGCCTTCATATTAGAAATACCCCATAAATGACCCCATTATCCCCCCTCAAAATATTCAACATGACATTCAGAAAGTGTGTTAACCCTGTAACTGTTTAACAGGAATATCAGCAATGTGAAGGCGAAAATTCTAATTCTTAATTTTTTTACACTTTCATGTTGTGCTGTGCTTGGGGAGCTGTGCTTGGGGAGAAGCTGTGCTTGGGGAGAAGATGGCTAGAAGGGTGGAGGAGTGTTTAAACTAGGGACTTGGGGGGAGGGAACCTACAGCAAAGAGGGGGAAGATAGTGTAGATAGAGAGGTGGGAATTATAAATGTACCTAGGGGTGGAGCGGAGGGAGGGGTTAGAATAGTTAATGGGAATAGGCTTCATAGGAAAATAAAACTTACACCCTTGAATCCCATTAACCCCAATAACATAAAGGATGGAAATGTAAAGTGTATGTTCACAAATGCCAGAAGCCTAGCAAATAAAATTGGGGAGCTTGAGGCCTTGATACTGGAGGAACATATTGATATAGTTGGGGTCACTGAGACATGGCTGGACTCCTCGCATGACTGGGCTGTCAATCTGCATGGGTTTATATTGTTTTGTAAAGATAGAATGAACAGAAAAGGTGGTGGAGTCTGTCTGTATGTAAGAAGTGGTATGAAAGCCAGTGTGAACGATGCCATAGTGTGTGATGATTCTGAGGAGGTGGAATCACTGTGGGTAGAATTACAAAAGGAGGGAACTACTCAAAAAATAATACTTGGTGTAATCTACAGACCCCCTAATATCACTGAAGAGATAGAAGGTCGGCTGTATAAACAAATAGAGAGGGCCGCCCGGGCAGGTACAGTGGTAATAATGGGAGATTTTAACTATACAGATATAGATTGGGGTCCGGGGTTGGCTAAAACTACAAAGGGGCGACAATTCCTAAATTTATTGCAGGATAATTTTATGGGCCAGTGTGAGGGAAAACCTTGGTAATAGCGACCACAATATAGTTACTTTTGACTTAAAATGTAGAAAACAAAGACAGACGGGGAAGGCAAAAACATATAACTTTAAAAAGGCAAACTTCTCTGGGCTGAGGGCTGCACTACAGGACATAGACTGGGGGGAGATGTTGTCAAATACTGATACAGAAGGTAAATGGGACATCTTTAAATCAACTCTAAATAACTATACAGCTAAATATATACCAAAGGGGAACAAATATAAACGGTTAAAACTAAATCCTACATGGCTGACAAATGATGTTAAAAGAGCAATAAACAACAAAAAAATAGCCTTCAAAAAATACAAATCTGATGGGTCAGCTATAACATTTAAACAGTACAAAGAGCTTAATAAAATCTGTAAAAATGTAATCAAAACAGCAAAAATTCAAAACGAGAGACAGGTGGCCAAAGAAAGCAAAACTAATCCTAAATATTTTTTTAGATATATAAATGCAAAAAAAACAAGGACAGAGCATGTAGGACCCCTTAATAATGAAAATGGGGAGGTTGTCACAGGCGATCAAGAGAAGGCGGAGCTACTGAATGGGTTCTTTAGTTCTGTATATACTATGGAAGAAGGAGGAGCTGACATTGGACAGGTCAGTGCTGGTAACACATCATGTAATGTACTGAACTGGCTTAATGTAGAGATGGTACAAGGTAAGTTAAGTAATATAAATGTAAGCAAATCTCCAGGGCCAGATGGACTACACCCAAGAGTTCTTAGAGAGGTAAGTTTAGTAATATCTGTACCCCTGTTCATGATATTTAGAGATTCATTGGTGTCTGGTATTGTGCCAAGGGACTGGTGCCAATCTTCAAAAAGGGTTCTAGGTCTTCCCCAGGAAACTGTAGACCGGTAAGTTTAACATGCATTGTGGGTAAATAGTTTGAAGGACTTATAAGGGATTACATACAGGAATACATAGGGGATAATTATATTATAAGTGATAGCCAGCATGGGTTTACTAAGGATAGAAGTTGTCAAACTAATCTAATTTGCTTTTATGAAGAGGTGAGTAGAAACCTTGACAGAGGAATGGCTGTGGATATAGTGTTTCTGGATTTTGCTAAAGCATTTGATACTGTCCCTCATAGACGTCTGACAGGTAAGTTAAGGTCTTTGGGTTTGGAAATTTTAGTTTGTAACTGGATTGAACACTGGCTCATGGATCGTACCCAGAGAGTGGTGGTCAATGATTCGTACTCTGATTGGTCCCCGGTAATTAGTGGTGTACCCCAAGGTTCAGTACTGGGCCCGCTGTTGTTTAATTTATTTATCAATGATATAGAGGATGGCATTAACAGCTCTGTTTCTATCTTTGCAGATGACACCAAGCTTTGTAGCACGGTACAGTCTATAGAGGAGGTGTATAGGTTACAAGATGACTTGGATAGACTAAGTGTCTGGGCATTCACTTGGCAAATGAGGTTCAATGTGGATAAATGTAAAGTTATGCACCTGGGTACTAATAACCTGCATGCGTCGTATGTCTTAGGGGGGATTAAACTGGCAGAGTCACTGGTAGAGAAGGATCTGGGTGTACTTGTAGATCACAGACTACAGAATAGCATGCAATGTCAGGCTGCTGCTTCCAAAGCAAGCATGATATTGTCATGTATCAAAAGAGGCATGGACTCAAGGGACAGGGACATAATACTCCCCCTTTATAAAGCATTGGTACGGCCTCACCTGGAATATGCTGTTCAGTTTTGGTCACCTGTCCATAAAAGGGACACTGTGGAGCTGGAAAGGGTGCAGAGACGCGCTACTAAACTAATATGGGGCATGGAAGATCTTAGCTATGAGGAGCGATTAAAGGAGTTACAATTGTTTAGTCTTGAGAAGAGATGTTTAAGGGGGATATGATAAACGTATATAAGTATATTAATGGCCCATACAAAAAATATGGAGAAAAACTGTTCCAGGTTAAACCCCCCCCCCCCCAAAGGACGAGGAGGCACTCCCTCCGTCTGGAGAAGAAAAAGTTTAGTCTCAAGGGGCAACACGCCTTCTTTACCATGAGAACTGTGAATTTATGTAACAGTCTACCTCAGGAACTGCTCACAGCAGGAAAAATTAACAGCTTTAAAACAGGATTAGATACATTCCTGGAACAAAATAACATTAATGCTTATGAAGAAATATAAAATCCCATCCCTTCCCCAATATCGCGCCACACCCCTACCCTTCAATTCCCTGGTTGAACCTGATGGACATATTTCTTTTTTCGACCGTACTAACTATGTAACTATGTTCTTGTAGACCAAGTTTTTACATTTTTGCAAGGGGTAAAAGGAGCAAAATCACCCTAACATTTGTAACCAAATTTCTCTTGAGTAAGGAAATACCTCATATGTGGATGTTAAGTGCTCTGTGGGTGCACTAGAGGGCTCAGAAGGGAAGGAGAGACAATGAGATTTTGAAAAGTGAGTTTTTCTGAAATGGTTTTTGAGGGGCATGTCACATTTAGGAAGCCCCTATGGTGCCAGAACAGCATAAATAAAAAGAAACACATGGCATACTATTTTTGAAACTACACCCCTCAAGGAATGTAACAAGGGGTGCAGTGAGCCTTAACACCCCACAGGTGTTTGATGACTTTTCATTAAAGTTGGATGTGTAAATAACATTTATTTTTTCACTCAAATGCATCCCCCTCCCCAAATTTTACATTTTTACAAGGGGTAATAGGAGAAAATGAGACCCCCCCCCACCCCACCCCCCAAATTGTACGGAAACATGCTTTTGGAAAGCAAATTTTGCTGAAATGTTTATTGGGAGGCATGTCGCATTTAGGAAGCCCCTATGGTGCCATAACAGCATAAAAAAAAACACATGGCATACTATTTGGGAAACAACACCCCTCAAGGAACATAACAAGGGGTACAGTGAGCCTTTACACCCCACAAGTGTTTGTCAAATTTCCACTAAATTTGGACGTGAAAATGAAATTCTTTTTTTCACTAAATTGCTGGTGTAACCCCAATTTTTTTCATTTTCACAAGGGGTAAGAGGAGAAAAAGCCTCCCAAAATGTTTAACACCATTTCTTCTGAGTATGGAAGTACCCCATATGTGGAAGTAAAGTGCTCTGCGGGAGAACTACAATGTGCAGAAGAGAAGGAACGCCATTGGGCTTTTTGGAGAGAGAATTTGGTTGGAATGGAAGCCAGGGGTCATGTGTGTTTACAAAGCCCCCATAGTGCCAGAACAGTGGACCCCACCACATGTGACCCCATTTTGGAAACTGCACCCCCTCATGGAATGTAATAAGGGGTGCAGTAAGCATTTACACCCCACTGGAGTTTGACAGATCTTTGGAACAGTGGGCTGTGCAAATAAAAAATACAATATTTTATTTTCATGGACCACTGTTCAAAAAAATCTGTCAGACACCTGTGGGGTGTAAATGCTCACTGCACCCCTTATTACATTACGTGAGGGGTGTAGTTTCCAAAATGGGGTCACATGTGGGGGGGGTCCACTGTTTTGGCACCATGGGGTCTTTGTAAACGAACATGGCCTTCAATTTAAGACACATTCTCTCTCCAAAAGCCAAATGGACTCCTTTTCTTCTGAGCATTGTAGTTCGCCCGCAGAGCACTTTACATCCACATATGGGGTATTTCCATACTCAGAAGAAATGGGGTTACAAATTTTGGGGAGCTTTTTTCCTATTACCCCTTGTGAAAATGAAAAATTTGGGATAACACCAGCATTTTAGTGAAAAAAAACAAAAACTTTTCATTTTCACATCCAACTTTAACGAAAATTCTTCAAATACCTGTGGGGTGTTAAGTCTCACTATACCCCTTTTTACGTTTCATTTTTTTTTTTTTTTTTGCGTTCATGTCAGAACTGCTGTAACGATCAGCCATCCCTGTGCAAATCACCTCAAAAGTGCATGGTGCGCTCTCACTCCTGAGCCCTGCTGTGCGCCCGCAGAGAATTTTACGTCCACTTTGGGGGTATTTCCATGCTACAAATTTTAGGGGGTCATTTTCCTTTTATTTCCTGTGGAAATGAAAAGTATGGAGCAAATACAGCATGTTAGTTTAATTATTTTAAATTTTTTTTGCAATAACATCCTGGAGTAGACCACAACTTTACCTTTTCATAAGCGGTGAAAGGAGAAAAAGCCACCCAAAATTTGTTAGGCAATTTCTCCCGAGTACGGAAATACCCCATATGTGGCCCTAAACTGTTGCCTTGAAATACAACAGGGCTCCGAAGTGAGTGAGCGTCATGCATATTTGAGGCCTAAATTAGGCAGTTGCATAGGGACAGACCCGGATGCAAAAATTACACTTACCAAAATTATCCTATGGCAGTGTTTCCCAAACAGGGTGCCTCCAGCTGTTGCAAAACTCCCAGCATGCCTGGACAGTTGATAGCTGTCTGGCAACACTGGGAGTTGTTGTTTTGCAACAGCTGGAGGCTACGTTTAAGAAACCATGCCATTCCAGAAGTTTCTCATTTTAATTGGGGGGGGGGGGGGGGGGGTTAACTGTGTAGGAGTATGTGTATATGTAGTGTTTTACTTTTTATTTTTTGTAGTGCAGTTTAGTGTTTTTAGAGTACATTCACATGGGCGGGGGTTCACAGCGAGTTTCCCTCTTGGAGTTTGAGCTGCAGCGGAAAATTTGCTGCATCTCAAACTTGCAGCGAGAATCTCACTGTAAACCCCACCCATGTGAATGTACCCTGTAGATTCACATGGGAACCTCCAGCTGTTGCAAAACTACATCTCCCAACATGCCCTTTGGCTGTCCGTGCATGCTTGGGGTTGTAGTAATGCAACAGCTGGAGGCACACTGGTTGCAAAACACTTAGAGTTTGTTACTTAACTCAATGTTTCCCAACCTGTGTGCCTCCAGCTGTTGCAAAACTACAACTCCCAGCATGCATGGTCTATCAGTGCATGCTGGGAGCTATAGTTTTGCAACAGCTGGAGGCGCACAGGTTGGGAAACACTGAGTTAGGAAACAGAAAATGTTTCCCAACCAGTGTGCCTCCAGTTGTAGCCAAACTACGGCTCCCAGCATGCCCAGACAGCCGAAGGGCATGTTAGGAGTTGTAGTTATGCAGCAACTGCAGGAGAACAGTTTGGAGACCACTGTGTAGTGGTTTCCAAACTGTAGCCCTCCAGATGTTGCAAAACTACAACTCCAAGCCTGCTCCGACTGCCCAGGCATGTTGGGAGTTGTATTTCGGCAACATCTGAAGGGCCAGATGTTGCCAAACTACAACTCCCAACATGCCTGGGCAGTCTGCGCAGGCTTGGAGTTGTAGTTTTGCAACATCTGGAGGGCTACAGCTTGGGCACCACTGTATAGTGGTCTCCAAACTGTGGCCCTTCAGATGTTGCAAAACTGCAACTCCTAGCATGCCCAGACAACCTTTGGCTGTCTGGGCATGCTGGGAGTTGTAGTTTGGCAACTCCTAGAAGGCAGCAGTGAAGATCACTTACCACTGATCTTCACTGCTGCCTCCACAGCTGACTCCGCCGTCGGCTTCTTTACTGCTGCCGATCCTGCCGCTGCCTGCCGCCAGTCCTGCCGCAATGGCCGGTCCCTCACTGTCCAGCACCCGCCGCCTTTTTCCCAGCAGGCATTCCGGTCCGGTCCCCACCTGGCGAGCAGCGGGGATCGGAAATGCGCAGGGCGTACAGGTACACCCTGAGTCCTTAAGTGGTGAAGCTATTGCAATATTCAACTTACAAACTCAGAAGAAAGTTCAGCAGCTAAGTTACAGCCAAAGTATAGTGAAACAACTTGGCTATGCTAAGAGGGGCAATATAATGCCCAGGCTAGCCTCTAACAAATACTGAAAAGGGAGGAACTCACCTACAAGCAAAGTAGAACATAAAGTATCAACACAACCAAAGCAAAAATATGCAAATATCTTCTGGGAAGTGACTAGTGACACATTACAACTTGCCCCTGTACTACTAGTATATCCTAAAGAACTGCACTGCATATCTAAATTGTTGTTACTGTATTAAATTGCACCTGGAGTAAAGTATCCAGTTGCTTTCCATAAATCTTGGCTTTAGAGGTTTTATTTCTCTTGGGGCCTTTTGTACAGATTACCGCTTCTTCAAAATAGTGGTTTGTGGGAATCTTTATCGTGATACAGGGTTGCACCACTCCAACCATGTAGCACTACAACCTCCATCATACAGGTTATACTATACTACTGCCTTTATACACAAACCTATTTCTGGTGTCATAAACTTGACAGCTATACTGCAAAGCCTGTTAGATTGCCACAATTACCATATCTGCAATTCCCCAGCACACCACACCTACACAAGTTAAGGCAAGTGTCTGATTGGTATGTGCAAAATTGGAGAGGCTCTTGTCACACTTATCAACAAATAGACCTGAGACACCCAGCTGACACCTATACCAACGGTATCTGAGAAAATACAGGATATGAAATAAAAATCTGGGGCTCAAGTTCACGGATATGTAGGAAAAATATTTAGGAAAAAAATTATATATTTTTTTCCTACATATCCGTGACCTTGAGCCCCAGATTTTTAGTTCAGGTGTCTGATTGGTGTTTATGCTTTTTTACACTTGTATATATGTATTTATGTACAGGGTCATATATCACCTCAGCCAGCAGATTGCAGAATCTCTGAGGGCCAGCATGTTCAATGGAGTGGCTGTAAATCATATTGTCTAACCCTCCTCTGTCTTGTTCCATATTGTTCACCCCATGACCTAAGATGATAGCCTAACACTGATGTTAAAGCAAAGCAGTCAAGAATAGGAATGCAGTTAAACTATTAGGTAACTTTTTTTTTTCTTTTCTATTTCTTTATTATTATATTTCAATTACAATAATTATAAGTTCTTTAGGGAGAAATGTCTTTTATATATGCATATATATTAACATATATATATATATATATATATATATATATATATATATATATATATATATAGATGCAAATCATAAAATGTTGCAGTATCTTGTAATACCTTTTTTATTGGACTAACAGAATTTTGTAGGCAAGCTTTCGGGATTCCTCCCTTTATCAAGTCCAAAGCAAATCTAAGCTCACAGGTAGAAGACACAGGTTACATCTCACAGATATGCAGGGGTTAAGACAATAGATGTGGAGAATTCACACTAAGATGGGCCATAAATTGTCCTGTTATGGGAACATAGACTAAATAGATAAGAATGAGAAAAAGGGGGAGGGAGGGGGAGCAGGGGAGAGACTGATAATTAGCAGGACATAGTGAGATGTAAAAGAGAACACAGTGCAGGTTATAAGAGAATACAGTACAGCACAGGTTATAAGAAATTTTGATAATGAGATAAGAAGCTCAAATCCACATTAAGTCCCCTGTTTTCGAGTCAAAAAACAGTATCATTTTGGCTTCAAATGTCTTTCTCTCTTGTGTGTTTTTGAAGTTCCCTCTCAGTATCTTGATTGTAAGGTCATGTACGGAGTGGCCTGATTGGGTAAAATGGTGTCCAACTGGGGTGCAGTAGTCATTTTCTTTATGGCGGTTGATGGAATGTCTGTGTAGATTCATACTTTTGTTGAGTTTCCTTCCGGTTTCACCAATGTAGCATCCCATGTCACACTTGGTGCATTGTATCATGTAGACCACATTTGGGGATGTGCAGGAGTATAATGTTATATAGTCCCCTAATGTTATATGTCTTGTTGTTGTGGGTGGCTTCCATCTTGGTGCAGATATGTTGGCAGAGTTTACAGCGGGGTTTGGTGCAGGGTTTGGTCTCAGTGTCTGTGTCTGTTCTTTCTGTAGGTAATTTTCGGCTGACCAGCTTTTGTTTTAAATTGTGTGGTTGTCTGAAGGCCAAGATGGGAGGTTCAGGGAAGATTTCTTTTAGCATCTCATCTTCCGCCAATATCGGCTGTAGGTCCTTGATAATTTTTCGTATTTCTTCAAGGGCCGGATTGTATGTGGCTACCAGTGTTACGCATGGTGATGGTTGTATCTCTCTGTATTGTAGCAGGTGTTCCCGTGGTGTTTGAAGGGCGGAGTGTATTTTCCTATTGATTGTCCTAGGTTTGTATCCTTTTTGTTTGAATTTCTCAGACAGTGTTTGTAGGTGCAGGTCTCTGTCATCAGGGTTGGAGCAGATGCGATGATACCTGGTATCCCGAAAGTTTGTCTCTACAAAATGCTTCTTCTACTTGTGAGCTTACATTTGCTTTGGACTTGATAAAGGGAGGAATCCCGAAAGCTTGTCTCTACAAAATGCTGTTAGTCCTATATAAAAGGTATTACAAGATACTGCAACATTTTATGATTTGCATCTGCCTCACTGGACTAATACAGCTACTAAAATTTACTATATATATATATATATATATATATATATATATATATATATATATATATATAATTAAAAATAATTTCCCCTCTCCTCCCGCACCGCCCAACTTTCCAACTTTCATTTTGGGCCCCACCACACCACCTTCCACTTTCACAATCATCCTTTTCCTCCTGTTCTCGGCTGCTTTTTGTTTTCAAAGATATATACCATCTCTTATATTCATGTCTATTTTATCTTACTCCCCATGCCAGTAAGGAATGCTGCACTATTAGGTAATGTTATGACTATTATGTACTGACTATTGTATACAATCTATGTTGCTGGTACTGTTTTACACTGCAGATTTTCTGCACACAAATATTTCTTTCTTATGACTTACAACGAGGACAGGGGGGAGGGCACTGTTTAAGTTTTTGCCTCAAGCTGCAGAAAAGCTAAATTTGGTCCTGTGTTTTACTCTTTCAAGACAATATTTGCTCACCAATTCCCTACCAAGAAAGATTAAATATGGCTGGGACTCTGCTCTTTCAGGATGGTATGATCAACCAATAAGCATGGAGTTGGAAATAATAAAGTCCATAGACTTTTTATTTAAATTGTTTTGAGCATCTTTTGCAATTACTAGTGTGGTGTCCTGGTACCGTACCTTGTACCGCACCTTGTGTGCTAAGTCCCCAAAGTCAGAGTAGGATCCTCCTGGTGGGATAACCCCTTGTCACATCTTCCTTCTTTAATTTTATTTGGTGTGTATTATTTGTATATAATTTATAGATATGTATAGTACTTACAGGACCTTAGGTCACATGACTATTAAGCCTGCTGTTAGGTTAAGCTTAAGGACCTTCCAGGTCACGTGAGTAGGTCACATGATGTACCACAATGCTTTGTGAAGGGACTGACAGTTGGTGGAGCCAATAAGCTATGAGCCTGCCCCCCTGCCATATAAGGGCGCTGTATCCAATGATTGCTCTATTGCTCCTGATCATCTCTAGAGAAAGCATCACTCTGTACAATTCTGCAAGAGAATTTAGGCCTTAAGCCTGTTAACTTCAGCCGAATACAAAACCGTGAGTTCAACTAAACTCAATCCTAAATCTACGTGACTACTGAACCTAAACTAAACCCTAAATTCAGTGGAACAGCGTAAAGTAAGCCTCAGAGCTTATATTCCCTACAAGGTCCCAACCAACTGTGAGGAACCTAAATCCTGTCCTATGTAAAGACTGTTAATCCTGTTAATCTGCATAAAAGTTGCAGTAAAGTTATTTCCAGTATTCTAAACCTCTGGTTGTGGACAATCCTTTATTCCTCCCTATCGTTCCTGGGACGGGTGGCGGTAGGATATATATAGAGGAAGAACCCGCACCCTGGTGTCACGACAGTTAAGGGTTAATCAAGCACCCTCTCAAGCACCCTTTCATCACTATACTGCTACACCCTACCTACCCTACATCCCCACAAGCTCACCACACTAGCCCGTAATGCCTGAAAAAGTGTAGGTGTATAAAATAACTTTGATTCATGAAAAAATCGAATCCCTCTTTGTGAAAAAGAAAATGTTGAGTTTATTACAGATGTATAAATAGCTTTCCATTGTCTGTGTTATTACACACAGATCTTTTTTTCTCATTTCATTTCACATGTCAAATTAGTGTAAATAGTATAGTAATTTAATGTAGGAATAATGGGGGAGATTTATCATTGGTTTTAGAGCATTTTTTTGTCTATGTTTTGGCACAGTTCAGGTGCAAGCAGCATATTTAGCGACTTTTATGTGTCTTTTGATATAGACAGTTTAACTCTTTTTGCCTACCCGTAGAACTTTTTTCTTTTTGAACATACAATGGTTACGTATTTATCATTTGCGACTTTTTCAAAAGTCGCTATTTTGTGTGCAAAGGTATGTTTTTTAGGCACAAAGCTACACCACCTACAGTAGACGTGAGAATCACTTCTACCTTTCGCAATTCAACCTTTAACCTCTTGTGGACGACAGCATCCCACTCCCCTTCTATGACACGCACTCAGGAGCTGAGCGCGGGTCATAGCTGGGTGGTCCTGGTGGCTATCTGCCACCAGAACCAATCTCTAATGCCAGACATCACCGATCATGGCTTTAACCCCTTATACACCACAATCAAATTTGATTGTAGCATCTAAAATAGAAGTAAAAATGTCCTGGCAGCTCTGTGAAAGTAAAAACACCCAACCTGCCAAATTCAGGAAAGGGTCTACTTCCCTTCCTCACAAGCGTCTAGAAAAAAAGTGTATGTGGTAGAGCTTTACCCACCACAGTAGCGCTGTGCTAAATTTTTCATCCTGCTGCACCTTCTTGATAAATAAGATGCACATTAGTCAAACCCACCACTCAAATAAACGTGGGAAAATAGCTCTTACATAGACATTCTTTGCTAAATCTGGGCCAATGTATCAAAACAGTTTGTGTGGTTTGCTTATCATATAATTCAGGGCATATGACATTTATATTGATGTAGGTATGAACAATGAAACATACACACAATACAGCTAAATATACCATAAAAATTGAATTGCCTTGCAAAAGTATTCACCCCCCCCCCACCCACTTGACTTGTTTTGTATTTTGGTACATTACAGCCTTAAGTTCAATGTTTTGTTAGTCTGAATTCTATGTGAGGGATCAGAACACAATAGTCTAAGTTGGTGAAGTGAAATGAGAAAAATGTATATAAATAAAACTATTATTTAGAAAAATAAAACAGAATATTGGCATGTGCGCATTTGTTCACCCCCTTTGTTAGGAAGCTGATAAAAAGCTCTGGTGCAACCAATTACCTTCAAAAGTCACATAATTAGTGAAATGAAATCCCCATGTGTGCAATCTAAGTGTCACATGATCTGTCATTACATATACACACCTTTTTTGAAAGGCCCCAGAGGCTGTAACGCCTAAGCAAGAGGCATCAGTAACCAAACACTGCCATGAAGACCAAGGAACTCTCCAAACAAGTAAGGGACAATGTTGCTGAGAAGTAGGTTAGGTTATAAAAAATATATCCAAATGTTTGATAATCCCCAGAAGCACCATCAAATCTATCATAAGCAACTGGAAAGAACATGGCACAACAGCAAACCTGCCAAGAGACGGCCGCCCACTAAAACTCACGGACCGGGCTAGGAGGGCATTTGGGATGACTGGTTCTGCCAGAACCTATAGGTTAATGTTTTCTAGCCCCTTGTTTGTTTTGGTTGCTGGGAAGATGCCTCTGTGCTCCTGGGTGTGGTTCAGTTAGCTGAGCCAATTAGAGTTCTTTTGGTTGCAGCTCAGGCATCTATAAGGAAGCCTTTTCCAGTCATTCCCTGCTTGTTATAGTTCTATTAACTGACCTAGCAACCTCTTACTCTGCCTGTTTATTCTGGTTTGCTGTGACTCTTGGCTCAGCTTTTTTACTTCCCTTTGTGACTCCGTTATTGTACTTTGTTCCCTCTTGACTTGGACTCAGCTCGTTGACTATGATTTAGTGTTTGTGCGTGTTTAGGTTACTTTCTGCTAGTTTGTGTGCCTCAAGCTGTTTCCCAACATCCTACTGTCTTGTTTTTTATTGTTTTGACTTTTTGACTGTCCCTCACTTATTTAGGAAGGGACCATCTCCGTGGTTGAGGACCTGTAATTTAGGAAGGGTACGCAAGTAGGCAGGGATAAAGGGAGTGGGTGAGCTCAGGGCTGCACTTTATCCCTGCCCATACGTGACAGCATTAATCAGAGTGGCAGCACAGAGATGTAAGGCAACCCTAGAGGAGCTGCAGAGTTCCCCAGCAGAGACTGGAGTTTCTGTACATAGGTCGTACGCTCCATAGAGTTGGGCTTTGTGGCAGAGTAGCCAGAAAAAAGCCATTACTTTCAGCTAAAAACAAAAAGGCACGGTTTGAGTTTGCGAAAAAGCATGTGAGAGACTCCCTAAATGTATGTCTGGCTCAAACCCAACACATCACATTACCCAAAGAGCACTGTTTTTCAGCAGCCAGAGCTGGGAAACTGGTCAGAGTTGAGGGAAAGATGGATGGTGCCAAATATAGGCATATTCTTGAGCAAAACCTGTACCACTCTGTGCATGATATGAGGCTACGACGGAGGTTCACCTTCCAGCAGGACAATGACCTCAAACACACAGCTAAAGCAACACTTGAGTGGTTTAAGGGGAAACATGTAAATGTGTTGGAAGGACCTAGTTAAAGCCCAGATCTCAATCCAATCGAATATCTGTGGTCAGACTTAAAGATTGCTGTTCACAAGCGCAAACCATCCAACTTGAAGGAGCTGAAGCAGTTTTGCAAGGAATGGGCAAAAATCCCAGTGGTAAGATGTGGCAAGCTCATAGATGTTAGATGTTTATTTTTTACTTTCATCAAAGCTGTTCTTATTTTGTGATTGCAATTTTTTTTATGCACAGTACGTTGTTAAGGGACCACCCTTAGCTGCTTTTAACAGCATTTAGAGATGTGGTTAACAGCAATCCTCATAGACATAGGAACAATAGATAAAGCTGGCACTATTAGGAGAGTTTATTAGTATACTCTGTGACCTGTACAGAGCTCATTGTGCAGGGACTGGGAAGAGGAGAGCTGTGACCATTGCCTATTGTGAAAGGTCTGGTCCCATCTTATCTATTTATTTGTGTCATATTTCATTGTAATACTGCTTGTAATAATAGAGAAATTGTTGAAAAGTTATCTCTACCGAATAGGAAGTATCAGTTTGGTTTACAGCTTAGTGGCCTGACTGAAAGCTGAACAAATATAGGAATATTCTAAAATCTAGAAAATGGAAAATTAGAAAGAACATCACCCAAAATTTTCACTTTTCAAATTTTAATTTTTTAAATATGTTTAAAATAAAAACTTTTAAAAAATCTACCTTTCTGATTCTCTTTAAGGCTATGTTCACACATTATCTTTTGAGCCTAATTTTCAGCTGTTTAATATTCACAAAATTGGTCCATTTTTCTTTCCAGTAATTTACAGCTCGAAAAATAGTGTGTGAACCTAAACTAACATAGAACTGAACAAACATGTTATAATGATACTAATAAAATGTATGTATTTGGGAGAAATGTTTAGGAAATATTAAGAAATATTTATATTTACAAAGAAATACACCAATACATTAAACTCAGTGTGCTCAATGTGAACTGTGGTTAATCATCCCCAAATACATAAAATAATTACTCAAGTATCAGCGATCAATCAATACAAGAAAGAAAGCACAATAAAAATGTAAACCATTCAAATTGATTGTTTCTACTAATCTCCTTAGTACTAAGAGTTAAAGATTATTGGTCATTGTTTACGGATGGATCATTACGAACATCATTATTTCCCTTATAATCTTAAATAGTCATTTTGTTGGAAGAATTTCTACCATGTATTACTTGCATAGCAAAAACATATCCTGCAGCAGTGTACACAGATTACAATCAATCAGTCTCTGACCCCATTAAACTCTTAATGATGGTATGCCTTTTATGGTATGCTGTGGTCATTTAACAGTGCAGGAAAGTCTTAAAAGAGTCATCCTATAATGAAACAGTTATGAAACATAATGAAATATTGTTATTACTGTTGATACTTAATTGTTATGGTATCCCTGGTGATTCCTTCTCAAAATGCCCAGTGCTGGTGAGAAGAAGCTGGTCTGTATAACACCAGAAATCCCCTTGATGCCTATGTACATGGGGATTCAGGTGGTGGGAAAAGTTTCTGATCACAGGGGGTCGGACCACTGTGACCCCCTGTGATCTCCAGAATAGGACCTGTCGACCTAGTCTCAAAACCAGTTTGTCTGGAGCACTCAGAGGTTAGAGAGGACACTGTTCTGGAGATTGCCGGGGTTCCAGTGGTCAGATTCCCACGATTAAAGGAGAAGCATTGTGGACATAAAAGTATCCCCTATCCACAGGATAGGGGATATGTTTTAGATTGTGGGGTTCCATGCGCTTGGGCCCCAAGCAATCTACTGCATGGAGCCCCGGCTCTCCTCCACAGCGGCGAGTCAAGACCCCTGCCCGAATCGGGGGTCACCACACCCCCTCCATATAGCTATTTGGTAGAGACCTTTGGCAATCTTTGGCTCTCCCATAGAACTATAAAGAGGGGGCATGGCGGCCCCCAATTCGGGCAAGTATCATGACACGCCACTGTGGAGGATAGCCGAGGCTCCATACAGGAGATCGCGAGTGGCCCCAGTGCTCGGTCCCCGCGCTCAGACCCCCACGATCTAAAACGTATCCCTTCTCCTGCGTATAGGGGATTAGTTTTTGTCCATGATACTTCTTCTTTAAGCACTTATCCCCTATTCAGTGTATAGGGTATACGTTTTATTTGCCAAACAACTCCTAATAACTCCTTTAGGACGCAGCCCATTTTGGCCTTAAGGACACAGGGAGGTTTAATTTTAGCTTTTCCATTTTTCCTCCTCACCATTTAAGAGGCAAAACTATTTTATTTTCCTATCCACATAGCCATGTGAGGGCTTTTTTTTTCTGCACAACCATCTGTTATCCTTAATGACTTCTTTCATTTTACCATTAAATGTACGGCGCAACAAAGAAATTATTATTTGTAAGGAGAAATTGAAAAGAAATAACAATTATGCAACTTTTGGGAGATTTGTTTTTAACGCAGTGCACTTTATGGCATAAATGCTATGTTCTCTTTATTCTGTTGGTCTTATATTTACATGTTTGTTTGTTACTGTTACTTGTTACATGTTTGTCATATTGCAACCCCTACAAATTAATTTTCCCGTACATGCTATGTATTAAAGCAAATTTTTCAGATCTATAGTTTTTAGAGGTCCCAATTTTGTATAAATGTGACATTTGAATCACTTTTTATTCTTATTCTTAAAAAATCAGCAATTTTGGACTTTGGTATTTTTTTACTTCTAAAATGGAAAAAGGCGGGTTCTTAAATTTTTAAAGGAGCTTATTTATTAAAAAAAAGAATCTTTTTTATCAAATTTTTAAGTTCCCACAGGGGGCTATTTATAGTAATGTTTTGATTTCTTTCACTATTCAATGCTATTCATTGGCATAACACTGATAAGTAATATCGATCATCTACTTGTATAGTCTGCCTGACCATAGTCAAAAGACCATACAAGGCTGACCCTGGAACATTTGAGGAGAGTTCCGGTTGCCATCTTGACTCATCGGACCCCCGCACTGAGTCCAGTAAATCTCTGGGTGGTCCAGTAAATCTCAACATATACTACAATGGCTTTAGATGCAAAAATAAGTATTGATCAGGGCATCTAAAATGTTAATGGTGTACATCAACGGGATCGCTGATGTATATAATTACTGATGGGTCTTTGGCAGCTGATAGAAGTCAGGACCATCCATTC
The DNA here is from genome assembly GCF_029499605.1 of Hyla sarda. Lineage (NCBI taxonomy): Eukaryota > Metazoa > Chordata > Amphibia > Anura > Hylidae > Hyla > Hyla sarda. The sequence goes on from NC_079192.1 coordinate 82,789,660, forward strand.
ATGAAGCGCGCGCAGCTCCAGTGTTCGCTTCATGCACAGGACATAAAAGTACATTGTGGTGCATTTAGTACCAAGGAACCAAGACATACATTTACATCCAATGTCATTAAGGGGTTAAGTTAACTTATACATGTTAACTTGTGCATGTTGACTTGGAAACAAAACAGCTTACGTGTCAACATGATTCTTCATTTTATAGTTGAATAGTCCCAGGCAGGCTGGGTCCTAGTCTCCTCTGGTATGTTCAGCAAAAACTAATGTAGTAAATTACAGTGCAGCATAAAGATGAATATGCCAATCAGGACAAAATAACACGTATTGTACTGGAAATGGTAAAACACCTGAGAGCGCTATGGCTTTCAAAATGTGTCTGAAATGTTATATTGCAATGACATTACAGGAAACAAATGAGCTTTCTGTGATGCTTGTCAGAAATAAATGTACTGAATTAAATCCTTCATTAGTATTCAGCTGCATCATGAGTTGCATTTTGGTTCACAAAAGAGTAAAATTGAGTCTATGAGGCACAGTTACACTGGTATCCCTATGTTAAGGTGTGGCCATGAAAGAGTTATTGTAGCTCATTATATATTATCATAGAAAGTATCTAGGATATTTGATAATTCATAGTCTTCTGGAAATTATATATAGAAAAAATTTTTGCTTACAGAATTCGCACAATATTCGCACAAATTCCCATGTGAGCCTAAGTAATTTTTTGTGCGACTTTTGTGGATAAGCAAAAAAATACCAGTCAGGCCTACCTAAGCAATTTCAGTTTTCACTTTGCAGTGGTCTAGAAGTCGAACTTCGAATCTGCTAAGACAATATCAACCACATGAAGGAGAAGGAGAATTATTTTCAAACAGCTCTTCCAGCCAGTCAAGAGGCAGTATAGAGGGATGTAAAAGCCACTATAAAAACCCATGCACAAAGCTTCAGCAGCAGTTTTAGAAATAGCAGATGTTAGGTGAAGATCTCTTTGAGGGACACTAAACAGTGAAAACACATATAGTAGTAGGACCACACATATATAATAATTGTAGTAAAGCACCAGGGAGAGTTTTGCATCTGTTCTGTCAGTTTAAAATCTGTTTTATTTGGAAGTTAAGTGTTACAGGTTTTTGGTTTTACACCTAATTGTGAAATTGCAGCTTAGAGGGTTTTGTGTCACTTTTGCACATTTTCCAGGATGCCAAACCTGTTGCTATGCTCCAAAATAAGAATCATTTTGCCAGCTTGCAAAAAGCCATTGCTCTTTAGATTTCCAGGCATTGCTTCTTTCGACACCTCTGTGTGCAGATAAAAAAAAAAAAAAAAAAAACAGCTGGTGCAGTGTGTTTTTATTCAACCTGTTAGTTTCTGCCAGGTACCATCCATTTAGCCAAAGCCAAACATGTTGTTGTAACTATAATATTTTTGCCTTAAAGGGGTACTCCGGTGGAAAACTTTTTTGTTTTTTGTTTTTATCAACTTGTTGCCAGAAAGTTAAACAGATTTGTAAATTACTTCTATTAAAAAATCTTAATCCTTTCAGTACTTATTTGCTGCTGAATACTACAGAGGAAATTGTTTCCTTTTTGGAACATAGAGCTCTCTGCTGACATCAATACCACAGTGCTCTCTGCTGACACCTCTGTCCATTTTAAGAACTGTCCAGAGTAGGAGAAAATCCCCATAGCAAACATATGCTGCTCTGGACAGTTCCTAAAATGGACAGAGATGTCAGCAGAGAGCACTGTGCTCGTGATGTCAGCAGAGAGCACTGTGTTCCAAAAAGAAAATAATTTCCTCTGCAGTATTCAGCAGCTAATTAGTACTAGAAGGATTAAGATTTTTTAATAGAAGTAATTTACAAATCTAAAACAGGAAAGTCCAGCACACGGTGTCCGATGCTATTAGGTTTATTAAGGCATAAAATCTGGATACAGGATACAGCACAACAGCCTATGCGTTTCGGGCATAGGCTGTTGTCCTGTATCCAGATTTTATGCCTTAATAAACCTAATAGCATCGGACACCGTGTGCTGGACTTTCCTGTTTTATATTATTTACTGTGCGGGTGCGCTTACCGCCAGTCCAGGCACAGGTGGGGCTGCTGGAGATCTGGAGCTGTCTGCACCTATCCTAATTTACAATTCTGTTTAACTTTCTGGCACCAGTTTATTTAAAAAAAAAAGTTTTTCACCGGAGTACCCCTTTAACACAGCTCAAAGGTACATAGATACATTCCTAGGTGACATAACAGTGTTATACAGGGCTTTTAAGACTCTTAGGGTCTATTCACACGTACAATATTCTGTGCAGATTTGATGCGCAGGATTTCAAGCTGTGTTCAGTCATTAAGTTTACATTGAAATCTGCAGCAGAAAATCCTGCACATCAAATCTGCACAGAATACTGTACGTGTGAATTGACCCTTAGAAAATATTTGAAGATCGTTTTGAGGCTATTGGTGAAGGACAGGTCTGGACAGGTTTGAAAATGTTGCTCATCTCTAGAACTGACCATGACCCAAATGAATTTGAACTCTGTAAATAATTGCCAAAAAAATATTGCCAGTAGTGTTGCTAGAGAGTGTCGGGGAGGGGGGTACCGCATTGCACTAAATAGCTGCACTCCAACTATCCCCCAACAACCCATCCACTCTCCTCAGAACTGAAAAAAATATTAAAAGCATACTATGCTGCACCATGAATATCTGTATTCTGGAGGCTTTTTTGTTTAATTTTGAGCCTGCATTTTGTGATGTTGGTGGGCGGAGTCTTGCGTCACTGTGCTAAGGCCAGAGTTTACGTCAGGAAGGAAGACAGCGCAGCACCAACAGGCACATAAACAATAGTTACTCACCCCAAAATGTGCATGAAGCTGTATTGCTATGGATGTTTCTTTTTTTTTTTTTAAGGAAACATTTTTGTGCCACATATGGGTTATTTACGTAGTCTGTAAAAATTCTTACACAATTATTTTGTGCCCTATTCTATTTTAACACAACATTAATTTAAAAAAAGTTTTATGGTTATGCCAGCATGTACGTGTCCTAACATTAACAAGATGTGCAGTGTGTATTTTAAACCTTAAAATTAAAAGTTGTTAGTTATATAATATTTTTTTTTCTATAATTAATATTAACATTAATGTAGTAGCTTTGTTTCATGATGCAGAACAAGAACAGTTGTTAAAGTGGGTGTTAAAGGAGTTCTCCAACTGAAATCCCCCCGCTGTGCCCGGGCTGTAAAACTATACATAATAAACTTTCACTTACCTGCCTACGATCCCCCGTTGTTCCGATATTGCCGCCCGTGCTCCGGTCCCTGTCAGCATCCTCTTCCTGTGGGTCGGTGACTTTTTAGCGGCCGTGACGGGACATTGTTGCGGCCACTGATAGGCTGGAGCGCAGAGTGAAGTCACCAACCCGCAGGAAGTGGAAGAGACCGGAACCGGAGAACGGGACGGCGATATCGGAACAACGGGGGATCGTAGGCAGGTAAGTGAAAGTTTATTATGTATAGCTTTACAGCCCGGGCACAGCGGGGGTTAAAAGTTTTAGCTCAGAGAACTCCTTTAACCCCTTAAGGACTCAGCCCATTTTGGCCTTAAGGACTCAGGCAATTAAATTTTTACGTTTTCATTTTTTCCTCCTCGCCTTCTAAAAATCATAACTCTTTTATGTTTTCATCCACAGACTAGTATGAGGGCTTGTTTTTTGCGTGACCAGTTGTCCTTTGTAATGACATAACTCATTATATCATAAAATGTATGGTGCAACCAAAAAACACTATTTTTGTGGGGAAATTAAAATGAAGAACGCAATTTTGCTAATTTTGGAAGGTTTCGTTTTCACGCCGTACAATTTATGGTAAAAATGACATGTGTTATTTATTCTGAGGGTCAATACGATAAAAATTATAACCATTATTACATACTTTTCTATTATTGTTGCGCTTAAAAAAATCACAAACTTTTTAACCAAATTAGTACGTTTATAATCCCTTTATTTTGATGACCTCTAACTTTTTTATTTTTCCGTATAAGCGGCGGTATGGGGGCTAATTTTTTGCACCATGATCTTTACTTTTTTTGATACCACATTTGCATATAAAAAACTTTTAATACATTTTTTATAATTTTTTTAAATAAAATGTATAAAAAAAGTAGCAATTTTGGACTTTTTTTTTTTTCGTTCACGCCGTTCACCATACGGGATCATTAACATTTTATTTTAATAGTTCGGACATTTACGCACGCGGCGATACCAAATATGTCTATAAAATTTATTTTTTACACTTTTTGGGGGTAAAATAGGAAAAAACGGACGTTTTACTTTTTTATTGGGGGAGGGGATTTTTCACTTTTTTTTTACTTTTACTTTAACATTTTTTTACATTTTTTTTTACACTTGAATAGTCCCCATAGGGGACTATTCATGGCAATACCATGATTGCTAATACTGATCTGTTCTATGTATAGGACATAGAACAGATCAGTGTTATCGGCTATCTTCTGTCCTGGTCTGCTCGATCTCAGACCAGAGCAGAAGACGCCAGGAGCCTGAAGCAGGAAGGTGAGGGGACCTCCGTGCGGCGTTCTGAATGATCGGATCCCCGCAGCAGCGCTGCGGGCGATCCGATCATTCATTCATATCGTGCACTGCCGCAGATGCCGGGATCTGTGTTGATCCCGGCACCGGAGGGGCTAATGGCGGACGCCCGCGAGATCGCGGGCATTGGCCATTGCCGGCGGGTCCTTGGCTGCGATCAGCAGCAGGAATCAGCCGCGCATGACACAGGCATCGCTCCGATGCCCGCGGTTATGCACAGGACGTAACTGTACGTCCTGGTGCGTTAAGTACCACCGCACCAGGACGTACATTTACGTCCTGCATCCTTAAAGGGTTAATGTCCTTTTCTGCAGACGTATGCACTTTCTGTAAGCCAGGTTGGACCTGGAATACATATGCTACTTTTATATGGAGATGCAACTTTTTTTCTTCATAAATAGCGTCTCTCGCATTTGATAAATACATGACCACTGCAAAGTAAAAAATGTATAATAATTACTACCTGAGCAGATTTCAGAAATGTGCTTTGGAATAAGCAAAAATCAAAAAGTTGCAGCATGTATAGAAAAGTTGCACATGCGCAAGTACATGCAACTTTTTTAAGCAAAAAAAAAATCTACTACAGAGCTTGATAAATCTCCTTCTATAAGAACATCTCAAGTTGTAGGTCATAGGCCCTCCAACAGAATTTAATGACCCAAAACAAACAGCTAAAAACACTCAAGAATGGCTAAGAACACAATTCTGAAGTGGCCTTCTATGAGTCCTGACCTGAATCCTATTGAACATCTTTGGAAGGGGCTTAAAAAGAGCAATGGGGGAGATGTATCAAAACATGTGCAGAGGAAAACTTGCCCAGTTGCCCATAGCATCCAATCAGCTCGCTTCTTTCATTTTTAGGAAAGCCTGTAAAAAATGAAAGAAGCAATCTGATTGGTTGCTATTGGCAACTGGGCAACTTTTCCTTTGCACAGGTTTTGATCAATCTCCCCCAATATCTTTACAGAAGAAAATTAATCTGTGCAAGCCAATACAGAACACTCTCTTTAAAGTGAAACTGTCACCAAGAGTATGCTTGGGAAGCTGCCCACACAGTGCTCTTCGGCTTCACAAGCAAATTCTCGGCATACCTTTTATGAATAAAATAGGCTGCCTTAACTTTCCAAAAACGTTACACAGTTGATTGACACACAGAGCCCGCCTGCCTGCGGCGACCCTGTATCTCTGTTGCGCATGCTCCTGCTGTCAATCAACTGCGCAACATAAGCAGAGGTGCGGCCCTGGAGCAGAGCAGACTTCGGGCTCCGTTTCTCTGATTGTTAGCCCAGCTCACAGAGGAATTATAAAGCAGTTTTTTGTTTTTTTGTAAGTATAAAGCAGCCTAATTTATTTATGATGGTATGCCTAAATGATGCTTGTGGAGCCATGGTGCAATGAGTGTGCAGTTTCACAAACATATTCTTGATGACAGTTGCGCTTTAAATGGGTTTTCCCATAAAGATATATAAAAATAGGTCTAAACTGATGCTTGATGTGAAAATAAACATATCAAAAAGAAATAGTGGATAAAAAGAAAGCAAGGAAATAAGGTCATGTCTGCATTCTTTTTCAGAGGCAGACATTCAATTTCATTCAACCTACTAAAATATTGGCCCTCATTTACTATTGCAAACCTGACATGTTTTGTTGTGTTGTGTGCCAGTTTCGGGCGCATTGCACCTGAAATTCTGTCTGCGCCTGAATGTGTGCCTGAAGTTGCACCTGAATTGACAAAACCTCAACTAATTCTCCTTTTTGTTAAGAAAACCCGAAAAGGGGGCGTGGTCACCGGGAAAAGGGGGCGTAGTCACAGAAAAGGGGCTGCTGGGGAAAGGGTCTCCGAAAAGGGGCATGTTCCCGACATTTTTACAAAATCCCAACATATTTACTAAAGTTTCCACAGAAAATGTGGTGGATTTGAGCTGAGGAAAACCCTACAGGTCAGAGCATGTGTAAAAAAGCAAAATGTAGGGAGAGTGGAAACTGTAGGGAAAGCTTAGTAAATACCGTGGAAAATAAATTGTAGGGAATTAAAACCCACAAAGAAACCTACAAAACACTCTTAGTAAATAAGGGCCATTATGTTTTCTGCTTAACATACATCATGGTAAAACCCTTTTAATTCACAGGGTAATGAGAAGTGTACACAGTTTTGGCATCAGTGTATGAGATGAGGTTAAAATGCTCTAGGTAGCCTTTAGTAAGGGTAGTTTGATAAGTCTCTAGAGAGGACTGAAAGCTTTTTTATGGTGTTGCTTTAGAGACACAGTCCAGTAACAAAATAATTCTACTGAGGGATGTCATCTCAGGTTGGCTCCCTGTGTTGAATACATAGAAGACATTTGTTACTCAAGGATAGTCATGTTACAGTACTCTATTGCAAGGCATAGGCATGATGTTGTAGTCATATTGCACTGGCTCCTGCCAGAAGAGCACTAAGAGTCCAAAGACAGCAAAGAACACCTGTCAACTTCTCTGTTTTGACTGAAGAAAGATCTCCCTTTCGAGGTAAAAAAAAAGTTGTTTTGTAGGTAGCCCTTCAGCGTGGACTAGAGACAGCTTGTGGGTGTATATTAACTTCACACTATGATTTACCATAAATGATCCAGAGGTGACTTGAGTAAATATGCAACATGAATATAGTTTTCTTTGAGAGCCAGGCTTAACTAATCATTTGCACACCAGGCTTGCTGGAAAGAAGATGTTCACAGGACCTTTCCTCTCCTTTCCTGGCCAGGCCTGGACTAACAAATTTGTTTGAGCCTTATGAGAGTTGGATTAGGAGACTCCTCCTACAGAACTTTCTAGAGGCTTTTAGCCGCATGGGGCAGATGTGGATCATGTTAGCTGCTTCTTATACACGTTTTCAGAGTATCCACCAGAGGTGGCCGCACCAAGAAGGTTAACCGTTGCACAGCTATATACCCCAGTGTATGCTCATGATAAGCAGTTGAAGGTTGTACAGTGCATGTTAAGCATGTTTAAACTCACAGTACCCGGGCAGAATTAAACTACCAAAGGCAAATCCACTGTCCCTCTACAAAATATATTCTTCATCAGCAAATACATATATTCTTCATCAGCCAGTAGACCAGGTACCGGGACACTGCACTTTACTAGGTCTTACCACAAGCGAAGAGCTTGCTCCTGTTGCATTACACATGGCTTCCACCCCACACACTGCCTTGTCCCTTGAATCTATATCAATATATCAGGGTTTGTCCAAAGGTTGTCTGTTGCAGAACCCTTTGTTGGCTCATTGCACTGCTCCCCGCCACCGGGAGTGACTCCCTAGCAGCCAAGATGCTCCCTTTGGCAATTTCACACAAGGATACAGGTTGAAGGGGAAACAAGAGACCATACAAGTGAGAAAACAATGCGTACAACAGGTTCTAGCATACTAGAAATTCAATATATATGTTAATACCAAGAATATCATAACACATTAAGCCCCCTATGGTAATTGACCTGAATACATATAGTAAGGAGCCACCCCTGAGTTGTAACTAAAGTAAATGAGTGATGTGGTGCTTAGTGCAAATGAAGTTTGAGCAGTCACTTTTATCTCTGGCAGAATCAATAATCTGGATAAGCACGTCTACAGTAATAGTATGATATCACCCAATGAGAACAGCTGGAAGGGGAGAATATCAGAGATCTGCAGAGGCTGAGATATATTAGCATTATGATCATGGTAGACATTGATTTTATTGTTTGATTGTAGATCATATTTTGCCCATCACAATAAGGTTTCCATTTGTCTACACTTTCCCAAGACGGTTATGTTTTTTTGAAATTGGTAATTTTCAAGTGGATTCATTAGAACATATTGTTACAATTGTGTTTTATGTCCTTTACACAAGAGGTAGAGGGGGAACATTCTTCATTATGTCGTGTTCTCTACAACTAGTTTTTGATGAAGTACAGGATAAGAAAAAAAAAGGCTTACTCTGCTTGCCTGAAGTTCCTAAATCAAATAAGATCACTGGTACAGATATTATTATTATTATTATTATTACTACCCCATTTAACCCCTTAAGGATCAGGCCCATTTTATTTTTGCATTTTCATTTTTTCCTCCTCGCCTTCTAAAAATCATAACTCTTTTATATTTCCATCCACAGACCCATATGAGGGCTTGCTTTTTGTATCACCAATTTTACTTTGTAATTACATTACTTATTTTACCATAAAATGCACGGCGCAACCAAACAAATATTATTTATGTGGGAAAATTGAAAATAAAACCACAATTAAGCAAATTTTGGAAGGTTTTGTTTTCACGCTGTACACTTTCCGGTAAAAATTACATGTTTTCTTTATTCTGTGGGTCAATACAATTAAAATGATACCCATGGTTATATGCTTTTCTATAATTGTATCGCTTAAAAAGAAAATCTCAAACCATTTTAACAAAGTTAGTATGCTTGAAATTGCCCTATTTTGACCACCTATAACTTTCTAATTTTTCCGTATATGGGGCGGTATGAGGGCTCATTTTTTGCTCCATGATCTGTAGTTCTTTTCAGTACCACTTTTGCTTAGGTTTTATTTTTTATACATTTTTCATGAATTTATATTTTTTATTAATTTATGTTTGGAATAAAATGTGACAAAAAAGCAGCAATTTGGGACTTTTTATTTTATTTTTTACGTTTACGCCTTTTACCGTACGGGATGATTACCAATATATTTTAATAGTTTAGACTTTTGCGCACACGGCAAAACCAAATATGTGTATTAATAATTTTTTATGCTTTTTTGGGGGAAAAATTAACATTTTACTTTTTTATTGGGGGAGGGGATTTTTCAAATTTTTTTACTTTTTAATTTAACATTTTTTTAAACTTTTTTTTACACTTTAATAGTCCCCATAGGGGACTATTTATAGCAATCAGTTGATTGCTAATGCTGTTCAGTGCTATGCATAGAGCATAGCACTGATTAGTGTTATCGGTGATCTTCTGCTCTGGTCTGCTCCATCTCAGACCAATGCAGAAGACCCCGGGAGACAGCTGGAGCAAGGCGAGGGGACCTCCGGCTGCAATGCTGGATGATGATGCATACAACCATAGAGACGCAGGAGGACCGCAGGATCGTCGCAGGAGAACGCACGCCGGCCGGGGCCTGGTAAGTGACCGCGTCATCTTGTTCAGTGTTCTGGTTACCGCTCCCCCGGACCCGGCACCTACTGCTATGGTCCATAGGCCATAGCAGTAGATGTGACCCCGGGCCGGAGGAGCGGTGACCGGATCACTGTGGGGGCAGCGGTACAGACATACAGCCTCCAGCCATACACTGTATATGGCTGGAAGCTGTATGTCTGTGGGGTGGGGGGGAGCTGCCTAATATTGTTGGGGGGAGCTGCCTAATATTGTGGGGGAACTGCCTAATATTGTTGGGGGGCAGCTGCCTACAAATGTGGGGGGGGGGAGCTGCCTAATATTGTTGGGGGGGAGCTGCCTACAAATATGGGGGGAGCTGCCTAATATTGTGGGGGGGAGCTGCCTAATATTGTGGGGGGGAGCTGCCTAATATTGTGGGGGGAGCTGCCTAATATTGTTGGGGAGAGCTGCCTAATATTGTTGGGGGGAGCTGCCTAATATTGTGGGGGGGGGAGCTGCCTACAAATGTGGGGGGAGCTGCCTACAAATGTGGGGGGGAGCTGCCTAATATTGTTGTGGGGAGCTGCCTACTATTGTGGGGGAACTGCTGACCTAATGTGGGGGGGGAGCTGCCTACAAATGTGGGGGGAGCTGCCTAATATTGTTGGGGGGAGCTGCCTACTATTGTGGGGGAACTGCCTACTATTGTGGGGGAAATGCTGACCTATTGTGGGGGAGCTGCCTACTATTGTGGGGGAGCTGCCTGCTATTGTGGGGGAGCTGCCTATTAATGTGGGGGAACTCCCGACCTAATGTGGGGGAGCTGGCAATCTAATGTGGGGGAATCTAATGAGCGGAGCGCTGCATTTTACCAGAAGACGGGGAGAAGTCATTTTCGGTTTCGGTATCGGTTTCGGCCGGACATTTTTTTTTTTTTTTTCGGTTTCGTTTCGGTTCTGAAATTTCCATCTCTAGTGGTTTCTCAATTCTTGAAAAATAAAAGGATCAGGCAGTTGAAATCCAACACACCCAACCATGGTTTCCCCCAACATCATGTTAGATGTAGGGAGATAGTTAGATGGACCCTATACACATTAGAGAGTTGGAACTGACCACTAGAGATGAGCAAACTTTTAAAAAATTTGATAAGGCCAATTTGCTGAATTATTTGAAAAAATTGTGGTTCGATCACAATTTATTTGCGGCGAATCTATAATAAAAATGGCTATTTCTGGCCTACATAGAGCCTCAATAGAGGTGTAGAACAGTTTGCGTTCTAATACTCATATGGAGTGTGCTGGGGTAGTAAAATAGTATTGTTATTCAGTATGAGATGCAGATTACAGGCATCGCTTTTAGAATCATTGCCGCAGAGCACAATGACAGAGCCTGGAGGTGGCATCAGTTTGAGGAGATCATATAGTGGCTGAATGACACAGCGTGGAGGTGTTGGCTGCATGAGGAGACCATATAGTGGCTGAATGACACAGTGTGGAGGTGTTGGTAGCATGAGGAGACCATACAGTGGTTGGCTGAATGACACAGTGTGGTGGTATTGGCAGCATGAGGAGACCATATATTGTCTGAATGACACTGTCTGGAGCTGGCAGCAGCATGAGTAGACACTAGGACTTCACAATCCGTAAGATTAAAAAATGAATTTTGAAATTGTAATTGAAGTTTTATGGTAGGTAGTGCAACCATAATTTTTTTTTTGTTCCAAGCCCAGGCCCAGCAGCATCAGTAAACCATATATTGGCTGAAGACACAGCCTGGAGTTGGCTGAAGCATGAGGAGACACCATTGCTTCACAATCCCTAAGATTAAAAGATGAATTCTGAAATTAAAACTGAAGATTTTGGGTAGCTAGTGCTACCATAACAAAAGATTTCATTCCCAGATCCAGATCCAGCAGCATAAGTAAATCATATATTGCCTGAATGACACATCCTGGAGTTGGCTGAAGCATGAGCAGACCATATAGTGTCTGAATGGCAAAGCCTGGAGTTTGCAGCAGCATGAGTAGACACTAGGGCTTCACAATCCCTAAGATTAAAAAAAACAAATTCTGAAATTTAAATTGAAGATTTAGGGTAGCTAGTGCTACCATAAAAAAAATTTATTCCCATACCCAGGCCCAGCAGCATCAGGAAACCATATATTACCTAAATGACACAAACTGGAGTTGGCTGAAGCATGAGGAGACCATATAATGTCTGAATGTCACAGCCTGGAGTGGGCAGCAGCATGAGTAGACACCAGGGCTTTACAATTCCTAAGAAAAAAAGACAAATTTTTAAATTTAAATTGAAGATTTAGGGTAGCTAGTGCTACCATAAAAATTGTTTAGGCCCAGCAGCATCAGTAAACCATATATTGCCTAAATGACACAGCCTGGAGTTGGCTGAAGCATGAGGAAACCATATAGTGTCTGAATGGCACAGCCTGGAGTTGGCAGCAGCATAAGGAGACCATTAAAATTTATGATTTTTAAATTAAAATTTAAGATTTTGAAATTGAAATTAAGGATTATGAAATTGAAATTTCACTACTCTGCCTGACATACTTACTGAGTATATGAGGGGAGTGCAAAACGCTTCACTTCGCATAAAACAGTATTTGTGTAGAACAGCAGCAGGTGTGTACTATTGGCTATCGTTTCACAGTATATAGACCCTTGACAGATTAACAGGTACAAAATAGTACACTACATAGATGTAGGTATGTGATCTGCACTTATGAGGGCAGAAAAATGTGCTACAGCACACTTAAAAATACTTATTTTTTACATGTGTCCCAGATTCCAAAATTTCTTTATAATCAGAAATTGTCAGAATACCACCTGACATTCAAAATAATAAAATGATACATACGTTCTGTTAGATGACAATATGAGTATTGTGTGTTCCAGTGACATAAGCTCATCTGAGGAACAAGAAAAAATGATATAACCTAATTCTACAACTGAAGAACCACAACAAAGAATGAACGACTTAAAGCCTACTACCTGGGATAGTCAGTTAATTCCAACAGCCAGTGGTCAGTATTCACAGTTCCCTGTTTCTGCTAGTCCTTGGCAATATTCCATTTATAACTGGTCTGGTATCAATATGGCAATAATGCTGGGAGAGTAACTCAAGGATACCCACATGTTTCCTAAAATACACAGTCAATATATGGAGACCATATAGTGGCTGAATGACACAGCCTGGAGGTGGCTAAAGCATGAGAAGACCATATAGTTGCTGAATAGACATGTGCAATTCAGTTCGGCACGAATGTCTAATTGACCGAATTTTAACATTTTCAGGCATTCGGACCGATCCGAATGCACGAAAACATATTTTGAACATTCCCGAATAGCCACGATAATATGAATAGTAAAATAACGAATGCATTCGTTATTTACCGAATGCAGGCGATAAATAACGAATGCATTCGTTATCCGTAAACGAACGTACAGAATTCATTCTAATAACAAAAAAAATAATAAAAAAGATACAGTATTGATGGAAAAGTTTGTATCTAACGAAATGTATCTTTTTTATTATGAAATGTTTATTAATTTTTAAACAGGGATCAATTTATGTGAGCGGGTAAAGCACTAAAAATGTAGCCGACAATAATAAAAATGTAGTGTGTGCGTGTTTTTCACTATTTTATTTTTTATTTTTTAGGTAGTACTACTACTCCCAGCATGGAACACACTCTTCCATGATGGGGGTAGTAGTTACCTGTACTAATTGACAGATCGCAGGGGTCCCTTGCGATCCTCTTGTATAGATGTAATTGTAATGTATAGATGCGGCGGCTGCTCTTCTATGGTCCCCTGCACTCACGTATATATACACATTTTCATATTTCCTGCAGAGCTGTGATTGGCCAGATGGTTCCAGCCAATCACAGCTCTCTGTGAGAAATAGGAATATGTGTATATATACGGCCGTGTAGGGGACCATATGAGAGCGGCCGCCGCATCCATACATTATACAGGAGCATCACAGCGGGTGTCAGGAGTGATACCCGCAGTGATCTTTCCTTTACTACAAGTACTACTACTCTCAACATGGAGTACACTCTGTTCCATGCTGGGAGCTGTAGTACCTGCATTAATAGACAGATCGCAGCGGGTGTCAGAAGTTACACTCGCTGCAATATGTCTATTAATGCAGGTACTACAACTCCCAGCATGGAGCAGATTGTGCTCCATGTTGGGAGTATTAGTACCTGCAGTAAGGGACAGATCCCAGCAGATGTCACTTCTCCTGACACCCGCTGCGATGTCCTTATGTGAATGTCGGATCAGCTGTTCTCAGGGCTACAGAGCTGGGAGAACAACTGACGCTGAGCCGTAGGTATACATCGTATATCTACTGCCCAGCAAGAACTTACAGTGAGCCTGCAATGTGTATACAGTATACACATTGCTGGCTCACTTAACCCCTTGCTGAGCTGTGCACTATGCGCAAGCCAAGGAAGGAAAGAGTTAACTTACACTGCTGGACAGTGTAGGTTAACCCTTTGGGCGGTATACACTATATACAGCTATCTATAGATAGCTGTATATAGTGTATACAGAAGAGGAAGTCCGCTTACTTCCCTCGAGTACCGGGCAGGTCTGTGTAGGGGGCGGAGCTACAGAAGGGAACTAGGCTAGTTAATCTGAAGCTCTGTTCACATTGTCCGTTTTGTATAATGTGAACAGACCCTTCTGGCAGTGTCTACCCAGACAGGGAGACTCCAGCTGTTGCTAAACTACAACTCCCAGCATGCCCAGACAGCCAAAGGCTGTTTGGGCATGCTGGGAGTTGTTGTTTTGCACCAATTGGTGGCTCCCTGTTTGGGTAGACATTGCATCATGGGTGCTCTCCCCAGCAAACAGTGTCAAAAATGTCATAATTAATTTTTATTGTTTCTTTTCTTCTCGTTTCAGATCCGTGTATGCAGAGGATTACTGCGGATTCGATGAATTACGGCGGATTGCCGTATTGCGGATTGCCCAACTGAAATTTTTTTCCAAAACGAAAATACGAAACGAAACAAAACAAAAATGTTTCTAGTGCACAAGTCTGTTACTGAATGACACAACCTGGAGCTGGAAGCAGCATGAGTAGACACTAGGGCTTCACAGTCCCTAAGATTAAAAGATGTATTTTTAAATTGATCCCAATGCTGCCCCAAACTCCAAGCAGCATCAGTAAACCATATATTGGCTGAATGACACAGCCTGGAGTTGGCTGAAGCATGAGGAGACAACATAGTGTCTTAATGTCACAGCCTGGAGTGGGCAGCAGCATGAGTAGATACCATTGCTTCACAATCCTTAAGATTAAAAGATGAATTCTGAAATTTAAACTGAAGATTTTGGGTAGCTAGTGCTACCATAACAAAAGTTTTTATTCCCAGACCCAGCAGAATAAGTAAACCATATATTGCCTGAATGACACAGCCTGGAGTTGGTTGAAGCATAAGCAGACCATAAAGTGTCTGAATGGCACAGCCTGAAGTTGGCAGCAGCATGAGTAGACACTAGGGCTTTACAATCCCTACAATTTAAAAACAAATTCTGAAATTTAAACTGAAGATTTTGGGTAGCTAGTGCTACCATAACAACATTTTTATTCCCAGACCCAGCAGCATCAGTAAACCATATATTGCCTGAATGACACAGCCTAGAGTTGGCTTAAAGGGGTTATCCAGGAAAAAACTTTTTTTTTATATATCAACTGGCTCCAGAAAGTTAAACAGATTTGTAACTTACTTCTATTAAAAAATCTTAATCCTTCCAGTACTGAAGAGCTTCTGAAGTTAAGGTTGTTCTTTTCTGTCTAAATGCTCTCTGATGAACCGCCCAGTTTAGAAGCAAATACCCATAGCAAACCTCTTCTAAACTGGGCGGTTCCCGAGACACGTGTCATCAGAGAGCACTTAGACAGAAAAGGACAACCTTAACTTCAGAAGCTCATAAGTACTGAAAGGATTAAGATTTTTTAATAGAAGTAATTTAAAAATTTGTTTAACTTTCTGGAGCCAGTTGATATATAAAAAAAAAGTTTTTTTTCCTGGATAACCCCTTTAAGCATGAGGAAACCATATAGTGTCTGAATGGCACAGCCTGGATTTGGCAGCAGCATAAAGAGACCATTCAAATTTCTTATTTTTAAAGTAAAATTTAAGATTTTGAACTTGAAATTAAGGATTATGAAGTTTAAATTTTACTACTCTGCCTGACATACTAACTGCTTCACTTCGCATAAAAGAGTATTTGTCTAGAACAGCAGCAGGTGTGTACTATTGGCTGTCCGTTCACACTATATAGACCCTTGACTGATTAACAGGTACAAAATAGTACACTACATAGATGTAGGTATGTGATCTGCACTTATGAGGGCAGAAAAATGTGCTACAGCACACTTAAAAATACTTATTTTTTACCTGTGTCCCAGATTCCAAAATTTCTTTATAATCAGAAATTGTCAGAATACCACCTGACATTCAAAATAATAAAATGATACATACGTTCTGTTAGATGACAATATGAGTATTGTGTGTTCCAGTGACATAAGCTCATCGGAGGAACAAGAAAACATGATACAACTTAATTCTACAACTGAAGAACCACAACAAAGAATGAACGACTTAAAGCCTACTACAATTCCAACAGCCGGTGGTCAGTATCCACAGTTCCCTATTTCTGCTAGTCCTTGTCAATATTCCTTTTATAACTGGTCTGGTATCAATATGGCAATAATGCTGGGAGAGTAACTTAAGGATACCCACATGTTTCCTAAAATACACAGTCAATATATGGAGACCACATAGTGGCTGAATGACACAGCCTGGAGGTGGATGAAGCATGAGAAGAGACCATATAGTGGATGAATGGCATATCCAGGAGTTGACTAAAGCATGAGAAGACCATATAGCTGCTGAATGACACAACCTGGAGATGGAAGCCGCATGAGTAGACACTAGGGCATCACAATCCCTAAGATTAAAAGATTAATTTTTAAATTGATCCCAATGCTGCCGCAAACTCCAAGCAGCATCAGTAAGCTATATATTGGCTGAATTACACAGCCTGGAGTTGGCTGAAGCATGAGGAGACCATATAGTGTATGAATGGCACAGTGGGTTGGCAAAAGCATGAGGAGACCATTGAAATTTAAGATTAAAATGAAAGTTAAGATTTTGAAATTGAAATTGAGGATTTTGAAATTGAATTTTTCGAACTTTTTGAATTTTAACTCCCAATTTTTAGTGTCCCAGGCCCCGGCGTGTGGGTGCAAAGGACCAAATATAACAAGGAGTCACATGGTAGCACAATGACAGAGCTTGGGGGTGGCATCAGTATGAGGAGACCGAGGAGAGCATACAGTGGCTGAATGACTGCCTGGAATTTGTGGCAGCATAGGGAAACCATATAGTGCCTGAATGGACCAGCCTGGCAGTGGCTGAAGCATAAGAAGGCCATATAGTGGCTGAATGCCACAGCCTGGAGGTGGCTGAAGCATGAGGAGACCATATAGTCTCTGAATCGCAAAGCATGGATGTGAATGAAGCATGAGGATACAATATAGTGGCTGAATTGCACAGCCTGGAGGTGGCATTAGGAGTCCTGAAAGTGACCCTAATGCAAGGAATTTCTTAAACTGGGGACCATCACCTTAATTATGTTTTGCAGTACCCATGGCAGCACAATGAGAGAGCCTGGAGGTGGTAGCATCAGCATGAGGAGACCATAGAGCAGTACAATTCAAGAGCCTGGAGGTGGCAGCATCAGCATGAAGAGACCATAGAGCAGCACAATGACAGTGCCTGGAGGTGGTAGCATCAGCATGAGGAGACCATATGGTGTCACAATGACAGAGCGTGGAGGTGGTAGCATTAGCATGAGGCGACCATAGAGCAGCATACTGAGAGGGCCTGTAGGTGGCAAAATCAGCATGAGGAGACCATATGGCAACACAATGACAGAGCCTGGAGGTGGTAGCATTAGTAACATAGTAACATAGTTCATAAGGCTGAAAAAAGACCAAAGTCCATCAAGTTCAACCGATAACCCTAATGAGTCCCTACTGAGTTGATCCAGAGGAAGGCAAAAACCCTCATACTAGAGGTAAAAATTCCTTCCCGACTCCAAATATGGCAGTCAGAATAAATCCCTGAATCAACGTTCTGTCCCTGTAGATCTAGAATCCATAACCTGTAATGTTATGACTCTCCAAAAATGCATCCAGACCCCTTTTGAACTCTTACAGAGTTCACCATGACCTCCTCCTCAGGCAGCGAAATCCACAATCTCACTGCTCTTACAGAATAGAACCCCCATCTATGCTGGTGTAGAAATCTTCTTTCTTCTAAACGTAGAGGATGCCCCCTTGTTATAGATACAGTCCTGGGTATAAATAGATCATGGAAGAGATCACTGTACGGTCCCCTGATATATTTATACATAGTTATTAGGTCTCCCCTAAGCCTTTGTTTTTCTAAATTAAATAACCCTAATTCTGATAATCTTTCTGGGTACTGTAGTCCTCCCATTCCCTGTATTACTCTGGTTGCCCGTCTTTGAACCCTCTCCAGCTCCCCTATATCTTTCTTGTACACTGGTGCCCAGTACTGTACACAGTATTCTATGCGCGGTCTGACTAGTGATTTGTACAGCAGTAGAATTATTTCCTTGTTACTTGCTACTTTACTATTTACTATTCAACCCCTCTACAAGGTCATTAATAAATATATTAAATAAAACAGGACCCAAGATGGACCACTTTGGTACCCCACTAGTAACAGTCACCCAATCAGAATAAGTACCATTAATAACCACCCTCTGTTTCCTATCACTGAGCCAGTTACTTACCCACTTACATACATTCTCCCCCAGCCCCATCCTTCTCATTTTATGCACCAAACTTTCATGTGGAACCGTATCAAATGCTTTGGAAAAATCCAGATATATGACATCCAGTGATTCACCCTGGTCCAGTCTGGAGCTCACCTCCTCATAAAAGCTGATCAGGTTAGTTTGACAGGACCGATCCCTCATAAAGCCATGCTGATATGGGGATCATACATTTATTTTTATTAAGATACTCCAGAATTGCATCCCTTAGAAAACCCTCAAACAATTTACATACAATGGAGGCTAAACTAACAGGTCTATAATTCCCGGGGTCACCTTTTGATCCCTTTTTAAATATTGGTACCACACTTGCAATGCGCAAGTCCTGCATCAGGAGACCATAGAGCAGCACAATGACAGAGCCTGGAGGTGGCAGCAGCAGCATGAGGGCCATGCCAACTGAGGGTTGAGTCTAAGAAACTCACCAACTGTTGATTGGAGGTGTCGGATGTCACTTGAGATGAAGTGGATGACTGAGTGAACCTCACTTGGGATGAAGTGGAAGACCGAGTGAACCGATCAATCACTGCTAGCTGACATACTTATTGTGTATATGAGGGGAGTGCAATACCCTTCACTACGCTTAAAACAGAATTTGTCTAGAACAGCAGCAGGTGTGTACTATCAGCTGTCCTTTCACATTATCTAGGCCCTTGACAGATTAACAAGTACAATATAGTACACTACTTAGATGTTCGTATGCGGTGTGCACTGATGAGGGGAGAAAAATGCGCTACAGTATGCCTAAAAACTCTGTATTTGTGTAAAACACCAGCCGGTGATTACTTTTGTCTGTCCTTTCACAGTATGTAGGACCTTGACAGATTAGCAGATACAAAATAGTACACTACTTAGATGTACGTATGCACTGATGGTGGCAGAAAAATGCACTACAGTATGCCTAAAAACTCTGTATTTGTGTAAAACACTAGCCAGTGATTATTTTTGTCTGTCCTTTCACAGTATGAAGGCCCTTCACAGATTAACAGGTACAAAATAGTACACTACTTAGATGTAGGTATGCAGTATGAACTGATGAGGGCAGAAAAATGCTCAGGCAATTTCAGGCTGATTGATAAATCTCCCCTATTGTCACAATTCACATTGGGCCATGTCCCCGGTAGGACTAACAATCAAATTTTAATATTTTGGACACACACTAGAGTCAATCTTCATATAAAGATAAGTTTTCCATATATTTGGGTAAAAGCCTGAGTACCCAAATAAACCCATGCAAACATAACAAGAACATACCGTATATACTCGAGTATAAGCCGACCCGAATATAAGCCGAGGCACCTAATTTCACCCCCAAAATCCCAGGAAAAGTTATTGACTCGAGTATAAGCCTAGGGTGGGAAATACATCGTCCCCCCCTGTCATCATCCAGACCCTCATCATCATCCCGCTTTCATCATCCCCTTGTCATCATCCCCTTGTCATCATCCCACACCCTCCCTTCATCATCCCCTTGTCATCATCCCCACCCCCCTTCATCATCCCCTTGTCATCATCCCCACCCCCCTTCATCATCCCCTTGTCATCATCCCCACCCCCCTTCATCATCCCCTTGTCATCATCCTCTTGTCATCATGCTCTTGTGAACTATCCGCCCTCAGTGGTCTTCAACCTGCGGACCTCCAGAGGTTTCAAAACTACAACTCCCAGCAAGCCCGGGCAGCCATCGGCTGTCCGGGCTTGCTGGGAGTTGTAGTTTTGAAACCTCTAGAGGTCCGCAGGTTGAAGACCACTGCGGCCTTCGACATCATCCAGCACCCTCTCACCCCCTTTAGTTCTGTACAGTACTCGCCTCCGCTCGGCGCTGGTCCGGTGCTGCAGGACTGTCCAGTGGGATAGTGGTTCCGGGCTGCTATCTTCACCGGGGAGGCCTCTTCTCCGCGCTTCGGGCCCGGAATAGAGGCGTTGCCTTGACGATGATGCAGAAAGACGTTGGTAATGAACGTACCTCTGTATCGTCATCAAGGCAACGTGACTATTCTGGGGCCGGGCCCGAAGCGCGGAGAAGAGGCCTCCCTGGTGAAGATAGCAGCCCGGAACCACTATCCCACTGGACGACCTCCCCACCGGACAGTCCTGCAGCACCGGACCAGCGCCGAGCGGAGGCGAGTACTTTACAGAACTAAAGGGGGTGAGAGGGGGCTGGATGATGTCGAAGGCTGCAGTGGTCTTCAACCTGCGGACCTCCAGAGGTTTCAAAACTACAACTCCCAGCAAGCCTGGACAGCCGATGGCTGCCCGGGCTTGCTGGGAGTTGTAGTTTTGAAACCTCTGGAGGCCCGCAGGTTGAAGACCACTGAGGGTGGAGAGTTCACTCAAGTATAAGCCGAGGGGGGGTGTTTTCAGCACGAAAAATTGTGCTGAAAAACTCGGCTTATACTCGAGTATATACGGTACACACTCCATGCAAATATAGTCATTGTTTTAATCTATTAAAATCTACCCATAACAACCGCCCAATCATCATTTATTTATTGTTTCTTATACTGTATTCTGTGAAAACAAGTGACCCTACTTTCAATCTTTTCAAGAGAATGCCTTACATGATGGGGGTGTGTAGTTTATAGGTAACTATGCATCTCTGGGTGTTTAATTCTGAAGGATTAAAGGAAGTTTAAATCATAGTTTAGGATGAAGTGTCGGGGCAATTCCCAGTGTTAGACTAAAGGTGTTGAATGCGCCGAGACAGAAAGGAAAAGGTGTGACTGAGAAAAACTTTGAAGACCCAGAGGGAAGATTGTGACAAGGACTTTCCAGCTGTGTGAGGTAACACAAGGGTCAGACTAACATCGACTGCTTCGGGGTGTGCTATAGTAGGAATTTCACAGAGAAAGCCAGTCCTGGGGTTTCAGCTGTCAGATCTCT